>NC_064930.1:149706043-150306043 GCF_023897955.1 Schistocerca gregaria | reverse complement strand
GCTATTTTTTTTTACCCAACACCTCTGTTGCTATCATTTTCACATTAGCTTTTATATAGTTATATATTTCCTCTGTACTTCCTTCAAATGATTCAACCAGTTTCCTTTCCATCCTGGCCGCAAAGAGTGTTTTGATACTTTCGTCTTGTAGGCTGTCAATATTAAAAGGCAAATTTTCATCTTTCTCAGTCTGGTTCGTTTTATTTATGTTACTTGTACCACTCCTTGCATTCTTCCATGGCCAGGAAAACTTCATTTTAACTAGATAGTGGTCTGATCCATACTGGGCTCCTCTAAAAGATCTGAAATCTACTGCTTTGAAACTACTTGTTTGCCTAATGACAATATAATCTATTATAGAACGAAGTTCTTTGGTGTTCTTTTGCCAAGTATATTTATGAATGTCTTTATGTTTGAAAAATGTGTTGGTAATTTTTAGATCAAATCCCATTAATCTTAAGGCTATTCATAAACCACCAGATAAATACATCACATAGTTGGTCGGCATTATGCAGGTGCCACCAGTTTGTTTACTAGATTCCACAGACTTCTTCAGACTGACGTGGACACCTCAGTCGTAAGACAACTAGTTATATTTCTACAATTATATGCACGCTATACATTCTTTCAGACAGCCGAAAGAGCAGTCACCGTGCATACAATTGTATCTATACATAGCTTAGCTTGGCATCGGGGGAACTTTCTTCAGTTCAGATGCACTCATACAGTGAGAGCCATTTGCAAGAATATCTCGTGGATACGGTGAGTGAGATGGACTGCTGTAGTGACGGTACTCCTGCAGTAGTAGTGACATGTGGAGTTTTTGGTCAGCTAGGAGACTTGCTGAGGTAATCCACATGGTTGTGATGGGCACTGTGTCTGGGTAGTGAAGTAGCCAGTGCAGCTGCCTTGAGAGCAGGAGAGCCGGGTTCAAATCCCGATCCAGTAAAAATTTTCTTGTCACCATTGATACAGGTCAACACAGCAGGAAAGCGTTTAATAAAATTATCATAATACTTTTATGTCAGAGGCATCCACATGGAACTGAAGGACACTTTCACAGAATCTAATAATAAACTGCTGGGAACTGCACAATGCAGACCAACTATGTAGACATGTTTATCTGGTGGTTTGCATACAGCCTTAAGATGACTGCCATTGGGTCACCAAAACTACATGCACGTAATAATGGCTTGATCACAGAAAAGCAGCTGTTTGGTACAAGGTTTTTCACAAGAACAAATGAAAAATTCTGAAAAATAAGACTATTTCTCCAACAGAAAATACCTGATTGGTGATATGTGTCATGCAATTTAAGACATCTTAAGATTATTACCCTATTCAGCTTTCTTGAACTTAAAATGTATTTACAATGATGCCTACACAAGTTTATCTTGTTGTCCATCTTTTCTATAACCTTTGTGAGCTTTATAATACAATTTATAAGAAAAGTTTTCTGTACATGTTTACTTATCCTGTAACTACAGCTAATTGATTCATGACATAGTGCCATTGTGATGGGTTTACTCATATGTTTATTCAACCGACAGGTTTGGTTCTTAAGGTTTCAAGAAAATATAACATTTCCATACATTATGCACATGTCAGAACCATTTCAATGTAAACATTTAATTTATGGTGATGAGTATGTGATTTTTAACATGCTTCACAAGTTTGATTTTAATTGCTTTAACCAAAGAAAACTAGTTTGAACCTCTTGCACAGCCCACTTTTATATATTATCCCTTAAATGTCACAAAGTTGCCAGCAGCCATGGCAGACGGCTCTGCCATGGCTGGTGTTGCCCTCACAGCACTTACCATATTAAGTAATTACCAGACATTAACTGAATTATTGGGCAAAAACATTCCATTAAAGGAAAATTGCTCAGACAGACATTAGAATTTTGGCTGCACTTTTTAAACAAGATTTCTAGATGCATATACTTCATGCCCAAAGACCCGAAAAGCTGTTAACACATCAATTGTAGTATTGTCACCAAAGGCCAAGATAGCAAGTCAGCAAAATAGATTCTCAGGGACTGTTTTAATATAAAAAATAATAACTGGAACTGAATAAACAATTTTCAGCTTGTCCAAGCAAATTTTGCTTTTTAACTTCATTCAGTTGTCAACTGGAAAACATTCATACTGTAGGATTCTGGTGAAAAATGGCAAAACCATTTGAAATGACTATGTACATAGTAAAATTAATGTTATAATTTAGTAGATATTTCAGTTACATTTTGTTAACTATATGCAATAGGATAAATGAGTCAGAAGAAACACACAGACAGTGACATTTTCTTTATTAAGTACACTCGGATTTCCACATCACCCTCAGGTACCGAGTATGAGGCGTTACTCATTTTGTTACATGGCGAGTTTCCCCAGTAGGCCTGTAAACCATGATACACAAACATGCACACACAACTGTAGGACAAATAAATTTAATTCTTGGAGTTTGTGTGATCAAAGCCAACATGTACACTCAACACTCCACTGTCAGGTTGCACCAAAGCACCAGCAACGTTTGACTTTTCAGCCAGGGTTGGTTTACCAAGGACACTTTTTGGACCGAAGCTCTGCTTGGAACTGGCACCTTGTCGTTGCCGGCACAGCGTTGACCTTCTTTCTTGGAGCGAGAGTTAACAAGTGACAGCAATTTCTTCCCACAGCTTCAGAATTTGCCCACTCTTTCCCGGTATGTCTAAATTGTTTCTTTTGCTAAGAGAAATCTGTTACACATGAAACTGAATTCCAATCGGGTTCCATGAATTGAGCGATACGAAAAAGAACAGTTTCTACACAATTTATGGACTGTAAAAATAAGGTTTATTAGTTACTCATTGTGGATTACAATGATTGTGACTTTAATGTCTTCTAAGACTAGGCCGTTAATACAAATAGTCCTTTCATGTGAACTGAAAGAAATTTTGCAGTACAACATTGTACCAGATTACTGAATGAACAAAGAACGAAATGCTATAGTTTTACCAGAAACATTCCTACTATTGAATAGTAAAAACTTATTATCTAGTCCATTGACTGGAATACAAACATTTCATCCACAGTTCGAACCATGTGCTTTTTCTCCACATGTGCTCTCAAACTAGCTGCAGTCGTCTTGTGGGCACCTTCTGTATTTGACTCTACATCGTGCATTTTCCTAACTTGCGAGTATAAAGTTTTTCGAAGCTGAAGTGCCTTACCGCACACAAAACATGCGTCGGACTCTGCCATTATAAACATAGGCCTAGAACACACAACAGTGAAGAACTGTAACGAGTTAGCCACACAAAGTATCGACAGTCGAACGGCCTCGTTTAAAGAACAGCGCGCAAAGCCAGTTCCTCGGCGTCCCGTGGGCGCAGGTGTTTCTGTAGCTCGTTTGAGTAGTTACCAGAGAGCGCTAGACAACAGGTTGTACTGCGCACGCGCAGCTATGATGACGCAGGCAGCCTGTGCTTGATGCTTGCACTGCTCATACGCTTTTCGTCGTATGTTTGGTGGACCATGTGCAGCCCTGCGGCATGTTGTCGAGAGGACATACTGAGTTGTACCACAGTCTAATATATACAGTCGCGACACACTCGCTGATTTTTGTTATACACCGGGAGAACAGCGCCCCAAGCGGTGGAGAAGCTGCGCTGCTAAATACGGTATACAGTAAATGTAAACAGTATCATTTATATTCATTTTTAACACAGTTATTACGAAAGGCAGCATATGTAGCGCAATCAGTTCCAGTAATAATAGGAAGAAGACGCCACATATGTCATCCTTCAGGTTTCCTAAGGACCTTGAGAGGTAAGAAACATCACATTAGAGCGCTCTTTATTTACGATTTTTTTCTAAACTGTATTGAAATACTGAATTTGTTTTTCTTTTTTAGGAGCAATAAATGGTTAATAAATAGTAGAAGGCAGGACCTGCTGCAAAAAGATGTCCTTTATTTGCACAAAAACGTGAAGTTCATGAGCGCGGAAAAGACGAGATTGGTATGGAATGCAGTACATACATTATCCGACGTGCCGAATAAGCCACGACTAGCGATGATGAAGAGAAAATTGCCATAGAAACGTGAATGTGTCACTGCAAAAAACGATAAAACTGTCTTCTCACACAGAAAAAGCAGCTACCACAAGTCTTCCTACACGAGAGACATATATAAAATCACTAACGACGGAATCTGCAACACAGACATCTTTTGAAGATGAAATGCTTAGATTACATGAAACGTAAAAACGTGAAAATCATTAGACTTCACACAAAATTACTACCTGACGAGGAAAGTGGCCATCTTAAGAATAAACTGCAACCACAGTGTCACAGGACACAAGTAAATTACGTACAAAACGAATTAAAGAGAAACATTAATTATATGTCGCATCTGCCGTCAGAGGAAGGCGAGCTTTCTGTCCGCTAGGGGCGCTAGTGTCACTTGAACTGTCAAATGGTAACAATTTTCACAGCATTGAGTGTCGCGACTGTATATATTAGACTGTGTTTGTACTTAGAGCAATTGTTTTATAATATCCCACACAGATAAAGGATGCAAATAAGCAAGCAGTTCTTGGCAAAATATCATTTCAAAATTAGACTCCACAGCTCGAAGTACCATAAAATTTTGCTAAGGGGTGATTTTGACAGACTTTTTTTATTTTTAATTCGTCCCCTTCAATATTGTTATGCAGCATTTCCAACGGGTTTACATCTAAACAGCACTGCCAAAACCTAGTAGGATGAAATACAAATTTAATGCAAAAATAAAAAAAATGAGAGTTCCTTGTGTAGCTTACACCAGAATAAAGGACAATAAATTTCATGACTATTTCAAAATGTGAAAAAGTTAACATGGTTGTCTGTGAGGCAAAGAAACTGTACAACTTACAGTTTATATTCTACTCTAGGAATAAATATGAAGCTATGTGGGAAGTTAAAACGATAAAACACGGTATGCTGCCAGTCTAAAATGTAGCATAGAATGGCATTCTATAAATTTAAGACGTAAACACAAATTAAGAAATAACTTCAGGCCTAGAGGAAGTATTAGACAAGTGCCTTTTGATCGAAAAACACTGTTTCATAGAAGGCCGATTTGTAAAATTCTGCTACAGCTGTCATTATATCCGAAACAAAATATTTAGTTCAAAACTACTGACCAAATTTGCCTACTTAGATTCAAGTCAATGTTTACGCATGTTCGTACGTACACTCCTGGAAACTGAAATAAGAACAGCTTCATTAAGACATTATTGGTTGATTGCTAATAACGTGGAAATAATATAAAATCAATTGAAACTACTAACTTATTTTGGTCTTTCATGGTTATGAGACTGTATATTAATTCACTTGATGGCTCCCGGCTACAGAAATCTGTTTTGATTTCATTTGACATGAGAGCTGTAAACGAAGACACGAAACATATACATGGGTCACGTGGGGAAGGACCCCCTCCCCCCACTATAACTCAGATTGCTCAGCGCATGCGCGAATCTGGCACCTTGGGCGCGCCAGGAAAATTTTTCCGGGTAGCATCTGGCTACTTGATCCTACTGCCCATACAGGAAACAGGCACGCTTCAAGTAGCCAGAAGCGGGAGGAAGGCACTGCTCATACGCGAATTCAGCTCTACACATGTGCACAATCCAGCTGGCGACTGCTCATACGAACCTTATGATTACTCCTTATTGATATCACATAAATTTTTAATTAGCGCAAGGAACTCATTTTTACAACTTGTAAATAAAAATAATATGCAAACAACACGCAATTTTGAATGAGAAGAATAATTGTATCGCAAACTAAAACTGACCTTTAAAGGCCCTCCACCGGCGAAAATATCCGTGCATGCAATAAATCGCTGCAAAGGTGTTGTCACTTTCATGTTACAGGACAGAAGTTCTTGCCATCTGGTATTTTTTTACGGTTTTAGGCACAGTACAGTCGCGACACTTTGCCTCGATTTTGTTGCCTACCGTGCCAGCAGCGCCCCAAACCGCCAGTAACTCAAACTATGAGTTCAGCGCGATCGTGAAAGCGAATAGTAGTTGTTTATTTTGATTTCTACAATGGTTTTCACAAGCGGGAGCGTTTGTAGTGCAAAAACTTGCAGCAACAACAGGAAGAAGACACCACAGCTGTCCTTTTTTTTTAGATTTCCTAAGGATCATGAGAGGTATATACCATCATGATACTAAACTGTATCGTCAGGATTCATTTGCAAACTACATACGTATTAATGAGTAATGTTTCGTTTTAAGAGAAGAAAATGGCTAGTTAATAGCAGATGAAAAAGAGGCATTTTTACCTGTATAATTATATTAAGTTTTGTTCGCTGCATTTTGAACAAAACCAGTTCACGAACGCAGACAATAATAAACTCGTGTGGAACGCACTACCCACACTGTTTGACATCGCAAATAAGGCACCTCAACTGACGATGAAGAGGAAACTGCCACAAAGATTCGACAATCCATATAAAGCTGTAAAATAGTTCTCTGACACAGAAACAGGTCATACTTGTGGCAACAGGCGACGACAGTGACACACAGAGTAGGCATACAGAACGATAAATGAGCTGTGGGTCGCTTCTGCATGTAGAGGTACACGCCTGTGCTTCTTACGTGTGAATCTGTGTGTTTATATTCTTTTGATATCAACGTGGTAAGCTGCAGTTCTATGCAACGTCACAAGTGTTTCTTCACAAATGTGTTGTAGGTTGCCACTCGATTCACGTTTTTTCTCCATACTTGCGCTTATTTTAGAATCATTTTTAGAGACATGTGTGCCTTCTGATACTACACAAACCCTTGGAGGCAAGAAAATAACTCAAATATTTCGTAAATTACCTAGGAAATGGATGCTAAACAAACATTATGCATACGACGGGTCTGACGTTCACCTTACCCGCCGCTTGGAGCGCTAGTGTCGCTCCATCTGTCAAACGGTAACACTTTTACAGCAGTGAGTGTCACGACTGTTATGTTAGACTGTGGCTTTAGGTGTGTTTGAAATTTAGTATTTTCGTGAAATTGTAGATGTGGCTTGACTCTAGATTATTAATTGGCAGCCTGAAGTCGACTACCAACCAGATACTTGAATATAAAACTCCATTCTAAATTTTAGACACTCAGGGATTCATAGCCAATCTCGAAAATTTTACTTCTAGTATTTTGGTAGTGAATTCTACAGTTCACATTTAATGCACTCACATTTATGTACCATGTATTGTGTCAAATAAAACAAGTGCAATTACCCCTAGGTCCCTGAAGGCACTGCTGCAATAACTACCATTATCAGCTTAACACAATATTATGACTGAACCCTTCTTTAGAATAAATAGAGGCTACATTTTTGGCTGCACTATTACATAAGATTTTGTAGCTCAAATTCAACTGCTGGTATTAAAATTGAAATATGTGCAGATAGCCATGGGCAAAACACAGACCCAGTATCACAATAAAAGAAGTGTGAACCTAACTTCCACTGTCAAATGCTTGCGTAACTTTGTACAGCAATGTGATGTGACAACAGGTTATAGAAGAAATGGGAATGGACCATCTTATATAGTACTGTTATGAATGTGGAAAACAGACTTGATCTTTTGTCACAGTTGGAAGCTGAAGAGCCGCAAGCAGATGTATGAGTAGACAGGACACAACGAGCTTTCAGCAACAAGTCAGAAAAAGTTGTGAAGAACAATAATGTTTTGTCATTAGGTAGTTCACATGGTAGAGGTGTTGGCCAAATGTTGCGGGATGAACTAGGGTCAGGTTACCAGGTGACAAGTTTTTTTTAACATAATGTAAGTCTTGGTCAGGTGATAAGAGGACGTAGCTTAACTTTGCAAAGAAGGAAAAGAGTACGATAGTAATCGGTGGGGTGGGCAACAGCATAAACAGGGACCCTAATTATTCAGTTGATAGTGACCTGATAAAGACAGCTTCAGCAATGAGACATACTGGTGTCAGGCTTGTATCTGTTCTGAGGCGCCATGACCGGCCTCATTTAAACTCTTCTCTTAGGAGTAGAGTTGGAACAGCAGTGTGGATCAGGTATAGGGTCTCGTATCGGTGAAGTTCCTGCTGACTATATCCGCAAATGTAGCTACCTCAACGGGAAAGGGAAAGGAAAATTGTCTGGGCTAATTGCAAATAACTTAGCAGAGCGGGGGAGGCGGCACTGTCACAATTGGTAAGATGTTCAGAGACAGGCTGAAAATGACATTCACAGTGATAAAACTGGCAGCAAGAAAGCAAATTTTCATGTACACAATTCATGTAGGCAGCCTCTGATTGAAACTAGAGAATTGACAGAAAAATTAGATTCAGCCAGTTGTCATACAGCCAGTGCAAAAATAAAAAAAACAACAATTATCCTTATTGCATAAGAATATCATAAGGGGTAAGCTTAATGAGTTGCTTATTTATGTTGAAGAATTAGAGTTCAGCAAACCAGTAGATATAATCAGCCTCTCTGAACATCATGTGACCACTGGTATAGATATGTTACATGTTACAGGATGCATTTTTGTTTCTTACTTCTGTAGAGAAAATATGGAGAAAGAAGGAGTTGCCACATTTGTAAGAAACTGTTTCGATTTTCAAGAATATTGATATTAATAAATTTTGCTCAGACCAGCACTTAGAAGCTGCATTAGAAATGGTATTTCATAACAAGTCGTTTATAATAGTAAATATATACAGTGCACCTTCAGGAAACTTTAAACTGTTAATAAAAAATTTAGTAGCTCTGTTGTCCTATCTCACAGTAAAAAAACAAGGAAATAGTGGTTGCTGGTGATTTTAATGTGTCAGTGAACAATTATTGCAATCAGTAACACTGTCATTCAATTTAATTCCTACTGTAAATTTTGCAACTGGGGTATCTAAATGCTGTGAGACTGCTATTGATAATATTTTTGATGACAAATCTAGGGAAAAAAGTCATATCACAAAACCAATAGTAAATGGACTTTCTGATCATACCATGCAGCATCTTGTATGAAAGTTGAAAATTATCAAGATAAAAATGTATTAAATCTGAGTACAGAAGGGTAATAAATCAGTCAAAAATTGAGAATTCTAGGAGATTGCTCAAAGACAAGAATTGCATAGACGTTTACAATACTTCTGACTCAAATTGAAAATACAAATGATACATTAATGAAGTTTTCACTCTAAAGGTAATTCAAATCAAACATAAAAACAAACCATGGATGACACAAGGAAGAAAGGTATAATAAGGGACAAAAATGAGACTGAATAATTAGAAGAATACAGCTTAATATTGAAGCAAGTCATCCAGAAATCAAAACAGCTTCATTATGAGCAAAAGACAATTACATTAGGCATCAAAATAAAAACTGAATGAGATACAGGAAGACAGAGACAGAAGAGGCCAAAATGGAAGAGGAATAGTTAGCTCTAAAAATAAATGAGGCATTAGTAACAAGTGAATGCAGTGTTGCAAACCTCTTAAACAAGTACTTTGTTTCTATTACTGACAGCTTGGGGTTATCGGGTTCGGTGAACAGTACATCTGAGACAAAGCTTTGAAAATAATTTCAGTAAAATGGAATTGACACTCATGTCTCTCAAAGAAGTACCTTCCATCATAAAATCCGTAAAATCTAAGTATTCTAGTGAGTATGGTAACATATCATCGAAGTTAATCAAAGACTGCTCATGTGAGTTAAGTAATTAGTATAATTAATCTCCTATCAGCGAAAAATTGCTAGACTTGCTAAAATATAGTGAAGTTAAGCCTCTTTACAAGCATGGGGATAAAGAGACACCATCAAACTATTGACCAATTTCACTTCTGCCATTTTTTTCCAAAAATAGTTGAAAGGTTGGGTTGAAGCCTCTTCTAAATCGTCTGACTGTAAATAATATAGTGTTTAAATCACAGTTTGAGTTCGTTGAGGGTTGAGATATAGAGAAAGCCATTTACATGTATGATGAGAATGTACTTAATTCATTAGATAAAGAATTAAAGTCTACTGGCATTTTCTGTGACATGTCAAATGCCTGTGAATATGTGAATGATAGTGCTCTCTAAAGTAGGTTAGAATATTACAGTATCACCGACAGTGTTGCAAAATGGTTACTTGAAAGAATGTTAAATCTTGTTAAATAGAGAGAATATTTTATAACTGAGATGACTTCTATTGACAGTAAATAGTAACTTTTATAAGTTAGGTTAGCAACATGAGATTTACATTCTGTAGTTTCTGTAGAAAAGTTCAGGAAGAAGTCATACATTGGTAAATATATCGTTTTTGGTTTGTATGATGGCTAGCTTTCAAAGAGCAGGGTAAAACTTTGCAAAGAAATGTATTTTTTTATTGGTGTCCAGAAGAGTGGGTCGACCATTGATGAAATATAGTATATTTGAAACTCTGGAAATCGAACTACTAAATAATTTTGTGAAAATCCTTTTTTTTACAACAATTCAGGGTATTATTTAGAAAAATTAATTTTACATTTACAAGTATCATGGCAGACATCTTCTGCAAAGAAAACATAATGGAATTTGCCAACTTACGGCGAAAACTAATTATCGTTAATAAAGTTTAATATTTCCTGTTTAGAAATTAGAATGCTTACCAGCATAGCAAATCATTGTGGGAAATAATAATATCGCGGTAATTGCGATGAATAATACGCAATAAGACAAAAATAATAATTACAAAATTAAGAAATAGAGCTCACTAGGGCTAAAATGTCTGACAAGATAGAATCTGATAGGTCGAGAGGCTAACAGAATAGCGCTAGAAGAATAGAGAGTGCAAATGTCTTGGATATCATGCAGAGCATACCACAAGGCTCTGTGGTTGGACCTTTACTTTTTATAATATATGTAAATGCACACTCTATGCAGATGATACAACTTTTGTTACCACAGGGAAAGATTTAGGAAAATTAAACGAGGAAAGTGAGGCTCATCTCAGAGCTGCCATCAAGTGGTTCCAACTCAATGACTTGCATATAAATCATGATAAAACTGTAAATATTCTCATTAGCTTGTGTGTTAAGAGTGATAAGCTTGATTGTGTCTTAACTAAACTACTTGGGATCCATCTTGACTCAAAATTAACGTGGAAGAGTCATACCGATTATATTTGTACTAAGGTAGCACGTGTGACATATTTGTTAGGTAAGGTAAGGTCATGTGTTAGCGATAATTTATTACTCAATGCATACTATGCATTTTTCCACACCCATTTAACATATGCCACTTCGTTACGGGGAAACTCACCTGGAGCAAAACAAGTTTTCATTTGGCAAAAGAAGGCAGTCAGATGCATCCATGGAGTCAGAAATAACGAATCTTGTACACCATATTTCAAAAATCTAAAAACACTAACAGTTGCAGCCGTCTTTATACTAAGTTGTAAGATACACACAAAAGAAAACCAACACAGTCACAAACTACGACAATCTATCCATCACCATTACACATGTATAAAACAGCAAATTGACATCCCAGTTGCTAGACTAAAGAAAACTCAAGATAGTTACAGGTACGTGGGAGTAAAACTATGTTGCCAATAGAGGCACATAATGTGTCACTGAATGAGTTTAAAAGTGCCATGGCTTAGAGAAAAAGCTTTTTATATAATAGAAGAGTTTGTAATGTGCACAAAAGATGATCTTAAGTACGGGTACTAATATAGTTTTACTTAGATTAAACTTATACCTGTAAATATAATGCAAATACCCTGTGCAGCATCAAGGACAAATTTTTGTATCTTATTAGACAATAATGATCTACAATATATTACACCATTTCTGTTAGTTATGTAAACTGTATATGTACACAAATGACGACATCAATTGCATTTTAATGCCTAAAGATGGATAATAAAACAAATAAATAAATAAACTCGGTTGCACATCGTAATTTATTGTAGTAACAGTGATGTTGGGTTGATTCTAGTGTCCGATAGACACTAGTCAGCTTTAAGCAGTGACGTCATACCTAAGGCAGAGACGTTACATAGATGCAGTCTTTGAAACTTGAGTCTACAGAGTGACAAACAACTATGGCACTGGAGCCGAGAGACCTTTCACGGAAAGAACCGAAGATGCAGAAGGTAGCAGACCACACGCAACTGTGGCCGACAAGCGAGACTTTTTACTTACTGTATTAATTACTGTTTTAATCACGAATGTAGCAGAAAATAAAACTTAAATAAGAAAGTCCTACATACAGCACTGATTTAAATTAATTTCTTCATATTTAATAAGACATGATGGTCATTCTTATGCCACCGGCTGAAGTTTAATAGCAAGAGCATAATTACAACGTGAACTGCAAAATATAAAAAAACGTCACAAACAAAGGAATTAGGTAAGGTAAATTTTCACTATATAAACATCAATATCTATTGACTGTTTATGATAGAGAAACAGTAATGTCTTGCGCCTCAGCTGTACTTGGTTTCTAGAAATGGTGCACTATTTTCCTCCTCTTCTTTGTAGAGAACAACTGTCTCTGATGCTGTATATTTTGATGAAGCAGTGCAGGGGCCGATTCCTTTATGATATTTCTTGGGAAAAAAATGGTTCAAATGGCTCTGAGCACTATGGGACTTTAACATCGATGGTCATCAGTCCCCTAGAACTTAGAAATACTTAAACCTAACTAACCTAAGGACATCACACAACACCAGTCATTACGAGACAGAGAAAATCCCTGACCCCGTCGGGAATCGAACCCAGGCGTAGGAAGCGAGAACGCTACCACACTTCCAGTTGCCCTGAATAAGATATTGTGTCAATCACTTCAGCAGATTTTCTCCTTCTCCTCAGTTAAATCTGAAGATTCAATATTTCCTTTGCTGAGTTCGACCAATATACTTTCTTTTTCACTTGGTATTGATTATCCTTCTTCATAAATATGTAATATATCCTCGTCACCATTAACATCACGAAAATTACTGACGTTCACTGAACTGGATGACTGTCGTCTTTTGTACAGGCAGACAGAGTGAATATGTTTACACATGTTACATCTGACACTCGAATCTATGTAAACTGATATATGCAGGCCTGACAGTCAATACAAAAGCAATTTACAGCTGCAGTCTTGCATATTTTGCTGTACAAAATAAGTGACACCCCCACCTCAGAAGTAGATGGTAATAGCCAACCTTTTCCTTCTTCAACTGTGCGTTCCTGAACCACCTCAGAACTTAAGTCACGCTTTGAGCGAATATCCTGGAGTTTGAGTGTCAGTTTTCCCTTGGTCAGAATAATGAGCCTGTCATGTAATTTGCCCCTGACGAAGCTCGTTAATGCATGAATGGATTTGTCAAGTCGTTTTACATGTTTACCGCGCAAATATATGTATTTCATTTTTCGATGCATCCTTTCTATATGCATGTTTGTATTGATTCCACTGTTGGCTCTGTAACAATATGCCTGGCACCTGGTGCTTTTAGCATAATGTTTTTGGAGGTACAGGATCTGAAACCAGGCGTTCCAGAGCTAAAGGAAATACATGCTCAAATGTTATGATGTCTCTTTCCTGCATTAAACTCCTCACTAATTTGTAAGTTTCAACTTGTCTTTCCTTTGATATGATTTTAATACATATATTTTTCCTTCATGCCCTATCAATATGCCACGAGCAATAAAGTCTTCTCACTGGTTCTTCCATATGTGAAAGCCAAGCATTGTAATAAGACTCAGCTAAATCTGACATGAACACTTGAGGATGTAGTTTTCCTACTTTGGTATTTATTTCATTAAAAAAATAATGACAGCACATCTTGATCAGTCCTGTTTGATATAAGAAAAGCACAAGGAAAACCTTGTCTCATGTCGTCAAGCATAATAAGTGTAATTAACTCGAAACCATAACCATTAGTTCCTTGAGTTGCATCGATGCAAATATAGTTACTGCCGTACTTCATCAGAATTTCACATTGAGCATTGTTCATAATGATGAGGAGAAAGTCTTCACTTCTCAGGAAAGGATCACTTTGGCTGCTTGTATCTTGTGGTTTGTAGAATAAAACACACGGATTATCGCTAGCATGGATTACCCACGCTTCTATGCTGATGCCATGGTCTTTATGTCTCATGACCTCGGAACGTAAATTATTACACTGCTCAATGTTGTATAAATCTTTTTTTGTCAGTAGATGGATATGTTCTACCATGGAATCAGATAAAGTGTCTCGTACGTTGTCGAGTATCGCTTGCAATGGTACCTTGTTTGCGATGTCAATGGCTAACGTGTTTCTTTCTTCTTCTGTCAAATCTAAATGTCTAACACCATTTTGATGACCCACATGAGTAACCACGTATTTCCTTTGTATTTACCCTCTCCAGCTTAGGTTGCTTCCATCTTGAAAGGACATACACCTCCTATTTTGTTAGTGCCTTGGATTTTCATGCGGCGAATACCTTTACTCTTAGATACATATTGTCCTGAATGATGGCATACAAAGGAATGCCGAATGACATTGTCCGAAGTACGATACGACCCACACTTTTTGACGTAAAGTGACAACGTTTTTCTCTCAGTCTGCTTCTTCCACTCACTGAATTCCTGGAAAGATGCAAATTCAGTCTCATCAGATTCATTTGACACAGCATGTTTCATTGACAAGTGATCATAATAGTTTTTCTTCAAAAGAACTGAAATAACGCACAATGGGCATTTCACTTTCGTAAAACTATTTTCCAGTCCATGTTCCTTTCTTTCATGGCACATTACATTGCGCTCATGGTTGAACTGTTTGCCACACAAACTACACAAATATTTATAACATTTAGCACTTTTAACTGTGGAGCGATATCATTTAACTTTCCTGGATGTACCTGTGATACGTGTTTCCTCAGAGTCTTGTTATAGCTATAGCTTTTTCCACACTAGAACATGTGTATCTCTTTTCTGGATTCATCATATTTCTGACGGTGCTATCACAGTCCAAGAAGGAGAAAACCTTCACACTTTGACAACACCTCGAAGATTTCACATGACGACAACGAAAACTACAAACACGACACATACACAATAGACCACATAGGCTACTAGCATCAAGCCGCTATTCGCCGAACATGCCATTTTCCGTGTCGTCGGCTGCATCGACGAACGCTCGCGGTTCCACAGTGACTTGTCACCCTGTAGACACAAGTGTCTTTGAAAGCAACAGGTCATATTCGCAAACAAACGAACGTAGCATGCGATAAAATTACAAAAACAGTTCATGTGATTAATTACTTGACCATAAATTATACTGACAAGAAGAAAATGTAACGAAAAGTAATAAGAATGGAAAACGAGAGATATATTTATGTCTGAAATAAATTATTGTAGTAATTTATGTGAGTAAGAAAAGCACAGAGAACTTTTAAATCCTGTATAGTATAGCACATAGTGAATTCATAATATTATGAATTAGTGTGAACCTAACTGGAACTGACCTATATAGGTTAATGCTACTTACCGAGTCCCACCATTCCACGGTTCATTATAAAGATAATTTCAACAACAAGTGTGTGCTCTAAAGTGTTACAGAATTTCTACATATGGTATTACTATCTTCATTACTATGAAAAAGAGAAAAATTGGGAAACTGTACTCACAATATTTATTAGTTTTTCGTAGTAGTTCTGAGATAAATAAGAAATCTAGAAATCCTAGAAAAACACAGGGCACAAGTTTTCTGCAAAAATCTCCAAAATTATGAACCATCCAAAAGTTAGGATCGGCAACTAGAACTGACCTCCTATATAGGTCAATTCTAATTACTAAATCTAGCCATTCGATGCTTTATTAATTCGATCGTTTCTTCAGAACGTGTGTGCACTAAAATGTAGGCTAATATAGTTTCTACATTAGTAATTGTTTTCTGAACTACTGTAAAAAAAGATTAAAAACATTGGAATCAGTAACTATAATTGGCCTATGTAGAAGTCCAGTTCTAGTTACCAATTCCAAGTTTTGTTATACACCACAATAATTTTAGAAAGCAGTTACAAATGTAGAAATGGTATTACTTTTCAGTGTTATACAACTGCAAAAAAATTACATATGAATCGTGGAGCAGTTGGAATCTGTAACTGGAATTTACCTACATATGTGAATTCTAGTTATCGATTCCACTGTTCTTTATTTTTTTGTGGAAATTCGTTTATTATGTACTCTGTTTTCTGTTAGAATTTAGTGTGTTGCTTCTCCACATTTTATGCTACTGTATCTATGTGTTGTCATTCATGTAATCTTCCCATTTTTCTGTTACGTTTTGGATTCTCCCCACCCAAAACTCCCATTTTCCTGTGCTTCTCGCGTTAGGTTAAACAATAAATATAAAATTAACACAATTTTGTTACAGTATGCCTTTACCATGCACTTCAATGCAACGCAATTTAAAGGTTCTGTGTGCTTTTCTAGTATCATAAGTTATGAGAATACTTCTGACCAGACATGAAAATTTGTTTTTAATTCTTGTTCTTAATTATTTTCGTTATCTTCAGTTCGCTTCTATATAATTCGTGACTAAGCAAATAACTGCGTGAATGTGATTGTAATTTTATCGCATGCTACATTCGTTTGTTTGGGAGCATGATCCATTGCTTTCATACATTGAGTATACTTAGCGTCTTTGCCTTATTTATGACGTCATTGCTCAAAGCCAACGAGTGGAATTGGACACTAGAACTTATCAGAGATGTTAATGCCGTTCCAATCACAGTAAGCTGGGCATTAACACTCAGACAAGCAGCGTTACACGATCGCTGCAGTTAACGCAAAATATATCTTTCCTTTGACATAAACAACTAATTATTTCTACCGAGTCATGGGAGGCGTTATTTCACATTGACCCCCAGGCTGGTATTTTAAAATTATATTTGTAATTGAAATTTTAAAATAACTTTTCCTAGTGCAGACGATTAGAAATCTTCTGCAGGTTTACTTGTCTTTAGTCACTTGTACGAGTTAAATAATTCAAGTATTTTAAATCTTATAGATGAATCACATACACTTGACATTAAGGTAGCGAATTGTTATTGCAAAAAAGAAAATCTTCATAGTACATATTTCATTATCATAAAACTGTATTAGATGTTAAATACATTTTTGTACTCACTAACATCTCAGTTAAATTTGAAGATAACTTAGATAAATTTCTTAAGTATTTCAATTTAGTACTGTTAAATAGTAATACATGTGACCATTTATTATAGCTTAAAAAAGAAAATTTAAATATTTCAGGTATTTTGTACAATGCAAAAATATTATTAGAATCGGTGTTACTGTTATACAAGATACTTGTTACAGAAAATATTTTTTGTCAAATAAATGCATTTGTGAATTTTAGTGTGTGTGTGTACTGCATAATTTGTGTTAGGTGTTAGTTTACTTTATAGACAGCTTTTTAGTCACATGAGGTTTGATTTTTAGAGTGACTCCATATAGTGTGAAGTATGTTTGGTACCTTCATGGCGTTAATTAATTGTAGGATGTTGATTGAAGTGCTGATACAAAGGTTATGAAGCATAGAATCGTCATCCGAGGAGCCTACATACAAAGGTACTAAAGATGGATTTGACTCCTGGGTGCTCGATAGGTGATGATGGATCGGCTGCAATTCACCCTCAGCTCCCAGCTGCAACCATTCCTCCTTCCTTAGGAATGTGCTGGAACTCCTGCACGTCTCTGCATCGTGGCTCAGTACAAAGGTATGGCAGTTGTGTGGCGATGTACAAGAAATAGTTCGGGTAGATATTATGAACCCTGTATTTTAGATGTTAATGTCCTGTTAGGTAAGTCAGGTGGTTACACAAATCCAGGGTCCTGAGCTTCGTCATCCTCGTGGTGCATTTTAAGTTTTGCGGGGAGTGACAGCTAGCTGTCACCCACGGAGCTGCGCTGCAAGCTGTTTGGCGAATATTGGTCTGCTCCACGTGCCGCTGGGGTAATTTGTCAATAATGGTTCTCTCGACGTAGACTGCGGCTCGAATGTGACTCTTCATGCTGAAGCAAAAGTTACTCAGCGGAGACTGGGAAACCTCCAACCTGATTCTTTAGAGAACTGAACTCTTGTGTATAAAAGTCGTGTCTCCCAAACTATCTTTTGTACAATAATGTAATTTAGCACGCACATTCAGTGGTACAAATGACACCACATGCAGAAGTGTTACAAATGGCGTTAGTAGTTAATAAATGACAGATTAAAACAATACACGACACCTTATGTGGCAGTTTTACTAAACGAACAGCGGAACTGTAGTAAGTGACAAACTTTTTTTCCTTTCTTCATTTTGTGAGATGTGTGAATGAGAAAATGTGTCATTAATGTTTGAAATTGTGTGTAAAGTTTGTCAGAAGTGTAAGTTCTCTCACAGTAAAATACTAGACTAACAGAGCCCGGGGAAATTGTGCACTGTGAACAACACTGCTTTGAGACAAGTGTGCATTATCTGACTTTAATACTCAAATAATTGTGTCGAACCTTTAACAGAAGTTTGTGGCTTTCAATGAGTAGATTATGGCAGCATTTAAATTGGCTCAATAACCATATCGAATACTGAAAATAAAATTTTTGTCGCCCGTGGAAGTTGTTCGATAGGCGAAGTGTGACTTTTACTTTCCAAGCGGTTGGCCATTTAGTATTTTAGCATTATAGATAGTGGCAAAACTGCCCATTGTACTCAGGAAAAAAACGACCCCCTCGTTTGCCGAAAACTGTTATGTCTTCACAATACTCCAATTCTTGTCCATTGCACTCTCTGGTTTGTTGTGTTTAGTTTTAGTTATCTTCCAATGCCATGTTGTATTGTTTGATCCGTGGGAGAGTGTCACAGAAATGCTGAAGAAACTTGTCCTAGTACAGACTATTAGAAATCTTCTGCAGGTTTACATGTCTTTACTCACTTGTACATATGAGTCTTCATTGGCTGCTCATTCCTACTATGTGTGTCCTCATATTAACTGGCCAATACTGTTATGTCTTCACAATACTCCAATTCTTGTCCATTGCACTCTCTGGTTTGTTGTGTTTAGCTTTAGTTATCTTTTAATGCCATGTTGTATTGTTTGATCCTTGGGAGAGTGTCACAGAAATGCTGAAGAATCTGCATTGGCAGAATCTTGAAGGTAGGGGAGAACTATCCAGAGGATGCCTGCTGACAAAGATCTGAGAACTGACCTTAAAAGATGACTCAACGAATATACTTCAACCCCCTACGTATTGTTCACATAGGGACTGTGAGGACGAGAGCGGATTAATTACAGCACGCACACTGATTCGAAGCATCATTCTTGCTGTACTCTGTACGTGGATGAAATGGGAAGAAACCCTTGTCAGTGGAACATACTTCCTGTTGTGCACTTCATGGTGGTTTGCAGAGTACAGATACAGATTCGAAAGGTATATGTCATGTTGTAATTGCTTCTCTATGGTTTCTTAATAAACTATGTGCAATTTTTATTTCCATTAAGTTATTGAATGTAGGTCATGCCCAGTCACTTTCTTATACCTACTATGGAAATGTACGAGGGTTGGAACTTAGCTAGTGGCAACTATTTATTCACAACCGACACAAAAGTGTTACATGTTTGCGCCTTTTACTGTCCTTCAAAGTTGTGTAGAGCCCCTAGCCAGCGATGTGGAAGGCGTAGTATACCATTAGCAGAGCCTGTTCTGTTGATGTAGCGAATGGAGAGGTCTACTGGCTGTCGAATATCTGGCACAGTTCTGGAGCGAATGCCACAAAGTGGTTACTTCATCTTCGGAATCAAATCAAAGTCACGAGGACTTAAGTCCAGGGAGCGTGATGGATGGTACAGTACTTCCCAGTCCCATTGACCGAACAGAGCAGCCACAGCTTGCGCTGTATGCACCCGCACATTGTCGAGCAAGATGATGGGTGGATTGCACAGAAAGTGTCGCCATTTCTTTCACGAAGCCGGTCGCAGCCGATGCTCCAAGAAGGAACAGTAATACGATTTAGGTACTTGTGACTTTGATTTGATTTCGAAGATAAAGGAACCACTTCAGAACTGTTCCAGAGATTCGACAGGCAGTAGACCGCTCCATTTGCTTCATCAGCAGAACAAGCTCTGCTAACGGTATACTACGCCATTCACATTGCTGGCAATGCGTTCTACACAACGCAGGTAACTACTTTGATGACAGCAGCAGGTGCAAGCATGTAACTCTTTTGTATCGGTTGTGAATAAATAGTTTCCACTATTTAAGTTCCAACCCTCGTACATGCTTCAAGATGATTTCTTTTCATTGATCTTTCCTCTTCTTTCTTCCTGCTTCGTACTGTGGCTACATCTCAGGGTTTTCAATGCAGAAATGTAGTGAGGAGGGGGCACACGTGTGTGGTGGTTCACGATGTCATAGTGCTGTGAGGGAGCGCCACTCGTGCCTCTGGTTTGAGAAGACTGACGACCGAAGTACGAACATTTCTCAAAAGAAAAACAGGTAGGTGCAGTCTTTTCTTTTAAAACTACAAATGTTAGGGTAGCTAGTACTATCTACTGTTCTACAAAACTGAATGATCGAGACACCATTGAAGAAGTGTCTACCTAGAAATAAGTTTAAATAATACCAATTAGCTGAAATAAAAAAACTCATCCAATCCAGAAGTCACTCACAGAGTAATTAGTTTCTGATGTGTGTGTAGTGGTCATTGAAATCGTTTCAGTAATTCTATCACTGTCCGTTTATGAGTTGCTAAGCAACGTATTAACAAGCTGATTCTGCAATGATTAATATTAGTCGTATCCCGACTGTAAATCGCTTTTCGCTTGCTTTAAGCATAATGACGATTACTATGCCGCTCATGTAAGTCTTTGACAGTTATTATCAAGCTAATGTCCGTAAATTGCGGTTATGTCACTGAATCACACACGCCCAATATCCAGCCACGTATCTTCAACTCCGCGCCGACATTTAAGAATTCGCGCGATATGTTTGCACGAAAGTAGGGCTGTGGTTTTAAATCAACTCCGAGTTGTAAATTAACAATTGTATGCCCATTCGCGAAAGTTACAGAAGATCCGCACACGACGACTGCTTGATCGCGCACTCGAGCAACACGGAAGTTTTTTGTTCTTACAAAGAGAAAACATTTCATGCATAATGCAACAAGATGATTTGCTATGTGTTTGTTTTTTGAACTGGTGTGACCTCCCCTTCTCTTTTTGCTCCATTCTTTTCATCTCATTAAAACTCATTACCTATTAAATGTTGTACATAATTAATTTTTTCCTCTGCAAATAATCGATAAAATTTAGAAATGAATTACATGAATAAAACAAAATCTAAAGCTGATATGACGTCATAAGTCACTATTTGTTTAGACACTCCTACACTTACGTGCCGCAAAGTAGATCTGACTATGTTGGACATACTCATGTGAAGTTACATCGCCCCCCCCCCCCCCCCCTCCCAAAACCTTAATATACTTGAAAGGTCACAGATAGTAGAGGTTTCTCTGAGCGATGGTAATATGGTGTTTTGTACTGTTATTTTTGAACAAGTCATTTCCGGACTCATACTACAAGTTATGAACATCGTACATCGATCTTTACAACATTGAATAAAATTTGGGGCCTAACAAGATTTGCCCATTAAATAAACCACAAACGTCATAATATTTGTCTACATTTTTAGGCACTTTTTCACACAAATATTACATTTTTACATCACTGCACTAACTTCACAACACTATTAGTTGATAAGCCCTTCTTTAACTGACTGCACAAAGCAGGGATTACAGCCAGTTCCGTTGGAAAAATGACCCAAGCAGCGGCTGCCACCGAGCTGTTCAGGCTGCTAAAGACAGCTTGGTCATCGTCTTTGGCTCTCCGTTGTTTGACGATCCCGATACTGCTGCTCGTCGGTCGGCGATTACAGATTTTAAACAAGCCACTCATACTGCCAGGTTATTTAATAGTTCAGCTGATAGGGCCATATATGTTGCTCTATAGAGTGAGTTTCGATTTTCTTTTGTATCAGTATTGTATCCTTGACATTCCATGATTATCAACATGTTGTTGCATGTCGTAACATAATCTGTTCCAGCTTTATCTACAATTATATGGCGAATGATTTCCAACTTTTATTTAATAAGAGATATTGTCAGTATTAATACATCTTAGCACTAGTGCATTTGCTCATTGTTGAATACAGACTTCACTATCGTGTGGTACATTCTATGAATCTGTTGTGAGTTCTCTTCAATGTTCAATTAGTTAATCTTTCATAGTGACAATGAGTATATTTATTATGTTTATGCTTGCAAGTCATTTTTACATTGTGTCACTTCTTCATTCCCCTGAATAACACTTTTGGAATCCGTTAGCATTTCCTCTCTCACTACTAGAAATCTGTTATCCAATTATTTTCCAATTGTGATTCCTCTTTTTGCCTCTTATGACTTTTCTCATTCCATCTCCTCTTAACATATCTGTTCGAATGTGTGTGAAATCTCATGGGATTTAACTGCTAAGGTTATCTGTCCCTAAGCTTACACACTAGTTAACCTAATTTATCCTAAGGACAAACACACACACCCATGCCCGAGGGAGGGAGGTCTCGAACCTCCGCCGGTACCAGCTGCATAGTCCGTGACTGCAGCGCCTCAGACTGCTCGGCTAATCCTGCGCAGCTCTTAACATATCTATGCATATCAATACTTTCTACTATGTACATATACTATTTTTATAACAAAAAAACAAAATACTCTTCTTAACTGTATCTTACCAACAGACAATAGCATTCATGATATGCCTTTGTATTATTCATAAGGCTTCATTACATTAATGATGTCTCAGTATCAAATTCCTTCTTTCTTTTGCTTTCTCGCAGTTTACTTCCATATTATTGTTCTTCTCTTCTTACTGAAAGTATTTGTTAATTTCTGTATGGTGAAACAGTCCCTATATGCTATCTGAGTCACAATCAGCTAGGATGTAACTTCCTTTATGTGGTATTTGAATTACCTTGTAAGGCCCGGTACACAAATACTGCCACTTTTTGTTAAGTTTCTTCTTGCTACATGGTTTTGGATGATTTCTTAGTAGTATTTTCTCACCTACTGTGTATGTGATTAATATTGTTACACTTTTGTCAAACTTTGCTTTCTGTAGTTTCGCCTGATGTAGGTTCTCATAAAATTTTTGCATAATATCCCCTTATGTACAATCATCATCTTGATTTCTGGGCTAATCCCCTAAGTAATCATTAAATTCGTTTTTTCCACGCATTATGTGATTCGGTGAATATCCAGTAGAATCATGTGGTAGATCATTGTAGATCCTCTCGGATTCTGGCAACCAATCAATCCATTGATATTTGCACTGTGGTGTATGTGCCCATAGAACGTAGTTTAATTCCCTAAATAGTCTCTCTACTTGATACCCACAATGATAAAGCCAGGATATGTATATATGTTTGTGTTATGTTCCTTCATAGTCATTTTCACAATCCACTAGTGAAATATGCTGCATTGTCAGTCAGAACATTTTCGGTTTCCCATAATCAGTAATGTAACTGATGATAAATCTCCTTAATATTGGTCAGACATGTGGACTCTGTAACAGATATAATTTGACATATTTTGAAAAATGTCGTAACAAGCCAGTAAATGCTTAAATCTTCCTCATGCAGTTGGACACAGACCACACACATTGAAAGCTATTAATGTTAAAGGTTGGTGAGGAAGTATAGGATGTAGTTCGATTTTTTGACAATAATTTATGGGTTTGGTCTGTTGGCATAGTTAGCATTTCTTTAGAATATTATTCGGATAGTAGCAATATTCACCCAACTTGGCTTCCAAAATGTCCCCACTTCAAATGATTATACCAAAGTAATGGGTCTATATGGCCCTGTGGGACACAAACTTTCCAGCTGGTATTGATAGATTCTTTCCTAAATAATACCTCAGATTGTAACAGTATATTGATATTTAGTATTAGTAGGACTTTGTGCTTAATCTTGTCCCTAATAGATTTCCAATGTAGGTCGTCGTCTTGCGACTGTGGCAGATTTTGACACAGCTCTGAAACTTGTTCTTCATAATAATTTACTGATATACCCATTACTTTAAAATTTAAAGACAGTTCATCATCCTCTTCATTCGTTCTTCTTTTTGGTAGTCGAGATAAAGTATCCGAAATTACATTGTATTTTTCCCTTATGTATTGCACCAAAATGTTGTAATCTTGTAACAGCACGGCCCATCGGCTTAACTGTGAATGAAAAATTCGACCTGTCAAGATAAATGATAAAGCCTAATGATCGCTGTATATCGCAGTCCTCTTGCCATAAACAAAATATCTGAACTTCTTGAGTGCCCAAATGACAGCTAAAACCTCTAATTCAGTGATTTAGACAATGTGCTGCTTGCAGACCCTATAATAATTTTGATGGTGTTCAGGTCATGTGGATCATCTATTTGAAATAATGTGGCATCTAAACCTGTTTCTGAAGCATCCGTTTCAATACAAACGTCTTGTTCAAGATTCTGACACTGCAGAAGTTGTGCATTAAACAAAGCATGCCGGATTTTATCAAACGCTTGGATGCATTCCTGGGTCCATTTCCAAGTAATGTTCTTTCGCAATAGTTGTAGTAGACAGTCTTAGCTAATTATTTGGTCTGGTAGAAATCAACAGAAGAATGAAGCAAGACCCAAAAAAGACTTTAATTCTTTTTTACTGCGATGATACGGGCACTTTCTGATAACATTCATCTTCTTGGGGTCGGACATAATTCCGTTCAACGTAATTATGTGCCCGAGAAACTTTATTTGATTCTTGGGGAACTTTGACTTCGTCAGATTCACTGTCAGTCCATACTCTGAGAATTCGTCTACATATGAAGTAACTTTGTCAAGGAGATCTCATCCTGGTACGGTATCTAATGCGGAAGTAAACACACCTCCGCTGATGTTTAAGCCGAATGACATAACCGTGAATTGACATCTTCACCCAAGAAAGATAAAAGCAGTGTTCTTTTGAGATTCAGGTGATATTCTCGTCTGCCAGCAGGAACTCCTCTTATCCAGGGATGTCAAAAAGCAGAGACCATTAAACTTATTCATAAGTTCTTCTATATTCTCGGGTCTCGTTTGTAGTGGAATAATAATTTTGTTAATATCCCTAGTGTCAAGAACTAGTCTTACATCAACATTCGATTTTATGACAGCGACGAGAGGGCTTGAATATTCAGAATTAGAGGGTTCTATTATTCCCCACTCTAACATCTTAGTGATTTCTTTTTCCACTGCCCCTCTCTTAGACCACACAATAGAGTATGAAGTGCAACAAAAGGCTTCATGAGGATAGGATTGAATATTAAATTCGACTCTTTGATGATTCCTGGACGTTTACTAAATACTGGTGCATAATTAGTTAACAAACATAGTAAGTCTTCACTCTGATGTGATGTCAGATATCCGGATTCAACGACTTTGTCTCGTATTGTGTCTTGATCTATTTCTTCTTCAGAAGATTCGATAAAATAATTTTGATTTGCTGAATCACACTTAACACTAATATAGCTAACCATTAGCTTTATACAACATTGCGCTCTGGGACTACTTGCCCCTTCATCATAGGAATTTTCATAATCTCGCTTCTGGAGTTCAACATTCCTTCTTTCAAATTAATTACTGCTTTGGCTCTACACAAAAAAAATCAAGATTCCAAAGAATCAGGAAGGTACTGTCTATAGTAGCCCCTGCATTATAAAGTCGACTCGTGCTTGTTTTGAGATTCTCTGTGCTTTTGCACCAAATGCGCCGGAATCGATACCATTTAGTACTTCTTGCCCGACAGCTTTTGAATTCGTACACATTTATTGGTAATATTCGGCACTACTTCACTCAACTCCTAAGTCCAAATCATTATTATATCTTAATAAGTCTACTGAAAAATGATGCCTGCCCTCCTTTACATCCCTGGTCATCCTAGGAAGGCTTTTGGAGACTGTTTATAGTTTAACCTTTCGGTGGATGTCTTCATCAGTGGTTCAGAAACTTCCAATAATACGAATATTGTGTTCTGAGTTCAGTATTGGTTTGTCACTCAGTGGTATCGGTCCTTGCAGTTGTGATGCTGGGGCATTACCTTGCGGATAATGTACCCGCAGTTGTAGCCTGTCAGGGTTTTCTTCCAGATATCTATCAGGTCTACATTTACGATTAGGCTTTCCCGTGTTGACATAATTTGCGCGATTACCATTATTCCCATACGTTTTCTTAGTATCAAAAGAGTCGCTTTTATATCGATTCCTTTCATTATTACTTTTATGATAGTCATAGTCGTTTGCTTTCCTTCTATTAATGTAGGTTTAGCATTCCTATCACTGTTGTCGTAATTACAACCACCACCACGATTATTAATACCTGCATCGTTACACTGTGTAATAGACCATTGATTATTAGTCCAAATTCTCGCATTTTCCATAACCAGATCAATAGAATCAACTACAGACAAAAACTGTTCCACATCACAATCACGTACATTTATCAGTTTTTCGCGAATATGAATTGGCAATCTTCCCTTAAGAATGCGTATTACTTCCTGATATGAAATGGGCTCGCTCCAGTATCGCGTTTTAAAGTTACTGAATCCTACACGTGACGATAACGCCCGATATCCAGCCGCGTATCTTAAACTCAGCCGTTCGCAGTACCAGCACAGCAAGGCCGTTTTGGTTAATGTTGCAAGGCCAGATCAGTCAATCATCCAGACTGTTACCCCTGCAAACTAGCTCTGCAGATGATGAAGAAATTGAAGAAATGTACGATGAAATAAAAGAAATTATTCAGATAGTGAAGGGAGACGATAATTTAATAGTAATGGGTGACTGGAATTCGAGTGTAGGAAAGGGGAGAGAAGGAAACATAGTAGGTGAATATGGATTGGGGCTAAGAAATGAAGGAGGAAGCCGCCTAGCAGAATTTTGCACAGAGCACAACTTAATCATAGCTAACACTTGGTTTAAGAATCATGAAAGAAGGTTGTATACGTGGAAGAACCCTGGAGATACTAAAAGGTATCAAATAGATTATATAATGGTAAGACAGAGATTTAGGAACCAGGTTTTAAGTTGTAAGACATTTCCAGGGGCAGATGTGGACTCAGACCACAATCTATTGGTTATGACCTGTAGATTAAAACTGAAGAAACTGCAAAAATGTGGGAAATTAAAGAGATGGGACCTGGATAAACTGAAAGAACCAGAGGTTGTACAGAGTTTCAGGGAGAGCATAAGGGAACAATTGACAGGAATAGGGGAAAGAAATACAGTAGAAGAAGAATGGGTAGCTCTGAGGGATGAAGTAGTGAAGGCAGCAGAGGATAAAGTAGGTAAAAAGATGAGGGCTGCTAGAAATCCTTGGGTAACAGAAGAAATATTGAATTTAATTGATGAAAGGAGAAAATATAAAAATGCAGTAAATGAAGCAGGCAAAAAGGAATACAAACGTCTCAAAAATGAGATCGAAAGGAAGTGCAAAATGGCTAAACAGGGATGGCTAGAGGACAAATGTAAGGATGTAGAAGCTTATCTCACTAGGGGTAAGATAGATACTGCCTACAGGAAAATTAGAGAGACCTTTGGAGAGAAGAGAACCACGTGTATGAATATCAAGAGCTCAGATGGCAACCCAGTTCTAAGCAAAGAAGCGAAGGCAGAAAGGTGGAAGGAGTATATAGAGGGTTTATACAAGGGTGATGTACTTGAGGACAATATTATGGAAATGGAAGAGGATGTAGATGAAGACAAAATGGGAGATACGATACTGCGTGAAGAGTTTGACAGAGCACTGAAAGACCTGAGTCGAAACAAGGCCCCCGGAGTAGACAACATTCCATTAGAACTACTGACGGCCTTGGGAGAGCCAGTCATGACAAAACTCTACCAGCTAGTGAGCAAGATGTATGAGACAGGCGAAATACCCTCAGACTTCAAGAAGAATATAATAATTCCAATCCCAAAGAAGGCAGGTGTTGACTGATGTGAAAATTACCGAACTATCAGTTTAATAAGTCACAGCTGCAAAATACTAACGCGAATTCTTTACAGACGAATGGAAAAACTGGTAGATGCGGACCTCGGGGAGGATCAGTTTGGATTCCGTCGAAATGTTGGAACACGTGAGGCAATACTGACCTTACGACTTATCTTAGAAGAAAGATTAAGAAAAGGCAAACATACATTTCTAGCATTTGTAGACTTAGAGAAAGCTTTTGACAATGTTGACTGGAATACTCTTTTTCAAATTCTAAAGGTGGCAGGGGTAAAATACAGGGAGCGAAAGGCTATTTACAATTTGTACAGAAACCAGATGGCAGTCATAAGAGTCGAGGGGCATGAAAGGGAAGCAGTGGTTGGGAAAGGAGTGAGACAGGGTTGTAGCCTCTCCCCGATGTTATTCAATCTGTATATTGAGCAAGCAGTAAAGGAAACAAAAGAAAAATTTGGAGTAGGTATTAAAATTCATGGAGACGAAGTAAAAACTTTGAGGTTCGCCGATGACATTGTAATTCTGTCAGAGACGGCAAAGGACTTGGAAGAGCAGTTGAACGGAATGGACAGTGTCTTGAAAGGAGGATATAAGATGAACATCAACAAAAGCAAAACGAGGATAATGGAATGTAGTCAAATTAAATCGGGTGATGCTGAGGGAATTAGATTAGGAAATGAGACACTTAAAGTAGTAAAGGAGTTTTGCTATTTAGGAAGTAAAATAACTGATGATGGTCGAAGTAGAGAGGATATAAAATGTAGACTGGCAATGGGAAGGAAAGCGTTTCTGAAGAAGAGAAATTTGGTAACATCGAGTATAGATTTATGTATCAGGAAGACGTTTCTGAAAGTATTTGTATGGAGTGTAGCCATGTATGGAAGTGAAACATGGACGATAACTAGTTTGAACAAGAAGAGAATAGAAGCTTTCGAAATGAGGTGCTACAGAAGAATGCTGAAGATTAGATGGGTAGATCACGTAACTAATGAGAAGGTATTGAATAGGATTGGGGAGAAGAGAAGTTTGTGGCACAACTTGACTAGAAGAAGGGATCGGTTGGTAGGACATGTTTTGAGGCATCAAGGGATCACAAATTTAGCATTGGAGGGCAGTGTGGAGGGTAAAAATCGTAGAGGGAGACCGAGAGATGAGTACACTAAGCAGATTCAGAAGGATGTAGGTTGCGGTAGGTACTGGGAGATGAAGCAGCTTGCACAGGATAGAGTAGCATGGAGAGCTGCATCAAACCAGTCTCAGGACTGAAGACAACAACAACAACAACAACAACATCTTAAACTCCGCGCCGATATTGGAGAGTTCGCGCGATATGTTTGCACCAAAGTAGGGCTGTGGTTTTAAATCAATTCCGAGTTGTAAATTAACAATTGTATGCCCATTCAGAAGATCCGCACTCGACGACTGCTTCATCGCGCACTCGAGCAACACGTGAGCTTCTGTTCTTACAAAGAGTAAACATATCATGCATAATGCAAGAAGGTGATTTGCTATGTCAAAACATATTTATATCTATCTCATTAAAACTCATTACCTATTAAATGTTGTACATAATTAAATTTTTTCCTCTGCAAATAATCGGTAAAATTTAGAAGTTCGTTATTGAGCCGTTGACTCAGTTTTTTTATTACAGAGGGCAGCTAACCCTCTGACCGAACACGCTGAGCTACCGTGCCGGCTTATCACCTGAGCCACCGATGACACAGACGAATAGCGCGACTGCACGGACTTGTCCCTTGCACGCTTCCTGTGAGACCCACATTCCCAACTGTCCACAATCTACGTACTCTATGTACCTAATAAGATATTTGCCCATCCACTCATTACTCGCGCACACTAAGGTGACTATTCCCGTAAGAGTTCGGGCAAACTGTCGCATTCTAAAGAAATCTCTCAGCGCTTTACAATTGCCAAGAGCTTCCTTTAACATGTTCAAAAGCACTCGTTCCACGGCAGTATTGTGAAATTTAAAAATTCTAGCAAAATCGATAAATTATAGGTTTCCTGTGAGTAATGTTAGGTTGTCAGTGAGATTTTTTTTTTTAGGATAGGCTTCAGGCACCTTATGTAACGCAAGTCACTCATATTATTCTTGTCTCCTCACTAGTATGAATCCTGGTTAATTAGTCTCACAACCTATGCAGGGCGTGGCAGTCAAACATGCATCTGTTATCAGTGCACGGAAGCGTCGGAAGAAATTGGTGGCGGGTAAATGAAGTCACCACTGCGTTCCCCAACACAAAGCATTTCAGTAGCCACGGAGCAGTGGACTAAGCAACAACGGTCGTTTGCAGCGAAAGCGTTCTACCAAAGCGGTAGCTACGTAGCCACTCAGCTTCGCTTCTGGGCGCATTTTCAAATTAATCGTAATAGGCCGGTGCCTTCGATTAAAACTTCGATCGAAAACTCTGAAAATGTCCGTGTAACAACAGGGAAAGGAGGTGACAAGAGACTTCCGAGAATGTGGAACGTGTCAGAATTGCTGTGGGAAGAAGCCCCTGGAGAAGAGCGCGTGGACGGAGTGTTGCGCCTGGAACTGCTGACAGCTTTATTTCTCACGTTATATGTGTGCTTAAAATGATTCTCTTCAAATAATTTTTGTCTGCTGTGTAACATTAGCGACAGAGATACTCTGCATACTTTAGTGAATGAGTGCACTGTGTAACACAGTTTGATAGACAATGTAATTTATTTTACTGTATGCCAACACTGACAACTGATGGGTTTTACTAAGTGACACCAACGATTTTATATCACTTAATAAGATGTTCTAAATGCTTTCACAAACCTGATGACAGACTGTGAACTGAAACTTTTTGTTAAACAAACAAATTTTATCAGCAACTCTTGGCAGTATTTGTGATGTTCTTTCTTTGCATACTCATCATTTTTAACTACTGTGCTTAGTTTGTAATACTTTCACATACCGTACTACACTGGGCAAAAATTAAGCAGGCTAATGGAATAAAACACAAATGGAATTGAATATGGATAACAAACAAGACTAGTTTATCCTGTGCCACTATTCACAAAGAACACATACATGGTCTATTGAGTTTTACAGCACTTAGTGGACTTAATTGCCATTTAAGATGACCTTGTAATTGATTCACCTCACCTGCTGCAGACACAATACCTACATGCAGCAATTGCTCCTAGGTATTTGATGATGGATAAATTGCAAAATTTACCTATGAACAATAAAGTCATTCTTTGGCTGATGTCTGACCTTTTTTTATTTCACTGGGGCCAGCAGTGTTGTATATGTCTTATAAAGACATGGTATATATTTGAAAAACCAGTTACACTGCTATAATGTTTCTATTGAGCTGTCCCAATTGCTATGACCTCATTTCGAACCCCACGGCCATTTGCAAGCTATATCCGTAGTACATCATTACTGCTGGAGCAGGCAAAATGTTAATATAGGTAGAGATGTATTATCCTTCAGTACCTACAAAAACTAAAATAAGGGACCATTTCAAAAATAATATGCAGTACCTGCATAAAATGAAGGTTATCATATCACCACCTGTATTAACATTTAGACAGTTCCAGCAATAACTAAAGATGTAGCTTGGACATAGCTTTAAATTGACCATGAGGTTCAAAATGAGCTCATAGCAATCAGAACAGCACAATAAAAACATTATATGTAATTTGTTTTTCAAATATATGTATATATAATGTCTGATTTTTTGCCCCAGGCAGCCTGAATGCAGAGCTACCTATTATTATTATTTCTTTCCTTTCTCAGGCGTTATGTCTGGTTAAAAATGGAAAGTGACGCTGACCTTGATCAAGCGTGACTTCCTTTTAACTGTACGGTATATGTTACATTGCATTTAGGAACTTTCGGGTAATTGAACATGTATCAATAATTACAGATTTCTGTAGTTGTATATATAGGTTTGGATGTAGCTGTATTGCATTGATGTGCTGGTGGATATTGTGTGGTATGACTCCTGTAGTTGATAGTATAATTGGTATAATGTCAACTTTATCCTGATGCCACATATCCTTGACTTCCTCAGCCAGTTGGATGTATTTTTCAATTTTTTTCTCCTGTTTTCTTTTTTATGTTTGTTGTATATTTCGATTAGTTGTGTTAATTCTTCTTTTTATTGGTGAGTATGATGTCAGGTTTGTTATGTGGTGGTGTTTTCTCTGTTATAATGGTTCTGTTCCAGTATAATTTGTATTCATCATTCTCCAGCACATTTTGTGGTGCATACTTGTAGGTGGGAACATGTTTTATAAGTTTACGTTGTAAGGCAAGCTGTTGATGTATTATTTTTGCTACATTGTCATGTCTTCTGGGGTATTCTGTATTTGCTAGTATTGTACATCCGCTTGTGATGTGATCTACTGTTTCTATTTGTTGTTTGCAAAGTCTGCATTTATCTCTTGTGGTATTGGGATCTTTAATAATATGCTTGCTGTAATATCTGGTGTTTATTGTTTGATCCTGTATTGCAATCACGAATCCTTCCGTCTCACTGTATATATTGCCTTTTCTTAGCCAGTGTTGGATGAGTCTTGATCGATGTGTGGCTGTGTTAGATGATACGGGTGCTTGCCATGTAGTGTTTACTTTTTCCAATTTACTTTCTTCGTATCTGTTGATGTTACATCATCTAAAGGGTTGTAGAAGGGGTTATGAAATTGCAGTGGTGTAGCCGATGTATTTATATGAGTGATTGCTTTGTGTATTTTGCTAGTTTCTGCTCGTTCTATAAAGAATTTTCTTAAATTGTCTACCTCTCTGTAATGTAGGTTTTTTATGTCGATAAATCCCCTTCCTCCTTTCTTTCTGCTTAATGTGAATCTTTCTGTTGCTGAATGCATGTGATGTATTCTGTATTTGTGGCATTGTGATCGTGTAAGTGCATTGAGTGCTTCTAGGTCTGTGTTACTCCATTTCACTACTCCAAATGAGTAGGTCAATATTGGTATAGCATTATAGCTTTTGTCTTGTTTCTTGCTGTCAATTCTGTTTTCAGTATTTTTGTTAGTCTTTGTCTATATTTTTCTTTTAGTTCTTCTTTAATATTTGTATTATCTATTCCTATTTTTTTGTCTGTGTATCCTACATATTTATAGGTATCTGTTTTCTCCATCGCTTCTATGCAGTCGCTGTGGTTATCCAGTATGTAATCTTGTTTTCCCTCGACTATGCTATTTTTCTTACATTTGTCTGTTTCCAAAAGCCATATTTATATCATTGCTGAATACTTATGTTATCTTCAGTAATTGGCTGAGTTGTTGATTTGTTGCTACCAGTAGTTTTAGATCACCTATGTATAGCAAATGTGTGATTTTGTGTGGGTATGTTGCAGTAATATTGTATCCATAATTTGTATTATTTAGCATGTTGGGTAGTGGGTTCAGAGCAAGAAAGAACCAGAAAGGACTTAACGAGTCTCCTTTGTATATTCCACGCTTAATCTGTATAGGCTGTGATGTGATATTTGAATTTGTTTGGATATTAAGTGTTGTTTTCCAATTTTTCATTACTATGTTTAGGAACTGTATCAATTTAGGATCTACTTTGTATATTTCCAATATCTGTAGTAACCATGATTGGGGTACACTATCAAAAGCTTTTCGGTAATCAATGTATGCGTAGTGTAGTGACCTTTGTTTAGTTTTAGCTTGATATGTCACCTCTACAACTATTATCATTTGCTCTTTATATCCCCGTGCTCCTTCTCAACAGCCTTTTTGTTCTTCACTTATAATTTTGTTCTGTGTTGTATGTGTCATTAATTTCTGTGTAATGACTGGAGTTAATATTTTGTATATTGTTGGTAGGCATGTTATGGGGCGATATTTAGCTGTGTCTGCTTGATCTTTAGGTTTCAGATAAGTTATCCCATGTGTAAGTGTATCAGGGAATGTGTATGTGTCTGCAATGTAACTGTTAAATAATTTAGTTAGATGTGAATGTGTTGAGGTGAACTATTTTAGCCAGAAATTTTCTATTTTATCTTTTCCAATTGTGAGTATAATTAATTGCTTCGGTGACTTCATGTTGCAAAATTATCACTTCAGGCATTTGTGGTATCATCTTGTATGTGTCCCTGTTATGTTGTACCAGGTTTGACCATATGTTGCTCCAGAAGTGTTCCATGTGTGTTATGTTTGGTGGATTGTCTATTTTAATGTGTGTATTATCTATCGTCTGGTAAAATTTCTTTTGGTTTGTGTTGAATGTTTGGTTTTGAGTCCTATTTTCACTTTTTTTTTGTATCTTCTAAGTCGTTTGGCCAATGCTTGTAATTTCTGCTTCTTGTCATCTAATTGCTCTTTCGCTTCTTGTTGTGAGATTTTACATAACCTTTTTCGTTTTTTGTCTGATATTTAATTTCTTATAAATTGTGTTCAAGAATCATAAAAGAAGGCTGTATACATGGAAGCAGCCTGGAGATACTGACAGGTTTCAGATAGATTATATAATGGTAAGACAGAGATTTAAGAACCAGGTTTTAAATTGTAAGACATTTCCAGGGGCAGATGTGGACTCTGACCACAATCTATTGGTTATGACCTGTAGATTAAAACTAAAGAAACTGCAAAAAGGTGGGAATTTAAGGAGATGGGACCTGGATAAACTAAAAGAACCAGAGGTTGTGCGGAGTTTCAGGGAGAGCATAAGGTAACAATTGACAGGAGTGGGGGAAAGAAATAAGGTGGAAGAAGAATGGGTGGCTTTGAGGGATGAAGTAGTGAAGGCAGCAGAGCATCAAGTAGGTAAAAAGACGAGGGCTAGTAGAAATCCTTGGGTAACAGAAGAAATACTGAATTTAATTGATGAAAGGAGAAAATATAAAAATGCAGTAAATGAAGTAGGCAAAAAGGAATACAGACGTCTCAAAAATGAGAGCGACAGGAAGTGCAAAATGGCTAAGCAGGGATGGCTAGAGGCTTATCTCACTAGGGGTGAGGTAGATACTGCCTACAGGAAAATTAGAGAGACCTTTGGAGATAAGAGAACCACTTGTATGAACATCAAGGGCTCAGATGGAAACTCAGTTCTAAGCAAAGAAGGGAAAGCAGAAAGGTGGAAGGAGTATATAGAGGGTCTATACAAGGGCGATGTACTTGAGGACAATATTATGGAAATGGAAGAGGATGAAGATGAAATGGGAGATACGATACTGCGTGAAGAGTTTGACAGAGCACTGAAAGACCTGAGTCGAAACAAAGCCCCCGGAGTAGACAACATTCCATTGGAACTACTGACGGCCTTGGGAGAGCCAGTCCTGACAAAACTCTACCATCTGGTGAGCAAGATGTATTAGACAGGCGAAATACCCTCAGACTTCAAGAAGAATATAATGATTCCAATCCCAAAGAAAGCAGGTGTTGACTGATGTGAAAATTACCGAACTATCAGTTTAATAAGTCACAACTGCAAAATACTAACGCGAATTCTTTACAGACGAATGGAAACACTAGTAGAAGCCGACCTCGGGGAAGATCAGTTTGGGTTCCGTACAAATGTTTGAACACGTGAGGCAATACTGACCTTACGACTTATCTTAGAAGAAAGATTAAGGAAGGGCAAACCTACGTTTCTAGCATTTGTAGACTTAGAGAAAGCTTTTGACAATGTTGATTGGAATACTCTCTTTCAAATACTAAAGGTAGCAGGGGTAAAATACGGGGAGCGAAAGGCTATTTACAATTTGTACAGAAACCAGATGACAGTTATAAGAGTCGAGGGGCATGAAAGGGAAGCAGTGGTTGGGAAGGGAGTGAGAAAGGGTTGTAGTCTCTCCCCGATGTTATTCAATCTGTATATTGAGCAAGCAGTGAAGGAAACAAAAGAAAAATTTGGAGTAGGCATTAAAATCCATGGAGAAGAAATCAAAATGTTGAGGTTCGCCGATGACATCGTAATTCTGGGCAGAGACAGCAAAGGACTTGGAAGAGCAGTTGAACAGAATGGATAGTGTCTTGAAATGAGGATATAAGATGAACATCAACAAAAGCAAAACGAGAATAATGGAATGTAGTCGAATTAAGTCGGGTGATGCTGACGGAATTAGATTAGGAAACGAGACACTTAAAGTAGTAAAGGAGTTTTGCTATTTGGGGAGCAAAATAACTGATGATGTTCGAAGTAGAGAGGATATAAAATGTAGACTGTCAATGGCAAGGAAAGCGTTTCTGAAGAAGAGAAATTTGTTAACATCGAGTATAGATTTAAGTGTCAGGAAGTCGTTTCTGAAAGTGTTTGTATGGAGTGTAGCCATGTATGGAAGTGAAACATGGACGATAAATAGTTTGGACAAGAAGAGAACAGAGGCTTTCGAAATGTGGTGCTACAGAAGAATGCTGAAGATTAGCTAGGTAGACCACATAACTAATGAGGAAGTATTGATTAGGATTGGGGAGAAGAGAAGTTTGTGGCACAACTTGACCAGAAGAAGAGATCGGTTGGTAGGACATGTTCTGAGGCATCAAGAGATCACCAATTTAGTATTGGAGGGCAGCGTGGAGGGTAGAAGTCGTAGAGGGAGATCTAGAGATAACTACACTAAGCAGATTTAAAGGATGTAGGTTGCAGAAGGTACTGGGAGATGAAGAAGCTTGCACAAGATAGAGTAGCATGGAGAGCTGCATCAAACCAGTCTCAGGACTGAAAACAACAACAACAACAACAACAAATTGTGTTAGCTGTTCGATGTCTTTTCTCAGTTTTTCTATTCTGATCTGTAGCCTGTGTTGCCATGCTGGTTTTGTGGGTTTCTTGTGTGTGTTGGTTGGTTCTGATCTCTGCCTAGTGTGTATATTTAGTGTAGTGAGTGCTCCTATATAAACCAGTAGTTGTCACTCTTCCATAGCTGTATTTTTATTTATTTTGTTGTGTATGATTGTGTTGATAGTAGTTGTTTAGACTTGTGGGTTATTTGGTGATCTATGCAAGAATGGTCTAATGTCTGTATTTGTGTCTTTGTATTCTATATATGTCAGCTGAAATTTTTCTTCTATATCTAACATGTGTGTCACTTCGTGTTCTATTTGTGCTTGTTCTTGTTCTTGTGGCTGTCTTAACATTTCGTTTCCCTCTGATTGTTTAATTGATGTGTGTTGTTCTTTGTTTGCTCCGGGATGTTTGAGTCCATTACTGTATTTTCTTGTTCTTCTTCTTCTGATTGCATATTATTTTGTTCCAGTATTTGTTGTACTTTTTGTTTGATGTTTTCTAATTCTGACTGGGGTATCCCATTATTTTTGATTATTACCCGAATCTGATCAGCTAGTCGTTGTTCTGTTAAAAATTTTAATTCTGGGTATCTGGTAATAAATGTTGTGTATACTTGTGATCTGTATCCAGTTGTGTTGGTTCCTAAGTTTTTTGCTCGGTAATAACAGAACATGAGGTGTCTGTTAACTTCATCTGACCATCTCATCCCCTGTCTCTGTTTTCCTTCTAGAGAGGTTGCAGGAAGCATATCCTGCAAAACACCTCTATTTGGATTTAAATCCTTTCCCGTGTGGCTAGCAGTGTCGTTACCATTGTGGGCGGGCATAGGGTTCAAGCGTCGTCCCCGACCATGACAGCCCTTGTCCGAGGTTTCATTAGTTGTGTCCTGAACCAACTAATCACACTAAAAGGGGGGTTAGCCCTATTAGTGGTTTGTTCTTTTCGTCACCTTTTACGACTGGCAGAACATAGCGGAGGCCTATTCTTTACCCGGGCCTCCACGGGTATTATTATTATATTGGTCGGCTGTCTCTTACACGGCTGTCACATTTATCTTCTTTGTTAATATGTCTTCCTCCATTCTCTCTAGATGTCTGTAGAATGTAATAAATCTTTTCCTGTTATGTTATTTCTGGGCAGAATGAGTACATTTCCTTACTCTACAGCAAAACCCAATTGACATAGTATTTTTTTGAAGATCTTTTTTTTTTGTTTGTTTTCTAAATTGTCTAATGCCATTTTGCATCCAAATAAAAAGTGTATTCAAACCACAGAGGGCTTTTAGTTTTACACATTTATTATAATGCCTTAATTTAACATCTTTAGGGGAAAGAATTAATTTTACACAAGTCTAAATTTCACACAGGCTCTTCTGTTCTTATTTCAATTGCTTCTCTTTCACTTATGTTTGTATCTTCACCCAGATATTTAAAGTTACCCGTTGTCTTGTTGCCATATTTGCTTTTTAAAATTGTTGGCGAGTTGCTTTCACTGGTCACATATTTGTAGTTTCAAAAGATATTTACAGACATGTTGTTTCAGCTGTCTCCTTCAGAAGTTTTGAGTATTTTCCTTGAGCTTTCTAATGTTCTGTTTATTATTATGAGATGATCTGCAAAGACCAAACAATTCATTACTTCCTTTGATCTACCCAGCTTGATGTAGATACTAATTTTTTGTTTATCTTCCTCTATTATAAATTTTTGCAGCACACGATTGAATAATAATGGTGGGACACAGCCACCTTGTGTAACTTCTGATACAATTTGGAAGGCACTAGAAATTGTCCCAAGAAATGTAACGTTAGATACTGTGTTTGTAAGAGTTTAATTATTTCCGTTGTTTTACCATTCACTGCTAATGATATCGATGTTTGAGGACACAGTCTGTCTTTTGAATCATACAGCTTTCTAGATTCAACAAATATTAGCACTATCCTTTTACTTGGTTTTTCCAAATACCTAAATATTTATTTAAGCTTTAAAATTTGTTCTCGACAGGATCCACTACTTCTAAATCCAATTTGGTACTCTCCAATTTGTTTACCTAGTTTACGATTTAATATATACATTCTTTTATTTATTTGTTCTCACATGTTTTTGAGTTGGCTATCCCCAGCAGCTATAATAACGCTTATTGTATCCATATATTTATCTGTTTAAATGGGCAGTAACTCAAAAGCCTTATAAGACTCCATTGTTGATTACTGGACGAACGTCTCACCTGTAACAAACAGGGGCCAGCAAACTAAATCGGTTAAGTGAATAAATTACTTCCTTAGAAATACACGCTGCTGTCCTTTTTATTCATAATTACGTTGTTTTGCCAAGAAGTAACAGAAGAATAAGTAAACATGAAGAATAGTTTAATCAAATTAAATGGATCTAATTAATGAAGATATTTAGTTGGTAACAACAGATATGATTCTCCTACGAACAAGTGCTGTCCTAAGTAGCTGTTACAGTTTTACGGTAGTGGTTTGATCGATAATTTTTTGTGAAATGATTAACCCTCTGGATGGGGCAAAAGTAGCAGTATGCAGAGAAAGTACAGAGAACTTAAATCTAGACCATAATATGGATACCACTTTTAATTGATGTACTAAAGTCAAACTCAAAAACATCTAAATAAGTGACCTTAGGATAGAATAATAAACTAAAACTGCTCAACAGAGGAAAGGCAACTGGCCCTAAAAGGACACCTATATGAAAGAAATGTTTCCTCTTCTAGCAACAAAGTATTGCAGTTTTCTGTAAGAACGAAGCATTCCCAGAGATCGGAATTAGAACACGGTTTTGCTATCATCCTGCAGACGAAAAATCTCTTCTACAGCAACTAACATAGGTTCCAAAAACAATTGTGTGAAACCCAGCTCGCTCTGCTCGTCCACGACACACAGAAAACTGTAAATACAGGCGGCAAGGTAGAAACGACGTTCCTCGACTTGCAGAAGGCATTCGGTATAGTTCCGCACTGCTGCTTATCGAACAAAATATGGATGTAAGGAATGTCAGACCAACTGTGTGACTTGACTGAAGAGTTTCTAGCAAACAGAACACATCAGATCATTGTGAGTGGAGAGAATTCTTCAGAAGTAAAAATAACTTGGCTAGCTCAAGTGAGAGTTTCAGAACCATTACAGTTCATAATACATATAAATGGCCTAGTAGATAACGCAGGAAATACTGTGAGACTTTTTGCAGACGATGCTGTCGTATACGGTGAAACTGAAACACAGAAAACTGGATGACATCACAGGATTGATGCTCAATGCAGGGACTGGCAAAGAGACCATGAAGATACTATTTGAGGTGTTAAGAAATCACATGGGGGCTCACCAACAACAGTTATTCCATCAGTTTAATCATGCTTGGGCTCAAACGGGCAATCTGTAATAAATACTGATGAGGAGGACTACTTACCTGAGATCACTATAAAAAAATTTTATTCCACATAACTGGTTTCAGTAAAACTAAGTTAACATCTTCACATCTTCATAAAGATTATCAACACTGAAGTTTTTTATAGTGATCTAGGGTAAACAGTAGTTGTTCTCCTAAGTAATTGTTATTCCCTACCATTATTCATGACTGGAAAAGGATCTGCTCTTGTTTGTTTTACATAGGGTGTTAGGGGTATAGGTTCAAATTTTGTGATCATTGGTACCCTAATTAATATGTAACCATTTCAGAGCATCAGTTGCTTTTTCCTTGCGAGTAACAGTTTTTCTGCAAACATGTCAATTTTCTACCCGACTTTCCTACAAGGTAAATGGAAACGCCATGTGGCTAGGGCCTCTCATCGGGTAGACCCTCTGCCTGGCCAAGTCTTTCGAGTTGACGCCAATTCAGTGACTTGCGTGTCGACGTCCTCGAGCGGAGAAAATCTCCGACCCAGCCAGGAACCGAACGCACGATGTTAAGCGTGACATTCCATTGCGCTCACCACTCAGCTACTACGGCCGGACAGGGTGATAATTAATGAAGTATACGAAATAAAATCATTGTAACTTCAGGAACGGTTTGTGTTAGGATGTTCAAACTGCACTGTTGGCTGTGGGGCATGGCGAGAATTAGTATGTGCGCGCAAAGGCTGTAGGGCAAGTGCACGTGAAAATGCCACGATACAGTGTGCCGAGCGTATAGCGCTTGAGAAGGCCTACTATGCGAGCAATAAAAGCCCAGCTCTGGCTTAAAGGAAGTTTGTGACTGAGTTCAAGCTGAAGACAAAAGGGCAAAATGTGCTAACAATCAAGAAGGTGATTCACAAGTTTGAGAGAATGGGCAGTGCTTGTGAGGACAGTGTTGGCAATGTCAGTCATCCAAAAAGGATGAAAACACCTGAAAACATCAAGATGACGTGCGCTATCTTTCAAACCGGCCCCAGGAAATCGATTAGTAGAGCTTCACAACAGGTGGGAATCAACCGGTAGACACTGTGACAAATTATTGTTGAAGATCTGCAAATCTTCCCATGCAAAATTCAAACTCATCAGTGATTAAGCTCCACGGCCGTGGAACAGTGGTCATGTTTCACCAACACTACTCTCCACAGAACTGACGAACACGAGTTCGATGTGAATACAGTTTGGGTTAGTGACAAAAGTGCACTCTCACTCGGACGGGTTCTACAGTAAGCAAAATTAGTGCATCTGCGGGACTGAGAATCCGCATTTCGCGATTGAAAACTCTCTTCGTCCTCGACGGGTGATTGTGTGGTGTGCAGTGTTCAGTCACGGAATAATAGGTGCAATATTCCTCGATGGTACGGTAACTACTGCAAGTTTTGGAAGATGATTTCATTCCAATTATCCGAGACAAGATGTTCGTGCAAGACAGAGCTTGACGCCATCAAAGCAGGAGTGTGTCTGATGACCTGGAAGAGCACTTTGGGAACTGCATTCCGGCTCTGCAGTATCCAAAGCCACTGGCATGGACCTCAATTGGCCACCATATTCTCCAGATCTGAACACGTACCACTCCCTTTTGTGGGGATACATTAAAGACAAAGTGTACAGCAATAACCAAAAACACACTGCCAAGCTGAAAATAGGCTTTCAGCATCAATGTTTCGCAACTTCAGCCGGTCACGCAGAATTTCACTATTCGTCTGCGTCACATCATCGCTAAATGATGGCAGGTGTATCAGACGTATCATAACCGAAATCTGAATATCTGTAGCGACATTTACATGTTCAATATAATTTATGTTTTTTTGTGCAGTTCCACAATTGTCACCCATGTAACTGTGCCACGAAGTGGCCTGTTCTCGTCAATAGACTACCCGTTTTGCTTCCACGTGTTCCCATTTCAATACCCAACCTGCTGCCCCGGGGAAAATAAACATCAATGACTGGTTTGCGATACATGTACTTGGAGATACTAACCAACCTAAAAAAACTACTCGTAATAGCTATAATTATTAATCTGCAAATAACGTAGACACAGAGGTAATGTGGTTCAGTACAGTTTCCTCATTCATCAACAGAAAAATTTGCAGTTATGCCCATAGCACCCTGTATATGCATGTCCTTTCATCGAATGTCCAAGAAGCAGAAGTACACCTCTTAGCTGGCAATGTGACTACTTTAGTCGAGACCAATGGAGCAACTTCAGTACTTGAATATGTAAAAATTATTTTCTTGGAAATGAAGAACTGGTTTTGTGGAAATAGGTGATCAGTGAACTCAGATAAAACAATATGTGCAATTCAGTACTGCTAATGAGCTGACAACAGCATTAGAAATAATGCATGAAGGTAAGGCAGTAACTGGAACACAATTTTCTAAATTCTTCGTATTGATAAGTACTTGAATAGGAAGTCACATATTGGATGGCATGTTAAATGTTTAAGCTCTGCAACTTTTGCATTGCAGATATTAGATTACACAGATAAAACTGTCAAACAACTGACTTTGTTGTGTTTTCATCATATTCTGGGGTAACTTGTCACTGAGGAAGGGTGAGTGAACGAGCGTGCACCCACGTCACACACAAGCGTGTAATGAGGATAATGTTTGTTGCCAACTCTAAAGCCTCTTTGTCGTGCTGGCAACAGCCTCACAGAACATTGATCCCCACATGAAGTTAGTTATCAACACGCAGGGGGAAAAAAAAAGGCAACATTCATAAGTATAATACTACACGGAGAAATGATTTACACTACGAGTCACCTTTAGTGTGTCCCAGAACAGAGTGAGGTATTCAGTCATAAAAAAACTTCGACCACCTCTCTGGTAACATATAGAATTTGAGAGAGAGCAAAACCAACTTCAAATGCAGACTGAAACGGTATCTGTTTTGCAGCTACTTCTGCGTGTGTGTGTGTGTGTGTGTGTGTGTGTGTGTGTGTGTTTTGAGCATAGTCAAGTCTAAATCGCTGTATGCAAGGAAAAAAGCCAATAAGAATTCATACAAATGGTCAGCATCAAGCCACATTTTCCACCAGTCTGTAATATAGTTGCAAAAGCAACTCATTCTGAATTGTTACCAGAGCTCACAGCAATGATGCACAAAACACACAAATAACTATCTAGTTAACAGGAAAGGGGAGAGGAGACATTGCCGCACGCAGTACCCTCCACCACACACCGTACGGAGGTTTGTGGGGGTGTAGACGTGGTCATACAGCAGACAGGTATCTGGAAGTCTTTAGATAGCCTATTATCGTCTGTTTTCGATTATATACATAATTCGTATATCTCTTACACAAAATTGCTAAATTATTATTCGTGCAGTATTTTGCAACATATTAATATTGTTAAAGTTTTAATTCACTATCTCCTTATTGTAATGGAATTTAGTTTTGCCTAAAATCCTTTTACTTAAGAGAAAGTGGTAGTCTATTATATTCCCGTGACGGTTGATTGTAAAAATGTGGTCAGGTAATAACTATTTACTAGCAGGGACATACCTTATTAGAAATCCCAAATTTCATTGCCTCCAATAATGAGTTTACTTACTCTGAAACTTCATTAGGTCTGAAATTATTCGTAACTAAGTTTTCACTCACATAGGAACACTACCTTTGTGAGACCTTAGGCTTGTTTAATTTCCAGATCTGATGTTATACTTCTGTTGTGTTAATTTTTCTGAATCAGATACTGTCTTTCGTTATTCAAACAAGCCACTACTTAAGAAACTGCATAAAGTAGAGAATTTACAACCCTGAGAATTTTTGGTGAAACCTAGTACTCCTCCGTGTATATACAGTGTATCAGTCAAATAATACCTGGCACTTCAACATCATTTTAAATATGTAGCACACACTTTTAAACAAGATTAGTACTTCAAAATGAAATTTTCACTGTGAAACAAAATGTGTGTTAAGTCTTGAAAGTTTTGCAGGAGAGCTTCTGTGACGTTCGGAAGGTGGGAGGCGAGTTACTGGCGAAAGTAAAGCTGTGGGGAGGCGTCATGAGCCAAGTCAGTCTGTAGAGCTCTTGCTCGTGAAAGCAAAAGCTCTCGAGTTGGGGCCTCAGTCCAGCACAAAGTTTTTATCTGTCAGGAAGTTTTGGAGATTGTGATTTGATTTAATATAACAACAGTACTAATAAATTTGACTCCTGAACTATAAACTAAACTAAACTAAAACTATAAACTAAAACATAACAACCAATTCCACAAATTATCCATAGGTCTGTGTTTATATAAACCTCTGTAGATGAAATCATCAATTGATGCCTAGAATTCATTAAGCATTGCCTAGAATTTGATTAATTAACATCTGCTCTGCTGTGTAAAAAAGTCGGATTCGAGCTATAACATAGTCAAAATCTCCGTGTCTGTTCATATAACTACTATAGGGAAAAGTGAGTCTGTGAGTGACATTCATTCTGATCACCTTCAGTATTATGTTTAGCACTTGACTATCACACAGCTAAAATCTGTAAGTTAACATAATAATCAAGCAGCAATCATTTTATTGATGTGTCTGTGACACGACCTGTGCCTAGCTATCAACGAATTCATACTGCAGTTCAGACCTGTGTAAAAAGACACAATGATTAGTTATTCTGCCATTGTAAATATCTGTTACATTTATTCACTAACTGGTGGGCAAATGAAATGAACAGATGAGTATTATTAACAAAATTCTCATTAACGAACTGACGAATATATGATAAAATGTAGTGAGTAACGGCCATTACTAGAGTGCAATTCAATTTGCACAAAAGGTGCAAAAATATCAAATTAAAAGCAATGGTGCTATAGCTGTCATTGAACTGCGAGACTACCAACTAAAGCAATTCCAGGATAAGAGACTTAAATTCTGCACGCTCCACTGAAAATTTGCAGTGACACCGCCACGTCGATAACCTTACGCCGTGTCCATCGCAATAAAATTTACACCCGGCGGGGAGTCAACTGGCGACTCGAGAAATGGGTCGAGGAGAGCCTCCGTATCACACCTTTGCTGAAAGCACCCAAAACTGTAAAATGTTGGCACGCAGTCCACCTTTTGTAGATCCGAAGGGACAGAAGTTCAAAGGTGATATATTGGGATCGAACGGTGGTCGTGGTAGAACAGTACAGATAAATTTGGCGACAAGGTGCACCATTCTCAAAACGGTTGCGGGGTCCGGCTCGACAGGGTTGCGAGTGTAAGTTTGTCGTAGTCTCGTTGCGAACCTAACTTACAGTTGCTCTAGGGGGTGGGGGGGGGGGGGGGGAGGGAAGATACCCTTCATCTCCCACACGACTGTGCACATCACTCTGCCTCCAGGCATCTGTGCCTTGAACAACTAATTTGTCAGATAATTCGTAAGTTGCCATTCCGTCGACTGTCTTCCGTGTTCTAGCTGCTACTGGTGACACCACATTTCATCTCCAGCTAGGAACGCGTTCATCGACTGTCACCTCCAGCCTTTTACTGTTCCGGCAGGTCCCCGACAAATTTCTATTTAATGACTCCGTTTTGCTCATGCGAGCACGCAGCAGGACTGACCTCGCACATACTTTGCGATAACACAGGCTGCCCGACATCTCGTCCGAGACTCCGTAGCTGACATTCGGCTGTGCCCAGTCATAATCTGCCGACCGTCACAGGCGAGTCAACCGAGGTGCCCACATTTAAGACGGATAGGAGCTGAACTGAGTTGCCTGGTTAACGCACATCCTGTCACCCCAATTGAAACACAGTACCTACCATCTCCGTAAACCTCTGGCAAGTGTCGACAGGCTTCGACTTGCACAATTTGTCCGGGAGTCGGGAATTGTGCGATGCGCCACCTTCTGTTCGCAGCTCAACATTCGATACTATTTTGGAAAGCTCCTCTACTGTTGCCGTCAGTCACAGGACAACGAAAATGACAGGACATCTGCAGAAAGTTAAGTTCTTCTTCGACACAATATGATTCAGGCCTCAGCCAACACAAAAATACAGGAGGCATTAATTTCAGAACAACCCTTGTACATTTGAAGAAGTTTTGATCTGATAATGTTAGTGGTGGAAACACCATGATAAATGAAAATGCATTAAGCAACCCAGATGCTTTTGTTCCGGTACATCCTCCTGAGAGTGGAGCACACTATACACAGTTTGCTGGTAAGAAATATTAGGCACAGGTAGGCTGGTTGTATCCCATGAGGGAGGCAGGTTGTGTGTGTGTGTGTGTGTGTGTGTGTGTGTGTGTGTGTGTGTGTGTGTGTGTGTGTGTGTGTGTGTGATGTTGTCTAACTCCGATTTAGCCAAAAGCTTACTCGTTTTGACAAGCTTTTTGTTGTGCCTATCTACGATTCAGCTCCTCCACTATGTGGCGGGTAGCAATCTATCGTTGTCATTATTCCGTCCCGGATTTTCCATTTAAAAGATGTGTAGCCTGTGTCTGTCTGAACATTTATTACGTGTCATGTAAAAATTTGAACAAAACTGGTCAAGAACTTCGAGATTTTTGCAAACAGTGTTAAACAAAGACTTACCTTTATATAGTAGTACAGGTAAACAATCTATTTGCAATGTGAGAGAGATAACAATTCAAAGCTATATTTTATTTTTCAGGTTCCGCAAATTCGGAAAAAACTGTGGCCGCTAAAGGAGAAACCTCAACGTGTAGTTTGTTCCAATACTGTAGCATGGCAAAATGTTCAGACGCAGTACTGCTGGAAGCCACTGCCATGACAATTTTCGCATTTGGCACATCAGATTTACAGAAACTTGTAACTTGTCACTCGTCTATTTCGGACAGCAACGTGAATGAGGTATGCAAGGTATTTGCGAGGAATCTGACAAAATCACTGCGTACAGTGGCCGCAGTCCAAGGTGTCACGAGCAAAAGTGCACAGATCTCCACCTCAGAAGTTACACCTTTATGGCTATGAGGTGCAGCTGCTTGAGGTGCTGAGGCTCCACGAGTTTTCAGTGTATACACTAGCCATGACTGACACGAACAGTAACTTTTTCAAAAAGATTTTTTCTCTGACGGGTGAACTTTTCACATATCTGGCAAAATGAACTATCCTACCATCTATCTGAGCGTCCTCACATTGACGTGAAGTCGAAAGTGTGTATCGAGGTCGACGTGTGGTGCGGACTCTTGCACAGTCGTGTTACCGATCTGTTCAAAATAACTCCAATTCGAAGTCGTTCTGCATTCTAATCTCTTTACTAGTCCCTAAACATCTTTCAATTTGCAAATGGATAGTTTCCGAACGGCCCAATTCTGCGGCCACCGCGAATTGCCTGACAGGATCGGGTCTACCGTATCGAGGTTCGGACTCGGGACGTGCATTTGCTGTGCGATCTGACATTTCTGGTGTGCTTCCAGAGAGAAATTCAATACTGACCACATGTTTGAGACACTAGGGATGCAGATGACTTGTACAAATGACAAAAACAGAATTTTACGAGTTTTCTACATTCTTACCTTCTTTTATAACTTCCACACTATTAAAGTCTAAAGTTGTCAGACAGTTTATGGAAACACTGTATTTCAATTAGGTAGCAACTGCTGCATCTCATAACTTTTTTAAAAAATTTTAACTTTGGAAGAAATATGAAAATTCAGAAATATAACACAACACTCCGACGACAATTATTACCTTATTATTTGTATTTGACCAGAATGTCAAACATATTTTACTGAAACCGTCCTCCAAATGTTTTTCAGTGTTTTAAAACAGTATGCCTGTTAAGCAATTACAAGTCGTGTACATCTTACGAACACACACAAAAATTACACAGGACAATAAATATATCACAAAAGCTACCACTGATAAATGTTTCTAGGATTTCAGCAGAGAGACCAAAATTTGTCCCACATAAAAGAGAAATAAAGTGTATGCACAAAACTTCCAGTCTATGATTTCTCTACACGCTAACAGCACAGGGACTGGTAAAATTTTGTGATGTCACCGAGGTCCTCCACTTGAAAGGAAGTTACAGCTAGTAGCTAAACCGTACACTCGTACAGCCACCGAAAGACGGTACGGGTGACCGGCACACAAATCGTGGCGGGAAATTCCGGTTACTGGTGACCGAAACGTGTAACAAGCATGAACGACAATGTTACGTACCACCTCCACCACCCGTCTCCCCCATCCTCGTGACGGGTACGCCTCTGTCGTCGTAATTCCGAAACCTATCCCCCGTGACGAATTATCGAACAGTTCCTAGAACTAAACTCCGGGGAGGAATATTGACAGTGTAGGAAAAGACAGAGTGCTATTTACTGTAAAGAAGATGTGTCAAGTCGCAATTAAAATACACTTACATAAAGCTTTCAGCCACTGCCTCAACAGAAGACAGACGTATCCCGTCCGCACACACGAGGCAGTTTACTTCGTGCACACACGGCTGCCAGCTCCGATACCTCGGTCAGAGCTGCCAGAGTTCGCGGTCACACATGCACTAGGTGTGCTCGCCAGCGTTACGAACGGTCCGCCTTTCTCTTCTGCCGATCGAGGCCGCGGCTGAAAGTTATACGTGAGTGCCTTTTAATTGTATCTGTCTGGAACTTAACTTATCTTCTTTACGTTAACTAGCAACCTACCTCTGCCCACAGTATCGAAGTTCCAAGAACTAGATAGTCATTTCCTTCACTTTTCGACACACCTACCGGCAGCACTCCGAATTTCTCCTCGCCAACTCGAGTAACACCTAGCTGTTACGTCTTGTCAAAAGTTTACAGTTTTCTCAAACGAAGAATTTGAAGCAAAAAATTGTGTCCAATATCGCATGACAGTAGGCTCATTTCACTAATAGACGGCACTGTGTACGTACTTGAGTCAATTTCTTATAGTCTACAAACTTATGTCCTCTCGCAGTGGAAGGATGGGGAGGGGGTAGGGGGCACACTACCAGCTCCTAACGTACCACTCTTCCTCAAATGTCGTCACACTCTGAACTGCAATACCGCACCGAACACCTCTCCGCCGTTTTCAGTGTCGACTGTAAATGAAATGAAAGCCAGCTCCCTCCCAGTACAATTTCGACAGTCACCTCCCCGGACGCGTCCGCCGTTACTTGCCGACGGCCTCGCGCACGAGCTCCATGCGGCGGCGGTGGGCCTCCCCCTCGGCAGCCGGAGCGTACGGCTGCACCTCCTCGGTGCCGAACCCCGGGAGCCACATGTTCCAGTGGCGCTCCAGGTGCAGCTGCACGTCGCGGGCCTCCACGACGGCGGAGCGGCGGTGGCGCGCCGACAGGCACGCCGCCCGCACCGTCGCCTCCACGAAGTCGTCCGCCAACTCCAGCAGCACATCCTCCACCTCGTCCGATAGCCGCTCGTTCGGGTCCAGCTCCTTCACGATGTCGTGCAGCCGCGTCCGCGCGTGCGGCGCCGCTCCCGGCTCCTCGGGGCCCGGCGGCGGGTTCCGCGCCGGCCCGCCCGCTGGCGGGACGTCGAACGGCGGCATCGATGTCGGGACCCGCGTGCCGGAGGTGCCTGCCGACGGCCCCGCGGCGGCCGAGCTGCCGGAGGCCGCTGCCGCCTCCGTTTCCATGCTCCGCTCGGCCGAGACTACGCCGAGACGCTACGTCCTACGGCTCCTGGGGACGACGGGGCAAAACGGATGTGGAAAAATTAAAAATAAATAAATAAATAAATAAATAAACTACAGCCAGATATTTTGTGGATCGATCTTTCAAAGCAAGAAATAATATACATGAGAGAAATGTCCGATGCACACCCAAATCTGTCGTCTATACCCAGAGGTGTAAAAAAAGTTCAACATTTTTGCTATTTCCAATTCTTTGATGGAGAATGCTCGAAATATCAGGAAAGAATATGTGTATTTCAGTTGACGTATCATTTGCTCTACAAGATTTCGAGCACTGTTCAAAGGTGTGTCAAATGTTTCTCTAATTTATTATATTTCTTAGTTTTAGACAAATCATTTCACTAAACATTTGATTGGGGGTTTTTTATTATTTTTTCCATTTTAATTTTGAAGCTTAGTTCAGAAAATTGTTCTCGAAATGTTCAAAATTTAGTGCTCGGTTCAAAAGAGGCCATAACGATAGTTACATATTGCCCCAATGCAACTTTTTCTGTGATACTGTTAGGCCTGCCTCGAAGTGAGGACTTTTTGACACTCCATTTAAATGGATAGCTGTTTCTGAAATATTTCTCTGTCCCTCAAATTACCAATTAATTATTTCTTGATTGTCCCGATCTCTCTCCAGCAATTTATATAAATATATATATATTTTTTATTATTAAGCAAACCTACACCTCACACTGGTCTATTTGACATTTCCTACTCTTCATTAGCCTACGAAAATTCAGACTCTGAGAGCAACCCACTGCATAATTTATAGAGTGTGTCATTACACGCAAACATTTGACCAATAATACGGTAATCTGGGTCAGACATGACACTCTGATGCTTATATAGACTACTTATGTCACAAGCTATAGTGGGGGGAGCACTTCAGAGAGAACTTGCAGAATATGGTGAACAAGTTTCACGATTGTGTTATCGTAACAGGAGGCACTACAGCTTTCCCACTACAGAATGGCCGAGTCCTGCAATGAAATATAGTGTCGGAGACAGGGATTCGCACGACATTATTCCGAAAGTGTAAAGTAATGTAAACATCACATGCAGATTAGGCCTCGGGTTTGTTCCGAACGCCTGCCTGCTCCTTACCGGGGAGTACGAGGAGCGATCTAAGATAGTGGGACACGCGATCGGCACGTCGTCGCTTCCTGCCGGTAGACAAATCCTACTGCTTCTTTATTTGTGTAACTACTCACCTAGCCTCACAATGGCTAGGTGGAACCCGTACCAAACGTGCCTACCGAGAGAAAATCTGAGGAGGTACCGGCAATTGAACTCCGGTCCTTCCGAGCTACAGACGATTAAGCTACGGAGATGGTCTTACTGCAAAAGTGTGAACTAAAAATTTGTTCGAGCAGATAATTACAGAAATGAACTGCGTGTCATGTCCTAGATCTCTTAGCTGCAGACAGAAGTGTATTTTTCAAATAGGTTAACGAACAGGAGACATCGGTGATCTCCGTGCTGTCGAGGAATGTTAAGAAAGATAGAAAAATATTTTTCCTTAGTGAGCGTAATGGGCAAAAATTGAAGATTATCTGAGTTGTAGACATAAAATATTTTGCTGTGAGGACAAAGATGTGGAGCACAAATTGATAAAATTCAAAAGCATTGATCAATATCCCCTAGACGACTATGTTCTGGACAAGGTCATGACGGATAGAAAAAGCCCACCACAGTTCGATAGTACTGCATTAGAAACTTGCTACGAAAACGCTTGACACTGTCAAACAGGTTTATGCGAAGTCGAAGCCTAGCTTACAAACAAACAATTAAATGAGCAAAATGAGCCAAAGCAGAACAAGGACTTTGAAAGTAAAAGTTTTGTCAAAAAATCTGACTTCCGACCTGTAGAAGTTTCAGTATTATGTACAAACAGTAAGCAGATCAAAGTTGTGTATTCTGTCACTCAGTTACTGTACTGGAACCAAAATGGAAGATGACAAAGCAGGGCAAAATACTGAATTTGGTCTTGTGAAACTGTTTTAATGTGGAAAATCATAACACAGTCTCTTTCAACTGTCACACAAATGCCAAAATGGTAGACACTGACAAGTGACTGCAGAACAGAAAGATGATTGATGCTGCTCAAATGTGGAAAGGCATCTGGGAATGCTGAAAGAGCTGTAATGGTGCACACAAATTACGCAAAAGAACTCACTACGCTTCTGGAAGTAATTTATCTCACGTCAGTACAGCAACAAAAGGTACCTAGCACACGGGAAAAGTGCAGGTTGTTTCCATTTTCAAGAAGGGTTGCAGGATGTACGCCTATATTGCTCACACTAGTCTCTTGTAGAAATACGATAAATGTTATGGTAACACATTACTATATTTTTGGTAGGGCCTCGTTCCAACACGACTAACTGTTCGAACAGTTTATGTCACAGTTTGGGAAATCTAAGGTGCCGTTCGATCTTTTGATCAACCTGTGATCTATTGACTTTTGTTGGAATTATTGTAACAACCAATCTTAGCATTTAAAATGCACTGTCGATTTTAATAACAAAAATTACTACGAAATGAGTGCTGAAATATCTTATCGAGTGCAGATCATGGTTAACAATGGCAGCTAATAAATAAATAAAAGATTGCAAACATGATTCTCTTCACTTCTGGAGCTTTTGTTCATCCCACTACCTTGTGATGTCTAATGGTAATGTTACCACAACGGGTCTTGCTGCCATGCAATAAAATTAGCCACTTTGTTACAATACGTTTCGTTTGTTTGGCATTTGATTCTTGACTAATTTTCTTCGTCGATTCATCTGAATTTTACCACATTGTTTTCAGGTTGATTAAAATGTATTGAAGTTTTTAATTGTTATTCTAATATACGAACTGGGACTGAATTACTTACTTGCAACTCACTTGGTAAAACATTATGTTCTGTTATAAACAAAGAAAATATTATACTAGTTTCAGTCAAGCAATATTTTTGGAGGACATTTTTGTCTATGTTACCTTTACATCAAAATCAGCATATATGTTAATATATCCATTCATACCGGCACTTTATGAGAACTTGTAAATTTGTTCAAACACAACAGTTCCTGAAGAGGGGAAGCAGCCTTTTCAGTAGTTGCAGGGGCAACAGTCTGGATGATTGACTGATCTGGCCTTGCAACATTAACCAAAACGGCCTTGCTGTGCTGGTACTGCGAATGGCTGAAAGCAAGGGGAAACTACAGCCGTAATTTTTCCCGAGGACATGCAGCTTTACTGTATGATTGAATGATGATGGCGTCCACTTGGGTAAAATATTCCGGAGGTAAAATAGTCCCCCATTCGGATGTCCGGGCGGGGACTACTCAGGAGGACGTCGTTATCAGGAGAAAGAAAACTGGCGTTCTACGGATCGGAGCATGGAATGTCAGATCCCTTAATCGGGCAGGTAGGTTAGAAAATTTAAAAAGGGAAATGGATAGGTTAAAATTAGATATGGTGGGAATTAGTGAAGTTCAGTGGCAGGAGGAACAAGACTTTTGGTCAGGTGAATACAGGGTTATAAATACAAAATCAAATAGGGTTAATGCATGAATTGGTTTAATAATGAATAAAAAAAAAATAAAAAAAATAAAAAAAAATAGGAGTGCACGTAAGCTACTACAAACAGTATAGGGAACGCATTATTGTGGTCAAGATAGACACAAAGCCCATGCCTACTACAGTAATACAAGTTTATATGCCAACTAGCTCTGCAGATGATGATGAAATTGACGAAATGTACGATGAGATAAAAGAAATTATTCAGGTAGTGAAGGGAGACAAAAATTTAATAGTTATGGGTGACTGGAATTCGTCAGTAGGAAAAGGGAGAGAAGGAAACATAGTGGGTGAATACGGATTGGGGCTAAGAAATGAAGGAGGAAGCCGTCTGGTGGAATTTTGCACAGAGCATAACTTAATCATAGCTAACACTTGGTTCAAGAATCATAAAAGAAGGTTGTATACATGGAAGAATCCTGGAGATACTAAAGGGTATCAGATAGATTATATAATGGTTAAGACAGAAATTTAGGAATCAGGTTTTAAATTGTAGGACATTTCCAGGGGCAGATGTGGACTCTGACCACAATCTATTGGTTATGACCTATAGATTAAAACTGAAGAAACTGCAAAAAGGTGGGGATTTAAGGACATGGGATCTGGATAAGCTGAAAGAACCAGAGTTTGTACAGAGTTTCAAGGAGAGCATAAGGTAACAATTGACAGGAAAGGGGGGAAAGAAACACACGAGAAGAAGAATGGGTAGCCCTGAGGGATGAAGTAGTGAAGGCAGCAGAGGATCAAGTAGGTAAAAAGACGAGGGCTGCTAGAAATCCTTGGGTAACAGAAGAAATTTTGAATTTAATTGATGAAAGGAGAAAATAAAAAATTCAGTAAATGAAGCAGGCAAAAAGGAATACAAATGTCTCAAAAATGAAATCGACAGGGAGTGCAAAATAGCTAAGCATGGATGGCTAGAAAATAAATGTAAGGATGTAGAGGCATATCTCACTATGGGTAAGATAGATACTGCCTACAGGAAAATTAAAGAGACCTTTGGAGAGAAGAGAACCACTTGTATGAATTTTCAAGAGCTCAGATGGCAACCCAGCTCTAAGCAAAGAAGGGAAGGCAGAAAGGTGGAAGGAGTATATAGACAGTTTATACAAGGACGATGTACTTGAGGACAATATTATGGAAACGGAAGAGAATGTAGATGAAGACAAAATGGGAGATAAGATACTGCGTGAAGAGTTTGACAGAGGACTGAAAGACCTGAGTCGAAACAAGGCCCCGGGAGTAGACAACATTCCATTAGAACTACTGACGGCCTTGGGAGAGCCAGTCCTGAAAAAACTCTACCATCTGGTGAGCAAGATGTATGAGAAAGGCGAAATACCCTCAGACTTCAAGAATTCCAATCCCAAAGAAATCAGGTGCTGACAGATGTGAAAATTACCGAACTATCAGCTTAATAAGTCACAACTGCAAAATACTAACGCGAATTCTTTACAGATGAATGGAAAAACTGGTAGATGCGGACCTCGGGGAGGGTCAGTTTGGATTCCGTCGAAATGTTGGAACACGTGAGGCAATACTGACCTTACGACTTATCTTAGAAGAAAGATTAAGAAAAGGCAAACATACATTTCTAGCATTTGCAGACTTGGAGAAAGCTTTTGACAATGTTGATTGGAATACTCTCTTTCAAATTCTGAAGGTGGCAGGGGTAAAATACAGGGAGCGAAAGGCTATTTACAATTTGTACAGAAACCAGATGGCAGTTATGAGAGTCGAGGGGCATGAAAGTGAAGCAGTGGTTGGGAAGGGAGTGAGACAGGGTTGTAGCCTCTCCCCGATGTTATTCAATCTGTACATTGAGCAAGCAGTAAAGGAAACAAAGGAAAAATTCGGAGTAGGTATTAAAATTCATGGAGAAGAAGTAAAAACTTTCAGGTTCGCCGATGACATTGTAATTCTGTCAGAGACAGCAAAGGACCTGGAAGAGCAGTTTAACGGAATGGACAGTGTCTTGAAAGGAGGATATAAGATGAACATCAACAAAAGCATAACGAGGATAATGGAATGTAGTCAAATTAAATTGGGTGATGCTGAGGGAATTAGATTAGGAAATGAGACACTTAAAGTAGTAAAGGAGTTTTGCTATTTAGGAAGTAAAATAACTGATGATGGTCGAAGTAGAGGGGATATAAAATGTAGACTGGCAATGGCAAGGAAAGCGTTTCTGAAGAAGAGAAATTTGTTAACATTGAGTATAGATTTATGTATCAGGAAGTCGTTTCTGAAAGTATTTGTATGGAGTGTAGCCATGTATGGAAGTGAAACATGGACGATAACTAGTTTGGATAAGAAGAGAATAGAAGTTTTCGAAATGTGGTGCTACAGAAGTATGCTGAAGATCAGGTGGATAGATCACGCAACTAATGAGGAGGTATTGAAGAGGACTGGGGAGAAGAGTAGTTTGTGGCACAACTTGACTAGAAGAAGGGATCGGTTGGTAGGACATGTTTTGAGGCATCAAGGGATCACAAATTTAGCATTGGAGAGCAGCATGGAGGGTAAAAATCGTAGATAGAGACCAGGAGATGAATACACTAAGCAGATTCAGAAGGATGTAGGTTGCAGTAGGTACTGGGAGATGATGAAGTTTGCACAGGATAGAGTAGCATGGAGAGCTGCATCAAACCAGTCTCAGGATTGAAGACCACAACAACAACAACAACAACAACAGTCTCTCGTCGTACTGTGACATCATCCTCTAGCATTACTTTTCCATAACAGTAGTTGTCGATACCAGTATTATTCTTCAAATTTCGGACTGATCAATATTGCCGTAGCTGCTTTTCTGAAAACTTTATGTAATTTTATACACAGTATGTTATATATCAAGCTAAATTTTACGAAAAGGAATTATTTCATTTTGATGTTCTGATCAATAAGTACTACTTCTGAATGTACAGTCAAATTATTATTATTATTATTATTATTAATATTATTATTATTATTATTTTTAGGAACATCTGAAATTACGAATTATTTCGCACACTTAAAATTTATACTATGAATTACGCAATTTAGTACTTTTTACCACGTTTATTTCTGGATCATGTATGAAATAATAATTGAAACTAATAGAAATTCATTTGTCAGGAAAAATTGTAAACCCTTTGGAATACTGTTATTTCTGCTGAGTGGGTCAGTAGGAAGCATACCTCTGATGTGATCGGACATATTTTTGTATTTTGTGCGAACAATGTAATTTCGGGTTTGTTAATGTGAAAAATAAAAAGACTGTACAATATATTAAAATGAGCCGTGCTAGTCAAATTTCACACGAATGTTCAAATGAGCTCGATACTATACTGAATGCTGCGGCACGGTGGGAAAACTCTAGCCCATTCGAATGTGAGTATCATTTGTCCAGTCCTTATTTTTAGAGAACAGAAATCTCCTCCATAAAAAATCAACACGAATTCTGCAAATAGAGATCTTGTGAAACTCAGCTCCCTCTGGTCCTCAACGAGATCTGCAGCGCTTCATACAATGGAAAGCATTTAGGCACCATCCCCCATTGCCTTCTAGTTGGGGGGGGGGGGGGGGGGGGGGACAAAATTTTTGATGGATTCTGAACACTTCACTCTTAATCGACAGATGTAAAGGTAATTCCAGAAGTAGCCCGTCAAAGTGTAATAGGGCTATTACTGTTTACAGTACATACAAATGCTCTACTAGAAAATTTTGGAAGCTCCACGAGGCTATTTGGAGACGACATCGTCGGCTAAGAACGCAGCAGTGCCTGCACACAGCATTGAACTGGCAGCTGACCTTAAATGTACAACAGGAGGGTAATTTGAAAAGTTCTCGTAACGGAATAGAAATAAACATCTTGCCTCAGTGAAACTTTATTTTTCATTGTCGTCTCCCAGTACACTAACAAACTCGACCCGGCAATGTTCTCAGGTCTCCATCCCATCTCTGAAGTTAGTTTTCTCTGCACCTGCACCTGCTTTGACAGTCAGTTCCTTATTCAAAAAGATTCTCCACCCACTGAGGAAAATTTTGAGCTCTCTGAAGAGACAGAAGTCCGACGGAGGCAACTCGGGCGAATAAGGCGGGTGCGGCAAAATTCCGTATCTCAGTTCACGTATTTTTGCCACGACTGACAAGAGTGTGTCGGCACACAACGTATTGACAAAAACAACTTTCTCCCTCATAATACCTAGCCTTTTTTGTCTCTCTTTCTCTATAGTCTGTATAGAAGGTTAGTGTAGTGGTGACCTGTAATTGTTTGATTAGTGGGAAGAAAATCTACTGTATCGCACTTTTTTTTTTTCCGATGAGTCGACGCGTCTGTTGCTGTTAAGTGCTGTCTCATCTCTCGTGTACGACAGTGCACCGAAGTTTGATCTGCAGTCACAAACTGGTGGGAAAAACTTGTCAGTCGAGCTGAAAATCGGTTAAACATTGTTCGGATACTTTCGTTCCGACGCATTTCTGATCTCGAATTAAGAGCAGCGGCAGCAGTCTAGCAGATAGTATTATTGTATTCAATTCCACTGTTAAAATCCACGGTGCTCGTTCCACAGTATCTGTACAGCCTCAACAGTACCTCACCCTATCACTCTGCCAGCCTCTGTGATTACTTTATGCACATTCACAACCATTTCCGGGCTAATGGCTCACCCAGCTGAACACTGCCCAAATCGTCATCTGAGCTGCCGAGACCAAATTTAAACTTATTTGTTCGATTGCAAACAACAGAATACGAGCCCCCAGTAAAATTGGCACGAATTTCCTTTGTTTCCATACTCTTCTTACACAGTATTTAATCATTACAGTAGTCAATCATTTTTTTCATCTTTTCAAACCATTGCACAGGAACAACAAAGAGATGAGCACACCACAGATCTCCACCCAAGACACAGATACATCATCTTTATTTATAAAAGATGAGGTACAATCCAGTGCAACCTTCACGGAATGATCTCATGAAACAAGTACTAGGAAAGCAGATGCAATTTGTGAAAACCCAAATTTTAATGGATAATGGGACAACATTTATTTTAATTTGCATGTAGCAATAACAACTCCATCGGCTGTGTGTATTATTTTTACTTCATTGCGACTGTTTTTTCCAATCCAATCTACTACTTTCGGGCCCCTCTGCAACATACACTAAGGTGACAAAATCACGGGACAGTGATGTGCGCATATACAGAGGGCAGTAGGAACGCGTGCACGAGCTATAAAAGGGCCAGTGCATTTGTGGAGCTGCCATTCGTGCTCAGGTGATTCGTGTGGAAAGATTTCTGACACAATTACGGTCACACGACAGGGATTAACAGACTTCTAACGTGGAATATTAGACGCAGTTGGGAAGCGTGGGACATTCCGTGTCTGAAATCATTTGGGAACGGCATATTCCGAGGCCCACAATGTCGCTACTGTGCCGAGAATACCAAATTCCAGGCAACACCTCTCACCACAGACAACACAGTGACTGAGGGCCTGCACTTCATGACCGACAGCAGTGGGGTTGCATAGAGCTTCAGTGCTAACAGAAAAGTAACACTGCACGAAATAACCACATATGATGAATGTATCCGTTAGGACAGTGTGGCGAAATGTGGCCTTACGGGCTACGGTAACAGACAAATGGAGCGAGTGCCCTCGCTAACGACACGACATCGCCTGCAGTGCCTCTCCTGGGCTCGTGACCACACCTGTCGGACCGCAGACGACTGAAAAACTGTTGCCCAGTCAGACAAGTCTCAGTTTCGGTCAGCAAGAGCCTAAGGTAGGGTTCGTGTGGCACAGGCACGACGAACTTGTGGATTGGTGCTGTCAAAAAGACACTGTGCAACCTGGTGACGACTCTGTAATGGTGTGCACTGTGTTTATATGAAATGGACTGGGTCCTCTGGTCCAACAGAACCGATCACTGACTGGAAGTGGATACGTTTAGCTACTATGAGACAATTTGCAGTAATTCACGTACATCCCGTTGCCATACAATGACGGAAATTTTACAGATGACAACGACCCACGTCACCGGGCCACGATCGATCGAGTCGGGTTCGAAGAACGGCCCGGGCAATTCGGCAAACGATCGGGCCACCCAGATTTCAGACACGAATCCCATCTAACATTTACGGGACACAATCGAAGGTCAATTCGTTCACAAAACCCTCCACCGGCAACACCTTCACAGTAGACAGCTAAAGGAGCAGCACAGATCTGTGTTTCTGTAGGGGACTCCCGACAATTTGACGAGTCTGCGGCACGTCGAATGGGCAAACGGAGGTCCGGCGCAGTATTGGGAGGTATCCCGAGACTTTTGCCCTCTCAGCGTAGTACGATCGTGCATCCGTTCGGTATCATTACTGTATCTCAGATGCACCACAAATCTCAAGTTTGGCAGACGTCATGAGTTTCTGCTCCTTTTTCTAAAGGTATGGCGATGATGCCCATCAAAAGCTCGACCACAGTACTAGTGTGTTGGAGGGGCCCAAAGATGGCGACACCCCTTACGCACCCGGAAAGTCAGGTCACGGTGCGCCGCCTTTTTAATGGGCACAATCGGCCTTTCCTTTTTGAGGAGAAACACAGACGAACAGAAACGGACGAGCGGACTCACCTCTCGGCAGTACACTGCCGCAGTTGACACATTCCTCGTGCCCAAACTCACACACTTTCCTGCATGGGAGTACCTCTTTCGGTAAGACCCTGCCACGTTTCACTGTGCCCAAATTTCAATGACAGCAGTGCACCACACCGTGTGGTGATGTCCTGCGGCCTCCCAGATCTCCCGACTTATCGGCCTATGATTGCTTCCTTTGTTCCCGAAACACAGGGTGTACACTACACATCTACACACAATTGTGTGGAAATCAGAAACATTCCTACACACATATATGCCACGAACAATTTACATCAGAGGTTGTGCTACTGGCAATGTAACAACGGTGGTCAACTACGAGACATTTCAATACACGAATAGTGCGGGAAATGATAATGTGCACGGTATTCGTTGTCGGTCCTGTCCTCTGACGTAATCTACTCTGACACTACAGCTGTGGTGTAAAAAATGTTTGTTTGGCAGAAGTGTGCAATAAAAATATTGTGGAAAGTTGATAACTGAACATCTTACGGAGACCTGTTAAGGGACTTAGGGATTCTTACAAATTTGGCACAATTTCACGGAAAGTAAGCAAAAAGCTAAGGACAAAATAGATAAAGCAAGTGTTCTTTATTAAACAGAATCTTGACCGGAGACTTTTATACAGAGAAAAGGTAACTCCTGAAAAGTAAGTTCCTTCCGACACGTACCGCACTTGTCATGACAATTGTCCCACCGGGTACGTGAGGCGGACTGACAGACGGTTCGGCACTAGCTTCCGAGAATGCCAGAATCTGAGGAATTCAGAGTGTACTACAGTCCTTAATGGTATTTGTCGTTAATGACAATAGTGGATATGGGTGAATTCAGCAGTTCACAATCTCAGTATCCAAAGTAGAGATAATTCCTGTGTAGATTGTGCATACCTCTTTTGGCTTCAGAATGGAATTTTATGTTCTCTAGCAACAGTCTATAACAGGTTGCCAGTGCAAACAGAGCAGGAAAATGAAAATCCCTGAATACTTAAAGACAAAGTACACAACTTTCACAATTTATCATAATATTTGGACTATGGGAGATGAATTCTGTGTTAAGAATTCATGTAAAAACAATACTGTAAAAGGGGGAACACTGGCTTTTATCAAAGAAGCCACTTTTCTGCTAAAGGGCCTAGCAATCCCCAAAACTGTGGATCCCGTAGTAATATACGTCATTATCGAGTTACGACGAGAGCTCGGCGATCGGTCGTCACACGTCACGCGAGTAACAAATCTGTCTGAGACATTCAGACCCTCCAACAGCTGCCGAAGATGACAGTCTGCGATCTGACCGCGAAGTGGAAGTGCGAAGGAACGTCTGCCGCTAAACTGAGACGGTGCAGTCTTCATGCACAGAGACGGTGACCGCCTAACATTGCGGAGGGTGGTCGTAAAACTGTCAGGAGCAGTAGAACTAGCACAGTGACCGTACACCCATACACGGTGGGGTACGGCGCGACCCAGCAGCCCTCGTAAGCTGTACCCGTCTGTAGCCAGTGCCGAGTGACACTCGGGACCGTGTACAGAGTGACGCCACCGAACAGTGGATGACTGGAAACGAGAGATTTGAAGTGTTCGATCGTGCCGTACACTGAGGCAGTCAAACGGGAGGGTTTGCAACCGGTGAGAAAGTTACCTGCCGTTACGTGCAGTGCCGAGAGAGAAGTACAGAGAAGGTGGTCTTACGGTAAGCAAATGTTTTTTCTCCGACTACGGCACAGTCCCCATCGCACAACATGGAAGGATACAAACACATTTTACAGTGCCATCTAGTGTGTATGGTGGAGGAAAAGTTTGTAGGCAGCGATTCAGTGTAGCGTCACGACAGTGCAGCGCATCACGAAACAGCACAATGAAATTTTCACTCTGCAGCGGAGAGTGCCGGAACGAGACTACGACACGGGACTTTTGCCTTTTCCGGGAACGTTCTCTACCGACCGAGCTACCCGAGCACGACCGATAACCCGACCTCACAGCTTCAGTTCTGCCAGTATATTGCCTCTACCTTTCAAACTTCACAGAAGCTCTCCTGCAAACCTTGCAGAACTAGAGGCGAGGTACTGGCAGAACTGAAGCTGTGAGGGCGGGTCGTGAGTCGCACTCGGGAAGCTCTGTCGGTAAAGCACTTGCCCGCGAAAGGTGAAGGTCCCGAGTTCGAGGCCGGTCTGGCACACAGTCTGAATCTGTCAGGAAGCGTCACAAAACACCGTCTGCAAATCGATTCTTCAAATAGAGTAAACATTTACGAAATGGATCGGTACAACCTCAGTCCCGACATACACCCGACGGAACAGCTTCGGGACGAGTCACAGTGTCTACTCAGCTCCAGACCCCAGTGTCTGGAATCGATACCCTCTCCAGTTTCTCTGAGGCACAGACACTACGACACTTTACCAAAAGTGAGCACAGTTCAAGGTGAAGGGTGGATAGAGGCAACATATCTATCCACTAATAACACTCCATATAATTTTGATCATATAGTGTATTGCGTTCCGAATTTTCCACCCACTTCTAACTTCCCGAGGCTCTATTTCACAACCACTTTTAAGGAAAACTTTGAAGCTACAATCCTCTGCGTTCACCATATGTAATTAAAGCGTATAATGTTTAAAATTTATCAATTCTCTTTCCCACTAGGAACATCCTATCCGTACAAATTGGCACACTCTGTAAATTGTCGATCTACACTGGACACAGCCGGCCACCACATCAGTCCCGACCTCCCCTTCGACTGGCCACGCACACCCACGCATCTCCCGTACGTGTCCCGACATCGCCCGCCTCCCACCCCAACTCCCATCACTGCACCGCTTAACACTCCAACTCCCTGCCTGCCATCTGTCCGTTCTCCCAATGTTATGCCTGTTGCCTCGTGCATTTACCTCTCACAGCAACTGCTGATGTGCATATCTACATTCGTCACCGAGCACACGCAATTCCAGAATGATTTTCAAACACGCACGCACACACTACAATATCAGTCACAAGAGTTCCCTGTATGTTAAAAAAATAAATACAGGACCTTGTGCTGATCAGTTTACATTAGACCAGAAAACCTCAGGGCCCCAACTCTCTAAAAAGCCGAGCTCCTGTGTATAAAATGGCTCACAACTTCTAATTACTCTGCAAACGGGTTCTCGTGTTACGTATCTAACATTAAGCGTGCAAGAGAGAATCAGTTTAAAAAAGGGTTGAAGTCATGTTTAAATTCGGTGCAAGTCATTACTGCTCTTATTATCAAACACACTACTAGTACAGTCCGAAAAGCTATTTTCTGACATCTCGGATCTTACGATGTCACACCACCTGAACCACGTCTCGTGCACTGATATACACTCCTGGAAATTGAAATAAGAACACCGTGAATTCATTGTCCCAGGAAGGGGAAACTTTATTGACACGTTCCTGGGGTCAGATACATCACATGATCACACTGACAGAACCACAGGCACATAGACACAGGCAACAGAGCATGCACAATGTCGGCACTAGTACAGTGTATATCCACCTTTCGCAGCAATGCAGGCTGCTATTCTCCCATGGAGACGATCGTAGAGATGCTGGATGTAGTCCTGTGGAACGGCTTGCCATGCCATTTCCACCTGGCGCCTCAGTTGGTCCAGCGTTCGTGCTGGACGTGCAGACCGCGTGAGACGACGCTTCATCCAGTCCCAAACATGCTCAATGGGGGACAGATCCGGAGATCTTGCTGGCCAGGGTAGTTGACTTACACCTTCTAGAGCACATTGGGTGGCACGGGATACATGCGGACGTGCATTGTCCTGTTGGAGCAGCAAGTTCCCTTGCCGGTCTAGGAATGGTAGAACGATGGGTTCCATGACGGTTTGGATGTACCATGCACTATTCAGTGTCTCCTCGACGATCACCAGAGGTGTACCGCCAGTGTAGGAGATCGCTCCCCACACCATGATGCCGGGTGTTGGCCCTGTGTGCCTCGGTCGTATGCAGTCCTGATTGTGGCGCTCACCTGCACGGCGCCAAACACGCATACGACCATCATTGGCACCAAGGCAGAAGCGACTCTCATCGCTGCAGACGACACGTCTCCATTCATCCCTCCATTCACGCCTGTCGCATCACCACTGGAGGCGGGCTGCACGATGTTGGGGCGTGAGCGGAAAACGGCCTAACGGTGTGCGGGACCGTAGCCCAGCTTCATGGAGACTGTTGCGAATGGTCCTCGCCGATACCCCAGGAGCAACAGTGTCCCTGATTTGCTGGGAAGTGGCGGTGCGGTCCCCTACGGCACTGCGTAGGATCCTACGGTCTTGGCGTGCATCCGTGCGTCGCTGCGGTCCGGTCCCAGGTCGACGGGCACGTGTACCTTCCGCCGACCACTGGCGACAACATCGATGTACTGTGGAGACCTCACGCCCCACGTGTTGAGCAATTCGGCGGTACGTCCACCCGGCCTCCCGCATGCCCACTATACGCCCTCGCTCAAAGTCCGTTAACTGCACATACGGTTCACGTCCACGCTGTCGCGGCATGCTACCAGTGTTAAAGACTGCGATGGAGCTCCGTATGCCATGGCAAACTGGCTGACACTGACGGCGGTGGTGCACAAATGCTGCCCAGCTAGGGCCATTCGACGGCCAACACCGCGGTTCCTGGTGTGTCCGCTGTGCCGTGCATGTGATCATTGCTTGTACAGCCCTCTCGCAGTGTCCGGAGCAAGTATGGTGGGTCTGACACACCGGTGTCAATGTGTTCTTTTTCCATTTCCAGGAGTGTAATTTGCAGGCAGAGTCAGTGGTTTACATGCATATTACATGCAAAATGCATTGCAAATCAGTTAACAGAAGAGAAGTAATAAATTAAAATGTCACACCTGATGTTGAAGTTTTATTGCACAAACAGAACATGGTTAGCGAGTAATGAACTTTTTCTATTTCATTATTTCCTGGGGGAGTAGGGTGTCAGCAACAAAAAGTATCATACGGTGTGAAATGGTGTGTAAAGTTTGTCGAAGTCGGTAAGTGCTCTCATTCCCAAACAACGGATGAACACAGTCTGAATAATGTGTGTGTCACGAGTTATGCTGCGACTAAAAATACGCACAGAATGTAAGTGTAAACCTTGTCTTATACTGTTGAACCTTTAATGTAAGGTTACACTTATTAATGAGTAGATTATGACAGCACGTACAATTTTTTACATCCAGTCAGTAACTGTACGAAATATTGAAAATCAGGTTTTCATTGCCCTCGGAAGTTGTAAGATAGGCAACCTGTGTCCGGGATCCGGGTGAGATATTTAAGAGGCAGTAATTCAAATCGAGCACGACAGTGCACAGTACTGACACATTCCGAAAAGCCGCGAGTGAAAACACGATTTCTCAGGGAGTCGTATGTCGGGTTCTACCAAACGGAGAGATAAGGGGTCGAGTGTTTCGGACGGACAGCCCTTGGCCTAACGACCGTCTGTACACATGCCGAAGAACTGGCATACAGTAGGTACCTTATAGTGCAGGGTCAAAATTTAAACATTAAAAAGTCTGATACGGGCAAATCGAGCAAATCAGTTCTTTCTTTTCCATTATGTAAGATCTAGTACGGGCCTCAAACGACTTTCAAAAAGCACCATCTGTTCGTGGGTGGTTCCCGATTCTCGGGTACCAAAATTACTAATCCTGGGGACGGCCATACCTATAATTTCTGTTTGTGGCAAATAGTCACATTTTTACCGCATGTTCTCAGGGAACTTCAGAACTTTTTTTATACCATTATCCACTTGCGAGATCTAGAGGTTAAAAGTTTCCGTACTTATGCATAAATGTAGTTTAAGTTACGTAGTGTACAAATGGCAAAAGTTCTGGGGTCATCACAAGGGTTAAGAGGTCACCGATAAAAGTTTCTCACACGCTGCCTTCTTACCTCGACCCAGAAATTAGTCTATAGTGCCACCTGGCAGAGCAAACACCAAACAAAAAATTATTTTCTCACACAAAATTCTTTGTACTTGCAAGCCAAACACCATATTTTTTGATAAATTGCAAATGTAATCTAAAAATATTCAATTTTAGACAGAGGGCTGCAAGTGAGAAACGAAAGAGACAGGGGGACAGAGAGAGAGAGAGAGAGAGAGAGAGAGAGAGAGAGAGAGAGAGAGAGAGAGAGAGTGAAATTGGCAAAGTTGTGAGACAGTGTTAAGGAACAGTGAGAGAAAGGGACGAAGACAGTGAGAGTGGGAGAGGCAGAGCGGAGAAAGTGCCAGTGGGACACGAAGGGGACTGTGGGAGGGAGAGGGGAGAAGCTTCACGACAGAGAGAGACTGGATGAAATGTCGGGTGTCAAAGGGTACGAGTATGTTTGTTGTGGACTGAGGCCACTAGTTCCCCGCGTTTTCAGTGCTGCGCATGCTACCCTAACCAAAATTCATAAAATTTCTTTTCCTCTTCATCCAGTTGTCTCCATATCCATAAATAAAAATCTGGAGTTATTCGGAATGCAATACACGCCAGTAACGAGAAGTTTCGTATGTACTAGCAGTACTACATACTGTCTACTACATAAGCTGTTTCATATTTTTTGTATTTATATTCTCATCTCCGGATTTAACCGAGCATACAGCACGTATGGACTCGATACTCTCTTGTGCGTTATCACTTTCTTTCATTGACCCATTAGATATGAAAATTACATAAATAGGATACCATCTTTTAGTCGGTCTTAGCAGAACCTGCAATTTATCCGAATTGAAAAAAAAACAGTGCCGCCAACCCCCCCCCCCCCCCCCCCCCCTATCGAACGCTTCCCCATTTGAAATTTGCTAGCAGCCCAAAACTGTGTGCGAGACTGTCACTCAAACCCAGAGCCTCACCTTTTGCGAGCAACATTCTTGTCCGACTACCTACCCGGGCACAAAAAAATGACCGTACAGCACCGACAGCCGGGAGTCCACGCTCGGAGAAGTTCAGCCGCCCAGTCAGGAGTCGATTTGCGATCTTCCATTGAGGCTTCACGACTGCCAGTGCATCTCGCACACTGTGTGACGAAAAATATCCGAACGTTCTTAACTGATGTGGAATAGACTACTAGGTTTCACAGGAGAAGTCTTATGTAAACGGAGGTGGGGAATACTGTGTCACTGACAGAGGAACAGTAATGGCAGAACGAGCCAGTCGAGAGAGCTCACTAACTCCAAACTCCGAGCAGTCACCCAATGTCAGCCGAGTAACGAGTCCACCAGGAGACATTCGAACCGCTCTAAAACCACCCCAGTCGACTGTCTGTGACGTGACTGCCGAATGTAAATGTGAAATAACGACCCGAGCTAAACCGACACCTAGCGTAAGGATGGAGGGGGACCGTCTAGTGCAGTGGAAGACAGTCGCGAGAAATTGCGTGATATCGGCAGAAGGAATCGCTCACGAATTCCCGAGTGCTACGACCAGTCTGACTGGCACGATAACTGTGTGTGGGGAATTAAAAAGAATGAGGCATGGCAGTCGGGCCTCTCGTTTCTGTAGTCGGCAAAGTCTCGGGTCCACCGACTCAGATTCGAACAGAAACCGACGTGCTCGGTGACCGTAGATTTTAAGGAAGGAGGGGCGTACGGCAGTCAGTCGCAATCCCATTAGTTTTTATTATGCTCGCAAATCTAGATTTTGGCTATAAATAGCTATCTTCAACGCTAACATGAAAGAAAAAAAAAATTAAAAAATCACAGGATTAAAATTAATTTATTGTACGTCACACAATAAGCAAACACCGTGTTCAGTTATCCACTCTTGTTCAAAAATAGCTGCTATTGAATAATGTGGTGTTTACTTATTATTCTACGTACAGTAAAGTAATTTTGATCCAGTAGCACTGAAGATGGCTATTTATAGCTGAAATCTAGATTTGTGAGCATAAAAAAACCCTAATGAGATTGTGACTGACTTCAGTGTGCCTAACCTATGTTAAAGTTGGAGGTGTTATAAAGAGCAATGCCACTGCTCAGTGGGAAGAAGTTATTCTGAGGAATCAGTCACACTATACTACGAGGCAATCCGACGGAAGGGATCGGGTACGGCGAATGCCTGGAGAACGCTTCCTGCCACAGTGTGTGGTGGCAGCAGTTAAAGAAGGAGATGGTGGCAGGGTTAAGGTACGAGGACATTTTTCACAGAGTGTGGTCCCAGTACTGGGCTTAAGACAATGCTAAATCCAAAGGGATACAAACACATTATACAGCACTGTGTACTACGTACAGTACAGGAACAGTCGGAGATGAAATTGTTTCTACTGGCACGACAGTGCACCCTGTCATAAGGCATCGTCTGTGAAAAACAACCCTCCCAAAATAGAGCAGTCGGCCCAGTGACCCGACACGAACTCGCTGCAAAACCTTCGAAACCTGAACATTGACTTCGGTCCGGACCCTGCACCGGTCATCACTACCTTCCACGGCTTCAGGTTTTGATGACTAAGATTGGGTTGCCATTCCTTTGCAGGCATTAAGAACTTCGTTGAAAGCATTATTGAGGTGCTGTAAAGCTCGAGGGAGGGGGGGGTTGCTGCACACCTTACACTAATGTGTATAAATAGCTGCCTGGATACTTCTCTACTTTCCGATCCTACAGAAGCTTTCCCGTGTACTGAAACACTGCCAGCAAATGCAAGGTTCCAGATTTGAGTCCCAGCCTGGCAGGCCGTTTTGACCTGCCGGGAAGTTTTGGCATTCCCTCATCGGTATGGACACTCTGTTAATTTGCTCTGTTGACAGCAAAACAAACGTACTGCAATTTCAGTTACAGTCTGTCCACAAATCTAGCTTTGGAAATTTACTTTAAAAGGGCCAATCCAAGTGAAGTGGTCCAATAAAAATTAAGTTAGTTGCTCTACCATTTTAAAATATTGTAGTCGAATTAAATCGGGCGATGCCGTGGGAATTAGATTAGGAAATGACACGCTTAAAGTAGTAGATGAGTTTTGTATTTGGGGAGCAAAATAACTGATGATGGTCGAAGTAGAGAGAATATAAAATGTAGACTGGTAATGGCAAAGAAAGTGTTTCTGAAGAAGAGAAATTTGTTAACATCGAGTATAGATTTCAGTGTCAGGAAGTCATTTTGAAAGTATCTGTAGGGAGTGTAGCCATGTATGGAAGTGAAACGTGGACGATACATAGTTTGGACAAGAAGAGAATAGAAGCTTTCGAAATGTGGTGCTACAGCAGAATGCTGAAGATCAGATGGGTACATCACATAACCAATGAGGAGGTATTGAATAGGATTGGGGAGAAGAGGAGTTTGTGGCACAACTTGACTAGAAGAAGGGATCGGTTGGTAGGACATGTTCTGAGGCATCAAGGGATCACAAATTTAGCACTGGAGGGCAGCATGGAGGGTAAAACTCGTAGAGGGAGACCAAGAGATGAATACACTAAGCAGATTCAGAAGGATGTAGGTATCTATATTATTAAAGCACGATTCCAAATCTTTTTTCTAATTATGTCTCAAATTTGTTGTGCCTTATTTCCAATAGCTGCTTTTCTTTTTCTGCTACTTAATTTTATTATTTTCGAAGCAGGAGGTATGTCTAACTTAGATCAAGAAAAATCCAATATGCTAACAGCTTCCTCATTAGGAATATAAATGTGATTAACAAGGTTACATGATTCAGGTTCTGGATTCACAACAAATATTTTTGAGTAACAATTTGGGCACAACGAATTCCCAGGAATCACATAACGTTTCACTTGGGAAGCTGTTTCACTCTGACAAAACAAGGACAAATGTTCAAGTTTTATTTCCCTCAAACCGTCAGTAATAGGCTTTTATGGACTTTAAGTGGATCACAGTACTTTCTTCCAAAAACGTCGTTTTACTTCAGAATATATTTCTTCTCATGATACTCACACACCAATGTTACAGAAGAACTTACTCGAAATTTAAAGCAAGTTTGTCTAACTTCATCAAAGTCACCGACATCTTCAAGTTTTTTAAAACTGAACCGTAAACTGTTCTGTGACACACTTCAGTTGCTACCTGTCAAAAAGAGCACTGTTCATCCATGTTATTGCATTCCAGTTAATCTCTCAAAATTAATTACAAATCTCACAGAGAACAAAGCACACAACAAATTTTACATTCTCGATGAAGTAAGTACATCCACTCCAACAAAGGTTTCAGAACAGACTGCCTACAACAATGCCACACCCAGCAATAATGTACTTCTTTAATGACAATAAACCTAAATGTAAATGGGCATTTTTATTACGATAGAACAAAAGCCAAAGTTCCTATTGTTTAATATTTCATTATTAAAAGTAAACAAACTAAATGAATATTGGATGATAGTGTTAACTAAATAGATGTCACAATTAAATTTTATTACAATGAAACAATAAACCATTTAAATAGGCAACAGCCATAAGATCAGTTGTAGAGTAATGTGAATTATCTCCTCATTTTCAAAGATTAATATCTTTGTTCACCGTCAGATATCAATGTTGAAATTTTTACAGAATGTTGCTATCATATAGGTGTAAATACCTTGCGAAAATCATATTTTCATACTCAGTCCCACCTGAGATAACTAACCCCAAACTTTACAAAAAATGAAAATTCTCAAATTTCAAAAGTTCATAAAAAATTAAGGAAGCAATTGTAAGTGTTCTTGCTCTATACGAGGCTGGTACTGTATGATATCTAACTACAGGAAAAAAATAGACACTCATAAATCACTCCTTGTTTGTTATTTTTGAGCCTAAAAAGTGGTTTTTTGAAAATTTGGATACCAAACTCTGAAGCTCATTTTGACTGGTTATTTTTGAATTTAGGGTATTTTGTGTAATAGACAATGTCGTAGAGGACACTTTTCTAAAAACAATCATGTCAACTGCAATGTTGTAACTTAACCCACCGCAGAGATATTAAAAATTTTTGCTAATGTCTGCAGACCAAAAAATCGTAGCACACCTATAAATAAAAATGGCCACCATCCAGTAAAGGTGCAAGATAAATTATTTTAAAAAACCGTTTTGAACTTTCCAAATACAGGGCAATCACACACAAAAAATGAAAATATTTAAAAATGGTCAAGCAACCATCACTGGACCACTTCATATGGATTGACCCTAAAACTTTATTGGAGCAAATAGACCCATTACAATTACAGGAATTATCACTCAGTACGCACAAACCTGTAGGTGACGTCGTCGTCCGGCAGTGAGGTCTGCCCGCTGCTTCGCTCCGGCCACAGAGGAACCTGTAACAACACAAACAGCTTCGTGCTTTATATTTCCTGCCTGCCAAAAAAAAATTAAATTAAATTAAATAACGGCTAAATATGAAAACTGTGCTGTGCTGCAATACAGATGAATCAGCTTCGTTACACTTTATGGCACAACCGCTCGACACCTCAAACACTGTGTAGCCCCGAGCACTCCTGCCGCCCTATGTGCTGAGATCATATTGGATTAATGGTAAACAGAGACAAAAGCTAAAATACAAGGGTGGTTCAAAAAGGACATAGGAAGTCAAACAGATACACTACGTGATCAAAACTATCTGGACACTTCCAAAAACATACTTTTTCATATTAGGTGCATTATGCTGCCACCTACTGCCAGGTACTCCATATCAGCCACCTCAGTAATCAACAGACATCGTGGGGTGCTCCACGGAACTCACGGACTTATCAGGATCCACTGCAAGTACCGTGACAGTTTGGCGGGAAGTGATAAAACTTGGATGTCACTGTCGAGCGGCTGCTCACGAGCCACACATCACGCCGGTAAATGCCAAACGACGCCTTGCTAGGTGTAAGGAACATATAACTTTGGACAATTGAACAGTCAAAAAACGTTGTGTGGAGTGACGAATCACGGTACACAATGTGGCGATCCGATGGCATGGTGTGGGTATGGTGAATGCCCGGTGAACACTATATGCCAGCGTGTGTAGTGCCAACAGTAAAATTTGGAGGCTGTGGTGTTATGGTGGGGTCGTGGTTTTCATGGAGGGGGCTTCCACGCCTTATTGTTTTGTGTGGCACTATCACAGCACAGGCCAACTACACTGATGTTTTAAGCACCTTCTTGGTTCCCACTGTTGAAGAGCAATTTGGGGATGGCGACTGCATCTTCCGACACGACCGAGCACCCTTTCGTAACGTACCGCCTGTGGCGGAGTGGTTACACGAGAATAACATCGCTGTAATGGACTGGTCTGAACAGAGTCCTGACATGAATCCTCTAGAACACCTTTGGGATGTTTTGGAACGCCGACTTCGTGCCAGGCCTCACTGACAGACATCAATGCTTCTCCTCAGTGGAGCACACCGTGAAGAATGGGCTCCCACTCCCCGAGAAATCTTCCAGCACCTGATTGAAACCAAGCGAGGTGGTGCAGTGGTTAGCACACTAGACTTGCATTCGGGAGGACGACGGTTCAATCCCGTCTCCGGCCATCCTGATTTCGGTTTTCCGTGATTTCCCTAAATCGCTTCAGGCAAATGCCGGGATGGTTCCTTTGAAAGGGCACGGCCGATTTCCTTCCCCATCCTTCCCTCACCCGAGCTTGCGCTCCGTCTCTAATGACCTCGTTGTCGACGGGACACTAATCTCCTCCTCTCCTCCTCCAACTGATTGAATGTATGCCTGCGATAGTGGAAGCTGTCATCAAGGATAATGGTGGGAGAACACCATACTGAATTCCAGTATTACCGATGGATGCCACCACAAACTTTTAAGTCATTTTCAGCTAGGTGTTTGGATACTTTTGATCACACAGTGTACACAAAGTTACTAAGGCACTGGTACATATTACATTTCCATGCAGATGCCACAGTTTTCTAGGCATTTGTGCCATTGGGAAAAATCTGCCAAACCAGTATGAAAGAAATGTGAACCAAGGTGTAGGAATTATTTAACAACAGCTACCAAAAGTCATCTGACCCTTCGTAACGATACGGTGCAGAAATGTAATGGCCTCCACCCAATACCACATTAAGTGACGGCGAGACAACACCATTCACTAGGCTTTATCCTTGCCCGAAAGCTGCCGCAGTGCCTTGCTGGGAGACATCCAGCAGTTCGACAATTCCGGTACAAAGTCCTTTACACCGACAAAGCAGGTGTACAGTTCATCTGCCGCACAGCAAATGCCGATGTAACGATTGGACAGAATCGATCTCCCAATGCGGCACGTTTCCGTCTACTGAGATGTTCAGTTGCATCGACCTTTGCCCCTTTCACATTTCTGTTTCGTCTTTACGAAACTCCTGGCACTACAACCAGGACTGTTTTCGTGACATTTCACAGACTCAGTAAATGTCCGGTAATTAATGGCAGGTTACAGGTGCGGTCATTTTCTTCGAATGCAGAACATTATCATACTTCACACTTCATTGCCAAAACCGTATTTTGAAGTGTGACAGTACATCATTCTCCATTACTGGTGGCATTCATTCGTGTGGATTATTTAAACATCCATGACTACCTACATTAAGTCGTGTCTGATGGTCATCAATACTGTACTATCATTTCTTATCTTACCTATTCAACCACACTCTTAACAAGACAGACCAATGAATCTGCTGCAGTAAAAATTTACACGCTAGCCTCAATATCATTTGCAGCAGAGTGTCTGAGGCGAGACGAACAGGCATCTAAAGCATCCGCAGCAAGCAGCACGTGCCGTAATATCTCAAGCACTCACATATTTCAGTTTCACACCACAGATAAAACCCGCTAGGATGGTCACACAGTTAATGAAGCACAGTGTGTAAAATTCCTCAGGTCCAGCTGCATAAGAAGCTAAAATGGAGTCAACACATGGATAAACTAAGCGAGACACTCATTTCGGCGTGTTGCACCATTAGAATGTCCTGCTGACGCCAACTCGAACGTGAAAGAATATTGGCTTATTCTGCATATTTTCACTCTGTCATCTTGTCTTATAAGGGAGTGAAGAAAAAGTAAATAAAGAGCTCGTTCAGCAGAGGCGAGCAGTAAAATAGTCCGTAAAGCAGATTACCCAGAAGGCTTTTTAAGGCTGTCTAAGTTCTTACCCTCATTTCCGCAATACATTTACTACTTAACGGTGTACATTGGTGACGATACAAACAAGTTTCAGCTAAACTGTGATGCACACTACATTTGTCAGCAAAATATTAAATACACACAAAAACAATTTTCTTGTAGACATTGCCCTCTTGTCCAGACTTCAGAATAGAGTTACGTACTTTGATGCGAAGGTAGTCAATAAGCTGCCATCTAACAGGACACAAGCAATTGATAATTCTACCAGTTCAGAAGAGAATTAAAAAACATTTTCATTAGGAACACTTTTTGATTCGGGAACTGAAAAGTTCTGTCAGCCACAGGTCAAGCAGCAATGTCTGCTATGAAGCTGCACGGCGAGTGGTGGTGTGCTGTGAATATCCCATTGTCCACCATCATCACCTCTGGCTGCCGTACTGCCACAGACATCTGGACACAGCCTCACGGAAAGTCCCCAGCTGTTCAAGCTGGCACCCCACATTACTGTCACAAAGTATGTGTCTGGAGACTTTTTGATCACACAGCGCACTTTCCAAACTCCACGGAAGCTCTCCCAAATGTCAGAGCCCTGCCAGAGACGCAGAGGTTCCGGATTGAGAGCCCCAGTCTGGCACACACTTCTGAGCCCCCGGGAATTTTTGGCATTCCCGTTCGACGCAAACTGAAAGAACGATGTACTAATTTTATTCGGTGCCAAAAGAAATCTCGAGACAAAAAAATTCAGAACTGCACGTTTTGCGATGCAATACAGAGGGTTTTTTTTTTTACCAGTACAAATGCTGTATTTTAATTTTTAAAAGGGGAAGAAAAGAGTTAAAATAACTTTTTAAGAAGCCTACAATATAAGAAAATATAGAGTAGCAATTTATCTTTTCTTCAGGCAAACTGATCCATTACGGGATCTATCACTCTGTACGAAATTACACACAAAACCTACAGACGGAGGCGTCATCTGGCGGCAACGACTCGGCTGCACACAGAGTCTACTGTAATGACACGTGTAGCTTTGTGTTCAAGTGAGCACCTGCTGTCACGTAAAATTCTCTTTATTGTACACACATGCAGCTTTTTTCAAATGTCAAACACAGACTAGGTCGAACTCGATATAATATAGGAACAGTGCTCAATTGAGACAAAAGCTAAAATACAATGACAGTTCAAAAAGGTAATAATTCCTCTGTAACAAAAGGCTTATTGAGAAATCAGAGAGATACACAAAGTTACTAATTTACTGGTCCATTTTAGTTTTCCACACGGTCACCACCACTTTCTAAGCATTGGTGCCATCAGCAAACCATCCTGTCAAAATCAGAACGAAAGAAAACTGAATCCAGGTATAAGAGCTACTTGACAACAGCCTCCCAAACACCATTTTGTCCCTCCTGAGAATACAGTGCAGGACCTTACCACTCTCTACCCGATACCGCACTAAATGAGGGAGACGACACTATTCGCTCAGCTCTACTTACGTTAAAGTCGCTCCAGTGCTCAGCGAGGGCAGTTCTTCATATTGTAGTGTTTTGTGCATGATATCATTCTATAATGGCAACAGACGTGTCTGATCGTGTACCGTACACCACACAGAGTCACAACCAGCAACTCGAATCGACTCTTCGATGCGGCATGCTCCATAATCTGAATTGCACGTGCCTAGCAAACTTGTCCTTTGCCCCTTTCACACATCTGTTTTGCCTCTATCAAACTGTTTGTTTTATGAAAAGGAAAGTTAGTTGCTGCTCACCATATAGAGGAGATGCTGAGTCTCTCTCTCTCTCTCTCTCTCTCTCTCTCTCTCTCTCTCTCTCTCTCTCTCTCTCTCTGTGTGTGTGTGTGTGTGTGTGTGTGTGTGTGTGTGTGTGTGTGTGTGTGTGTGTGTGTGTCTACTGTTGACAGTCTTTTTGTTGCACCTATCTGCGACTCAGGATCTCTGCTATAAGGCGAGTAGCAACTTACCTTTTCATAAAATTACTACATTCCATCCTGGACTTTCCATTATTTTATTTTATTTTTTTATTTACTTAGGGAGCAAAAACAACGAGGATCATAAGAAGCCACGTCAGAACCACAGAACATAGGGGAAAGAGAGAGAGAGAGAGAGAGAGAGAGAGAGAGAGAGAGAGAGAGAGAGAGAGAGAGAGCTAAGACCACTACACATTAAGCACAATAGATTGAGGAAAAGACAGCTAAAAACAGGGACTTGGAGAAAGGTCCATAAAATACGCCATAGAGAAACGGAGGTTCTGAACTAAAGATTAAATGTCTTTCGCCATATTGCTACAATGGATAAAATGTAAAACGCAGTCGATAGCCTGCGTGACGTTCCCTAAATGTCCGATAACTCAGATGGCAAACTTAAAATGAGAACCTAAGTGTCAAAAAGGGTATTCGGCTAGGGAATAGCAGACCGTCAGAGGTCGAGCGCAACGATTACAAAGTGGCGGAGGAGCACCAGTTACCAAATGGAGACGGCTAAAAAGGCAGCGCCCGATACGCAACCCAGCTAAAATGATCCCCTCACAGCAAGAGGACCGATATGAGGTCGTCCGAGCCACCGGGAGAGGCTCGATACCCCCAAGCTCGTTTCCATGGAGGAAGGAGCACCTGCCCACAGACAGCAGCACAGAGATCATCGGAGGGAGCGGAAGAACTGGCAGGCCGACGTGCGAGGACTGCAGCATCGGCAGCCCTGTTTCCCGTCAGACCGGCGTGAGCGGGAACCCACGTAAATGTCGCAGTGGGTCGATCACGAGTGAGCATGTGACAGCTTTCCTGGACCCGTTGCACTAAGTGACGGATAATGTACAGCACACACACGCTCCAAAGGGCACTGGGAGTCGGAGCAGGTGACACAACTGAAAATCCCGTGTTGCCGGATGTACTGCGTGGCAAAGGGTTCTGCCGTAAATACTGAGCAGTGTTCTGCGCCAATGACTGAGCCACATTTAACTCCACACTCCATCCGAGAGCCGTCACTGTACACAAAAGTACTGTAGCGAAGTTCTGTGCGAAGGTCGTGAAACTTTTGGGGATAGAGTGAGGCCAGAGTAGTGTCTCTAGTAAGAAAATGAAGGCCAAAGCGAACACGGGTCGCTGCACGGAGCCGAGGTGGTGAAGAGTTCACACCCACTGGGAAAGTGGCAGGTAACGTGAAGTTAAGCTGCCGGAGAAAGAGTCAAAAGCGAACTCCACGAGGTAACAGAGAAGAGGGGCGTGCCCCATTATGGCGATCGGAGGAGGAGACGTAGGACGGGTGGCTGGGCACGGCAGACGAATGCCACGCGTACCTGCCGAGGAGAAAGTCGTGGCAGTACGACAGTAGTAGTTCGGCAGTTTCAGCGCACGGACTCGACCGTGTCAGTGTAAAAGGCACCAGTGGCCAAACGGGTGACACCGTGGTACAGTGTATCGAAATGGTGTAAGATGGACAGACGCGCAGATGCGTAAAAGAAACACCTGTAGTCTAGTTTTGAATCGCCAAGGACTGATAAAAAGGGAGGAAGGTGATTCGATCCGTTCTCCTGGAAGTACAACAGTGGTTTGCGAAGATCTCGGAACAGAATAGAAAAAAATGTAGTTGCTCCACTGAAACTTTTTTTTATTTTTCAGTGTGGTCTCCTCGTAGATTAATGCACTCGGTCCACTGACATTCCAGTGCCTCGATCCCATCTCGAAAGAGAGTTCCTGGAGGCCTGCAAAATAGCTGCATACTTCAGCTATCAAATCTTTGTTTGAAGTGAATCGTCTTCCACCAAGAAAAATTTTTAGTTTTGGAAAGAGATGGAAATGTGACGGAGTCATATCTGGTGAATAAGGTGGGTGTGGCAACAATTCGTACCTCAGTTCGTGTAATTTTTTACGGCGATGGCACACGTGAGCAGGGGCGCATTGTCTTGAGGAAAGATGACTTTCTTCCTTCCTAAACCTGGCCATTTTTTGTGTATCTTTTGTTCACGGGTTTAGCAGAGTATTCTCCAGTAATTGCTGGCCCAGTGGGGAGATAATCTACAAACAGAATCCCTTTTGCATTCCAGATCACTGATGCCATGACCTTTCCCGCCAAAGTAATTGTCGTTGCTTCCTTTGGTGGCAGGAGACTCGGCACGTTTCCACGGCTTTGACTTTGTTTTGTCTCTGGGGTATAGTAGCACACCCAAGTTTTATCTGTAGTCACAAACCGGTGCAAAAAATCTCGTTCGTTTCTCCTAAAACGGGCCAAACAGTGATCCGATATGTCCACCCTCATGTGTTTTCGATCCGCCGTCAAGAGTCGCAGCACGCATCTCGCAGATAATTTTTTTCATTTCTAATTCTTCAGTTAAAATGTGATATACCCTTTCAGATGACACGTGGCAACTCTGAGCAGTTTCATCTACTTTCAATCGGCGATACTCCGTGACCATTTTGTGCACTTTCACAATGATTTCTGGAGTAGTGACACATCTCGGCCGCCCACTGTGCGGATCACCATCTAAGCTCTTCCGACCAAATTTAAATTAATTTGCACACTTGACAACAGTTGAATACGAAGGGGCAGAGTCCCCAGTGTATGCTGGAAATCGGCACGAATGAATCACTGCTCGAATCTCTATTTTTTCCATCTTCACAAATCACTACGCGGGAACAACAACAGATCCACGTCACCGCCACAGCTCTCTTCCGAGAGCACTGACATGGCACGTTTTTACAGACAATGAATATCACGTGAACAACTCGGTGCGCTAGCGCTGCCCTCTCGTTGTGATTCCGAGAAATTTTCAAAGCACCCTCGTACCACTGAGGACACGTAGGAGGTCCGGGGACCGTGTACAGAGGGCGGCTAAATAAGACAAACGGGAGGACCAAGAAAGATTGCTGTCGAGCACGAGCCCCTGGAACTGTAGTTTCAATGAATGGAAGAGCAGTACGCCCGAGATGTTAAGACAGTGGTAGAAACACATTGCGCCACGAGAAATTCGTACAAATGGTTTTGTCAGTGGAAAAGTGAAACCCAAATACACTGCTCGAGGAGACAAGTCTGTGGAGAACTGCAATAGATCGCAAAATAGTTAACGAAAAGTGAGTAGAAGATGCCTGGCAGGAAACAGGCCACTATGGGCTTAATGACAATAGCAAAGAGGACGACATTCAGGATGGAACGCTGAGACACACCGTTTTCCTGGATAAAGGTGTCCAATAAGGCAGAACCCACACCTACCTCAAAAACTCGGGCTTCTAAAAATTCGTGAAGAAAACGGGGCACGTGGGCACAGAAGCCCTACGTGTAGAGGTTACACAGGATACTGGCACTCCGGCAGATGTCGCAAGCTTTCCACAAAAGTAAAAACGTGGCCACAGACTGATATTTCTGCAGGAAACCGTTCTCACCACAATGACAAAGACGGCCAACTGCGCAGCAGTGTCCTATAAATTCACACTGTGCAGTCATTAGTAAATTGTGAGACTCGAGCCCCCGCAAGAGGTGGGCACGAATCGTACTTTCAGTCACCTTTCAAACACAGCCGGTGAGAGAAATGGAGTGATAACTAAAAGGAACACATTTGTCCCTGTCGAGCTTAGGTACGGGAATGACAGTGGCTTCACACTGGCATCTGGGAAAAGTGCTCTCTGCCCAGATCCAATTGTACGTACGAAGAAGAAAGCGCTCGGTGCAATTTCTGCAACACCTCAATGTGAATGTCGTCTGGCGTTGGGGTGGAGGACTGGGGCGGCACTGAAGACAGTTTCTGTGACAGAACATTAACTCCGTAAGCTCCCACTAATTGGCAGCAAACTGCAGGCAGGACATCAGCCTTAAATGAAAAAAATCTTATTAAATTTTGCACTTCAATCCCACACCACAAATCCGTCAGCACCTCCAACTGGAAACTGTATTTCAAAGTCTCGACAGTACAGATACTTCCACCTACCGGTGCCATTCGTTTGCACGGGGTATCGAAACACCCACGTGCCGGAGCTGACCGACTGCTGCATTTAAAATTGGTGAACTAGCCACAAAAAAATTTCCGACCGGCTTACCTACAAGAGAGATACACGGGCCTTTAACACTTTTGTAGTGAACAGTATGTGAAACTTCCCGGCAGATTAAAAAGTGTGAGCAGAACTCGGACTCAAAAAGTCAAAAGCCCGGGTTTCGAGTCCCGGTCCGGCACACAGTTTTAATCTGCCGGGAAGTTTCGTATCGGCACACGTTCTGCTGCACTGTGAAAAATTAATTCTGCAAACAGTAAATGTCTTTATATCACAAGTTCTCACTTATTACTCTATTTCAAACAGATAAAAACGATCGGCTAGCACAAGAAATGAACAGTAATATAATACAATAATTGAAACAGTGTGCGTAAAATTCCGAGGGGCCCAGCTGTATAAATTAAAAGTTAGTCAGTACATATATAAGCTAACCAATAAGCTCCAAGTTTTGTGGCTGTTTTGGCCTCAGACAAATCTCTCACAGAGCTGACGAGAGTGACGGACGGGTCATTTCCACTGTCCTTTATCTTACAGAATTACCTTCTGCGGCAGTGCGACCAAAGTAAATAAAGTGCTGCCAGTTTGGCAGAGGAGAGTACAGTCACATACTCCAGTGACAAAATATTCAATAACTACTGCGTCATCAGTCCCTCCGTTTCACAGGAGAAGCACGTAGAAAGTCAAATGGTGAAAAAGTGGGGGCCTCGGCTGCTCAACTATATAAGCAAGTCGGAGAGTTTAAAAAAGGGCGAGGCAGTAGTTGTAACACGATAGGTAAAAGAAAATTGAGATAGCACAGGCAGTATTGCACAAAAGGGGATCCCCCCCTGACCACCGCTAACACTCAGAGGGAGAGTGTTACAGTGTAGTGTAAACCATGTCTTCAGCAACCACCCGAGGTACTGATGTAGGCCAGCTGAGAGTGTGCTGCAGACGGGCCACGGGGAACGCTCGAGGAGAACGTACACTACCGTCAGTAGACTACCGCAGCTGAAGCGAGGAGGATCCTCCCGACACAGGAGGAACTCGTGGGCGAGTCTCGTGTGGCTGACACATAGTCGGCACGACACGGTGGCACCTTTGTGAGAGGCCTGGGAAGATGTATGCCACGGACCCCTGAAGCGCTATTAACTCGATTTGGGTTGTAGTAACCTGCCCTTCCAATTGCCAGAGCCTCAAGTCTGCAATCGGTATCCCAGTGTGGCGATGATCTCCAGTAATTGCATCTCTGACTAGACGGTTGGCAAGTTGCGTCAAAGTTGCAATCTTAAGTCTGTACCAGGTATCTCGATGTGGAGACGATCTCCCATAGTCATGTCTCTGAACCGTCGGCAAGTTCATTTCCCGGAATGTCTAGGTGGCTTAACGTCCGGATGAAGGTCGCCGACTTTCCAGAGTTGTAGAGGTCAGCCAGTAAGTCCGGGGTGTTTGTGACAAAAAGATTTTTGAGAGAACTCGGGGAATCACCACAGAATAGACAGTTCGTCGTTGCCGGCAATTAGATGTACCGCAAAGCCCGAGGTACGGCAACCGACTCTGCAGGGTATACAGTGCGTGCGGGCACCGACAAATTGTGCTTCCGGTGTCCCCTCGCACGTGCAAAAGCACGACTGACCCTGCTGTCAACTTTCGATCCACCCGTGTAAAGGCAGAGAAAATTAGAATAATAGTCGAGGATCGAAGAGGACGGGAGTCGGAGAAGGGTAGAATAACCGTCCTCCTCGGAGCCACAAAAAGAGATCCGTCCGTATCGCGGGACACCCGTACGAGCCCTGTCGACAGCATCCCGGCAGAAGCCGACGTCCCACCACTGCGGGTTAGACAACAGCTTCTACTGGCTAATTATGCAATAGCAATGTGTCAGATGCCTACTCTCCCGTGTCACTAGCTCTGTCCCGTAACCGACTGTTCGGACTGTTTTTTACACACACTGCCAGACACTGTATAGACCGCCTGAGATGCGACTCTATTCACTCTACCAAAGAACCTCCGAGAGTCTCCTTTAGTCTGCGTTCCTAGGGCTCCCTCTCGCCACCCACTGCTCGTAATGTGTAGTCGGCATAGATGCAAAGGGAACAGAGTGAGGCAGATTCCACCTGCCTACTCTGAAGTTATAATTAGAGTAAAGAGGATAGTTCACACGCTTTACTGAAACAACCACAGATAACATTTAACAAGGGGCCCACCGCACGCCAGTGTGGTGTACGGAGTTCGGCACACTTGTTAGAGACGGTGATGCCAACTGTAGGCGACATCTGTAGTCTGAGCACGATAAAGTAGGGGGTATGTAAAATCTCAGAAGAACTGTGCGGTCCTCACACCATGAGGAGTTACTAAAAAAGTGGAGAAACTTAGCATCTTTGTACAAGTTACCTTAAACCGGCAGACGTGTGGCAGCCAAGTCAGCTTCTTGTCAAATAAAATACCTTAGAACTGAAAAGTTTCAATGACTTCAGATAACTGGTCACCGAGATAAATTTATTGGTGCGGGTGCAGAGTCCGGAACTGGCGAACATGCACAACTCGTGATAATGCAGGAGAAAATGTCACCCGTGTTTCAGAGCCCAGTCACGTACTCCCCTGACGGCCCCCTGAAGTTGGCACTCGGCAGCCCGCAGTGATGCAGAGGCACAGCACAGGCGAAGATCGTCTACGTACAGTGACAGAGAAGACTGTGGGGCCCCCTGCATTTACAGTACCACTGGTGGTCATAGCACACACTGTTAAGCTCGGAACCTATTTCTGAGGGACTCTAGTTTCCCGCATATAACGGCTGCCGAGAGTTTATTAAATCTGGACCCAAAAAATTCAGAGAGATATGAAATTACAGAAAAGAATGGGTAAACTGTCCTGGAAACCCCACTCGTGCCACGTAGATAGTACGTGATGTCACCAGGTGGCACCGTATGCCTTCTGTAGGTCAAAGAACACAGACTATGTTGCCGATGTGCGACAACATTGTGCACTGCAGATTCCAAACAAACCACGTGATCTGTGGTGGAGTGGAAAGGCCACTTTGGAATTGTGATATATGCCCTCAGGCTTCGAGGTACTGACAAAGACGGTGGCTGACCGTAAGTTCGAATAGCTCGTACAGTCCACTAGCCTGAGAGATTGGCAGATAGTTAGTTAAAATATGTGGATCCTTTCCCAGTTTCAGGACAGGAATAATGGTACCTTCACACCATTGAGAAGGAAATTCTCCCTCTTATTGGACAAATGAGCCGAGTACCTAGATTCGAAGACTGCAAAGTTCTGTTAGCTGTCTGTTGCGAAGTTGTAGAACATCACTGAACAGACAGCTGCCACTGTAACGTGTTGCCAGTGTAGCAGCTTCCAGTGGCAGCAAAAGTTTGATTTTCAGTACTTCAAGTAGTTACTGAGTAACTTTAAAAAATTAAACTACTTATTAAAATTAGAACCTCGTGTTAAAAGGTTTAACACTATAAGACACTTATTACAGTCAGAAACCCAAAGGAATTCTGGTTGTGTGTAAAGGCTGTTAGGCACCAAAGTTAGTGATCTATCCATATTGAATGAGACAGGAACTGTAATAGAGGGTAGCACAGAAAGAGCTGCAATGCTTAACTCCATTTTGATACGTTTCTTTGCAAATAATTACCCAGGAGAATTGCTCCAATTTAATCCTCGTACCTCTGAAGAGACGAGTGAAGTATCAGTGATGTTGAGAAACAGATGAAATCTTTAAAACTGAACGGAGCTCCAGGGCCCGATGGAATCCCCCTCTCATTCTATACTGAATTTGAGGCCGAGTTACCCTCCTCCTATATTCTATCGTAGATTCCTCTGACAGAAACTCGTGCCCTGTTCTTGTAAAAAAGCAGAGCTAATATCCTTCTACGAGAAGGGTAGTAGATGTCAACCACAAAACTACTATTCAATATCTTTGACACGGATATGTTGTAGAATCTTAGGACATATCTTGAGCTCAAACAGAATCAATGATGTGAAATCAGACTCTCACTTTTCTCACGTGACATACTGAAAGCTTCGGATCAAGACAGTCAGTAGACGCAGTATTTCTTGATTTCCAAAAAGCATTTGACAGTGTCACACCTACACTGTCAAAATTATGATCATATGGGGGAATCGACTGAAATTTGTGACTGGGCTGAGGACTTTCTGGTAGCGAGGACATAGTAATTTATCTCAGACGGAGAGCCATCGTCAGACGCATAAGTAACGTTGGGTGTGCCCCCGGGAAGAGGAAGCAATTACTGTTTAATGTCCCATCGATAATGAGGTCATTAGAGAGCAAAGTGTATCGATAGCCTCGCTGTTCACGTTACGTATTACTGATCCTGCTTGTTTAAAAGCAGGTGCTAGACTTCAGATTACTGGTAGAATAGTGAGGAAGTGCAATCAGTCTACAAAAGAGATCGCTTACAACTCACTCGTGCGACCCATCCTACAATATTGCTCAAATGTGTGGGACCCGTACGAAATAGGACTGACAGGAGATATTGAATGTATACAGAGAAGGGCACCACAAACGGTCACAAGTTTGTTTCATCTGTCGGACAGTGTGACAGAGATAATGAAGAAACTGAACTGGAAGACTAAGATAGACGTAAACTGTCCTGAGAAAGTCTACTGACAAAGTTTTAAGCAGCCTTAAATAGTGGCACTGGGAATATACAACAGCAACCCGGGTATCACTGACACAGGGATCGTGAGGATAAGATAAGAATAGCTACAGCATGCGCAGAGGCATTTAAACAACCATTCTTCCCACACTCCATACGTGAATGGAATGGGAAGAAACCCTAATAACTGGCACATCGGGACATACCCTCTGCCACGCATTTCACGGTGGTTTTCACGTGTACGCATATATCGCAAGACAGTGTGGCTCGTGGATTGCAAATTACGCATAAGATATTCATCCAGTATTCGAGAACGAGAAGAACCGGCGACTTCAAAAACAGTGTAAGGATAATTGCAAATCTTTAAGGAAAACAACAATTAAAGGAAAAATGTTCATCGGTTACTACATTTTTGTTGTTGACAAATAAAATCTCACCAGCAGGCGAGACTCTTAATTTACTACTTCTTCAGTAACCTCTATTTGGGACGCGTTTTGTAGACAGCGTTCACGTGTACCACTGAGCGCACCTGCAACACTGTACTGTCGCAGGGCAGGCAGTCTAGGTACGTGGCCACAAACTTCGAGGCACTATTTCACACACTGGAGCTCGAGTCTCGGAAAAATTTGGGTGGGGTTACTGGTGTGCTATAAATAGGACTTAGCACTGATACGTGCAAAAAATATTTTCTTTGAAAAGAACCAATGGTCGAGTAAATATTAAGCTGCTATACTATTCTTAAGTAAAAATAGTTCTGTTACTGACAAACTGCTGTGGTGGGGAGTGCCATTGCCGGAATATGGGCAGCCACACTCGGCGAGGTGCAACAAAGCGTGCGACACGTCGAGTGTGCGGCGAGCCGAAGGGAACTGCGATCGGCCAGCCGAAATGCTCCCGCCACACTGAAAGTTACTTCAATCCGCATATCGTAGCAGATTGACAGCAGCCAAATAGTAACTGAAGAGCCACCAACTTTTTTCATATATTACTCGGTGAAATGTACGTAGCACAGGTACGAGTAGCACGAAGTAGTACAAATATAGTTTACTGTTAATACAGTATACAGGTGAAGTTTCTGTTGTGCCTCTGTTTCATGTTAATGTATACCTTCAGTTGTTTCACATCCTCGAAGATTCTCCTCCTCCTCCTCCTCCGTGTGGGATCTACACAACACAAATGAATGAACAGGTAAAGTCAGTTAGCAATACTGTACACTACAATGCTTCAAACAAAGCATTCACACAACTTCACACATCTGTTATTAGTTGCCTGTGTACAGCAAAAGTAAAAATCTTTTTAATATCGACGTTACGAGTGTGCAGAATTTCCATCTACACAACCATATATTCCAACGAATTGTTCGAGTGGCAAATGACGCACTCTTTTCGGTACCGCCCCTTTAATTGCGAAGTCTGACCTACTCCGACATTCGTGTCACATCTCTGTGCAGTCGACGAGTTCCTACACTCTGATACAAGTAATATAGGTCATATTTTGACATTCGCAAATGGCTTCACATTTCAAAGGTACATATTGGCAGAAATAATACGAACAGGCATTTTCATCCGTACGCTGCAGCGAAAGTCATTTGGCAGAGAATACGTACAGACCAGTGCAATGCATGTGGGCTCTGTGAGGGGAGAGGGGGCGTGGGTAGCAACAGGGACAGTCCCCACTTCCCACTCACTTCTGCGTGTGGCAGCAGTACTTGCTCCCGCCGAGGCTCTCCTGTTCTGCTTTTGTCATATGTGCGGAACCTAGTGCCAAATAAATAAAGTCGGCCTATTTTATATCTCTATATGCTCTTCCAGAGTATCAGTAGCTTACGGGGTGGGGAAGGAGCTAGTGCTAGTATTAACAGTAGTCATACATTTCTCACACAACAGTCCACATCACATGGTCACCTTATGTTAAGCACAACTGCAAGAACACATCTCCGAGACAGAAATCTGAAATGTTCGTTCGTTCGTCGTAGATGCCGTCGAGGAGGGGAATGTACGGGGATGCGGTTAGAGTTTTATTTACGCGCACATATCACGTGACGGACGGACGATAACTGCAAGCCAGGATGACGATAAAACCACGTATCGCATTCGCGCTACCTGCCAGTTGGGCAATTTATTCTGCACCGTCGGTTCCTGCCTCGGAGAATAGACGATCGCCACAGAGGAAGAGTGGCCGAGACGGTGCCTGTGACATCGTGGGGCCGAGAGAAAACTTGTTATATAGCTACAGTTAATCGATATCTGTTAATGAAGACAGAACATTTTTGGACTTTATCGGTATCAGCCAATGTTTTTGCGACGTTCCGCAAAATGTAACAACTTTGTAATGCACAGTTACTGTAATCGAGAATACGACAAATAAGACATCGTTAACGAGAATTGTCAAATTTATTTTGAAAGTTGGATTTGCACTCTCAACTTCCAGCAGTAGCTGCAGTACTTCAAGAAAAGAATTACAACTGAAAGATGTTGACGACAGTGGCAAAGTATGGTGAAAGGGGTTAAATAATGGCAGGTCTTAGCTCCCGATCAGACCCTTTTGCCACCCAGTATCACGGTACCAGTCAAACGTCGCATTCCTTGTGAAAGGGCCCTTTATACCAAAGGACTGAAGTAGTTCAAAGTATTTGTAATAACTTTTCTGCAGTGGAAGATTCCTTCTCACAAGTAAACAATTTATTTTTTTTAAAAAAACATACTTTATTATTTTTTTGCTATAGTTATTTCGATTTCATCATCAACTACCCAGCAAAGGGAAATTACAGCTTGTGGACTGCCCTGATCACTTGCTCTTTTCTTTCCTTTTTGAAACCTTTTGGAAGTGACGTTATGCCAAGATCTGCATTTTTCTACAACACCGTTTCTTTATAGCACAACTCTCTCGTACCTAAAACTGTGATGGTGTGCGACACTACTTTACTGCATTATATCAACATTTTTGATTCAATGTCATACATCAAATAAACAGTTATTTCTTTGTTTGCCTCCTAGATGTCTAGAAAGATCACATGTGTTTATACAATAACTCAAACAGAATGCAGTCAAGTATTCAGAATATCAATCAAAAGTGTCAAAAGGTTTAAATTACGAAGGATGAAAGAAAAACGAGCATTTCAAATGATGGAACGAAGTTAATATTCGAGTGTTAGTGGGATATGATAAGACAGAAGCAGCACAGAGAAAAGCTAAAATCATTCGGCAAGACAGGCAAAGGATTCCTAGAAAGTGTTCTTGAAGCAGTACTGTAGCATGTCACTAGGGAAAGCAGCTGATAAGGCAATGACAAGTTTGCCAACACCCCAAGGAAATTAAAACAGTGGTAGAAAAACTGTTTGTTGACAAGGTACCAGAATTTGTGAGTAATCTGAATCAGTGCCATAAATTGAAAGAAAGGCTGTAAACATCTGAATGAACAAATGAAAGCTAATGCGATACAGTTTTATCTTTGTGATGACATTGGCAGAACAGAACCAGATAAAAAGGACAAAGTTACCATAAGGACCACCCAAACTGGGAAGAAAGGAGTGGTTCAAAAATATATGATAATTACTGCTAAAGGCTATGAAGTAGTATTCTGATTGTGTGGTTGAAAAATCCAAGTTTTGTGAGCTTTGCCCACCATTTGTATTTCCCGTTTCCTCTACGTTCCGTAACATGTGCACGTAGATACCACACTAATACGCAGTTAAACAGGAGTATTTCCACGTAGAATACTATAATTAATAGCCCTCTGTTTGCGTGATCTTGAAAACTTTGACTGCATGTCAGACAGGATGAAAATAGGCACCTGCAACTTTGCACATATCTTCAGTGACGAAGAAACAATTCTTAATGAAATACAATGTACCCAATGGAAGGTTTTCACGGGCACCCCAAACTATAACGGAAACTGGATTCATATCTGCCTGTGTGAAAAAGATACACCTAGAGTTCCCAGCACTCAAAACTTCACTGTTATGTGTAAAGAAAACAGACTCGGCACTCTGAAGATGTGAAGACAACATTTGTAAATTGTAATGCACTTGTTCGGACAGATTTTGCGCAACACTATACCACTGTGAGCCGAGACGAAATTGAAAGTGTTCACTGGGACCAGCACAAGTCTACTCTTTTCACTGCTGGCGTTTGGTTAAATTGTCATATTATTGCTAATTGTGCCATTGTAAGTGACGATATGTCCCATATGGGCATTCTTTAAAACCCTCGTTCAGGATCTGAAGAAAAAACAGTCGAATTTTCAGCGTATCAAAATTTTTCCCACGGTTGTGCTTCACAGTTCAAGAATCACTTTACACTTTCTTATCTTCCACATTTTCAGTCTGAATTTGACATTTCTGCTCCGACCGGAATACGCTGCCACTTCCCTCGGCAAAGAGGCAGGTTGACGGTGTCGGAGGAACTACGAAAAGAATCGTTTGGCAAATGTCAAAATTACCTCGGTAGACAGTAAACTTGCCATACAAATTACGTATATGTGCAAAACAGAATTAAAAAGGTTTAACGCTTCTTTTCACAAGAACAGGAGTAGTTCAGTCATCGGCATCATTTCTGGGTAGTCTCTGGAAAAATCCTCAACCGATCCCATCCCTTTGTGAAGTCCATCACAGTTTGGTGGCGGTAGAAGCGTGAACAGAAAAGTCCCCATCCAGCAGAGAACACAGCACCACCTAGCCAGGAGACTTTGTACTGCAGTGGGGAGATCCAGGAGGGAGGAAGACTATTTGGCAAAAGCGAAGGAATACGAGGAGGAAACTAACCAAGTATTTCTCGACTACAAGCTGGATTTGGCCAGTAAATGAAGACAAGTCTTGAGAAGACATATCAATAATTGTGAAGAAAGTACAAACTCCTAATTTGATCAACAAAAGACGCCAGTTTGTGTTTCAGAAATAAATGCACAAATGCACATTTGCAAACTTGTCCCCCCCCCCCCCCCCCGCCACCCAATTTTGTATTGCATATATTGAATTGTATAATTGCTTTTATGTTAATTTCAATCATAAGTTCACTTTCCTGTCTCCCATTTCATACTAAAGTACTACATGTCACACACACACACACACACACACACACACACACACACACACACACACACACACACACACACACACACAAAAGCAAAATGTAAAAGTGCACTACCGAAAAAAAAAGCAGGAAAGTGATATTGTCTGATCACAGTATCCACCAGTCACGTCTGCAATCAGTCATCTATTACAAATACCTGCTGTAACACTCTGTAGGCATACAAAGCAGAACAATTACCCGGGCTCAGTCGTAGGTTAAGAAGGTGCAACACTGTAGGGTAATATTGGGAAATGAAGTCAGTATACAGAGAAGACCACTTCCAGAACACTCGTTCAACTCATCCGAGACTATTGCTCTAGTGAATCACAGACCCGTACCGATGAAGGGATACTGAACTTACAGCAAGTAGGACAGCACAGACAGTCACCGGATCATCCGACTGACAGGACAGCACCACAGAGGTGCGGGAATACTGGACTTGGCAGAAATTCTGAGGTGGATACAAACTGACCCACGAAATCTTTCTTACAACTATAGTGGGTGCATATCATTCCAGCAGGGATCTCAAAGAAAACATTACACTGGATTTTAAATAATCATTCTTACCGTGTTCTGTATACAAACAGAATGGGAAGAAACCATAAAGTGTGGGACTGAAATATCCTCAGCCGTGAACTCTGTCTGCAGAGTACAGACATATATAACACAGACCAAAAGTGTCAAAATACTGAGGGATGCCGAGAGATAGGAATGCAAACGTACAGCAAGAGGCAGGGGATTCAGTGTGCTCCTGGTGTCAGCTGAAAAGCTATGTGAGCAGGGTCTGCAATGACCCATGATGGAAAGTTCAAAAAAAAATATTGTTACTTAAGGTTTGGAATTAACCAGGCTTTGAACTAATTATATACCTGTTACATTCTAATTATCTTCTACTGCTGAATTAAGCTGACACTTATAATACCACAAAGATGTCTAGCATCAAAACAGCAAAGTCCAAAAATTGATGAAAATGAATTTCCGTAGTCAGTTTAAAGTAGAAGTATATCACTATCAGGTGAAGCAAGAATAGGCATCAAAATCAGCCTTTTCTTCGTCATACAGAGCACCAAATTCTCAGTCGTGCAACAGAATGCTCCGAGTTGTGCGAGCAGTCAATTTGTGATCGGCTCTGTCGAGCAACGATCTCTGAGTCAGAGCATATAGCAAACTCTAGCTGTTTGTAATGTTTATTCACTGAACTTCTAATGTTTCATTTGTCTGTATCCTCAGACTTCTTACCATACGACATGCCGCGAAACATTATTAAATGCCTTCTCTAGAATACATAGTTAAAACCTCACTCACAATGAAAATATATTGGATCTAATGGCAGCAAATAGACCTGACCTCTATGAGGATGTCCACCAAAACTGGTACCTGTGAACATGATGATGTTGCAGCAACAATAATTATGAAATTCCAAAGGACAACTAAAACATGCAGAAAGATACACATGTTCAGTAAACTAGATTACAAAAATCAACAGTTTTGTACTTCAATGAGAAATTTGAAACTTTCAGCACATGTCAGGAGGATGTAGAAGAACTCTAGCTCAAGTTTAAAAGAATAGCTGACCATGTACAGGACATATATGTATGCAGAAAAACAGTCCACAATGTAAGGGAACCCCCATGGTGTACAGCCACTGTAAAGAAACTTTTAAAGAAACAGATTCACTGCACAATAGGTGTAAAAACAAGCACACGACAATAAATGCAGAGATGCTGATTGAATCATTTGGCTGTCAAGAGAGCCTTCAATCATTACCGTAGCAGAACATTGTCAAGTGATCTTTTGGAAAACTCAAAGAAATTCTGGTTGTATATAAAGGTTCTCAGTGACAAAGTAAGTGCCCAGTCACTCGGGAGTGAGGCAGGAACTGGAATCAATGGTAACAAAGAAAAATGAAAGAATGTGGTATCCTATGTCTACAATATCAGGAATTGGCCAACTCACACACGTACCTGGGTGTAACTCTTTGCAGGGATATGAACTGAAATTATCACATAGGCTCAGTTATGGGTAAAGCAGTTGGTAGACTTTGGTTTATTGATGGAATACGGGGGAAGTGCAAACAGTCTACAAAGGAGACTGTTTCAAATCACTAATGTGACATTCTAGAATACTGCTCAAGTGTGTGGGACAGTACAAAGCAGGGGATATTGAACGTATGCAAAGAAGGGCAACAAATGGTTACAGGTTTGTTTGACCCGTGGGAGAGAGTTACACAGATGCTGAAGAAACTGAACTGGCATTCTTGAAGATAGGTGTAAACTAACCTGAGAATGTCTACTAACAAAGTTTCAAGAACCAGCTTTAAATGAGAGCTCTAGGAATATACTACAACTTTCTACGTATCACTCTCATATGTACCATAACAACAAAATTATAATAATTACAGCATGCACAAAGGCATTCAAACAGTCATTCTTTCCACACTCAATATGTGAATGGAATGGAGAGAGACCTATGCCATCATCCAATTTATGATGAAATGCCCTTTTTTTTTTTTTTTTTTTTTTTTTTTTGCTGCTATAAAGGAAAATAATTACAATCGAAGGAAATGACGAAAGACAAATATAACGATTTTTGTTACAATTTTATATACATATATATAGAAAGAAACATTCCACATGGAAAAAATATATCTAAAAACAAAGATGATGTGACTTACCAAACAAAATTGGGATTGTTTGGTAAGTCACATCATCTATGTATATATATACATACAAATGTCTGCTTGTGCGTGTGTGTGTGTGTGTGCGTGCGCGTGTGTGTGTGCGCGTGTGTGTGCGCGTGTGTGCGTGTGTGTGTGCGTGCAAGTGTACACTTGTCCTTTTTTTGCCCCTAAGGGAAGTCTTTCCGCTCCCGGGATTGGAATGACTCCTTACCCTCTCCCTTAAAACCCACATCCTTTCGTCTTTCCCTCTCCTTCCCTCTTTCCTGAAGAAGCAACCATCGGTTGCGAAAGTTAGAAATTCTGTGTGTGTGTTTTATTTATTGTGCCTATCTACCGGCACTTTCCCGCTTGGTAAGTCTTGGAATTTTTAATATATTTTTCCCATGTGGAAGTTTCTTCTGGGAAAAATATATTAAAAACAAAGATTCCAAGACTTACCAAGCGGGAAAGTGCCGGTAGATAGGCACAATGAATAAAACACACACACAGAATTTCGAGCTTTCGCAACCGGCGGCTGCTTCGTCAGGAAAGAGGGAAGGAAAAGGAAAGATGAAAGGATGTGGGTTTTAAGGGAGAGGGTAAGGAGTCATTCCAATCCCGAGAGCGGAAAGACTTACCTTGGGGGGGAAAAAAGGATAGGTATACGCACACGCGCGCGCGCACGCACACACGCACACACACACACACACACAGATATATCCATACATACATACACAGACACAAGCAGACATATTTCAAATATGTCTGCTTGTGTGTGTGTGTGTGTGTGTGTGTGTGTGTGTGTGTGTGTGTGTGCACGCGAGAGTATATACAATAAAATAACACACAAATCCACACACAAAATTACGAGCTTTCGCAACCGGCGGTTGCTTCGTCACGAAAAGAAAAGATGAAAGGATGTGGGTTTTAAGGGAGAGTGTAAGGAGTCATTCCAATCCCAGGAGCAGAAAGACTTACCTTAGGGGGGAAAAAAGGATAGGTATACACTCGAGCGCACACACATACACACACATATCCATCCATACATACATATACAGACACAAGCAGACTCTTTGCCTTTAAATATATCTGCTTGTGTGAGTGTGTGCGAGAGAGAGAGAGAGAGAGAGAGAGAGAGAGAGAGAGAGAGAGAGAGAGAGAGAGAGAGAGAGAGTACACCTGTCCTTTTTTCCCCCTGAGGTAAGTCTTTCTGCTCCCGGGATAGGAATGACTCCTTACCCTCTCCCTTAAAACCCACATCCTTTCATCTTTCCTGAAGAAGCAACCATTGGTTGCGAAAGCTAGAATTTTGTGTGTATGTTTGTGTGTCTATTGACCTGCCAGCGCTTTTGTTTGGTAAGTCACATCATCTTTGTTTTTAGATATATTTTTCCCACGTGGAGTGTTTCCCTCTATTATATATATATAAAATTGTAACAAAAATCGTCAAGTCAAAACTTAAGGGGGGGGGGGGGGGGGGAGAAGAAAGAAAAAACCAAGGTTCATTATGAATCTGTGTCCCTCTGTAGAACTCTAATACACCATTAAAGCTGCAACTATGAAAGAAAAATATTTGTGTCCAACCACTGTTTTGTCTATAGAGGTTTTTCATTCAGAAAAAGATGCTTTCAGTGACTTGGCCAAGTTTGTTACTACATATCTCAGCTGGCTTTTTACCACCGGTTTCAAATGTATTTGTGTATGTCACACACATTGCACACACGTCTCACTCTTTGCTCCTTTACACCACAGTACCCAGAGGGGATGTTAAATCATTTTAAACAGTTTTACATACGACGCTCCCCTCTCATCCACACCCTAACCCCTGCGAGCAGCAGAGCTACCTCACGCCCACACTACTTTTATTATAACAACTAGCCAACTGCAAGTAGGACTTACGTGGCGAGGATTCCGTGAAAACTTGACTGCGTACACTGACAGTTAATCCTCCTCCCTCCTGGAGTCGAGGTGTTATCTATATTGATAGTGGCAAGATATTGCGCCCAGGAATTCCAATACTATATTAAAATCTCTACAAAGAGATGTGGACTTCAGCATATACATTTAGAAAGGGAAAATTTAATAAATTATTTTATATTTACTTTCAAAAATAATACAACTTACATTTTATGATTACATGCAGTAATATGTTCCTCATAAGCTTTTGATGGATGATAAATGCAATGTAAGCTCTAAAAGCAAAAAGATATTTTTCTGTTATATAATTATAGTATAACAATTTTTGGATTTTTCAAGCTGCTGGAAAACCATTCTGGAGTGTAATTAGCAGTCTTCAAAAGGGAGGTAAGACGGAAATGACAAGTATTTTCGACAGGTCAGGAAAACTGCTGGTGAGTCCTGTGGATGCCTTGGACAGATGGAGGGAATATTTTGAAGAGTTGCTCAATGTAGGTGAAAATGCGATCAGTAATGTTTCAGATTTCGAGGTAGAATGGGATACGAATGATGATGGAAATAGGATTACATTTGAGGAAGTGGAGAAAATGGTCAATAGATTGCAGTGCAACAAAGCAGCTGGGGTGGCTGACATTAAGTCGGAACTCATCAAATACAGTGGAATGTCAGGTCTTAAATGGCTACACAGGATAATTGAAATGGCCTGGGAGTCGGGACAGGTTCCATCAGACTGGACAAAAACAGTAATCACACCAATCTTTAAACATGGAAACAGAAAAGAGTGTAACAACTACAGAGGTATCTCTTTAATCAGCGTTGTGGGTAAAATTTTCTCAGGTATTGTTGAAAGGAAAGTGTGAGTATTAGTTGAGGACCAACTGGAAGAAAATCAGTGTGGGTTTAGGCCTCTTAGAGGTTGTCAGGACCAGATCTTTAGCTTATGGCAAATAATGGAGGAGTGTTATCAGTGGAACAGGGAATTGTATCTATGCTTTATAGACCTAGAAAAGGCATATGACCAGGTTCCTAGGAGGAAGTTATCGTCTGTTCTACGAGATTATGGAATAGGAGGCAAACTTCTGCAAGCAATTAAAGGTCTTTACACGGATAGTCAGGCAGCAGTTAGAGTTGGCAGTAAATCGAGTTCATGGTTCAGAGTAGTTTCAGGGGTAAGACAAGGCTGCAACCTGTCTCCACTGTTGTTCATATTATTTATGGATCATATTTTGAAAACAATAGACTGGCTGGGTGAGATTAAGATATGTGAACACAAAATAAGAAGTCTTGCATATGCGGATGACTTAGTTGTGATGGCAGATTCGATTGAAAGTTTGCAAAGTAATATTTTAGAGCTAGATCAGAAATGTAAGGACTATGGTATGAAGATTAGCATCTCCAAAACGAAAGTAATGTCAGTGGGAAAGAAATACAAACGGATTGAGTGCCAAATAGGAGGAACAAAGTTAGAACAGGTGGCCGATTTCAAATACTTGGGATGCATATTCTCACAGGATGGCAACATAGTGAAAGAACTGGAAGCGAGGTGTAGCAAAGCTAATGCAGTGAAGCTGGGTGGATTCAGGTTACCTTAGTAACAAGGTTGAGGTTACGGATATGAAAGTAGCTGGGATGATTGCAGGTACTAGTAGATGGGAACAATGGCAGGAGGGTGTCTACCAGGAGGAAATCAAAGAAAAACTGGGAATGAACTCTATCGATGTAGCAGTCTGGGCAAACAGGCGTAGATGGTGGGGTCACGTTACACGCATGGGAGAAGCAAGGTTACCCAAGAGACTCGTGGGTTCAGCAGTAGAGGGTAGGAGGAGTCAGGGCAGACCAAGCAGAAGGTACCTGGATTCGGTTAAGAATGATTTTGAAATAATAGGTTTAACATCAGAAGAGGCACCAATGTTAGCACTGAATAGGGGATCATGGAGGAATTTTATAAGGGGGCTATGCTCCAGACTGAACGCTGAAAGGCATAATCAGTCTTAGATTATGATGATTCGTTTACTTGTACTACGAATCCTCAGTTCTTGCCAAATTTCATTATGCTAGGTCAATGGGACATACCCTACAGGTTTCGAGGAGCGAGTTTGCTAATATTAAAATATGTAACATAAATGGCCATATCTCTTAATTGTATTGACTTAGGAGCTTTAATTTTTGGCACCACCGAGGAACCGTAAATATTAGTATATGCCATAAATTTCAATTTGACACGCTTACCACTCCTGAAAAAAAGGGTTCTTAACAGATACACAGGCAGGAGGGCAGGTAGACAACAAAGCAATCTTATAAGGATTTCAATTTTACTGATTAAGCTATGGGACTCCATTTTTTCTATACCAAATTTTCTTGAAATTTCTTCAGGCGTCTCCTACTTATGCTTTTACGTCAGCACTTCTTACCCCACCCTCAGTCGTTGGGGCACTATGGAGGTATTGCTGAAACGCACCTGGGGTGAAACGCTATCAGGACTGTTACCCTGGAGCTACGGATTCAATACTAATATCAATCTTATTGAATATGTTTATATATTGGGGCTTCTCATCCACACCCTCACCCCTAAGCATGCAGGCACATGGAAACTGTCCACAGTACTTTCGTAACAATAGTAAGTGATGAATACAAAGATTAGGTTGAATCTGCTCCAGACCCTTCAGGGGGGTCGGTTTGTTTAGGGGAAGAGACTAAAGTCCGAGGTCATCGGATTAGGGAAGGAAGTCGGCCGTGCCCTTTCAAAGGAACCATCCCGGCATTTGCCCGGAGCGATTTAGGGAAATCGCCGGAAAACCTAAATCAGGATGACCGGACGCGGGATCGAACGGTCGTCCTCCCGAATACGAGTCCAATGTGCTAACCACTATGCCACCTCGTTCGATGACCTTTCAGTGTTACGCTCGTACGTCACCCCATTTTCACCCTATCTCCACCCCTATGGAAGGCAGGTCATTCTTACTTAAACAGTGCTCCAAGTAATTGTCAGATAAAATAACAAGCAGAACAACATTAAATCTCCATTGAATGAAGTACAACCCAATCCAACTGCTACATTATGTCATCCCAGAAAATTTTAGGTCAGACAACATAATCAAATCAACATGGAATATTGTTAAAAGAGCAAGGGAACTGCTCTTAGAAGATGGCAGTATTTCTACTGAAGAGAGTGGTAGCAATGTAAGTGTTGAAAAGGAGGAGATTTCAACAGATTCTTTAAATAAGTATGTGCAAAAATTGTTCCAGAGGTGAAAGTAAAATAGTTGGCCTACACTGGGGAATCGATAAAGATGAGATTCAGTGAAATGACAATCTGTCACTCATCCACATCTGGATTAAGGACAATAATCGTCAACCTCCAAAGTGAAAGTCCATACAAAGTTGACGAAATCTCAAAGACACTAAAAGCTCGTATCTCTCTAATCTGATACGTTCTCAGTCACATGTGTAATGTGATAATAGTTCAGGTTTTCTTCTCAGACATATCAAAATATGCCACTGTTAGGCATCTCTACAGAAAAATGTGACTCGATGTCAAACACGCGATCTAGTGTTCATTCCTTACATTATTTTCCAAAATTTCTGATTAGTTAATGTAAAAGAATACTGGAATCCACCTGAGTAATAATGGGATATGTAATGACTCACAGCTTGAATTTCGAAAGGGCTGTTTTACTAAAGACCCTATTCATACCTCAGATGGGTACAGAATAAAATATTACCAGTCTGGGCCTTCTGTAACTTAGTAACAAAACTCTATTGTGTCAATCACAAAATTAAAACGCTGAGGCTTTGCCACATCATTCGGTATGGACTGCAGGGTCATCCCCTGCCGAAGACACCATTTGGATGGGCTACAGGGGCAACGTGGCTACTACATCACTCTGCCACTGCCAGTTTGGCAGACATTTTGAGTCACTACATCTCAGATGAGTAGTTGACGGCACAATCAAGAATGCACCACTGGTCTCTCTCCCCCCCCCCCCCCCCCCCCCCTACCACCACTGAGGAAAAATCACAAACAGTACCAGGAATTGAACCTGCGTACTCAGAATAGGAGCCAATGAGCCACCACTCTACTACAGAACTGGGCAATTGCGACAGCCTCTTATAGAAATTAAGTTCTTATGGAATAAGTAGTTATTTTAGAAACAGACTGCAGGAACTTGGCCTAGGCCATTAGTGTAATACAAAGAGCGACAATACATTGTCTGCACGGGTAGAAATTACAATCGGGGTCCCACAGTGTTCGATTATTGGGCCCTTGCTGTTCTCTGTTCATGTTAATGAATTAATTAGGCCTGTTTGCAGATGATACAAGTATTGTTCTGAAGCTGAACAAGCAAGCAGTTATAAAGAAACAATAACCTAAATAATGTTTTTCTGAAAGTTAATTAGAATAGATTCAGTTTTCATTCCATCCCAAAAATGAGGTGATTCTTGAGAGTGTGGAACAAGTCAGGAAGCATAACATAAAAATAATAACTGGTTTTGCACAAATGGGCTAGCTTTAAAATTTTGGAAAAACACAGCTATTCCACGTTTGCTTTGGCCAAAATATCCCAGTTCCTGCTATTCAAATAACATACAAATAAGAAACAAACTGAGAACAACATTTCAACTTCTTATGTGCGAATACAGATGGAAACAAAACAAAACGATAATACTGTTAAAACATTTAAGTCTGGCTAATTCTGGCATAAGAATAACTTTAGGAAGTGAGTTAATATATTTTTATTCACTGTTGTCTTATGGGATAATATTCTGGGTAACTCCTAGCTTATGCAAAAAGTATTCATTGCAGAAAAGAAAGTAATTTGAAATGTGTGGGGGGCACACAGACAAACATCTCATGCACATCTCTTTAAGAATCTGGGACTACTGGACTAATCTCGCTGTACAATTATTCACTCACAGAATTTACCATCAAAACGCCATGTGTGAGTGCAAGTAACATAGATATTTCCTACTGCAACACTAAAAGGAAAAAGATATGGATTAACGTTCAATGAAATATATGTTTTGAAATGTAGATTAAAGATGTTTCTCCTCAACTACAGCTCCCATACCATAGAGGAATTCTTGAATCGAAATAGTCATTTTTACAGAAAAGAGCCTGTAAGTGACCAGCACAAAGCAACATAAAAATTCTCCTAATGTTAAGATAAATGTGACTTATGGAACAATAACCATCAGCTATAACAGAAAGAACATCGCACTCAAGTCTCCTTTATTTCTACTTCAAGCATCTGTAACTTCTACCTTGTGCGGGTAGATAATAAAGATTGTCCCTAAGGATTCCAACCCATCATCATGAATCTATTCGCAGTGGGCACCACATTCCCAAAGATATAAGTTATGTTTGTGACACATTTCCAATACATTATATTATTATATATTTAATACATTTAACTTTCACAAATACTGACCATGAAAGACTTAATTCAAATTGCCTACTACTTTTCAATAGTAGTTTGTCGACGTCTAAAAACTTAGTACAGAGCTAAACTTTCACTCTTTGTAAGATACCGGTATTGCAGTAAACACGTGCAGCTTTCACAACACGTCAAAGTAAAAACTTCCTTTGCAAAGCACAGATGATGCTTCATATTTCATAATGATCTTCCACGGGATAAAACTAAAAGAGAGCATGATATATTGAAATTTACTGCATTTAAACTATTATGTTCGTGTGATAACGTTTCGCTTCTAAGTACCATTTTACGTAAGTTGTAATATACGAGACGGTAAATGAGCAAGTGTTTCAGTTTAAAACACAATGAACTTAACTGCAAACTACAGACGTGGTTGCAAAGGCTTCTGAAAATCTGATATTTCGACGAATGCTTTTCATTTTGTACGGAATAGTATGCTTATCATTCTGCTGCGTCTAAAATTTTAGGGAGTATGTAGCCTCCCGTCATCTCGAATGGGAAACGAAATATTTACTGAAACATTATAGCCACTGCCATGACACACTAGTTAAAGTATGTAGCTTCCTCACCAGTGTCTACAAGATAGACTGTTGAATGAAAAACGACTTCTAATTTTTTGCTCAAAACTTATACCTACGTTTTACTATCGTTGTCTTCTATGTTAGCGTCCCAAAGCTCATCAATCAAAGATAATGCTTCGCTACAGAAGACCATGCCGGTAAGTCTAAGTGTGAACAAAATTTAGTTTTATGACTGACTGACTTGTTCTTATATATGGTAGGTGGTATTTGGTACTGTAGACATTGATCTGATACACTTGTCGAAGAAAAATAGAAGTATTACGGGGCTACTTAGCTTTCTATGGAGGTCGGTATAAAAGAGAAAGTCGGCAGCGTATCTTTGATCGAGTAACTATCCCGCCAACGCGCATGCGCGATAGTGTTTTGCTCGCGTACAATTCTTATTGTGTTTGGAAAGGCGAAAGTGTGGAGCGTAAAATGGTGAATCCGTCAATATTTACGTGAACTGATTAGTGAGGGAGGATTCCGCTGGTAAACACCGTTGAAGACGAGACGTCTGTCGCAACGGTACTACAGAGAAGGCCAGAATTGACCTGTTCACCACGGTTGGAAGCTCACATCACTCTTACTGTTTATTTCATACTTTCCCGTTTTCTGCTGTAGCTAAAAGGGAATTAATAATTTATAAATTGTACAACTCTTACGCGGATAGGAGAGCTCAGCAAGCGTGGCATCCGGCTCGGACTCCCCTCGAGACCGGGTTATACAAGAAAGCCCCGGGATGAGGTGACTTTTCGAAACGAGCCTTTTGTTCGACGAAGGCACATCCAAGACGCGGGGTCAAAATGAGACACGAAAGGGCAAGGGCGCTGGAGGACGGCGGAGAAAGAAGGGCGGACGGGACAATGGGCTAACACAGCAAGGTGCAGACCAGACAAGCATGAAGGAGATGGTAGGGGGGTGCTGTGTTTGTTCAGATGAGAGAGGGTGGGCTGAAAACCCACTCGTCTACTGTGATGGTCAAGGATGCACTGTGGCGGTACATCAGGGTGAGTTTTAGTCGCGTAAATACCTTTGTATACGCTGTGCTTCTGCAGAGGACATATGCGCTAACATAACCTCAACGCTGTCCACATGAGAGTGTAAACAAACAGTGTTCGAATTTATCCATTTATTAGCCTTTGTTTTTTTTTTTTTATTTGCTTCGTGCTACTTACTCTAATGCATTTTGTGTTAAAAGCAGTTAAGTCTGGTATTAACTACATAATGTAGAACTACTGTCTGCGTTATGAGGAATGAAGTGAACAAAACTGCAGGATATTTACATAAGTTCGTGCTATGACGAATATTTTAGAGTACTTTCTTGTCCAGATTTTGCCGTTGAAGAGGCCTGCAGTGGAAATATAAAAGGCCTATGCCTTTCAGTAGAATCATCCCAAGATTCTCTGTTGGAAAAACTCTGCTTTGCTGGATTTTTTTTTCCTCTTTTCTTTCCCCCCCTCCCGCCTCTCCGCTATTCCTGGACAAAATTGAGCATAGGAATCATAGCCAACTGCTCCATTAGTGCCTTAGAGAAAAATCGCGATATATAACATGTAGGCCTATGTAATTTGCTAACAATTGAACATCATATATTTGATATTTCTGACATAATTTGGGATTAGGAGACCAAGAAAAGTGTTAATTAAGAGATTCTATGTCTGAGGAAGGAATTAAAATAGGTAAGGAGAATTTGTTCTACTCTGATATGTAATTTCATTATTTAATAATTGCTGTAACTTCGAGGTGTGCATCAAAAGGCAACAACAGAGAAAAAGAAAGGCCTAATGCAGTAAAGATTTTGGAGATAATGTCTGATAAGTGTCTGTGTCTTCACTTACCTATTTCTGAAGAATGGTCTGTTATGAAAATTCAGGTGCACATATTTATGTTATGTGATTGGTACTTAATTTATGTTAATGCTGCCAGAGTGTGTGATTTTTATAAGTATAATGCTGCCTTTGCAGTGTTTCTAGTTGCTCAAATAATAATTATTTTAGGCTACACCATTATACTGGCGTTCAGTTGCTACATTTAATTGCAGTGCTATTGTAACTTCGGTTAAATGTTTAGTTTGTTGCTCTTTCATTGGTATTCTTGTTTGAGTCAGTATAATCTACACTTACTCATCTGTTTCATGTTTTCAGTCTTTCTGAGGTTTTTTCCTAAATAATATGTTGTTAAAAGGAAAGTGGGTAGAATATCTTTCTTTCTGGCTTTGGTGGCCAGAAGATATTTGTATGCCCCTGTGAAAGACATAGGCATGTTGTTCTTTCTATCTTACAGATTGAAATTAATGTTCTACAAGCAACTTAAAATGCTCAATGTATGGTACCAAATACATTTCTTCCCCTTCTTGAGATTGATTTATTTTGCTTATCTTGTACATAATTATTTTTGTTTTATCAGACTGCATATGCTAGGCTACAAATTAGATTGTATGTAACATAATTGGTACAATTTGCTTTGTTCACAGTCCACATTTGTAAAAAAGATAATTTATTTCATTAACTCATTGATGTCGTAGAATGTTTCTTCTTAGCCATGTTTCTGCAATCATTTTAAATTTGTTTGCAATTCCCTTGTGTTGTATGGTATGTTGTTGAAAAATATGTTGCTAGCTTGTACAACTTTATTTTTTATTTTACTTAATCAAGTCTGAAGAGTGTCTAGTAATTTCCTGTTTCTGGTTTCACATGAGTGTACACGCAGTCTGCTTTCAGACACACAGACATTCTATTTGCCATGTGTAAATACTTAGGGTGTGTATAGACTGAAGACTTAAAGTATTTTATGTGCAACAAACATATTGTCTGCAAGAAGTTATTTGAACCAAAAATATGTTTAATGGCTCTCTTCTGCCAGAGGCAGGTTTATTTTGCCCCAGGGAGTTCTGCTAAAGAAATATTCTGTGATTTGTGTACGGAAAAGGGCAGTGTATGCCGTGATCATGAGCACTCCGCTCACATGACCCTTGTCAGCTCACTGCAGAGATTTTCTGTGTGGGTGTTCCAGTGTAATTTATTGCCAACGATAGATGATGAACAATTTTACATAGTGCTCGTGATAATTTTGTCTGTGGTTAATATTTTTAAGACAATATCTTAATTTCTAAATATGAATTCAGTTTTTAGCACTCAGTAACCGTCGCAAATAAATGAAAGGTAGTCAAGAATTTGTGGGTCATCTGAACCATCAGATTTACCCTTCTGCTTCGACCCTGGATGTAATGGTGGTGTGGCGTGTGACGCCACTGTGGCAAGGTGTTTTTGAGTTGGTTCGCACTTGTAGATGTCATGTCATTGTTTGTTAAATATTTTAGTGATTCATTTGCTTTTATTAGCTGAGTGTGTGAGATTGTCATTGGAAGAGATTGTTCTGGTTCCCTAGTGATTTACTTTTGATTATGCTTGTTATGGGTGGCAGATTAGTGATTGGTACTGTTAATGCCGAGTGATTGTTAGGGGCAGAAATTTAATAGTGTTTTTCTTTTGTCAGTAATGTGTATGAGAGCAATTTATAAGTAGGTTATTGCTTGTTGCAATGTGGTGTGTGTGTGCGTGTGTGTGTGTGTGTTTCTGGGGGGGGGGGGGGGCGGGGCAGTGGCCAGATTTTGTTGGAGGAGGCTTTTGTTGGCAATTAAGTTTTGTTTTGCTTGCTGTAGCCTATACTTATGGTATTTGGGTTGTGTTTTAATTGATCTAGTGAATATGTTTTTTGAGTTGTTGAGATTGTTGTTCCAGTACTGTTTTGTGAAGTTTGTGGTTGTAGGTTTTTTTAATTTATGGTTTTGCTAGTGGGTATCAAGAGCTGTGTTAGAGCTGTATAAGGCAAGGGGAATGTACGAGTCCACTTTTCGAAGTTGTAAGTGTCGGTTTTTTGGTACCGTGGGCTTCATTTGAGCTGTATAGGTTGCAAGAAATGTATGATTCTTGTTACTATTGTAGGTGTAGCATCTTGTTGTAAGTTGAAGTTTTGTAACTTTTTATTTATTTTTGTTTTCAGATGGTGCAGTGTTTTGTATTGCTCTATATTTTAGCCTGTCTCCACCCTAACCCCCCCCCCCCCCCCCCCATTTCCCATGGTTGTCCCATTAGTTTCATTTTATTGTCGAAGTGAGACTTTTTTTGTCATTTCATGTTTTTGTTCATATTTGCTGGTGTGTTTGTGTAGTGTCAACATCACTGTCATTTAATATACACTGGAAGTTGTCATTGCGTGGTATTAATGATGTAACAGGTCAGAGTTGATAGGCAGAATTGGACGCTTCCCTAATGCCAAATTTGGGCATTGATGCATTGAAAGGTTTGCGGATAAACAGTTGCACCACAGTATTGTTTTACTAGGTTTCCCACGGTGATGCAACAGTTAACCTATGCTGATGTATGCCGTGCTTTGTGGCTCAAGTAAATTCTCAATTTGTGGCTGAACGTTATCTTTTACTCAGTATTTTGCACAATATCACATTGTGTTTGTACTGGTTCCCACTGCAGTAAATCCAGATACACCAGACGACCCTCTGTTGTACAGTTCTGTAATTGTAATGGGAGTTAATATACAATCTGTTCACTATAAACTAAATAAATAAATAAATAAATAGGACTGCAGTTTGTGTATGTGCACCTTTATTTACTGTCAGTTACTGTAAATCTACAGGAGCCCGGCACTAATCTCGTCTGCCCTCTCGTGTTTTGCAGCTTGTTACGGGATAGTGACTGTACCGACTGGACCGTGGTTTTGCCGGAAGTGTGAGAGTCAGGAGAGGTCGGCAAGAGTGGTGAGTACGCCGCGGAGCGGCAGCCGTAGCCCTAGAGTCAGCACTGCGCGCAGCCGCTCTGCTGTGACAGCGGTAATGGCGGTCGGTGACACGACAGTGTTGTGACTGACCTCACAAAGTTAGACGTTTGTTACAAAATTATTATGACAGTGTTATAAATAGGGCAGTTGCTACTCACCACATAGTGGGGATGCTCAGATAGGCACAACAAAAAGACTGCCAGAGCTCTCAGCCAAATATGCCTTCATTGGAATTAGACAAAATAGACACACAACTCACATTCATGACCACAGTCTCTGACTGTTGAGGCCAAATGTTAGGTGTACGTTACAAAATTCGCTACAATTGATTCTTCAGTCAGTCAGTCAGTTTGTGGAATACTTGTATTTCATTAAAGGTGCCTACAGTTTCTCGTATTTTCTTACGGAGCCCTAGGGCAGTGATTTTATTTCGTGCACGAGGAAAATTCTTCAGACTTCTTTTATAGCTACGATGTTGTATCTCTTCTTTCTTGACAGTGTCACCTAGATTTTGAAAGAATTAACTTTTCTTTTCAGTATTGCTTAATGAAAAGGACCAAACTTAGTTTTCTTCATTTTGCAACTGTATTCTTGATGTATTGCAACTGATACGCTTATTCTCATCTGTGACAATTTAACTTCTAATTATTATTCATAAATAAAGCTCTTTTTTATATAGCAACTTCCTTAATGTCCACAAGAAGCTCAAACTGCAAACCCTTTTGTGTGTGTGTTCCACTGCTGCCATGTGGTAACTAGATTTTTTATTGATACATTTAGAGTATGTTTTCAACAATATAAGGCTCATAATACTTCGTACAATTCCAAGTCTTTTAATGTTGAGTAAGTTACAGTATAATCTAATTGTAATAATAATTATTCTATGACACAGAACATCTGTGATCAAATTATGATTTAATAAAAGAAAAGTTTAAAAGTTTTTATTTATTTATTTTTGCCTACTTTTTACTGATTGACCTTTCAGCATTTGTCAAAAAGAATTGTATAATTTTAGACTTTACCCTTCAGCCAGTGTCGTACAACAGAATGGTCGTCTACATCACCTGCCGACACTCGAACCCTGCTGCTCGTACCACAAACTCTTTGAGTCCACAGCCTCCTGGGGCAGTGCTTATATTACTGCATAAAACTTGTTCCGGTAGCTGCAGGGTATCACACAGCAAGGGTGCAGCTCCGAGGACCTGCTGAAAAGTAGTGCCTCCAAATTTTGTATTCTGTTTTTAATATCAGTCGAGGTATTACATGTCCTGTGTATTTCTCTATAGGCTTTCCCACTTTGTGAACACTGAAGTATGACCCTCTGGCACTAGAGATCTCAGATATACAGAATAATGTGGTGGCATATAACGCAACTGTGTCCGTGCACAAGAAATGTCGTGTCGTAAGAGTTTCACGTCCCACGAGTTCGTCCACGTGTGGACCGACACGACAGTGCCGGTCTGCACGCGAGCACCGCGACACTGGCGACTGCCCGACGCCGCAGGTTCGCCGTTATTGAGCGTCCTCCGTACGATCCCCACTGAACCCTATCTGATTTCAAAAGTTAAAGAAATGCTTTGAGGACTTCACTTCGATATTTATGAAGTGGTGCGAGCAGAGGTGAGGTCGTAGCTCCGTCGACAGAATCAGACTTTCTACAGCTACAGTATCGACAACCTGGTCTCTTGTCGGGAGAAATGTGTTCGTCGTTAGGGAGACTGTGTTGAGGAACGAATAGTTAGACGTGATGAATAAAGATGTAGATCGTTAACAAAAATTGTTTTATTTAAAAACCTTTAAGACTTCCTGCATTAAAAAGTTTAGGGACATTACTTTTCAGTACGCCCTCATGTAATTTGGTGTACAGTAAGTTCCAGGAATAAAACTGTCAGATACGATTCACTGTAAGCGTGCATCGTTGCCATGACTCGTAGTTTGAGAGGCGTCGTCGGACACGAACGTGGTCAGACAGTTATTTAGTAGTGTGGGGGAGGCGGGAGAACTCGCACACGGGTGAACGAGGAAGATTAAGTGCTGTGTTTGTGTGCCCTGACCCGTATCCTCGTTCTGTTGAATCACAGTACACAGTTAGCTGAAGTAGCAAACAGTCACTTTTTGTACGCTTCGTTTTGCCGAGACACATTTCAGGCTTTCATCTATCTCTGGTGTACTTAATACATTTTATATCTTTGTCAGGAAAATGTTTTTGTTGATTGCATTTTAAATGCTGTAGGTGTCTTTGTTTCTGAAATTTGTTCCTTTCCTGCGTGTGTGTGCACAGTAAAAACACTTTTAGATTCGTTGAAACACGTGCCTTTGCCATGTTTTGAGCTCATGTGTTTCTTTATGTTGGAAAAAGGGGCAACGAGTTAAAGGGGAAGTGACAGAAAGTGTCTAGTCATTACATTTCTTCAGCTTATTCATTCCACAGCCACCGAGCTCAACCGTCATTAACATGATAAATTTTGACATTTAAATAGATCATTTTGACGCCAGATTTAATGCTCTTTCATTTTGCTAATAGTAAAATTTTCAACAGGGTTTATAGTTTCAGAGTAATAAGTGAAATAAAATCTTGTGCCTCATTTTTTGCTAGCGAAAAGTACCCCGTTCCGGAACTATTTGACTGTTTACTTTAATTTGATAGGTAGCAGTCCACAGTTTACATTCAGTAACTCAGTCGGACAAAATGTAATTGTAACTACTGTAATGCGAGCATTTGACCCCACAGTTTTCAGTTGCAGTCACACTCTCATCACTGCTTTTACAATGCTGTACGGCGTTAACTCTGGGTGGTGTCATTCTGGATTATTCCTCACAAAGATTTAGCTGAAACGTCACACAGGGTAATTATTGGTTCTCATCGTTCACACTCGATTATCCAGCTTGATCCGTTTGAGCCACTTTAAACTTGAATAGCACCTTACTACGAACTTGTCCTCAATATTACTAGTCCTCAATATTACTAGATAATATTCTCCCTCACATGAAATCTCCCATCTTACGTATCATTTATGTTAACTTCACATTTCATTTAGTTAGTCTTCCATGTAATGCTGTTCCCCAAAATTGACTTGTAGAGAGGAGTGAGTACATAATATTTTGAATTGGAACCCATACTCTTTCTCTGCTACAACAATTTGAAAACTTTTGTGTGTAATGCAACCATTTTTTGCAATTAATTGATTAAGGGTGACCCAGTAGATCACTTGTTATACAATTCCACTCGTTAATAGCCAAAGAAATAGCTCCTGTACTCATCAAGGTGATGCAGTACGGCCTCTTCCAATTGGGGTATGTGACATCTCCTCCGAGCACCACAGTTGCACCCACTGGAGTTGAAGATACCATTTTTCAAAGCCGTCACATAATTGTAGTGAAAAGGGTACGCTGTGGAGTCGGATGTCGTGGAGAATGATCTCGATAAAGGCGACGCGCGGCTGCTCCACCACCTCGAACTTCGACATTTGCGAGGATCGTGTCAGTGTATTCTGCAAACGTTTGCTCGACCTTGTTGTTCTAACACTCACAGACACGTGAATGGGTCTCGAACTGGGTCAGAGAGCTAGGATAGAGAACAGATGACATTGGCTAATCCGACACAACCGTTCCTCACCTCGATTACCGTGTTGCGTGTACCTGCTGAGAAAATGTGTTTTCGAATGCTGTAGCACAGAAATGGTAAATTTCCAGACGTGGGTTCCTTTTCAGAATATTATGTACTCACTCCCCTCTATGAGGACGAGAAGTTCGTAACAGGTATTTCCGGCCACCGTGTGTAAATAGATGAGAATTTTTATAGGCCTGTATCATAAGGTTTTGAAGATGGGGAATCCACTTCAAAGGCTGTAAATCACGCAAAGGCACAATTATTAACATTTTTACTAACACTGATATAAAGTCTAGCTTATTGAATGTACAGCCAGAGGGGGGGGGTGAAATCCACACCAAAATAGTCATTGTCGTCTGACAGCGCACTCGGTGATGAACAAACTTGCAGATCGTTCGTATGCGTATGAAGGACTTCAAAAAATAAAGAACTGATGATACAGTGGTTACGGCAGGTACTTAAATTAAATGGCCTAAAATCGTGTACTACATACTCTCAAATCAGGAGAGCTGAAAGGTAGAGCATTTCACAGATAAAAATGCACTATGATAGTGAACCATTTATTATTGGCAAAAAGCTTGCAGTAGACACACTTACATCTGTATCGTGCTGTTGCTAAAACAGGAAGAAGAAGGGAAAAAAAGCGATACATTGTTTTTACTCAAATAACATGATTATACCTCCATAGGACAAAGATTAATATAGTGACAGTGATGTACAAAGAAGAGTTTTCAGAAGATACTTTGACTGTTGTATAAGTACAGCTTTTTAACTATTCATTTGTTGTAGCAGTTACAAGTCTACAAATATTTCAGTCACACACAAGAGGCCATCTTCTTTTGTTTTATGAAAAGGAGCAGTAAAACAACACCACTTTGTTTAAATTTTTCTGTATCAGTGGTGCAATCAATGAGTTATCGTTGCTACTTTTATTCAAATCTAATTAAAACTCAATTTTTTTTTCGTGTGTGTTTTTCACGAGGCTCACACTGCAAGTTGTGAGTGACATAATGCTGTCAAAGTTAGTTTTTAGTTTGTAGACAAACTACATACATTATCTTAATAACCTGTCCATATAGTGTAACACACGGTGTGCCAACCTATGAGACGGGAAGTGAGCCACTTCTGGATCGAATCCTCGGCGTATCAAAGATTGCAGGCTGAAACCAGCCACTGCACAGTCTCCATCGCTCATTTAAGCAAATGCTGTGTTGACCCCAAAATTCTGCCCCAGAGAATACACTACAGAAACGTTTAAAGTATAGTGACACATAGAACACAGTTTACACCCAGCAAATACATATTTTGATAGTCGCAGACTCATTCGTCGGAGCCTGAAGGGTACTTCCTGTTGACGTAGAATTGTGAAATTTGGCTAAAAGAAAGATTTCACATTTGAAATAAAGGGAAAAAATCCAAAAAATTGCCAATGTCTAATTATATCGTGCAAAAAATATTTATTTTTTCTCTTGTTATATGACTTCATAGTTAAAATTAAAATATTTATGCAAGAAGTAGAATTCCACTGCCAGTAGCACTGTTAGTGACAGGCAAAAATTGTCGAGGTTCTTGACTCCCATTACGGACGAACTCTCTGTATACTTAATTGAGTTTGTGTGGAACCCTTGGAGCACGAGTACCACTCAACCCTGACCATTTTATTTAATGTGGAATTGGAACGTTGCCACTCTACACTGTAGTTTTTCGTTTAGGCCTCATAACGGTGGAATGGGCTTTTGACGCTTGTCGGAATGTTCGTCAAGAAATTGTCTCCTCCGTTTCGAATCGTCCAAAGGGGACTCGGGTCGGAGGTTCTTCTGTGTATTTTCACCGATAAAATCTGGGCTGTGCAAGTACGAGCTTATCGATAACCCTAGCTTTGGAGCCATTTATGCGCCAGACCTATTGCAAGTTTTGTTGTAATTTCATTCGTGTAAGCACGGCTTCAGTCTCACGTCTTCAAGACGGGTGCTATACTTGACGTTCGTCAGAAGCGATGTGCTGTCATAGAATTCCTATGCTGTGAAAACGAGACAGTTTGAAACATCCACAAGAAGTTGAAAAAGGTGTGCGGAGATGCTGCTGTCAATCGCAGTACAGTTAGTCGGTGGGCAAGAAGGTTACGTGACAAAAGCGAGCAGTACAAAATTGAGGATTGTCCTCGCAGCGGCAGGCCTCGAACTGCACACACTCCAGTCAATGTGTAGGGAGTTGACGAATTGGTGACTGCTGATAGAAGTATCACAGTGAACGAATTGTCACGCTACATTGGGACAGGGGAAGGAAGTGTTTGCAGAATACTGAAAGTGTTGGCGTTAAAAAATGCATGCCCACATGTCAGTCAAAAAAACTGTGGAAGCGATCACAAAACTGGGATGGACAGAACTGAAACACCCGCCTTACAGTCCTGACCTGGCTCCGTGTGACTATCATCTCTTTGGGAAACTGAAAGACTCTATTCGTGCAACAAGGTTTGAAGATGATGACTCCCTTGTGCACGCTCCGAAACAGTGGCTCGAACAGGTTGGTCCAGAATTTTACCATGCGAGTATACAGGCGTCTGTTCTGAGATGGCATAAGGCAGTTGAGAGGGATGGATATTATGTGGAGAAATTAAAATCTTGTTCCTAAAGGATGTATCTACACACTGTAAAACTTTCAGGCATGTAGAATAAAAGACGGATTAAAAAAAAAAAAAAAGTGTGCATTTCTTTTGGAGTGGAGACACGAACCCTTACACACACGATGCAGCACTTCCGTCCTTATCTTGATAGCACTTTGTGGATCGCTTTTGTCTCTTTAAATACTGGAAGTATGCTGTCTTATTAGCTCAGCTCTATGTTCCTTAAAGTGGTGCTTATAATATTTTTTTTATTTATACATGGAGAAAATGTAGGCTTCTCTATCTTTCATAAAGCGGCACAATCTGATATCATTATTGGGAAAGATTTTAGTGATTGTATTCCACATAAAGTGGCCTTTTTTCGCTCTGCGATTACACGACTTAATAGAGTCTGGCTGAATGACGAGGTGAAAGAGAGAGAGAGTTAAACATATTGCAACAAATTCCTGTTGCCAGTGGCTAAAAGAAATCAGTTGTTACCCAGTTGTACAATAAGCACAAATGAGGTACAATTCCAAATGCAGATAAGGATGAAAAAATCTTAACTACACATTATGTGGGTCCAATGTCCTCAGAGTTAATGTAATGTTTTTCGTCAATGTAATTCACTTATATGCGATTGCCTTTGTTTTACTCCTGTATAACTTCCCTTTGATACACTACAGGTCGCATTTGACAGTTCTTGCAAGTCATTCACTATCTCCCAGAATTACAGACTAGTCTGCTAATCCCAAACTTTTTATTTTGTATCTGTCAGATTTAATTCCTTTTCCCCAATATACAAATCAAATAAAAATGGAGTATGCTATGTGAACGACTCCCGTCTAGTCCACAGCTTCTCTTTCGTTTTGTTAGATTCTTATAGCTCCAGTTTGCTTCTTGTGCAAGCTATAAATGATCTTATGCACCTTGTACTTTATTGCTGCTAACTTTAGAATTTCAATGGGTGTACTGCAGTAAACACTGTCAAAAACTTTCCCTTAATCTACAAATGCTTCACTCTTATCTCATAAGAGGTCATCGTGAACCCGAGCTGACCTTCCCCCAGGTCATCTTCTACACATTTTCCTATAACTAACTGCCCTCAGCATTTTGCAACACTGACTTATTAAACTGACGGTTCGGTAACGGCATAGAGTAGTTTTGTCACACCTAGCTCTCCCGAGGATCTGGGTAATTACAGAGTGTCGTCTACTCCGGTGACTTCATTTCGGCTCAGGTCTTTCGGTGCTCTGTCAGATTCGTGCTACTGTATCACGTCTCCATCTGCTTCCTCTCACCTTTCCTCAGTGTTACCTGGAGTCCTGCAGGCGCTTAATGAGCAAAACAGTAGTATTGTGAAGTGTGGACCCCAGAGTGTGCTCGCCTGAACTCGCGACGTCTGCACAGAGGTGTGAGCTGTGCCCGAGCCGGGACGGTGCGCTGAAGCGGACGGACAACAATGGTTGGGCGCACGTGGTGTGTGCACTGTACATCCCCGAAGTGCGCTTCGGGAACGTGACGACGATGGAGCCCATCATCTTGCAGCTCGTGCCCCCAGAGAGATTCAACAAGGTGAGCCTCTGTCTGTCTCGTGAAGGGTGAAAGCAGTATGCTGTCACCGGTTGCGGTGCTTTGTTTTGCTTAACGTATGAGCTGTGTGTTATGTGCGATTCTGGATTATTTTCACTCGTATGATTGAAGGAGTTCTCCGATATTTGTCTCCCCCCGTGGGATAACATTAGCGTTTAAAGAGAGCACCAATTAGAGCACTGTTGACACAGCGTAGTGTAACTCGGGCTCACTCGTGTTGCCACGTGGTGACAGATATCGGAGGACACTTGTATCTGAAGGGTGAAATTAGTCAGATAAATCAAATAATACCTCGCCTTTTTATCTGTATATGAAGTACAATCCTTGCTCTTTGTGCTGCATTATTCATCCTCGTATCTTTTTTTTGTTAAATTTGTCTTCTGTACGGTTTTTTGTGACCTCAACAAATTTTACGAAGTGCGTCCTATTGTAATAATGTCCAACAGAGCAACTTTTTTGTATTTTATCTGCCGTTATCAGTTTCGAGCAATGGCTCATTCTCGGGCCGTACTTAACGTACATTCCAGCGTGTGTGTGTGTGTGTGTGTGTGTGTGTGTGTGTGTGTGTGTGTGTGTGTGTGTGTGTGTGTGTTTGCACTCGTGCACACGCACTTACATACATAAAATAAGACATATTAAATTTTGTATTTCAGATATGATCAACTTAAGTTTTGTTACATTTGTACGCGGTTGCTACAGGTGTGATTTGTGTGTCAAAGATGAGGTTTGTTGTTTCTTCAGTGATTATTTATTTATATCGTATGTGCAATTTAGGGTTCTCTTTATGTTGTGAATTACCTACAGTAGATTATTTTACCACTTATGTTGTTGTTCTTCTTGGAGGCAAAAAAGGAAGACACTCCAATATCTTAGAGGAAATAGAAATTTATAGACTTAAGGGAAACAATCTGAATAATGTGTAAAAGATGAATTACGACCATCAGGAAAAAAGAGGTGGAGACTTTCAACAAAATTCTTAATGGTCGTAGATAATACAGAACAAAAGACTATCCTAAATTTTACATATAAGTCAATTAACAAACCTTATCTTTGACACACACATCAGTATTGTAACAATACAAATATGGAAAGAAAAATAGATCTTATTCGAAAAATAACAATTGAGATTGTATAATGTAAGCAAAAATTATAACACAATTAAAAAGACTTACCAAGCGGGAAAGTGCCGGCAGACAGGCACAATGAACAAAGCACACACACAGAATTTAGTAATTCTGTGTGTGTGTGTTTGTGTGTTTTGTTCATTGTGCCTGTCTGCCGGCACTTTCCCGCTTGGTAAGTCTTGGAATCTTTGTTTTTAATATATTTTTCCCATGTGGAAGTTTCTTTATATATATATGTCTGCTTGTGTCTGTGTATGTGCGGATGGATATGTGTGTGCGCGTGCGCGCGCGCGAGTGTACACCTGTCCATTTTTTTCCCCGTAAGGGAAGTCTTTCCGCTCCCGGGATTGGAATGACTCCTTACCCTCTCCCTTACATCCCACATCCTTTCGTCTTTCCATCTTCTTCAGAAAGGTTGCGAAAGCTAGTAATTCTGTGTGTGTGTTTGTGTGTTTTGTTCATTGTGCCTGTCTGCCGGCACTTTCCCACTTGGTAAGTCTTCGAATCTTTGTTTTTAATATATTTTTCCCATGTGGAAGTTTGTATATATATATATGTCTGCTTGTGTCTGTGTATGTGCGGATGGATGTGTGTGTGTGTGTGTGTGTGTGTGTGTGTGTGTGTGTGTGTGGTATACCAGAACTCCATCGACAAACTTTCAGAGTTCAAATACGGACCAAAACGAGAAAAAGGAAGTCCAGTGAACCGGGGCTCTAAAATGCGTACCTTGTACTTGTTCATCCTTGCTACTTGGAAACACTTTTCTTCTACCGAACAAGTAGTCACAGGTGTTAAGGTATAGATTTTGGAGCCGTTTACGGGAAATTTTTTCTTGTTTCGGTCCGTAAGACCACCTCCCAAAATACGAAAATGAAAGAGGGTGCAGTGAGAGAGAGATTTTACAGCATCAGAGATGAACAACTTCTCACAGCTCTTAACGTACGCATTGTTTAGACTTCTTTTTCCCATCTTTAATCCGTACTATCACCTCCAGTTCGCGATATACCTACACCGAGAATAGCTCGATCGCATCTAGATATTGCCGGAGGACGAGGCATCTCTCGAAATCCAGTGTAGTCGAAGAAATATTAATCTATACTCCAATTTCTTTTATTTAGAAATTTTCTAGTCGACATTCTGTAAACTACGTGTCGACTCGGTTGTCTAAATCGGTTCCCGTCCAGATTTAGATTTTCCACAATTTCCCCAAACTTCCCACAGCAAATTCCTCGACAATTCTGTCGAGAGTGTGTCACCGACGTCCTCCTCGGACGTGCAACCGCGACCGGCGTCGGCGCCCCACCCCCATCCCCCCGCTAGCGCGCGTGCGAGTGTCCCGCTGACGGCAGCCCGCACCCCTGTCGGCAGGTGTGCTACATCTGCGAGGAGCAGGGCAAGGCGGGGCCCGGCGGCAACGGCGGGCGGGCGACCGTGGGCGCGTGCATGCAGTGCAACCGGTCGGGTTGCAAGCAGCAGTTCCACGTGACGTGCGCGCAGGCGCTGGGGCTTCTCTGCGAGGAGGCGGGCAACTACCTGGACAACGTCAAGTACTGCGGCTACTGCCAGCACCACTACTCTAAGCTGGTGCGTACGCCCACAGCTCTGCACCCGCCCCCTGCCTCCTGCCTTCCTCCTCTCTCTCCTCTCTCTCCTCTCTCCCCTTAGCTCTTATTCCGTCTGGCAGCGGCTGTTCTGTTGCAGGTATGGAAAACTTTATTCCGTTCTACAGGTCTGGGAAAAAAAACTGCGCAGGATATTTTGCACGAATTGTAGGGTTTGAAGGTCACAGAATCTGAAAACATCTTCCACAATATCCCATCACATAAACTATTAAACTGTTTCGAAAACAACAACTACTTTTTGATATAAACACTTATTTATTAAGGTGGTAAACACAGCAACCGCCCACTTCGTCGCTCGAGACTTGCCAGTTTTGTAAAGGTGCCAAATTGGAGCCGACAGAGCGGTAGGCGTCGGTCGAGATTCCGACTGCGGCGCTAACTTCGGAGCCTCGGTGTCGAGTCGAGATCGGGACCCGCCCCCTGGTGTGGACGCCGGCTCAAAATCTTGTCGGTTCGGTAGTGTCCCTTAAACGAGTACGTATTTATAGTGTCTTAAAAATATGGGTTTATCGAGTGAAATACGAAGATAGCATTAAACTTAGTCTTATTGTATGTGGGAATGTTTTGGAGGTCCTACAGACTGTTAAAAAAAAAAAAAAAGGAAGATGAGGTGCTTAAAGGAAAGTAAGTGAGCTATTAGAAAATAATGTGCACAGTGTGAAGAAGGAAAGGGAATCTGTGGATAAAGTTTTGGTGCAGGTACAGCTTTCCTAAAAAGGGTGTAATCTTTGGAAATTTTAGGGCCCACAGATTCCGATAACAATTCCAAATCTGTATCTCTGATCTGCAAAAAATATGAAGTGGCCCGTATTGCAATTCAGTTTTAAGGTGGACATTGCTTTTGTCCCATCACACTGCTTTATACGGTTTAAAAGAGACGTCGTCCATCTCTGTCATTTTTTCCTTCGATTTCTTTCCGTGTGAGGCCGTTACTAAATCCTCCTTGTTCCTCGCAATATCTGCCAGTGAAACTGTTATTGAGACACAAGTTCCTTAGAACAGCGGAACAGGAGTGACCCTGGCTCATTGTCAGAGTCAACTGTGATTCCACGTGACCAGATCCGTTGGTCCCAAACCCTCGATTTGGTGAGGATGACAGGCCCGATGCCAGTGCATTGGCGACCTTCGTTTGGCCGAATTTGTCAGCTGTTGTTCGGGTTAGTGTTTGTGAACCTTTACGGTGGAATCGGCAAATTATGTTTTCTAATAATGAAAAATTGTTTCTGATTTGTACACAATTTCCTACTTTTTTTTTTTTCCCCTCGTGCATTCTTTTCTTTGTCTCATTGGTGCTTTTATGAAGTCATTTCAGAATTCCTTCTCTAGTTCCTTAATTGAGCAGCTAGCAGTAGTCTGCTAACGTACTGATGCTACATCTTTCTCGGTACTGTCTCTCCGTATTGTGGACGTCCTGGTGCGATCTTCCACTCTGTGCTACGCTGTACATTCCCAATTTTCTGGAAAATAGTCAATATGGGAGTGTAAGAAATGAAATAGTAGCTCACTTCGCATCCTCCAGCTTCGTACACTGCCGACGTGCGTCGTACGGTGTTTTTGTAGTCGGGGCTCTTCGTATTTCCCAGAAACTTGTGCTCTACATTCTCAAAAGAGTTCCACTCTTCTTTTTCCTTGTCTGCCATTGCTTTCAAAAAGAGGGAACCAAATAAGACTCCCTTGCCCTGATCTGCAAGTTTCAGTTTGAAATATGCAAAATAAACTTTCTCGACAAACTCACTTTAAGTCTGTTTGTTGACTTTTCACTGTGTATTCACCAGAAACGTAACAGTAGCGTGCGGGAGAAATTGTATGACCTCTGTGAGTGAGCCGTACTCCAGAAATAAAAACACGAGCACAGTAGGTTTCGAGTGCTGAGTATAAACTGAGTGAGGTGTTCGATGGGCAGTGACTGAGTGATCATTTTTAGCTTGTCGAAACACGATCTGATATAACGGCAGGTTCTTTATGTTTGCTCCTAGTACCACAGATAACGTCCCGAAACACGTACTGCCCACTGTAGACTAGTTTAACCTGTTTTGACAGAATCGTGTTGCATTCCTCGTAACACAGAAATTACTTTACATGTTTCCCTCTAACCCTACTCTCTTAGACCCTTAAAAAAAATTTTGCATTAAGGGCCCACCATTACTTGGTTGAAAGGTTATTTTTTTAAATAAAAATGAATAGCTTAAAATTTATTAATTAGGAATTTTATGCTAAAATAAACAGAAAATTGGTTGGCACAAAAAAATTGCCTGGTGCAATTTTTTTGGTGTGTGTTTTGTTTTTACTAACTTGAAATCTATAAGAAAGTGTATAAAAATCCCGTTCAGATTCTTTCTTGCAGACCTGTGACAATTAAGTCTGCGACCACACGTCCTTCTCGGCACCACAGCTCTCGAGCGAGGGGTGTACAGTGTCCCAGCTTACCGACGTCTCTTGTACGCCTCTTCCTCGTCGAACTTTCCCTAAATTCTTCCTCTCGTGTTTATTGATTGTGTTCAGCTGTTATTAAATGTTGTACAAAATACAAGACATTACATAATTGTTTTTCGTTTATTACCTCACAGTTTACTGTGACGACTGGCGTCTTAAAATGTGGCGGCCTCACTATTTTAACATAGGTGAGTGAGCTACACTTATTCGATGAAGTTTCGATAAGTCTACAGGTGGCGATGACCGAGAAAAAATTGTACTTTCAGATGCTTATTACTTACTGACTGTGATCTTTGCATAATGATTGATAAATTCAGACTCCCGATAACTGCACAGTGTTTAAGTATAACAACAATGGAAACTCCTAAACGGATAATACAGAAGATAAGGGAAAGGGAGCCACTCTCCTATAGCCGACTGACGTGCAGCATATAGAAACTTGCGACTGAAAATGGTATTCGCACTGGCTTCTGAGCTCTCGCTCTTTCTCTACCAAAAGTATGCACGTTTGTACACGTGACCGCACAGGTGCCGGTAAGTGCAGACTCGTGGTGAGACTGCCGGTTATCGACAGCAGTAACACGGGTAGACACACTTGAGAGATGGTAGGGAAGGACACAGGAGGCAAGGAGGGGTAGCTGGGTAGTGTGGTGGTGGTGGTCTTCGGAGAGACAGATCGGAGGCTGCGCGACGAAACGAAAGGAGTGCAGGGGGTAGAGCGCATGAGAGGTAGAGATAGGGGGGTGGGCATTGCGAGAGAACGGGATGTGCCGTGGTGACTGTTCCCGCCTGCACCAAAGACTTATACAGTCACTACTGTAAATACTTTTCACTATTTCAACTGTTTCACAACTAGAACACACTGTGGAGGGTTGTGCCTATTAGGTAGAATACTGCCGTTGAAACAACCTTCAGGTTGATGAGACCTTTACTCTCTTACTTTAACATAATAATATTTTTGTAAAATAGAGAAAGGCAACCACTTACCTACAGCACACAGAAAAAAGTAACAGAAAACAGTTAACTATAACTACAGAGCTCTCGCTGTTTTATAGTACTATAGCTATAGTACGCACGTTCACACACGCACACAGACTCCCAAACGTACACACCCGTGCCCGTGCTAACGGCGGTTGAATATTTAGTACGGAAAGACGTTACGTGCGTAGATGGAGTCGGGGATACGGTAGGGAAGAATGCGTGAGGTAAGTAGGGTGTAACAGGGTAGTGTGAGGCAGCTCTTGTAACACAGTAACTCAGCAGCTGCACAGGATGGCAAACATTTGGGGGATAGAGCGTGTAAGAGGTAGAGAGGGTGACGGGGGAGGGAGGGGAGAATAGGAGAGGAAGGTGATGACGAGACGGAATACAGAGAGAGAGAGAGAGAGAGAGAGAGAGAGAGAGAGAGAGAGAGAAGTAATAGAAGACAGCAAAAGGAAAGCTGAAGTTCTAAGTTTCACGTTTAAGCAATCATTTATGCAAGGGGAATGTTTGGGACATACTGTCGTTTGACTGTCGCGGACTCTCACATTGAGGGCGTGGCTGTCACCGGTGTGTAGGGAAGCGATTGAAAGAGTTGAAAACGCTAAGTCACCAGTCAGATAGAATCCCAGTCACGTTTTACAGAGAACACTCTGCAGCATCGGCCTTGTATATAACTAGCATTTGTTGTGAGAGTCCCGAGTGACTGGAAAGAGGCGCAACTGACTCGTACGTATAAAGATGGTAAAAGAAGAGACCCACGAAATTACAGTCCGATATCTTTAATAGTGGAGTCCTACAGAATTCTCGAACGTATTCTCATTTCAAATATAATATATTTCCTCGAGACAGAAAACCTTCTGTCGGCAGATTGGCACAGATTTAGAGAGAGTCGCTCGTGCAAAACACGGCCCGCCCTTTTCTCATTCGATAACCTGCGAACATCTTATGGGGGGGGGGGGGGGGAATGGGCAGATCCCACAATCCTAAATTTCAAAAAGTGTCCCCAGATACGCGAGTGGCACGAGACTTCTCGAGTAACAGAAACTGGTACGTAATCCTCGATCGTGGTTTCTGGATGACACGAGACGGCTGAAACAAAATTTCTAGTCGGTTTGATGAACGAGAGCGGGCTCTAAATGTAGAATAATGTAAGTTAATGCAGAGGAGTAGGGAAAACAAAAACATAATGTTCGACTATGGCACGCTGCTCGGCAGTCGTGTCAATTAAATATCTAGGTATAACTTTGCAGAGTGACACAAAATGGACTGTGAACGTAAGGACAGCATTAGGGAAGGTAAATGGTCTAGTTCGGTTTATCCTTAACAAATTTGGGAAGTGTGGTACCTCTGTGAAGGAGACCACATATAAGGCATTAGTGCAACTCATTCTCGAGTGCTGCTCCAGTGTTCGGGATCCCACTGTGTCGGTTTAAAAGCAGGCGTCGAAGTGATTTAGATGTGGGTCACTAAGTTTGTTACCGGTATGTTCGATATATGCACGAGTATTACGGAAATGCTCCGCGAACTCTAGTGGGAATCCCCCGAAGGAGGGCAACGTTCTTTTTGACGGACACGGTCGAGAAAATTTAGAAAACCTACATTCGAAGTACTGCAGAACGATTCTGCCGGCAGTGAGGTATATTCCGCACGAGGACAGCAGAGGTAAGAGACTTTAGGACTTGAACGGAGGAATTTAGACGGTCATTTTATTTGTGAGTGGAACGGGAAAAGAAATGACATGTAGCGATACGAAGTATCCTCCGGAACACACTGTACAGTGTCCTTCGGAGTACGTATGTAAACGTAGGTAAATGGAACGGCAGCAGGGACTTGGTAGTGCTGTTGCAGGACGGTCGGCAGTGGACAGTGAGGGCCTGGGTGACACGTGAGGCGGACAGAAGTCGTACTGTCCCTGTTAATACGTGTGTCTAAACCGAATATCACACTAGAGTAATTTGAGGCCACTCTTATCGAATGGCTACATAAAAGTCCACTCTTCTATTTTAAAAACATTAAGTCGCCAACAGGAAAGAAACAGACACTTTGCGTCAACACCGGTCGTCGCATTAAAGTCGTGACGAGCAGTATTTGTTGAGCTGACAGCTGATTACAAATATCTGCCGAAGCACTAGAGGAAAATGTGGATGACAACTCCTTCGCCAGAGGACTACAATTGAGCAGCTAATTAGTTTTGTCCTTTCTCTTAGTCTAGTTATATGAATAGTATTAAAGACCATTGTGATAATTCTTGTTAAATTGAGGCCAGTATGCTGTTCAGTTACTTTGCATCTCATGGGTGTAGCTATAGTCCAAAACAAATTGTGTGAATGTAGCTTATAAACTAACTCTGTCTGCAATGTAGGGATAAAAATAGCGAAAAACATGTTCGTAACGTGTATCTGAGTGACTAAACCTGTATGGTATTTTTCAGTGCTGTGCGTGTCTTTTTACAGAAGAAAGGTGGCAACGTGAAGACCATTCCCCCCTACAAGCCGATCCCGGCTGCCGGAGTGTCTCCCAGCTCGTCGCCGGAGAAGGAGCTCGTCATCGACACCTCGGCCAAAGGTCGGCACGCAACTCTCCTACCCTCATACTGTGTGCTGCCACTTTACAACTTGTGAGCGTTCTTTCTTTGCCCGAACTCCCATTCACGTGAGGTTCGAGTGTGCTGCGGACGCTCTGAGAGTCGGATTTAAATGTGTCACGTTTTGTGTATAAAGTGCGGGCATAAAATTTTTATATCTCCACATGTGACGTATCTCGCATCGAAAATTTGTAGGTGTTTGCCACAGCGAAATGGAGTGACTGCGACCCTGTCTACCTTCCCGTCCTCCCGGCTGTGTGTTCCACCCGCCCCCTTCTCGTTTCCGTTATGGTCTGGCATGTGTCACGTCTTCCACTCCTCGTGTCGTGTGCTAGATATTTGCACAGTTACGTAACAATCGCAGTTAAACACTCGACGACAAAAAAAGACACCGCAATGGAATTATCGGGATGGGGTGGATTTGAGTAGAAGGGACGTACGTGTACATACGAGCAAATGATCACAACTTCAGAAAAATTCTATTATTTATTCGAGAGAATGGGTTTCAGAAATTGAGCAGAACAGTAACACATCGATCCACCTCTGGCTATTATGCGGGTAGTTATTCAGCTCGGCATTGACCAATAGAGAGTTCTCGGACATCTCCCTGAGGTATATTGTGTCAAATTCTGTCCGATCGACATGTTAAAATTGTGATTTTGTCGCAGGACCCTCCCCGTGATACTCCGATAGGAGGGGTTTGGCGAGCACAAAGGCGATCGGTAGAAACTCTCGCCGTGTGTGGGCGGGCGTCATCTTGCTGAGATGTGAGACCGGCACGGCTTACCATAATGAGGACGACACAGAGCGTAGAACACAGGGTGCCACGGATGACGACTGAATGGATCCCGCTACGAAAAAATGACACCCCAGACCGTCAGCCCCCGGCTGTCGGGGCCTTACGTCACGTGACATTCGTGTCGGTATACTGCCACAGTCAGGAGTTGTCCCGAGACAAGTCTTCGACGGGTCACGGGGGCCCAGTTCGAAGCGGGACTCTCCACCGAAGATAATTCTGCTCCAGTAGATGAGATTAGAGGCATCGACCGACAGAGGCATGTCTGGATACGAGCTGACGACAGTCGGATACCAGTCTGTCACGCATTATAGAGTGCGACAACTGGGAGTGACGGCGGTGCCGTTTCTTTTCACGGGAGGAGCCCTCCGGTCGTCACCTGCGGCACCACTCGCGGTTGTCATGGTGTACGGTGGTGATAGATCAGTATCTGACTGCCGTCAGCTCGTCTCCAGGCGGGCCTTTGGTGATAGAGACCTCAAATCTTGTCGCCCGGAACGGTATTAACTTCAGTGAAGAGTTCCACTTCAAACTGAGCTCCCACGACTGTCAAAGACACGTCCGGAGACGCCCCGGCCGGCAGTAAGGTACCGTCTGTCACCGGCTGTATAGTCTGACAGCCAGGAGTGGGGAGCCGTTTCATTTCACGGCAGGACCCCTTTGGTTGTCAATCACGGCACTCTTACAGCACGGCAGTATACCGACAGTAATCTACACCCCAATATGTGCCCCTCTGTGGCAAACTGTGCCGGTCTCACATTTCGACAAGATAATTTCTGTCCGCCCGAGGCGAGAGCTTCTACTGCTTGTCTTCGTGCTCGTGAAACTCCACGCTGTATCAGGTGTGTGTGGGGGGGGGGGGGGGAGGGGGGGTTGTGTGTGTGTGTGTGTGTGTGTGTGTGTGTGTGTGTGTGTGTGTGTGTGTGTGAACATATATATGCACAGATCGCAAAAAGAAAATTAACGAGACAAAGGATGTGACCAAATCCACATTCAGATAACATTTCTAGAAAACTGAGCAGCACACTACATTGTACTGAACCGTATGGTAGTGTATCCACTTCCAAACTCAAACGGTTCCTCTGCACAATTGGAACCCAGTCCTTTTTCTATACAGGTTGCGACAATTTAAAGTGGATACCTCATTTGCAGCAGACAGGGAGATATAAGAACCCCTTTGTAGCTAGACTACTAAAACTTCATCTGTGCATTTCCAGTGAGTATCTATTTCACAAGGAGGCCTCTTGGCTGAAACCTTATTTGCTTAGCAGTCTTCTTGTCGTGACTGTCAGCGACTGAACGTATCCGGTATACGGTAGTAGCAGTCTGCCCTTTTCAGAATATTGTTGTTGCTCCATCCTAGGTTTTCCATTGTTAGATAATAATCTTCATCGTATTAAAGTTCATCCAGGTTTATGTTCAAAATACTGAATCACTTAATTGAGATTTAACTTGGACATTTTTATGCCAGTGATTTCGAGTCACACTTTTGATTATCTGAAGATTTGATCACAGAATCACACTGCACCGTGCCATTTGTGTAAAACTTTTTGAAGAAAGAAAAAGGAAAAAAAAAAAAGAAAATATACTTTCTGTATGTGTAGTACAAGTTCTTACACACCGCAGCTGATTGACTCTCACTAAGAGTGAAGAAGAATGAGAAGTAGTAGTAGTCTGTATGCAGAGTGACCTGAATATCTGTCAACATTTGAACATTCAGTACTTCACGGAATAATGTAGGTAGAGGGGAAAAATTGACTCGTGCATAAAATGACACTGGTTTTATCAATACAAAGAGTGTATAGCATGACTAAGAGATGGGACTCCATATCAAAGAAGAAACAAAAACAATTGGCATAACAATTAATTTTTAGCAAAGATTGTGTTCTTTATAAGAAGTGCCCAACACACCAGCCATCATTCGTCAACTGTTCCTGTAGTCGAGGGACAGTGTTGTGAACAGCATTGCACAGCATATCGGTAGGTACATTGAGAAGTTGCCGTTGGGCATTACCTTTTAGCGTCCCTAATGAGGTCGGACGATTGTGGTAGCCATACGGCTTCGTGTAACCTCCCAACCGGAAATCACTGAGATTGTGATCCGGGAGGAAGAGCATGACAAAAGTGGCAGTTCGGCACACGGTTTTCACTGACTGACGTGCGCAAGGGATGTTCCGTGTGTGCAGCAATATTGGAAAGAGTGCCATCCCACATACAAGTCATATCTTCTGACAGGTGTTTATCGGCCAGGCTGGAGATCGTGCAATTGTCTAACTTACTGACATACCGTGTACCCGTCTCACTGACAGTTTAAAAAGCAGCACCCCACATTTCCGCAAACAGAAAGGGTCCGATCACGATCGATGTGGTAAATTCACATTGCACTGGCTTTCTTGTCACAGTGCGATTGCTGACGTTTCTGGCTCCCTCTCTCGCAACAGCTCATTTTACACGTGATTCTGGTGCAGCGTGACTAATGTGTTGTTGTCCAGTGATATGTGGGCCAGCTTTGCACTCTATCCTCTTTTGTGTGTGTGTGTGTGTGTGTGTGTGTGTGTGTGTGTGTGTGTGTGTGTGTGTGTGTGTGTGGATAAAATCTGGTTTATTTCAGGTTGTTGTTGTTGTTGTTGTGGTCTTCAGTCCTGTGACTCGTTTGATGCAGCTCTCCATGCTACTCTATCCTGTGTAAGCTTCATCATCTCCTAGAGCCTACTGCAACCTACATCCTTATGAATCTGATTAGTGTATTCATCTCTTGGTCTCCCTCTACGATTTTTACCCTCCACGCTGCCCTCCAGTACTAAATTAGTGATGCCTTGATGCTTCAGAACATGTCCTACCAACTGATCCCTTCTTCTGGTCTTCTCCCCAAATCTATTCAATACCTCCACATCAGTTATGTGCTCTACCCATTTAATCTTCAGCATTCTTCTGTAGCACCACATTTCGAAAGCTTCTGTTCTCTTCTTGTCTAAACTATTTATCTTCCACATTTCACTTCCATACATGGCTACACTCCATACAAATACTTTCTGAATCGACTTCCTGACACTTAAATCAATACTCGATGTTAACAAATTTCTCTTTTTCATAAACGCTTTCCTTGCCATCGCCAGTCTACATTCTATATCCCCTCTACTTCGACCACCATTAGTTATTTTACTTCCTAAATAGCAAAACTCCTTTACTACTGTAAGTGTCTCATTTCCTAATCTAATTCCCTCAGCATCACCCGACTTGATTGGACTACATTCCATTATCCTAGTTTTGCTTTTGTTGATGTTTATCTTATATCCTCCTTTCAAGACACTGTCCATTCCGTTCAACTTCTCTTCCAACTCCTTTGCTGTCTCTGACTGAATTACAATGTCATCGGCGAACCTCAAAGTTTTTATTTCTTCTCCGTGGGTTTTAATACCTACTCCAAATTCTTTTTCCGTTTCCTTTACTGCTTGCTCAATATACAGATTGATTAACATCGGGGAGAGGCTACAACCCTGTCCCGCTCCCTTCCCAACCACTGCTTCCTATTCATGCCCCTCAACTCGTATGACTGCCATCTGCTTTCTGTACTAATTACAAATAGCCTTTTGCTCTCTGTAGTTTATCCCTGCCACATTCAGAATTTGAAAGAGAATATTCCAGTCAACATTGTCAAAAGCTTTCTCTAAGTCTACAAATGCTAGAAACGTAGGTTTTGCCTTTCCTTAATCTTTCTTCTAAGATAAGTTGTAGGGTCAGTATTGCCTCACGCGTTCTACATTTCTACAGAATCCAAACTGTTCTTCCCTGAGGTTGGCTTCTACATCATTTCAGGTGTGTGTGTGTGTGTGTGTGTGTGTGTGTGTGTAAATTTTTATTTTGACCTCTGTTATTCCGTGAATTAGTGCATATTCAAATGTTAACCGACTTTTGGATCACCCTGTATAAAGCACTATTGCTTCCAGAATGTTTTAGGAATTTCAGTGCATCAAATTAGTAGGTTGCCCAATTTTTGATTTATGGCATTGTGACAAATGTAAGGTAAAATACATTTTGTATGACTGCAAAATTCCATGCTATATGATACAGACAAAAGATATTCTACAATTATGAAAAATATTTAGTTACTTTCAAAGTATGCTACATCACAAGGTTTGTTTGTATTTAACTTTAACAACAACATAAGTTATTTCTGTGACTTTGAGTATAAATAATATAATGAGCAACAAAGCTTTCTTTAACATTAAGTAAATTAAGTATGAAAAATAGTGGTGTGACCATCGTATTAGTTACAAATGAAAGAACAAATAAAAACCAGATTGTGTTTTTCATTTTCTATTTAGGTTACTGCAAAGCACAATCCGCATGACAGTTAATTTTCGTAGCACAGCATTATCACACACAAACTTACGGTACTGTTACTATGTTACAGAGAAATTTAGAACAGTATAGAATTTCGTAAATGCACCAGTGTATCATGTAATTATGTGACAAACATTAATCTCTTACTTCGTTGACGAAAATCAGAATAAACACTGTCTGCTTGTGTCCATTCATGCGAATGGACAGTTTGTTGCTGGTCATTCCCACATAGAAAGCGTCACAGTGTAGGCAGGTCAGTTGCTAAATCACGTGGATGCTTTCACACGTGGTTCTGCCTTTGATCGTGTACACCTTCTGGGTTACAGGACTGGAGTAGGTGGTGGTGGGAGGGTGCATAGGACAGGTTTTACACCAGGAGCGGTTGCAAGGGTGGGAGCCAGAGGGTAGGGAAGGTGGTTTGGGGATTTCATAGGGATGAACCGAGAGGTTACGAAGGTTAGGTGGACGGCGGAAAGACACTCTTGGTGGAGTGGGGAGGATTTCATGAAGGATGGATCTTATTTCGGGGCAGGATCTTAGGAAGTCGTATCCCTGCTGGAGAGCCACATTCAGAGTCTGATCCAGTCCCGGGAAGTATCCTGTCACAAGTGGGGCACTTTTGGCGTACTTCTATGAGAGGTTCTGGGTTTGAGGGGATGAGGAAGTGGCTCTGGTTATCTGCTTCTGTACCAGGTTGGGAGGGTAGTTGCGGGATGCGAAAGCTGTTTTCAGGTTGTTGGTGTAATGGTCGAGGGATTCAGGACTGGAGCAGATTCGTTTGCCACGAAGGCCTAGGCTGTAGGGAAGGGACCGTTTGATATGGAATGGGTGGCAGCTGTCATAATGGACGTACTGTTGCTTGTTGGTGGGTTTGATGTGGACGGATGTGTGAAGCTGGCCATTGGACAGATGGAGGTCAACGTCAAGGAAAGTGGCATGGGATTTGGAGTAGGACCAGGTGAATCTGATGGGACCAAAGGAGTTGAGGTTGGAGAGGAAATTCTGGAGTTGTTCTTCACTGTGAGTCCAGATCATGAAGATGTCATCAATAAATCTGTACCAAACTTTGGGTTGGCAGGCTTGGGTAACCAAGAAGTCTTCCTCTAAGCGACCCATAAATAGGTTGGCATACGAGGGTGCCATCCTGGTACCCATGGCTGTTCCCTTTAATTGTTGGTATGTCTGGCCTTCAAAAGTGAAGAAATTGTGGGTCAGGATGAAGCTGGCTAAGGTGACGAGGAAAGAGGTTTTGGGTAGGGTGGCAGGTGATCGGCGTGAAAGAAAGTGCTCCATTGCAGCGAGGCTCTGGACGTGTGGGATATTTGTGTATAAGGAAGTGCCATCAATGGTTACAAGGATGGTTTCCGGGGGTAACAGACTGGGTAAGGATTCCAGGAGTTCGACATAGTCGTTGGTGTCTTTGATGAAGGATGGGAGACTGCATGTAATGGGTTGAAGGTGTTGATCTACATAGGCAGAGATACGTTCTGTGGGGGCTTGGTAACCAGCTACAATGGGACGGCCGGGATGTTTGGGTTTGTGAATTTTAGGAAGTAGGTTGAAGGTAGGAGTGCGAGGTGCCGGTGGGGTCAGGAGTTTGATGGAGTCAGGTGAAAGGTTTTGTAGGTGGCCTAAGGTTCTGAGGATTCCTTGAAGCTTCGCCTGGACATCAGGAATGGGGTTACCTTGGCAAACTTTGTATGTAGAGTTGTCTGAAAGCTGACGCAGTCCCTCAGCCACATACTCCCGGCGATCAAGTACCACGGTCCTGGAACCCTTGTCAGCCGGAAGAATGATGATGGATTGGTCAGCTTTCGGATCACGGATAGCCGGGGCTTCGGCTGTGATGATGTTGGGAGTATTATTAAGGTTTTTCAAGAAAGATTGAGAGGCAAGGCTGGAAGTGAGAAATTCCTGGAAGGTTTGGAGAGGGTGATTTTCAGGAAGAGGAGGTGGGTCCCGCTGTGATGGAGGACGGAACTGTTCCAGGCAGGGTTCAATTTGGATAGTTTCTTGGGGAGTTGGATCATTAGGAGTGGGATCAGGATTATTTTTCTTCGTGGCAAAGTGATATTTCCAGCAGAGACTATGCGTGTAGGACAGTAAATCTTCGACAAGGGCAGTTTGGTTGAACCTGGGAGTGGGGCTGAAGGTGAGGCCTTTGGATAGGTCAGAGGTTTCGGATTGGGAGAGAGGTTTGGTGGAAAGGTTAACTACTGAATTGGGGTTTTGTGGTTCCAGATTGTGTTGACTAGAATTTTGAGGTGTTGGGGGGAGTGGAACTGGAAGTGGGAGATTGAGTAGATAGGAGAGACTGGGTTTGTTTGCAATGAGAGGAGGTTGAGGTTTGTTGGAAAGGTTGTGGAGGGTGAGTGAGTTGCCTTCCCGGAGGTGGGAAACCAGGAGATTAGATAGTTTTTTGAGGTGGAGGGTGGCACGCTGTTCTAATTTGCGGTTGAGCTGTAGGAGGATGCTATGAACAGCCGGTGTGGATGTGGGAGAGGAAAGATTGAGGAATTTGATTTGGGATAGTAGTTGATGGGCGTGTTCATTGGCCGAGTCGATGTATAGGTGAAGGATTAGGCGCGTGAGGGCTATGAATTGTGCAGTTTGGAACTGGTATGGGACTGTTGGAAAGAAGGATTTCAGCCAGAGATGGGAACTTTAAGTGTGAGGCCTTCGGGGGTAATGGCAAATGTCAGGCAATCCTGAGTAAATAAAATATGGGAGCGTAATCTGGCTAGGGTGAAGGCATGTTTGCAGAGGGACCGTAAATAAAATTTAATGGGGTCGTTGTAGGGATGTTGTGAGGTTGACATGGTATTAGAAGGTGGAAAGGGTAATATGAGGTTAAAGTGAAAATAAATAGAAATTTATATAGGGAGAGAGAAAGGTATGAAAAAAGTCGAAAAAGTGTTGGTTTGAGATGAGCTATGTTGATCGTGTGCTGAACTTAGGTTGGTGAACAACAATGGGTGCAAAGGTTAGGTAGTTGTTGTCTCCAAAACACGTTAAAGCGTGGGGAAATTCAGGAAAATTTCGAAAAAAATTTCTCGAAAAATGTTACGAAAGAAAAAAAAAAAATTTTTCGAAAAAAATTTCCCGAAAAAATAAAATTTCGAAAAAAAAATTCGAATAAAATCTCGAAAAATATGCGTGTAAATGTATTCAAAGGACTGGTTTTGTACTGGCAGGTTATGAGAATGAGGCTAACAATTGTTTGGTGAAGAAATAATAATGTTTAAACCTGTGGGATGCTGCTAAAAAAGATCAGTTATGTGGGAAAAAACGGGAAAGGAAATAAAACGAAAGTTGTTGGAAATAGCTGAGATGGTTGTTTAATGGGTGAAAGGAACTGAAGCTGTAAAATAGTATTCACGAGTTGGCTCTTCTACCCTTGCAACCGCTCCCGGTGTAAAACCTGTCCCATGCACCCTCCCACCACCACCTACTCCAGTCATGTAACCCAGAAGGTGTACTCGATTAAAGGCAGAGCCACGTGTGAAAGCACCCATGTGATTTACCAACTGACCTGCCTACACTGTGACGCTTTCTATGTGGGAATGACCAGCAACAAACTGTCCATTCGCATGAATAAACACAGGCAGACAGTGTTTGTTGGTAATGAGGATCTCTCTGTGGCTAAACATGCCTTGGTGCACAGCCAGCACATCTTGGCACAGTGTTACACTGTCAGAGTTATTTGGATACTTCCCACCAACACCAACCTATCCGAACTCCGGAGATGGGAACTTGCCCTTAAATATATACTCTATTCTCGTTATCCACCAGGCCTCAATCTCCGCTAATTTCAAGTTGCCGCCACTCATACCTCACCTGTCATTCAAAATCATCTTTGCCTCCACACTTCCGCCTCGACTTATATCTCTGCCCATACTCTTTGCCTTTAAATATGTCTGCTTGCGTCTGTGTATGTATGGATGGATATGTGTGTGTGTGTGTGCGTGCGTGCGTGTGTGTGTGTGTGTGTGTGTGTGTGTGTGTGTGCGCGCGCGCGCACATACCTATCCTTTTTTCCCCCTAAGGTAAGTCTTTCTGCTCCCGGGATTGGAATGACTCCTTACCCTCTCCCTTAAAACCCACATCCTTTCATTTTTCCCTCTCCTTCCCTCTTTCCTGACGAAGCAACTGCCAGTTGCGAAAGCTCGTAATTCTGTGTGTGTGTTTTGTTCATGTGCCTGTCTGCCGGCGCTTTCCCGCTTGGTAAGTCTTGGAATCTTTGTTTTTAATATATTTTTCCCATGTGGGAGTTTCTTTCTATTATATATATATATATATATATATATATATATATATATATATATATATATATATATATATATATATTAAAAACAAAGATTCCAAGACTTACCAAGCGGGAAAGCGCCGGCAGACAGGCACATGAACAAAACACACAAACACACACACAGAATTACGAGCTTTCGCAACTGGCAGTTGCTTCGTCAGGAAAGAGGGAAGGAGAGGGAAAAATGAAAGGATGTGGGTTTTAAGGGAGAGGGTAAGGAGTCATTCCAATCCCGGGAGCGGAAAGACTTCCCTTAGGGGAAAAAAAGGACAGGTGTACACTCGCGCGCGCACACACACACACACACATATCCATCCGCACATACACAGACACAAGCAGACATATTTAAAGGCAAAGAGTTAAGGGCAGAGATGTCAGTCGAGGCGGAAGTACAGAGGCAAAGAAGTTGTTGAAAGACAGGTGAGGTATGAGCGGCGGCAACTTGAAATTAGCGGAGGTTGAGGCCTGGCGGATATCGAGAAGAGAGGATATACTGAAGGGCGAGTTCCCATCTCCGGAGTTCGGATAGGTTGGTGTTGGTGGGAAGTATCCAGATAACTCGGACGGTGTAACACTGTGCCAAGATGTGCTGGCCGTGCATCAAGGCATGTTTAGCCACAGGGTGATCCTCATTACCAACAAACACTGTCTGCCTGTGTCCATTCATGCGAATGGACAGTTTGTTGCTGGTCATTCCCATATAGAAAGCATCACAGTGCAGGCAGGTCAGTTGGTAAATCACGTGGGTGCTTTCACATGTTGCTCTCCCTTTGATCGTGTACACCTTCCGGGTTACAGGACTGGAGTAGGTGGTGGTGGGAGGGTGCATAGGACAGGTTTTACACCGGGGGCGGTTCCAAGGGTAGGAGCCAGAGGGTAGGGGAGGTGGTTTGGGGATTTCATAGGGATGAACCAAGAGGTTACGAAGGTTAGGTGGACGGCGGAAAGACACTCTTGGTGGAGTGGGGAGGATTTCATGAAGGATGGATCTCATTTCGGGGCAGGATTTTAGGAAGTCGTATCCCTGCTGGAGAGCCACATTCAAGGTCTGATCCAGTCCCGGGAAGTATTCTGTTACAAGTGGGGCACTTTTGGGGTTCTTCTGTGAGAGGTTCTGGGTTTGAGGGGATGAGGAAGTGGCTCTGGTTATCTGCTTCTGTACCAGGTTGGGAGGGTAGTTGCGGGATGCGAAAGCTGTTTTCAGGTTGTTGGTGTAATGGTCGAGGGATTCAGGACTGGAGCAGATTCGTTTGCCACGAAGGCCTAGGCTGTAGGGAAGGGACCGTTTGATATGGAATGGGTGGCAGCTGTCATAATGGAGGTACTGTTGTTTGATGTGGACGGATGTGTGCAGCTGGCCATTGGACAGATGGAGGTCAACATCTAGGAAAGTGGCATGGGATTTGGAGTAGGACCAGGTGAATCTGATGGAACCAAAGGAGTTGAGGTTGGAGAGGAAATTCTGGAGTTGTTCTTCACTGTGAGTCCAGATCATGAAGATGTCATCAATAAATCTGTACCAAACTTTGGGTTGGCAGGCTTGGGTAACCAAGAAGGCTTCCTCTAAGCGACCCATAAATAGGTTGGCATACGAGGGGGCCATCCTGGTACCCATGGCTGTTCCCTTTAATTGTTGGTATGTCTGGCCTTCAAAAGTGAAGAAGTTGTGGGTCAGGATGAAGCTGGCTAAGGTGACGAGGAAAGAGGTTTTAGGTAGGGTGGCAGGTGATCGGCGTGAAAGGAAGTGCTCCATTGCAGCGAGGCCCTGGACGTGCGGGATATTTGTGTATAGGGAAGTGGCATCAATGGTTACCAGGATGGTTTCTGGGGGTAACAGACTGGGTACGGATTCCAGGCGTTCGAGAAAGTGGTTGGTGTCTTTGATGAAGGATGGGAGACTGCATGTAATGGGTTGAAGGTGTTGATCTACGTAGGCAGAGATACGTTCTGTGGGGGCTTGGTAACCAGCTACAATGGGGCGGCCAGGATGTTTGGGTTTGTGAATTTTAGGAAGTAGGTAGAAGGTAGGAGTGCGAGGTGACGGTGGGGTGAGGAGTTTGATGGAGTCAGGTGAAAGGTTTTGTAGGGGGCCTAAGGTTCTGAGGATTCCTTGAAGCTCCGCCTGGACATCAGGAATGGGATTACCTTGGCAAACTTTGTATGTAGAGTTGTCTGAAAGCTGACACAGTCCCTCAGCCACATACTCCCGACGATCAAGTACCACAGTCGTGGAACCCTTGTCAGCCGGAAGAATGATGATGGATCGGTCAGCTTTCAGATCACGGATAGCCTGGGATTCGGCTGTGGTGATGTTGGGAGTAGGATTAAGGTTTTTCAATAAAGATTGAGAGGCAAGGCTGGAAGTGAGAAATTCCTGGAAGGTTTGGAGAGGGTGATTTTGAGGAAGAGGAGGTGGGTCCCGCTGTGATGGAGGACGGAACTGTTGCAGGCAGGGTTCAATTTGGATAGTGTCTTGTGGAGTTGGATCATTAGGAGTGGGATCAGGATTTTTTTTCTTCGTGGCAAAGTGATATTTCCAGCAGAGAATACGAGTGTAGGACAGTAAATCCTTGACAAGGGTACAGAAGCAGATAACCAGAGCCACTTCCTCATCCCCTCAAACCCAGAACCTCTCACAGAAGAACCCCAAAAGTGCCCCACTTGTAACAGAATACTTCCCGGTACTGGATCAGACCTTGAATGTGGCTCTCCAGCAGGGATACGACTTCCTAAAATCCTGCCCCGAAATGAGATCCATCCTTCATGAAATACTCCCCACTCCACCAAGAGTGTCTTTCCGCCGTCCACCTAACCTTCGTAACCTCTTGGTTCATCCCTATGAAATCCCCAAACCACCTCCCCTACCCTCTGGCTCCTACCCTTGCAACCGCCCCCGGTGTAAAACCTGTCCTATGCACCCTCCCACCACCACCTACTCCAGTCCTGTAACCCGGAAGGTGTACACGATCAAAGGGAGAGCCACATGTGAAAGCACCCACGTGATTTACCAACTGACCTGCCTGCACTGTGATGCTTTCTATGTGGGAATGACCAGCAACAAACTGTCCATTCGCATGAATGGACACAGGCAGACAGTGTTTGTTGGTAATGAGGATCACCCTGTGGCCAAACATGCCTTGATGCACGGCCAGCACATCTTGGCACAGTGTTACACCGTCAGAGTTATCTGGATACTTCCCACCAACACCAACCTATCCGAACTCCGGAGATGGGAACTCGCCCTTCAGTATATCCTCTCTTCTCGATATCCGCCAGGCCTCAACCTCCGCTAATTTCAAGTTGCCGCCGCTCATACCTCACCTGTCTTTCAACAACTTCTTTGCCTCTGTACTTCCGCCTCAACTGACATCTCTGCCCTTAACTCTTTGCCTTTAAATATGTCTGCTTGTGTCTGTGTATGTGCGGGTGGATATGTGTGTGTGTGTGCGAGTGTACACCTGTCCTTTTTTTCCCCTAAGGGAAGTCTTTCCGCTCCCGGGATTGGAATGACTCCTTACCCTCTCCCTTAAAACCCACATCCTTTCATTTTTCCCTCTCCTTCCCTCTTTCCTGACGAAGCAACTGCCAGTTGCGAAAGCTCGTAATTCTGTGTGTGTGTTTGTGTGTTTTGTTCATGTGCCTGTCTGCCGGCGCTTTCCCGCTTGGTAAGTCTTGGAATCTTTGTTTTTAATATATTTTTCCCATGTGGAAGTTTCTTTCTGTTTTATATATATATATATATATATATATATATATATATATATATATATATATATATATAAATAAAACAGAAAGAAACTTCCACATGGGAAAAATATATTAAAAACAAAGATTCCAAGACTTACCAAGCGGGAAAGCGCCGGCAGACAGGCACATGAACAAAACACACAAACACACACACAGAATTACAAGCTTTCGCAACTGGCAGTTGCTTCGTCAGGAAAGAGGGAAGGAGAGGGAAAAAATGAAAGGATGTGGGTTTTAAGGGAGAGGGTAAGGAGTCATTCCAATCCCGGGAGCGGAAAGACTTCCCTTAGGGGAAAAAAAGGACAGGTGTACACTCGCACACACACACACACACATATCCATCCGCACATACCATCCGCTTGTGTCTGTGTATGTGCGGATGGATATGTGTGTGTGTGTGTGCGAGTGTACACCTGTCCTTTTTTTCCCCTAAGGGAAGTCTTTCCGCTCCCGGGATTGGAATGACTCCTTACCCTCTCCCTTAAAACCCACATCCTTTCATTTTTTCCCTCTCCTTCCCTCTTTCCTGACGAAGCAACTGCCAGTTGCGAAAGCTTGTAATTCTGTGTGTGTGTTTGTGTGTTTTGTTCATGTGCCTGTCTGCCGGCGCTTTCCCGCTTGGTAAGTCTTGGAATCTTTGTTTTTAATATATATATATATATATATATATAAATAAAACAGAAAGAAACTTCCACATGGGAAAAATATATTAAAAACAAAGATTCCAAGACTTACCAAGCGGGAAGGCGCCGGCAGACAGGCACATGAACAAAACACACAAACACACACACAGAATTACTAGCTTTCGCAACCGATGGTTGCTTCTTCAGGAAGGAGAGGGAAAGACGAAAGGATGTGGGTTTTAAGGGAGAGGGTAAGGAGTCATTCCAATCCCGGGAGCGGAAAGACTTCCCTTAGGGGAAAAAAAGGACAGGTGTACACTCGCACACACACACACATATCCATCCGCACATACACAGACACAAGCAGACATATTTAAAGGCAAAGAGTTAAGGGCAGAGATGTCATTCGAGGCGGAAGTACAGAGGCAAAGAAGTTGTTGAAAGACAGGTGAGGTATGAGCGGCGGCAACTTGAAATTAGCGGAGGTTGAGGCCTGGCGGATATCGAGAAGAGAGGATATACTGAAGGGCGAGTTCCCATCTCCGGAGTTCGGATAGGTTGGTGTTGGTGGGAAGTATCCAGATAACTCGGACGGTTTGGGAAGTATCCAGATAACTCGGACGGTGTAACACTGTGCCAAGATGTGCTGGCCGTGCATCAAGGCATGTTTAGCCACAGGGTGATCCTCATTACCAACAAACACTGTCTGTCTGTGTCCATTCATGCGAATGGACAGTTTGTTGCTGGTCATTCCCACATAGAAAGCATCACAGTGCAGGCAGGTCAGTTGGTAAATCACGTGGGTGCTTTCACATGTGGCTCTCCCTTTGATCGTGTACACCTTCCGGGTTACAGGACTGGAGTAGGTGGTGGTGGGAGGGTGCATAGGACAGGTTTTACACCGGGGGCGGTTGCAAGGGTAGGAGCCAGAGGGTAGGGGAGGTGGTTTGGGGATTTCATAGGGATGAACCAAGAGGTTACGAAGGTTAGGTGGACGGCGGAAAGACACTCTTGGTGGAGTGGGGAGGATTTCATGAAGGATGGATCTCATTTCGGGGCAGGATTTTAGGAAGTCGTATCCCTGCTGGAGAGCCACATTCAAGGTCTGATCCAGTCCCGGGAAGTATTCTGTTACAAGTGGGGCACTTTTGGGGTTCTTCTGTGAGAGGTTCTGGGTTTGAGGGGATGAGGAAGTGGCTCTGGTTATCTGCTTCTGTACCAGGTTGGGAGGGTAGTTGCGGGATGCGAAAGCTGTTTTCAGGTTGTTGGTGTAATGGTCGAGGGATTCAGGACTGGAGCAGATTCGTTTGCCACGAAGGCCTAGGCTGTAGGGAAGGGACCGTTTGATATGGAATGGGTGGCAGCTGTCATAATGGAGGTACTGTTGCTTGTTGGTGGGTTTGATGTGGACGGATGTGTGCAGCTGGCCATTGGACAGATGGAGGTCAACATCTAGGAAAGTGGCATGGGATTTGGAGTAGGACCAGGTGAATCTGATGGAACCAAAGGAGTTGAGGTTGGAGAGGAAATTCTGGAGTTGTTCTTCATTGTGAGTCCAGATCATGAAGATGTCATCAATAAATCTGTACCAAACTTTGGGTTGGCAGGCTTGGGTAACCAAAAAGGCTTCCTCTAAGCGACCCATAAATAGGTTGGCATACGAGGGGGCCATCCTGGTACCCATGGCTGTTCCCTTTAATTGTTGGTATGTCTGGCCTTCAAAAGTGAAGAAGTTGTGGGTCAGGATGAAGCTGGCTAAGGTGACGAGGAAAGAGGTTTTAGGTAGGGTGGCAGGTGATCGGCGTGAAAGGAAGTGCTCCATTGCAGCGAGGCCCTGGACGTGCGGGATATTTGTGTATAGGGAAGTGGCATCAATGGTTACCAGGATGGTTTCTGGGGGTAACAGACTGGGTACGGATTCCAGGCATTCGAGAAAGTGGTTGGTGTCTTTGATGAAGGATGGGAGACTGCATGTAATGGGTTGAAGGTGTTGATCTACGTAGGCAGAGATACGTTCTGTGGGGGCTTGGTAACCAGCTACAATGGGGCGGCCAGGATGTTTGGGTTTGTGAATTTTAGGAAGTAGGTAGAAGGTAGGAGTGCGAAGTGACGGTGGGGTGAGGAGTTTGATGGAGTCAGGTGAAAGGTTTTGTAGGGGGCCTAAGGTTCTGAGGATTCCTTGAAGCTCTGCCTGGACATCAGGAATGGGATTACTTCGGCAAACTTTGTATGTAGAGTTGTCTGAAAGCTGACGCAGTCCCTCAGCCACATACTCCCGACGATCAAGTACCACAGTCGTGGAACCCTTGTCAGCCGGAAGAATGATGATGGATCGGTCAGCTTTCAGATCACGGATAGCCTGGGATTCGGCTGTGGTGATGTTGGGAGTAGGATTAAGGTTTTTCAAGAAAGATTGAGAGGCAAGGCTGGAAGTGAGAAATTCCTGGAAGGTTTGGAGAGGGTGATTTTGAGGAAGAGGAGGTGGGTCCCGCTGTGATGGAGGACGGAACTGTTGCAGGCAGGGTTCAATTTGGATAGTGTCTTGGGGAGTTGGATCATTAGGAGTGGGATCAGGATTGTTTTTCTTCGTGGCAAAACCGATCATTTTTTAGCAGCTTCCCACAGGTTTACACGTTATTATTTCTTCATCAAACAATTGTTAGCCTCATTATCATAACCTGCCAGTACATAACCAGTACTTTGAATACATTTACACACATATTCTTCGAGATTTTATTCGAGAATTTTTTTCGAATTTTATTTTTTCGCAAATTATTTTTTCGAAACTTTTTTGGAAAAAATTTTTTTGTCGAAATTTTCTTGAATTTCTCGAAATTTTCTTGAATTTCCCCACCCTTTAACGTGATCTGGAGACAACATAACTACCCAACCTTTGCACCCATTGTTGTTCACCAACCTAAGTTCAGCACATGATCAACATAGCTCATCTCAACCAACACTCTTTCGACTTTTTTCACACCTTTATCTCTCCCTATACAAATCTCTCTTTACTTTCACTTTAACCTCATATTACCCTTTCCACCTACCAATACCATGTCAACCTCACAACATCCCTACAACGACCCCATTAAATTTTATTTACATTCCCTCCGCAAACATGCCTTCACCCTAGCCAGATTACGCTCCCATATTTTATTTACTCAGGCTTGTCTGACATTTGGCATTACTCCCAAGGGCCTCACACTTAAAGTTCCCATCTCTGGCTGCAATCCTTCTTTCCATCAGTCCTTATACCAGTTCCAAACAGCACAATCCATAGCCCTCACCCGCCTAATCCTTCACCTATACATCGACTCGGCCAATGAACACACCCGTCAACTCCTATCCCAAATCAAAGTCCTCAATCTTTCCTCTCCCACATCCACACCGGCTGTACATAGCATCCTCCTACAGGCCAACCGCAAATTAGAACAACATGCCACCCTCCACCTCAAAAAACTATCCAATCTCCTGGTTTCCCACCTCCGGAAAGGCAACTCACTCACCCTCCACAACCTTTCCAACAAACCTCAACCTCCTCTCATTGCACACAGACCCAGTCTCTCCCATCTACTCAATCTCCCACTTCCAGCTCCACTCCCCCCAACACCTCAAAATTCTAGTCAACACAATCTGGAACCACAACACCCCAATTCAGTAGTTAACCTTTCCTCCAAACCCCTCTCCCAATCCGAAACCTCTGTCCTATCCAAAGGCCTCACCTTCAGTCCCACTCCCAGGTTCAACCAAACTGCCCTTGTCAAGGATTTACTGTCCTACACTCGTAGTCTCTGCTGGAAATATCACTTTGCCACGAAGAAAAACAATCCTGATCCCACTCCTAATGATCCAACTCCCCAAGACACTATCCAAATTGAACCCTGCCTGCAACAGTTCCGTCCTCCATCACAGCGGGACCCACCTCCTCTTCCTCAAAATCACCCTCTCCAAACCTTCCAGGAATTTCTCACTTCCAGCCTTGCCTCTCAATCTTTATTGAAAAACCTTAATCCTACTCCCAACATCACCACAGCCGAATCCCAGGCTATCCGTGATCTGAAAGCTGACCGATCCATCATCATTCTTCCGGCTGACAAGGGTTCCACGACTGTGGTACTTGATCGTCGGGAGTATGTGGCTGAGGGACTGTGTCAGCTTTCAGACAACTCTACATACAAAGTTTGCCGAAGTAATCCCATTCCTGATGTCCAGGCGGAGCTTCAAGGAATCCTCAGAACCTTAGGCCCCCTACAAAACCTTTCACCTGACTCCATCAAACTCCTCACCCCACCGTCACCTCGCACTCCTACCTTCTACCTACTTCCTAAAATTCACAAACCCAAACATCCTGGCCGCCCCATTGTAGCTGGTTACCAAGCCCCCACAGAACGTATCTCTGCCTACGTAGATCAACACCTTCAACCCATTACATGCAGTCTCCCATCCTTCATCAAAGACACCAACCACTTTCTCGAACGCCTGGAATCCGTACCCAGTCTGTTACCCCCAGAAACCATCCTGGTAACCATTGATGCCACTTCCCTATACACAAATATCCCGCACGTCCAGGGCCTCGCTGCAATGGAGCACTTCCTTTCACGCCGATCACCTGCCACCCTACCTAAAACCTCTTTCCTCGTCACCTTAGCCAGCTTCATCCTGACCCACAACTTCTTCACTTTTGAAGGCCAGACATACCAACAATTAAAGGGAACAGCCATGGGTACCAGGATGGCCCCCTCGTATGCCAACCTATTTATGGGTCGCTTAGAGGAAGCCTTCTTGGTTACCCAAGCCTGCCAACCCAAAGTTTGGTACAGATTTATTGATGACATCTTCATGATCTGGACTCACAGTGAAGAACAACTCCAGAATTTCCTCTCCAACCTCAACTCCTTTGGTTCCATCAGATTCACCTGGTCCTACTCCAAATCCCATGCCACTTTCCTAGATGTTGACCTCCATCTGTCCAATGGCCAGCTGCACACATCCGTCCACATCAAACAACAGTACCTCCATTATGACAGCTGCCACCCATTCCATATCAAACGGTCCCTTCCCTACAGCCTAGGCCTTCGTGGCAAACGAATCTGCTCCAGTCCTGAATCCCTCGACCATTACACCAACAACCTGAAAACAGCTTTCGCATCCCGCAACTACCCTCCCAACCTGGTACAGAAGCAGATAACCAGAGCCACTTCCTCATCCCCTCAAACCCAGAACCTCTCACAGAAGAACCCCAAAAGTGCCCCACTTGTAACAGAATACTTCCCGGGACTGGATCAGACCTTGAATGTGGCTCTCCAGCAGGGATACGACTTCCTAAAATCCTGCCCCGAAATGAGATCCATCCTTCATGAAATCCTCCCCACTCCACCAAGAGTGTCTTTCCGCCGTCCACCTAACCTTCGTAACCTCTTGGTTCATCCCTATGAAATCCCCAAACCACCTCCCCTACCCTCTGGCTCCTACCCTTGCAACCGCCCCCGGTGTAAAACCTGTCCTATGCACCCTCCCACCACCACCTACTCCAGTCCTGTAACCCGGAAGGTGTACACGATCAAAGGGAGAGCCACATGTGAAAGCACCCACGTGATTTACCAACTGACCTGCCTGCACTGTGATGCTTTCTATGTGGGAATGACCAGCAACAAACTGTCCATTCGCATGAATGGACACAGACAGACAGTGTTTGTTGGTAATGAGGATCACCCTGTGGCTAAACATGCCTTGATGCACGGCCAGCACATCTTGGCACAGTGTTACACCGTCCGAGTTATCTGGATACTTCCCAAACCGTCCGAGTTATCTGGATACTTCCCACCAACACCAACCTATCCGAACTCCGGAGATGGGAACTCGCCCTTCAGTATATCCTCTCTTCTCGATATCCGCCAGGCCTCAACCTCCGCTAATTTCAAGTTGCCGCCGCTCATACCTCACCTGTCTTTCAACAACTTCTTTGCCTCTGTACTTCCGCCTCGAATGACATCTCTGCCCTTAACTCTTTGCCTTTAAATATGTCTGCTTGTGTCTGTGTATGTGCGGATGGATATGTGTGTGTGTGTGCGAGTGTACACCTGTCCTTTTTTTCCCCTAAGGGAAGTCTTTCCGCTCCCGGGATTGGAATGACTCCTTACCCTCTCCCTTAAAACCCACATCCTTTCGTCTTTCCCTCTCCTTCCTGAAGAAGCAACCATCGGTTGCGAAAGCTAGTAATTCTGTGTGTGTGTTTGTGTGTTTCGTTCATGTGCCTGTCTGCCGGCGCCTTCCCGCTTGGTAAGTCTTGGAATATATATATATATATATATATATATATATACGGGGGGGGGGGGGGGGGGGGGGGGAGAGAGAGATAGAGAGAGAGTGTGTACATGTTTCTTCTTTTATATGTTTAGTGAGTCTCATTTGCAGACAATATTCCCCAAAGCAATTTTTAAACCCTAGTGCTCTGTCTCCACAGCGACCGGGACGAAGCGGAAGACGGCATCTGGCATCACTTCCGGCGGCCCGTCCTCGGGAGCAGCGGTCGGCGCGGCGGCGGCAGGCGGAGTGAAACCTGCGGCGCCCCCTGCCGTGCCGGGCAGCGTGTCCAAGGCCGGCAGCGGGCGTGCTGCCGACGGCTCGAGCCCCCTGTCAGTGGCGGGGCCCGCGGCGGAGCTGCTCGTTGTGGGAGGGGACTCGAAGGACGGGCTCAAGTACGCGCCGGGGCTCGTCGCCAGCGGGTGCGTGCGCCAAGCGCGCTTAGTCGTATGTTAAAATAAATTCTGCAGTGGAGTTCTCCTCGTAACTCTTTGTTGTGGCCGGCAGTCGGCCGAATACATCCTCGGACAAACTCGGTGACAGTCCGCTCTCACCCCGGCATATGAAACTGTGTCACTCTGACCTCCACTTGTTTCTGGCTAGTAACATAAAAAAGTAAGTGTCTTTTAGTTGTGCCCGACTACAACTTAATGTATCTTGTTTATAGTAAGCAGCAGACTGTATGCTCCAACATTGTTGTTATTCCTTCATTGAGTTGAACATAAAAAAATAAACATTTTGTGATTACTTCTCAAATTCTGCAAAACTTTGTTAAATACCTTCGAAGAAAGAAAGAAAAAAAAAAAAGTACCTCGAAGAAATCATCGGCTTAGGGTGGAAGTCAGTAGATGTACATGCATAGACAAATGAATAATTAAATTTCAGGAAAGTTGAATGAGTTACTCGAGACAAAAGACTCACAAATTAAGCACATGAATAATACACCGATCCACCTCCGGTCCTTACGCAAGCAGTTACTCGGCTCGGCATTGACTGTCGCAGTTGTCGGATGTCCTACTGAGGGACATTGTGCCAAATTCTGTTCAGTCTGTATACTAGATCATCAAAATCTGAGCTGCCGGAGTGTCTTGCCCGTAATGCTCCAAATGTGCTCTCTCGGTTGTGGAGAGATCCGCTGACCTGGTCAGCCGAGGTAGGGTTCGCCGAGCACAGAGACGAGAAGTAGAAAATTGTGCTTATCTGTTACAGATAGTTTGGAACTGTGACTGTATGTTGAATGTAAATAAGTTATACAAAACTGCAACAAGTCACTTTTTTGAATAATTACGTTTTATTCCGTGAACCAGTTTTCGAACCTTTTCAGGTTCGTCTTCAGACGGTTTCAGGAAGTCGCATAATCATTGCTAGCAAAATGCTGGGTGCCGACTCTGACAAAACGATGGAACACACTTTAATGTATCACCATAATCTGTCGTTACAGGTGTAAATTTATTTCTTTACTTAATGCGACAGTATAGGCGGCTTTTTTTTTGGTTAGTGTCCGTCTGTCTGCCTCCATTTTGATCTCCAGTTGTTATATCACTACACATATTTCCACACAAATTATGTTAATTTACACTCTGACAGCGAGACTTTTCCGGCGTGCGCTTTGCAACTGTTGCTTGTAACAAAGATCTTGACAGGAAGATATGGCAGAGGCCTACTTTGCACAGAGATGTAATTTGTTCTTCTTTACGTGCATTAAAGTCGGTATAAGGGCAAATATTTTAATGAGGCTGGTGATAACATGAGAGCTCAAATTAAAATAAATAAATTACTACAAGAACAACCTTCATGTGAACTGATATCGTATTTCTATTTGTATATTACATATAATACAGGCAGTTTATAGCTCCCCAACGCCCTCCCAAAAAAAAGAAATCATCATTGGCATTAACATGAATACCCAGGAATCAATGATACAGAGTTATTGTATCTGCAGTGAGATGCAGCTATCTGTATGACTAGGACCTTTATATGTAAATTAATAACAAACCTCCAGCAGTGGAAAGCCGTTGTGTGCGGACAGGCATTATCTTGCCGAAATGCGAGCTCGAGATTACGTGCCGTGAAGGGGAACAAAATGGGGTGTAGAATACCGTCGACGTACTACTGTTCCGAAAGAGTGCCACAGACGACAACCGAAGGTGTCCCGCTGTGTAAAGAAATCCCACTCCGGGCCACCAGTCCCGGCTGACGGGCCGTACGGCGGGCGACAGTCGTATCGATGTTGCTCTGCCGTCTGGGGCATCTTCAGAAGTTTCTCTGTTAGTCTTTGTGTTCACTCTGAAGTGGGACGCGTCACTGGAGACTGTTCTAATCCAGTCAGTAAGTTTTCGGGCCAGAGACGTACCCGGAGATGGCTCGGACAGCGACGGGATTCTGATGTGACAGTCACAGCCGTAAGGCCCAACACCTGGGAGTGACGGTCTGGGATGCTGTTTCTCTACGTAGCGGGACCCTTTTAGTCATCTGCTGCTCCCTTTCAGCACAGCAGCACATTAATGATATACTACAACTCGTTTTGACCTCTTTCGTGCTGAGCCATCCCCGTCAAACGGCGAAACAGTGCCCACTTGCGAGCGGCGAGGGTTTCTGCTGCTCGTCTTCGTGTTCCGAACCCTACCTCGGCAATCGGTACCGATCTCCGAATAACTTCTCGCGTAAGAACGAGAGGTGGACCGATGTGTTATTGACTTGCTCAGTGCGCGAATCTCTTTCTCGTAAATAAATTGTCCAATTTTTCTGAGAGTGTAATCGTTTGTTTGTCTGTACTTGTATTCACATCTACAGATTTCCGTCCCATTTGGGTAATTCATTCATGGTGCGACGTCCCCCTCCCCCCACCCCACCCCCCCCACCCTCCCCTCCCCCCTCAATTTTGTGACAGTCACTGAAAAGATTTACTGACCCTTTTAGAAAAATCTGGCCAGAAAGTAGGAACTGGTGTCGACTATTTGCTATAAACAAACAATATGACATAATATGAAGGCTTAGATAAATTTTTGTGTGAATGTAATGTAGGTAGCTTTATGGTGAATATGTCCAAATACCAAAATAAGTTGACGGTGTCGTGTGTGTGCGAGTACTGTGAGTGGCTGTTCTGCTCTCAGTTGTCACGTATTATTATCTTCGAGTACCGGCTTCAATTTACTGGATTTTGACCGTTCTCTTGTGCTCTTCCGGAGCCTGTGCCCGATATTTGAGCTAGCTGTGCACTAACAGAATTTCTTTTATCGTTCTCAGTACACCATGTTACAGTCGTAAGAATTAACATCTCTGCTCGTAGGAAATAATAAGGTAGTAGATTGTCGTTTGCGTCTTCCCATTTTGTACTCTGAGGACAGACTACAGTAGACCGTGCTCCAAATACAGGGTGGTTAGGATTAAATTTTCACTGCTCGTCAGGTGATCGTAGGCCATTGAAACTCGGTGAAAACTTCTGTAAGAGAAATAATGAATAAACCATTGAAAGAAAGATATTTTTACTTCAACACGGGAAGGTAACATTTGTAAATTACTTACCGTGTTTACATTTCGGTTACAAATGTCACTCGAGTGTGACAACCATCTCTGTATCGTTTGTACAGATATCATTTTACAATTGTCCATAGCATTTTTCGAACGGTGGACCACAGAATGTTCAGCTGTTGTGATGAGCTCTTTAGGTCACACAGTACGTCCGTCATTCTCGGCCGTGGCTCCAGTAACTTCTCAAATGATTTGTGCCTCCGTTGGAAGTCGGTCTCTCCCAGGAGCAATTCCCAAATCACCAGTTAATTCCAACTTCCAAAGGTAAAATAAATGTTCGAGTAAAGCCCCGCTCACCCCGTCCGGGTCCACACCGACTGCGACCGTAACGCACACTGATGTTCACGCTTTGACCCTACGTTGCCGTAGCAGTGGCAGTGCCCGAGGGCTAGTCGTCGCACTGACGCTCCTGACGACACAGATCCTGCCGCACACATCTGAACGTCATTCCTGTAAAGTTGGGTACCCGTACGGTAAATAGTTTTTTGTCTGCTCTGGCTCGAGTATAAAAAGTTTAATTGTAATAGCCCTTTACTGTGTGCTCCGCAATTATAGTGCCCCTTACTTTTCACTTATAATAAAAGCACCATTACATCAGTTCCTGATGCATGTTACGAAGTCTTCAGCGCTTGACTCGGTGGCGATCCGAAGCCGCAGAGTGTCGCTTGGGCGTTCATCTCTCTAGGGGTCAGGTGCCGTCACCTCCCGTCCCAGCACCCTACCGTACGTCTCTGTACCTCTTTTCTGGCAGTAAACTCACTGCCACGATACGCCTCCGAACTGTTACGTCTCTGTCGCAGGTACGAGACGGACGGCCCCACGGGGAAGAAGAGGAAGACGGGCGGTCGGCGGACGCCGACCGCCGCCTCGGAGAGCCCCGCCGCGTCGACGCCGACTCCGCCCCCGGACGTAGGGGTGGGGCCGGTACTACCCGGGGAGGCGATTCCGGAGGTGGTCGGCGGCCGGAAGGTGAAGCTGGAGGTGGGTGCCAATGTGACGGTGGGCGGCGGGGGCGGGGGCGCGGTCCCGCCGGGGGCGCAGCCTCCGTCCGTCGTGGTGCGGTCGCCCAACGTCATCGCCACGGCAGGGGGCCCCGGTGAGTAAATGTGTGACGACACCGTACTGAGGGTGTCGCTGCTTTTTCAAATTGTACTGCTTCGGTCTAATATTGTCTTTGTCTGTGCCGTATGCTGCGGAACAGAGCTAATTAACGGGGCTCTATTCCTTTCGTTCAGACGTCTTCCGTTGGACCGAGAAAAAAATTTCACAATAATTATCGTTAAAATGATGAACGGTGTGAGTGTGGTGTCCCGGGGCTCGTCCTCTAAACTTCGGTAGCCCACGTGGCGAGCGCAATGTGTAGTGTCCCCCTTAGAACATTTTGTGAGTCAAATTAATTAAGAGATCATTTCTGCTTTTCAGAATAAAGACAGATTTGAATGAAGTTATACTTTTTGTGAACGAAAAACTTTTAGAAAGGTAATAGAAATAAAAGATGTTTATGTGATTATGAAAATAAAGTACTATTTTTCTGAAATATGCCAAATCGTAAGCATCACTTAATACGAGTTTGTGAATTAATTTAATGTAAAAGGCATCTCTTACAAACTGTGTTATTTTTGTGAAGCAGAAATAAAAACAGAGATCATATTTTGAACTTTCTCGTGACACTCGTAGGAAGACTAATTTTCGTAGCATAATCCAGAAGGGTGTAAAATTGTCATTATGTGTCTAATTATAGGATATTATGAATGACATATTTCATATCTGAAAATTGTTAGACCATTGCTGAAAATAAAGTGGTGTCCCGAGTTCCCCCTATCTGAGGCTGTTGCCTTACGTCTCAGTTTGTTATATACAGTAGCTGGTGCTGGATGCAGCAGACAACCTGAGCCGTCTTCGGTGCTCACTCACAAAAAAAAAGTTAAAAAATATCGAACTGCAATCACAGAAGAATCAAATGTAATAAATAATAGTGCTTAATGCACTGTTATTTGTCTGTCAGCATTACCATACAAAATGGAGATAATGCTGCACTTTGGCACCGTCAATGGTGGACTCCTCCAACAACCGGTATTGGCTGAAGACGTCCTGTGTTTTCAAATCGGTACATCACTATGTGCGGAGTCTCAATGCGACCAATCTCTGTGTTGAAAAGTACGGACATCGGATAGTGGTCAGTGGAATTCAAATCTTCCATTCTTTCGTTTCTTATATAAACTATAATTCAAATATGTTAAACACTGAAACAATTACTTAATCGAATATATATTTATTTTTATTTTCATATTAAAATTAACCCAAATTGTCAGTTTCAGCCTCAGTGGCACCCACACTTGCAGTGAACGTGACAGTGGCTCTGCTGTTGATGGTTCTCCTGCCACTGCCAACAGCTGTCTTCTGGGTACATCCGTTTGAGCCTCGGAGAAAGCGTCGTACACTTTTTTTGTCACTGCCCTTTCCTGTGGCGGCAGCCCACATAACTTACGGACGGCAGATTTTTATCAAACTCCTATAACAAGTCCCGTCGTGGCTGCAGCATTGAGAAATGAGAAAGTTAATTTCTCTCTCTGCGACAATTCTTTGTAGGGAGTTGTGCGTATGTTTAATATTCTTTGACTTCAAACATTCCAGGGCACTACTCTGCTTCCCAGAGTGTGACCAGTTCGTAAATCTCATTTCTCGTCCCATCCATTTTGTAAAAGGACGCACGGAAAGATGACACGGGACACTACGGACAGAGCAGAAACAGACACTGGGGCTGCGTAACAGCATTCGGTGGTCGCGGCCAGGAACAGTCTTCCTTTGACCTGAACCTACACTGCAATTAAACACCGGTTTTGTGTTTCCAATACCTTCCAAACTTCGGTAGTCCAGAACTAGCTGTGAGAAGGTCGCGGGACGTGTTACAAACTCTGCACATTCGTGCATATACGGTGTGTGGCAGAGGGTACTATCTTTTGTATCCTTCCTCATTTCCTTTGCAAACCGTAAGTGTGCCGGGCTGTCGAGCAGTATTAGAGATTTGATCTAACAGATATATTGTGAGCCAGTTGTGGTGTTTCGTTTAGCGAAATTGTCTGTTTGTACGTATAATTCTGAGAATAATAGCAGCCTGAGCCGTACAGCAAGCGGGAGTGTCAGCCGCGTGGGAAATCGACGTACAGTCGTATGGCGTGTGGCGGTGCTCCACTTTCAGGGTTGTGGGGCCGTGCACTATACCGTCACCTCCTCTCTTTCTCACGAGCGTAAACGTGACGGCACTCCCACCGTCCAGCTCGCTTTGCTAGATAGTACTCGTGTGCTGTGACTGAAATCTTAGTCCGCATATTTGTTTTTTAACGAGTCACCCCAGTGACATTTCTCCCGCTCCGAGACCGGTTTGTCGGTACCGTCTTGCGACCTCACCTCTGCCGGCACCACTCTGTCACTACCGAAGTGAAGTTTGTGAAGGTGTTCTTACAATATTGGAATCACTTCGCAACGAAATGGTGATCTCGCCTTTCACCACCTGTCACAGTATTGCGGAGGAAACTGTCAGCCTCTAACTCCTAACACAAAAGGGACTGTCGATGGAGCCCAGTCCCCTGCGTTTCGTGTCAGGAATGAGCCTCGGCGAGCCGCCCCCCCCCCCCCCCCTCCCCTCTCCCCTTGCAGCCAGGTGTCTGTACTGCTGTTCTGCCGTGGTGGCCCGTACATTCTCTCACACTCACCTGGGATCCGTTTCTGGGTCAGAAATTTTTCTCTGCCGAGTGCACCGACCCCATCCGTCTCCGTAAGCAGTTGTCAACTCTGATGATCACTGTTGCGCGTGTCGAGGTTAGTGTCGCCCTCTGCTTTGTTAAGAGCACGGACGACCAGGTGTTGCACGTTACCGGTGTTGATATAATATCAATGCACGTGACTCCCGTCGTTCTGTGGATTTCACTTGTAGGGACACTTTCAGCCGTTAGAAACTTGAATACGGCACACCGTTTCACGCAGGCAGATATAGTGTCGATACAAACCGAAATGTCACTATAATTCGGAATCGTCTAGGTTGAAACTCTTCTCAGAGAAGGGGGAAAGTTGAAAAAGTAATATGCGTTAACATGTAATACTTTAAACAATATTGAGAACAGAGTAAAGAATTTGGAATCATTATATTTCAACATAATTTGGTTGTCCAGTTTGTTATAGTAATAGCACTTTTTCTGTAGTTTGAATACTGTGTTCATGTTATCGAGTAAGATACAAGTATTTTCCGTTGTGCAGCTGCGGTGGAAGATATCCCAGAAAATAGTAATACTAATAATAATACTAATAATAATAATAATAATAATAATAATAATAATGTACTTGTGGAAACAATGTCCACGTGTCAGTGTGTGTGAGATTAAACTTGCATGTACCCAGTATCAGTGACAGCACGTGTATCGGATCCCCCTTCCCATACTTAAGGCACAATTTCTGTGCCGACAAGTGCCCCAGCTGTATGACGATGACATTGTGTCGTATGAGCAGTAACTGCTTGCAAGATTCCAAAGTAAAGGAGCAATCCTCTTTAATCCTCTCGACCACTAATTCCGTTAAGACTTCTCTATCTCTGTCTCTATCTCTCCCCTATTTGTATTACATTTCGACCACATATTCCAAATCAGTTTTCACTTCTCTGCAGTTGCTTTTGTGCCGACCCTTCACATCTGATAAAACATTAGTACTTACCTGTAACATTCCTCTACTTCAACAGAATAAATTGTCCACATACATGCAATAGAACCAGTCCGTTTCAGTCGTGTAACTTCTGTTACAATAAAACACACCATTCGGTATTAAGGCCCCTATATTAGGGCATTCGAAAACACTGAAGTACTGTACGTTCGGCGGCCACTCTCGACAGTCGGCAGATGCGCCCCACCGCTCGCCACTCGTCACGGTCGGGCGTCACGCACGCAGAACTGTGGCACGTTGCTACGCCGTGAAGACTAAAACTTACGGATATACTATTGTCTAAAATTAACAGTTTTTGGAATCGATACGGCAGTCGGCCTACTACATTTTTTGGATCGGTGCCGATTGCACGCACGACCTCTCAGACCTCATTCCGAGAGATTATCGGAACGAACTCCGGCGCATTCAAGTTCCAGGTGGCGTGTCGAGCCCCCACCAGGGCATCGTTGTGTCGGTGCCGCTGTCGGCCGCTAGTGCGGCGGTGCCCACTGCTGCCCCCGTCTCCGTGGCCTCCGGCACACCCGCACCTCCGCCCGCGACAGACGCTGCGGCGACGTCGTCGGACCTGACGCCTCCGCCGCAGGGTCCGCCCGCGGCGCAGCCGACGCTGTTCCAGCAGCTGCAGCAGTCGATGGCGCACTCGGCGCACCACATCCAACCGCCACAGCCGTCGCCCCCGCCTCCGCGCCACACGCCGTCGCCGCAGCAGACGTCGACGCTTGTCATGGTGGAAGAGCCGCAGCCGGCCCACCACCACCCGGCCAAGAGGCAGAGGTGGGTGGGGCTCTCCTTCACAAAATGTCTCGGTCGCCCTGGGCAGTGTCAGTTCGTGGTGTACGTTTGGGTGTTCGGGCGACACGTCTCCACCTAAAATATATTCTCGTAGAGTATTCTACGTTAGCAATTCTGCTCACTTTGTAGAACGTCTCGGTCTACTGTGGCTCTGAGACACAGAAGTTACAGTCTGCTTCGTTGTGTTCTCCCATTTTACTAGTTGCGTAAACATCAGGCATTTGTTCGACCGAACTCGGTGGGCTGGTTTTCGTGTCGCCTCGTTATGTCTCAGATGGCAAATATTGTGAAGTAGCCAGTGATGTGGTAATAGTTCGTTTATGGTGAAACGTGAAAAGGAGACCGGCTACCTTTTCTGAAATGCCAGTTGAGAGTGATTAAAAGACGACTTATGCGAACTGACCGAAATCCCTGTACCTTGGGACATTGCCATCCCTGAAAAAGAAATTTCTTGCTAAATACTCTGGACCATAGAACTCAAGCACTTCTAGACTAGAAGAGCCTCACAAAAAATTACAACACCTATGAATAGTATTCTGATGTTACAGGTGCTCAGATGGAGAAATTATACAGGTATTGCTGCCATAATCAGTGACTGTGGGAGACATTTCAACTGAGGCAGAGAAAGAGATGCCAATTATTGCTTACGTCCCTTATTGTCACACAACATCCGGAAACATGGGTCAACGTGTACAGAGACGTGACACCCGCTATGTACCCCTCATGTTAAGTGATGATAAAAAGAAGTCTCCTTTGTAATCTTCAAGGCAACGTAGGTCTCAGGAAGACAGGCAGGTGTAAGTGTGTGTGTGTGTGTGTGTGTGTGTGTGTGTGTGTGTGTGTGTGTGTGTGTGTGTGTGTGTGCTGCATTCAGTGCAGATGTGTCGCATGCCGTTTGAGTTAGGCTATTAGAATGTCGAGGAAGAACAGTGACACACCCGACTAAAACGACTGTCACCAGGCCCCGCCTCGAGTGTAATCACGAAGTAAAATATGGAGGAGGTGAGTACTGCAGTCGTGACTCGCAGTTTCTGGGGAAGAGTAATAAACAAGTTTGTCGTATCGGGGAAACCTAATAAATTTGGTCAGAGGTTTCAATTTAAACAGAAGCTCGGAACCCGATGTTCTGTTTATTAAGAAAGTGCCATTTGTGGCTGGAAAATGCTGAGAAAGACGTGTCATTTTCACCAAATATCAGTGCAGAGTCCGAAAAACGAACGAGCACCTAAATGTGTTGCAGGCACAGGGTGTCGAACTCGGCCATCAATAGTCGTACAAGCCAGAGAACAGCTGGCAATCGGTAACTCGGCCGGACACGTGAACACGCTCCGTTAGTCGGACCGCTTCTCCTCCCCCCTCCCTTCCCTCCGTCTGCCTATGCGACGTCCCCCACCCCCACCTTCCGGTCTATTCGTGATCCGTCTGCCCCTCCCGATTGCACTGTATCCTATCCCAAATTGTTCTTTAGATTGTGACTCACAGCTTTGGTAGAAGAACTTTTCCGTTTGCATGCCATCAAAGAGCTGGTGAAATCTTTATTGTGACTCAAGTAGTTTCCAAAAATTATTTCTGTTCCAGTGGTATCCACCACAGTTCCATTATTGTGACATATGTAACTTAATCTTAAACCCACCATCTCCAGTTCCTTAAAGAACAAACTCCCACGAACAGGGTGTCTCCGGACACCTGATTAAAAATGAGCTAATGTTATAATTAATATTTGACATTAAGCATACAAGCGTGAAAAAGTTTATAAAACATTTGAAATTACATTTACAGTTTGTCGGAAGTAGTGAAGTACTCCCATTACCGAACACTCGACGAGCGTAGTCCAGCTAATTTGCATTCAGTTTCTATTGAAAGCTGGTTTGGCACGCATCTAAATGTCTGTGACGTCACACCACATGAACCGCGCATCACACGGTGATCTAATTTTGCAGCTGCATTCGGTGATAGATGTGGTTACTGTCTGTAAATAAGTAACAAATCAAAACGTCACACCTGGTGCAAAAGTTTTACTGCGAGAACAGCAAACATGTAGTAAAGTATAAACTTTTTTTTCACCTCTCTCTGGGTGATGGATTTGGCAAGAAAAATAATTTTTGTGAAACTTTGAAATTATGTATAAAGTTTGTTAGAGGTCACTGAGTGTTCTGATTCTCGAATGCTGGGTTAGCCCTGCAAAGAGAGCAGTTTGTGTACCATCAGTTACACTGCCTCGAGATGTAGGCCCAGTTTCTAGCAGCAATACGTGTGTTACTTTGTTAAACGTTTGACATCATATTATACCTCATCATGAGTAGATTGTGACATCATTCATATCTTTAAAATTCTGTTAATAATTGTATTAATTGTTGTTGTGGTCTTCAGTCCTGAGACTGGTTTGATGCAGCTCTTCATGCTACTCTATCCTGTGCGAGCTTCTTCATCTCCCAGTACCTACTGCAGCCTACATCCTTCTGAATCTGCTTAGTGTATTCATCTCTCAGTCTCCCTCTATGATTTTTACCCTCCACACTGCCCTCCAGTACTAAATTTTTGATCCCTTGATGCCTCAGAACATGTCCTACCAACCGATCCCTTCTTCTGGTCAAGTTGTGTCACAAATTTCTCTCCTCCCCAATCCTATTCAATACCTCCTCCTTAGTTATGTAATCTACCCATCTAATCTTCAGCATTCTTCTGTAGCACCAAATTTCGAAAGCTTCTATTCTCTTCTTGTACAAACTATTTATCGTCCACATTTCACTTCCATACATGGCTACACTCCATACAAATACTTTCTGAAACGACTTCTGACACTTAAATATATACTCAATGTTAACAAATTTCTCTTCTTCAGAAATGCTTTCCTTGCCATTGCCAGTCTATATTTTATATCCTCTCTACATCGACCATCATCAGTTGTTTTGCTCCCCGAATAGCAAAACTCCTTCACTACTTTAAGTGTCTCATTTCCTAATCTAATTCCGTCAGCATCACCCGACTTAATTCGCCTACATCCCATTATCCTCGTTATGCTTTTGTTGATGTTCATCTTATATCCTCCTTTCAAGACACTGTCCATTCCGTTCAACTGCTCTTCCAAGTTCTTTGCTGTTTCTAACAGAATTACAATGTTATTGGCGAACCTCAAAGTTTTTATTTCTTCTCCATGGATTTTAATACCTACTCCGAATTTTTCCTTTGTTACCTTCACCGCTTGCTCAATATACAGATTGAATAACATCGGGGAGAGGCTACAACTCTGTCTCACTCCCTTCCCAACCACTGCTTCCCTTTCATGCCCCTCGACTATTATAACTGCCATCTGGTTTCTGCACTAATTGTAAATAGCGTTTCGCTCCCTGTATTTTACCCCTGCCACCTTCAGAATTTGAAAGAGGGTATTCCAGTCAACATAGTCAAAAGCTTTCTCTAAGTCTACAAATGCTAGAAACGTAGGTTTGCCCTTCCTTAATCTAGCTTCTAAGATAAGTCGTAAGGTCAGTATTGCCTCACCTATTCCAACATTTCTATGGAATTTGAACTGATCTTCCCCGAGGTCGGCTTCTACTAGTTTTTCCATTCGTCTGTAATTAGTATTTTGCAGCCGTAACTTATTAAACTCATAGTTCAGCAATTTTCACATCTGTCAACACCTGCTTTCTCTGGGATTGAAATTATTATATAAATCTTGAAGTCTGAGGGTACTTCGACTGTCTTGTACATCTTGCTCACCAGATGGTAGAGTTTTGTCAGGACTGGCTCTCCCAAGGCTGTCAGTAATTCTAATGGAATGTTGTCTACTGCCGGGCCCTTGTTTCGACTCAGGTCTTCCAGTGCTCTGTCAAACTGTTCACGCAGTATCGTATCTCCCATTTCATTTTCATCTACAACCTCCTCCATTTCCATAATAATGTCCTCAAGTACATCGCCCTTGTATAGACCATCTATATACTCCTTCCAACTTTCTGCTTTCACCTCTTTGCTTAGAACTGGGTTTCCATCTGAGCACTTGATATTCATACAAGTGGCTTTCAATTCTCCGAAGGTCTCTTTAATTTTCCTGTAGGCTGTATCTATCTTACCCCTAGTGAGATATGCCTCTACATCCTTACATTTGTCCTCTAGCCATGCCTGCTTAGCCATTTTGCACTTCCTGTCGATCTCATTTTTGAGATGTCTGTATTCCTTTTTGCCTGCTTCATTTACTGCGTTTTTATATATTCTCCTTTCATCAATTAAATTCAGTAATTCTTCTGTTACCCAAGGATTTCTACTAGCCCTCGTCTTTTTACCTACTTGATCCTCTGCTGCCTTCACTACTTCATCCCTCAGAGCTACCCATTCGTCTTCTACTGTATTTCTCTCCCCCATTCCTGTCAATTGTTCGTTTACACTCTCCTTGAAACTCTGCACAACCTCTGGTTCTTTCAGTTTATCCAGGTCCCATCTCCTTAAATTCCCACCTTATTGCAGTTTCTTCAGTTTTAGTCTACAGTTCATGACCAGTAGATTGTGGTCAGAGTCCACATCTGCCCCTGCAAATGTCCTACAATTTAAAACCTGGTTCCTAAATCTCTGTCTTACCATTGTATAGTCTATCTGATACATTTTAATATCTCCAGGATTCTTTCATGTATACAACCTTCTTTTATGATTCTTGAACCAAGTGTTAGCTATGATTAAGTTATGCTCTGTGCAAAATTCAACCAGACGGCTTCCTTTTTCAATTCTTAGCCTCAATCCATATTCACCCACTATGTTTCCTTCTCTCCCTATTCCTGCTCTCGAATTCCAGTCACCCATGACTATTAAATTTTCGTCTCCCTTCAATACCTGAATAATTTCTTTTATCTCATCATTTCTTTGTCATCTGCAGAGCTAGTTGGCATATAAACTTGAACTACTGTAGTAGGCATGGGCTTCGTGTCTATCTTGGACACTGTAATACGTTCACTATGCTGTTTGTAGTAGCTTACCCGCACTCCTATTTTTTTATTCATTATTAAACCTACTCCTGTGTTACCCCTATTTGATTTTGTATTTACAGGGTGTTTCAAAAATGACCGGTATATTTGAAACGGCAATACAAACTAAACGAGCAGTGATAGAAATACACCGTTTGTTGCAATATGCTTGGGACAACAGTACATTTTCAGGCAGACAAACTTTCAAAATTACAGTAGTAACAATTGTCAACAACAGATGTCGCTGCGGTCTCGGAAACTCTATAGTACGATATTTTCCACATATCTACCATGCGTAGCAATAATATGGCGTAGTCTCTGAATGAAATTACCCGAAACCTTTGACAACGTGTCTGGCAGAATGGCTTCACATGCAGATGAGATGTACTGCTTCAGCTGTTCAATTGTTTCTGGATTCTGGCGGTACACCTGGTCTTTCAAGTGTCCCCACAAAAAGAAGTCACAGGGGTTCATGTCTGGCGAATAGGGAGGCCAATCCACGCCGCCTCCAGTATGTTTCGGATAGCCCAAAGCAATCACATGATCATCGAAATATTCATTCAGGAAATTAAAGACATTGGCCGTGCGATGTGGCCGGGCACCATCTTGCATAAGCCACGAAGTGTTCGCTGTGTCGTCTAAGGCAGTTTGTACCACCACAAATTCACGAAGAATGTCCAGATAACGTGATGCAGTAATCGTTTCGGATCTGAAAAATGGGCCAATGATTCCTTTGGAAGAAATGGCGGCCCAGACCAGTACTTTTTGAGGATGCAGGGATGATGGGACTGCAACATGGGGCTTTTCGGTTCCCCATATGCACCTTTTCTGTTTATTGACGAAGCCGTCCAGGTAAAAATAAGCTTCATCAGTAAACCAAATGCTGCCCACATGCATATCGCCGTCATCAATCCTGTGCACTATATCGTTAGCGAATGTCTCTCGTGTAGCAATGGTAGCGGCGCTGAGGGGTTGCCGCATTTGAATTTTGTATGGATAGAGGTGTAAACTTTGGCGCATGAGACGATACGTGGACGTTGGCGTCATTTGGACCGCAGCTGCAACACGGCGAATGGAAACCCGAGGCCGCTGTTGGATCACCTGCTGCACTAGCTGCGCGTTGCCCTCTGTGGTTGCCGTACGCGGTCGCCCTACCTTTCCAGCACGTTCATCCGTCACATTCCCAGCCCGTTGAAATTTTTCAAACAGAGTCTTTATTGTATCGCTTTTCGGTCCTTTGGTTACATTAAACCTCCGTTGAAAACTTTGTCTTGTTGCACCAACACTGTGTTGTAGGCGGTGGAATTCCAACACCAGAAAAATCCTCTGTTCTAAGGAATAAACCATGTTGTCCACAGCACACTTGCACGTTGTGAACAGCACACGCTTACAGCAGAAAGACGACGTACAGAATGGCGCAACCACAGACTGCGATGTCTTCTATATCTTTCACATCACTTGCAGCGCCATCTGTTGTTGAAAATTGTAACTACTGTAATTTCGAAAGTTTGTCCGCCTGAAAATGTACTGTTGTCCCAAGCATATTGCAACAAACGGTGTATTTCTATTGCTGCTCGTTTAGTTTTTATTACCGTTTCAAATATACCGGTCATTTTTGAAACACCCTGTATATTAAAAACAAAGATTCCAAGTGGGAAAGTGCCGGTAGACAGGCACAATAAAATAACACACAAACACTCACACAAAATTTCTAGCTTTTCCTATTCATTATTAAACCTACTCCTGCATTACCCCTATTTGAATTTGTATTTATATCCCTGTATTCACCTGACCAAAAGTCTTGTTCCTCCTACCACCGAACTTCACTAATCCCACTATATCTAACTTTAACCTATCCATTTCCCTTTTTAAATTTTCTAACCTACCTGCCCGATTAAGGGATCTGACATTCCACGCTCCGATCTGTAAAATGCCAGTTTTCTTTCTCCTGATAACGACGTCGTCCTGAGTAGTCCCCGCCAGGAGATCTGAATGGGGGACTATTTTACCTTCGGAATATTTTACCCAAGAGGCCGCCATCGTCATTTAACCATACAGTAAAGCAACATGCCCTCGGGAAAAATTACGGCTGTAGTTTCCGCTTGCTTTCAGCCGTTCGCAGTACCACAATAGCAAGGCTTTTTGGTTAATGGTACAAGGCCAGGTCAGTCAATCATCCAGACTGTTGCCCCTGCAACTACTAAAAAGGCTGCTGCCCCTCTTCAGGAACCACATGTTTGTCTGGCCTCTCAAAAGATACCAATCCGTTGTGGTTGCACCTAGGGTACGGCTATCTGTATCGTTGAGGCACGCAAGCCTCCCCACCACCCACCAACGGCAAGAAGGTCCATGATTCATGGGGGGGAGGATTGTATTAATTACTGAAAATCAAATTTTTGTTGCCCATGGAACCTGTAAGATACACAATGTGCAACAGCAAACGTGCTGCATATGTAACACATTTTACTGTACGCCATTTTAACACTTCGTCTGCTGTCTGTGTAAACCATTACCACTGTATTGTGCGTTTCCAGCTTCTTTGAATTGACTTTTTTCCTTACTGTATTTAATGAATGTTAGGTTTTGCAAAACACTTAAAATTTTATGTAAGTCAAAATAAGTCATTATGACCATTCTAGTCCTAAGACTCTACTGTTCTGTTTTCAGTAATTCAAAACTTAACACATTGATACCACAATTATAAATTAGTGCAAACAGTTTTCACATGTAGAGTGTCTCTCGCTCTGTGTGTGTGTGTGTGTGTGTGTGTGTGTGTGTGTGTGTGTGTGTGTGTGCGCGCAACTGACTCTTTGCAGAAAACCATTTTACACTTTATTTTCCAAATGCATAACAGAGAACAAATGTTCCATAGTTTAGAAAATAAAAAATCTCTGACAAATGAATGTAAACAATTGTTTTGACAAAAGTTTACAAAATCAGACTGGGAAATACTCAATCAAAGTTCGACACAATTATACTCGCACAGAGTCAGAATCGTTACTTGAACTGTCAGTGTCCCATTTCACACTGTCGTCGTCAACTAAATCTGACTCTTATTTGTGCAAAGTTTCGTCAGCCATGTCTGTTGTTTCTGTACCTACCGAACAGACAGTTTCTGTCCTCTGTCAGCTCGGTTTTGCGTACTTGATCTACCAGTCGATTTAGAAGGTACGTACATTTCAGAAATCTTATCAGCCGCCCTCGCAACATGACAGAGAGTGACTGTGCCCACCAATATACGCAATTCCCTATTAAATGTGTGAGAAACCGCTTCCTGTCGAGTGACAGGACAGCCAGCTATTGACATTATCACATCCCGACAGGTGATGAGATGTACCAGATTGTGAAATACATTGTGGGAATTTTTTACAACGTAATAAACATTTCAGTTCTAGATACAATAATGTCGAGTATCCCAAATTATCGAATGTTCCAAACTTTGTTCTATAAACATTCTTGGGGTTGTGTACACGAGAGTAATTTCCGACCACAACTACCCATGTGCACCGAGCGAGGTGGCACAGTGGTACCGAGTATGTGTTACAGATAACACACGGAAGGTACTATGTGCATACCAAGTCACTTTACATGTATCGGAAACTGGTTAATGGAACCCATCTACGTTACGTCGAGTGGAGTTTCTGACGTTTAAATGTTCGTTTCGGAGTCGTGGCTGCATACATTTTAACATTATTACTGGTTGCGGCCAAATAATTGTAATACACACGTTAACTTGATACCAACTACGTCTTGACCACATAACAAAGTATATCCTGTGACTGACTGCATTGTTCGTAAATTCGGTGCTCGCCTCCGACTGACAGAAGCATTGTTGTGCACATATACTTACAAATAAGCATAATAATAAAAAGCAGAATGAATTATTATGTTTTTAATATTAACCTAAAAGAGCCAAAATTAGTGAAAATAAAATTATAATTAGGAAGTAAGTAAGTCTGTTTAACTGTGCTTTGGATAAAGAAAAAATTGAGAAAATTATAAGAACTTCATGTAAACAATTTCTGCTTGGGATCACAGGGTCCATAGTTGTTTGTTTATAAAGTGATATAGCTCAGTGAAAAGCACTCATTCTTCTCTTCTCAGTAAATGAGTGAAGTTTTCTAAATTGAATGATAAGTAAAATAACAAGTTCTTCTAAAGAAAGTAGACATTTTTGGAATCACAAAAATAATGGCTACAGAACTATGGCACTTATTTTTGGAAGTAACCTTATTTAAGATTCGAAGGTTCTGGAACACGAGAATGTTTGTTACAATAATTTTTGAAATAGGACATTGGTATGCCTGCTAAACCACTGGGCAGAACAGGTAATTAGGATTGTGGAAAGGGCCAAATAAGGTTGGGGGCAGTTTCATCTTAAAATTGTAATTTAATAACACATTTACAACCAAAGCGGCACATAGCCGAGCCTTTAAAACTACGAGTTTCAAAATGCAATTCTTTCATGGCGGAAGGCCTCCAAACAAGAAATCCAAAAAAATTAACAAGATAAAAAAATGCAGTTAAAATGGAAAATAACATTATTAATGACAGCTAGGTTGAAAGCCTCAAGGCAATGGTGGTTAGACAAACATAAACAACATGGCTGAAGGCCCACAATAAATTTTGCAAGATTTTAAAGTAAATTACCATAACCGTTCAAAGGCAGAAACTCGAAATGTTTAATCTTGAAAGGTAATTTTAAGAATACAGTTCCAAGTTTGAAGGCTCAAAATTAATTTCACAAAATTTTTTAAAAAAATTTGACCATAAACATCAAATTTTTAGTAGATGAAACCAGACTAAAAGAAAAGACAACACAACGGCAATACCCTTTCGGCAAATACTACGTCACGGAATTCAAACTTACTTCCATAAAACACAGTACAGCTGAGAATTTTTCTTTTATCATTGGCTCTGATATATTATAAACAGACAGTTAAACACCGGTGAGAAAGACAGTAGGGACAACACAACTCTGAAGCCTCCAGGGGGTCGGTCTGCCCTTGTTCACGTCGGTGAGACAGGTGGTGATCTGTCAGAACACAACCGAGTGACAGCCACGGACCGACCGACAACGAGTTACTTGCCACCGATCGGTACGCTAGAATTGAAACACAAAATGATACGGCCACGATTATCCACAATCAAATACATATACGTATTATGCTATCGAACTACCCACCGTTCGGACAGCGACAACTGGTGAGGAAAGGACACTGCCTGAAAATACGTCAGTGGCCAGGGCAGGTAACCGGAATACTAACGGCCACAAGGCGGAAAATTCTGCCGGTGCACTCGAATTGTAGTCAACCGATACAGTTAGTTCCACTGCACTGCGACTAAATTTCAGCAATAGAAACACTCGGTGTAGCTCACAGGGAAACCTCCCCAATAGCGAATCACACAACGTGAATGGACGTCACTCGGGTACTCGAAACCACTACTCGACTTTGACGTCCCGGAGACACACGCCCTGACACTGAGGGGACTGCCGGCGGACCCAACCGACTGCACTGTGCGGAGAGAACTTCCCCGGTCCACAGCGAACGACCGACTCGCTCAGAATGCCAACAGCATCTAAAATGGTTGTCATTGGAACCTGACAGACACTTGCACGAAGACCTGAACGATACCCGAAAGTAGCTAAGCACACACACACACACACACACACACACACACACACACACACACACACACACACACTGCTGACTCTATAACGATCGGCGAGCTGAAACGCGTCGTCTGATAGGGCGACCGACCGAAGGTCCGTCGATACCGTGGCCCGTCTCGAGTGACGCATTGCAGCAATAGTGGGGCGAGCCATGTCGGCGCAGACCTCACTGCTGCTCCGACCCGACTGCACCGGTGCCACACTGCAACTCTCCGGACTGCGCTCCAGACGCTTTCCAGCTGAGCGGCAGACCTGACTTGCTTACGACTGACGACAACTGGCAAGTAACAGCAGTCAAGCAAAGACACTACGAGGGGGAGCATATGGATACGCGCTGCTAGTGCCGCTCACAGTCGGGCAAGGCAGCAGCTCGGTGGCAGTAGTAATCTAAATTAACGTGGTGAGGTGAAAATATGTTAAAAACAGGGTGTAAAATACGTGATGGCGGGAACACGAGTCACGTGTGGGGCTCAGACATTTTTGTAAAAAGTAAGATGTTTACTGAGAAGAGATGAATGAGTGCTGTTTCCCCAAGCTATATCACTTTATAAACAAATAACTATTTGCTCACTAAAATTTGAACTATATGTCTTCTTTACCAAATTTAAATACTTGGTATCTCTTTTTAAAAAATTACTTAAAGATAAACAAATTACACTATTGTAATTGGGAAATTACAATGTTAACAATAATATTTTATGAATTCCTGCTCAAATGGAAGGTGGCCAATGTGTGAAACTGTTATGTATGTGCCATTTGTGTAACGAGATCAAATAAAGAAAGAAAAAAAAATTAGAATAATATCAACAATGGTACGAGAACAGATATGATGGTACCAACTTCCTCTGGTGCGAGACTGCTACAGGAAAATTTTAAAAATTACACCGTGATAGCATCTCTCACGACTATATATCATTCGTTATTATACTATTAAGTTTCAGGTTACATCGAGAATAGCCACTGTGGCCTATTGGAAATTATGTAAACTGTATTGCTGCGCAATTGTCTCGCATATAATCGCTCCGATACTTAGGGACAGAAAAATTTTGTGAAAAAGATAATGCAAAACTGATAGTGTTTAGTGAAATAACACGAAATAAGTGATTTTTTCACAATATCGTTAAATTTGTCATTTTTCCCATACAAAAATGTTATAAAACTGATGATGACAATTAAACAATATTCGTAACCGGTAGTTATTGAAAACTAAAATTGTATTTTCTCTTCTTTTTCCTCTCGAGGCTGAGGTGTGTGTATAATCTTAAAACCACAGTTCATTGCCTGCCTAACGAAGTATGATGTGGCATCTGAAGTTACAAAAAAAAAGGCAATGAAATGAGAAAAAAATCACCAAAATTGACAAAATTAACAACACACCAAATTCAACATAAGGTAACACAAAATTTGGCAAAGAATAATGCTGAGTTAGGGAAAATTTAGCACTGAATTAGGAAAAAAAGGGCATCGAATTTGACACATTAAAGAAACTCAGAATTTGGCAAAATATAACTCAGAATTTGGCAAAATATAACTCAGAATTTGGCAAAATATAACTCAGAATTTGGCAAAATATAACTCAGAATTTGGCAAAATATAACTCAGAATTTGGCAAAATATAACTCAGAATTTGGCAAAATATAACTCAGAATTTGGCAAAATATAACTCAGAATTTGGCAAAAAATATCTCAGAATTTGGCAAAAAATGACACTGAAGTTGAAAAAAGCACTAAAACCAGTGAAAAATAACACGGAAAAAGGAAAAAGTATCTCAGAATTGGACTAAATAAAATAACTGAGAATTTGGCCAAAAATGGTGGTTAATGTGACAAAAAATAGCACCAAACTCTGCAATAATTAACACCCAATTTCGCAAAAATTTATACCAAATTTGGTAAAAAGTAACACTGAACTTGCCCACGAAATAAAACTATTTTTTCTTGTCCCTATCCACACCTCGTCACAGTAGAGCACGTGTAACGAAATTCGTACCTCCCGTGCAGGTCGCAGTCGACGGAGAAGCCGGGGACGTCTGCCTCGACCCCACCGGTGGACACGAAGTCGGTGGCACCGGTCGCCGTAAACCGCAGCGGGAAACCGCGTCGCGGGGCGGGTGGGAGCAGCAGTCTCCCGTCCGCCCCCACGGTGGCCCCCGTCACCAAGAGCCGGCGAGGGGGCGGCGATCCCACCCCTCCCCCTCTGCCCGTCAAGGAGTCCCCGCCGAGCAGCCCCGGCTCGGAAAGCGCGCAGTCAGCGCCCGCCGCCTCGTCGTCGTCGCGCAGGTCCTGCACCGTCGGCAGTGCCGCCGCCTCCGCCTGCGCCAAGGCAGCCCTTCCCGTCACCGGCGTTGGTCGTGCCCGCCGGGAGAAGGACGAGCGGGACGTCAAGCCGTGAGTAGGACACTGCTGCTGTGTGCGGGAGGGGAGGAGCCACTGCCTCCGGAGTGCGGGACGTGCGGTAGTTTCTGGCAGGCGGTCATTAGGGTCTATAGAGTGATTCCGTGCATCTCTCCCAGCTAACCTATTCTTTGAGTGTCTCTTCAGCTCTGCACAACTAGTCCGACCCACGTCCACTTGTACCCAGTCGAGGCTCGGTCTCCCCCTCAGAATTGTCACTCCCCACGAGACTGAATTTCATTGCCAAATTGACCATTGCTCATTGCCCGACCTCTTCTTTTAGTGAAGTTGTGCTGTCAATTTTTTGCTTAGCTTTATTGAGTAGTTCTGTATTCTTCATTTCAAATGGTTTTATTCTGTTATTGTTTCAGCTGCTTACAGTTCGTATTTCAGTCATGTACAAAACTATATTCCACACAAATTCCTTCAAAAAGAGACTTCCTAACAATTAAATGTATATTTAACAGTAACAGATTACCTTATCGAGAAGAGCTTTCCTCGCTAATTGTAGCATGCGTTTTGTACTTGTCACATCTAATTTAGCTGCCGAGTTGTAAAATTCTACTACTTCTAGCACCTCATTTTCTAATCTACTTCTTAGATTCAATTTGAGTACATTTCTGTTATTGTTAATTGTATAACCTCTTTTCATTAGACTCGTTACCTGTTTCCGGGGCTGCCCATTCTGTTTGACTTCTCTTCTCAGTCGGGGGGGGAAAAAAAATGTGAGACCTTCGAGGACAGAGTCATTTTATTGACAAGTGAAGGAATGGGTAGTTACATCACTGTAGTAGTGAAGTGTAGCAAATTTGGATCCGTCGAAACACACGTCACGGCAAAGTGTACCCGAACAGTGTAGTCACTGCACAGTGTAACCCCCTCCGGCAGCCAGGCAGGTTCGTAGACGGTCACAAAAATCCCGAACGGCAGACCGCGATAGTCCGTCCGGAGTCCGTCACACCGCCCGTCGCCATTCGGTGACAGTTCTCTCGGGCCCCGGAGTACGAGTAACTTCTCGCTACACTGCAGCTCGTAGGCTATCGGCGAGAGATCTGCCGATCTCGCCGGCCGGGCAGTCGTCTTACACCGCAGAGAGCACGTCACGGTTCGGCAGCCATACGCAGACCTTCCTCGGCCCACCGGTAGAGCTCGTCACCTTCCGTTCGAAGAACTGACAGTGGCGGCAGAAGCGGGAGCTCTGTATGGTAGTGGGCACTAGAAAAACCCCTGATGTGGCCACGAGCTGTAACTGACAGCTTCCCACACAGTGAAGCCCTGGACAGATCCGCGTGTCGTGGGCGAATGCAGTCCGGAATAGGTCGCTCACCAGGTCTGCGTTGTACACGCGTACGTCCGCCAGTCGCGTACCGTTATAACCCGTTCTCGTATCTGTAAATGACAGAACACCGTTCCGGGCTCTGGTCGACTGTTTCGTGGCGCCAGAGTAGGTGTGCTCGGTGGTATTGTTGCCGGAGGCACGGACGATCTCTATACTGCCGCGAGCAGACACTTCCCACCGATCTCTACCGACTCGACAGTTGCGACACGTGCCCGTGCTATGTCCCCGGACGACGTCCTGTCGGCCGTCGCCATTCGCGCGGTACGTAGAACTCTGTGTGCGTCTGCACTGCACGGATGTCCGGTACCCGGTCTGAGGGTGCGGGAATGTTCCACTGTCGAAAGTGGTGAGGCACCGCCGCTAAGTGCCTGGAGCTGCCCGACAGGAAAGTGTACTCGTAGGCAGGACACGGGCATACTGTGGAACGGATGTCGCAAACACTCTTTGCCTCTAAACTCTGCAGTGTTACTGTCGGCAGATTCGAAACGGAGGCACCACAGACTGGCCTCCCGAGCACCGTTTGGTCTCTGATAGTTGTGACTGATTAATCTCCTACACTACGACCTCTTAGTGTGCACGTATTGTACCTGGTGCCACCGAACCTTTTTCTCGAGGATGCTGCGCTACTGCTCCCCTCCCCCCCTCTGCCCCTGCCCCTGTCCCGCAGTGTAAAAGTCATTAGTAAATGTGTAAAATTTTTCTTTCTTCTCCCTGCACTTTTAATCCACTTTCCTGATTTGTTCGCAATTTTATTTATTGCTTCCTCATTCTACAAATTGCTGGTGTAGTAACTAACGTAATTAATTCCGTACTGGATCAACTGCTCTTATCTCGACTGAAGCCTCACCTGTGTACACGACATATAATAGATTTTGCTATTAGTGGATAGGCAATTGATGAGGCATATTCAGATATGTTATTGTGTTCTGATTGTTACAGTAAATACATGTGTACCTAACTGCAGAAACACGAATATCTTATAGAAGCTTTGTGGACTGCAGGATAAGACAGTCGATTCCTGTTTCGTGGAAAGCGGTCTGCAGTTCCTCTTCTGACTGAACCGGCATTGACCCGTACATTTCTTCAAGTTACCGAAGACGTGAAAATCACACGGTGAACAATCAGGGCTGTACGGAGAATGTTAGTGTTTGTTACTCAAACCACTGCAGTTTAGCAGTCATTCGATCGTGAGTGACGGCATTACCGCAGATTTTGGCTTTAGTGCACGCCGATCGCAGTTCACCCTCGAGGAACTCTACGAGTGCAGGATGCCTTCTTTCTCGGATGCTACGCTTCGACGATTCGGTCGGAAAACACTGCACCGTCACCGTACAGCCCAGATGTTTCACCGTGTGATTGTGACGTATTTGGCAATTTATAGAAAGATGTGGACAGACGCGAGTTTCGGTCAGACGTGGAAGTGCGAGAGTGGGTGCGATTGTAGATCTGTCAGCGACCGACCACATTCTACGAAACGGGAATCGATCGTCACGTCTCCCAGTGGAATGAACGCCTCGATACGCGTGGTGATTAGTTTTGAATGTAACCGTTGTTATGGGTGTTAAGTTTACATTTGATTGCCCCTCATAAAAATATTGCCGCTTCGAAAAAAGTGTCACCCGATACCGTCTGACACGCTGAGAATGTATATCCTCGTATTTCAGTTGACGACTCGTCATAAAAAGCATTGGCCGATAGAGATCTTCACTCGGGTTCTGTTTTTCTTAAAGTCGACTGGGACTGATCTCACTTTCTCTTAGGAATATTTTACCAGTTATTTTTGCCAAAAACTCTGTTGCTTTTGTACAATATGGCCATTTTGGCGAACCCCCAGTCCGGAGAGCTGGTCTACGCCGTTTGCTCGCAGATCTCTCCCTCTGGCTGCAGGAATCTGTGAATCTGGCAGCGTACCACACTCGTCACCACTCACGCCAGTTTGCATCGTGATCGCCCTGTTCGGTCAGTTAAAGTGATCGCTGTCACGGTTTGTACACTCGTTCGCGTCTGCTCAGTTGTAGGTGAAGGAGACTGCAGAACTGCTACAGTATTGGGAAAATGCAGTCATTCTGTAACGGTACGGTACGGACCTCATTCTCTTGGCAGGACCGCTCAGTCGACGTACGACATACTGTCCCATTCCCCCGGGGTGTGGGCACAGTACGGCCATTAACTTCGTATGTGGCTCACTGACGTTGCCGTACACTTCTACTCCTTATCCCGACAACACAGCATAATAATGTCAGTACCGAAACCTCGTAGTAGTGGTGAAATATTAGCAAACAGTTTGATAAAAGATGTACCGAGGTCGGACCTGTTGGTCAAAATCCCGAAGGATAATAACATCGCTCGAAACTGTTTTCGTTTTTTGAGAGCACGGTACGTAAACGGCAGCCACGTTCAGATAAAGTTGGCCACCCCGACAAACACGTCGGCCCGTAACCGATCTGTCGTATTCAGTCAGTTCTGTGGCAGTGAGACCGGCTGCTTGTAATGTTACAATTGCAAGCCTGAAAATCTGAATGAGTGTGGGATGTACACGACGCCTCAGTTCAGTTTGCACTAACACGCACAATTATTTTTCGTTAAGTTTAATTGTTAGAAATGGTGACCAGCTTGTCGACTATGAAAATACCTTAGCACACACAGACAGACTGAAATTTACAATTGCAGTGGTGAAGTTAATTGTTCCGTTGTGGCACGAAACGAAGCTCATATTTACAAAAAAATACCACAGTTCACATTTATGATACTGCATTACACATCATTAATTTATTTAGTTTGAGCCCTTAGGAGAAGCGCTGTGTCCGGGAATCACTAATTCTTACGATGGTAGCATTCCGCACTTCCTATCGATCACGCACAGTTCAATTGAATTATTGCAATGGCTCGAAAGTTATTAAATGTCAGTATTGAAGAGCTACACAGTTGTCCGTCGGTGTATTTTACTTGAAGAATGTGCACAACCGCGTGCACTCGTGGAGCGCGCCGCATGCAGCTCTTACTCGTAACCTTCCAGATTGAGAACTCCCAGTTTTGAGTGACATCCGTGTGCTTACGGGCAGGCTTGAAAACACTTATTTCGTAAAGTAGATTATGCTTTAAAAATAAGCTAGCTTGGACGTTACTATTTTAGAGGAACTACAAAAGCTAGTGTTGTTTTGGCTGATAGAAAATGTAGATGATGAGAAATTTAGAAAAATATGTGGGCACTAACATTTTTACAGGATGTGAATCTTATCATTTATATGTATTGCAAATTAGGTTAAATTATGCAAAAGTATTAGTTTGTTAACGAATTTTTACTGTATGTGATATTGACTGGAAAATTAAGGTAACAAAGGTAAGTAGTTCAGATTTGCAGTGTAACATTGGTACGACATAATCTGTGACAGAAAATTAGGCTTCGTATGAACTTAAAAGTTTAATTATTTTAAAGGTAACTAATTTTAGGTAATTTAAAATGCATTTAAGGGACATTGGAACTGTTAGTTTTCAAATAGTGTGTCACTATACGGGATTAAGATGATTGTGTCACAAAGTTTAGCACATATTGAACCAAAGTGCGAACTTCATTTAGCTGTAACTTTTAGTTACAGCGATTTATAGCAAAAATAGCTACTAGCAATACTCTTAGAAGTGGCATACGTGAAATGAATAACTGAATAATAAATGTAAATGGCGGGAAAGCTGAATCGTATTTTTGAAATTTCAGAATGTGCGTCACATATTACTTGCATAACAGTATTGATAATCTGGCAAAAAAATAGAGAAAGGGAATAAAACTATTATTAGCCTAAGTCAGAAACTCGACAGGTGGGGAGGAATCACCGTGCCGAACGAGCGAGGTAGCTCAGAAAATTGCTACCTGAACGTGCGGAACCTGTACCGAGTAGGACCGTCGGGGGAGGTCAATCTTATAAGGAGGGGGACAACACGAACGTTGCGAAGTGCATCTGACACTCGAGAGAGGGCTTCATCCGAATCGGAGGACATTCAATGATACGTGCAGACCGTTCCGCAGAAGCCGGCTTAAGAAGTTTCGAAACTGAAGAGAAATTAGAAATGTACTTTAGCTCTGGGTGTATCACTCCCAAAGAGATTGCGAACGTGGGACGAGACTCGTTACAGCGAACATTAGGCAGTCCTCCTTCCTGTGAATAGATTGGAAGGAAACCTCGATACGTTGTGCAGTAGCAACCGACCCCTTCCGTGCTCTTTGTAGTGGTCTATAGAATAGGCCCCCGTACCAGACAACATTCCATTAGAGCTACTGGCAGCCGTGGGAGAGCCAGTCCTGACAAAACTCTACCATCTGGTGAGCAAGATGTATGATACAGGTGAAATACTTCAAGAATAATATAATAATTCCAATCCCAAAGAAAGCAGGTGTGGACAGATCTGAAAATTACCAAACTATCAGTTCAATAAGTCAATGCTGCAAAATACTAATGCGAATTCTTTACAGACGAATGGAAAAACTGGTAGAAGCCGACCTCGGGGAAGATCAGTTTAGATCCCGTAGAAATGTTGGAACACGTGAGGCAATACTGACCCTACGACTTATCTTAGAAGCTAGATAAAGGAAAGGCAAACCTATGTTTCTAGCATTTGTAGACTTAGAGAAAGCTTTTGACAATGTTGACTGGAATACTCTCTCTCAAATTCTGAAGGTGGCAGGGGTAAAATACAGGGAGCGAAACGCTATTTACAATTTGTGCAGAAACCAGATGGCAGTTAGAAGAGTCGAGGGACATGAAAGGGAAGCAGTGGTTGGGAAGGGAGTGAGGCAGGGTTGTAGCGTCTCCCCGGTGTTATTCAATCTGTATATTGAGCAAGCAATAAAGGAAACAAAAGAAAAATTTGGAGTAGGTATTAAAATCCAGGGAGAAGAAATAAAAACTTTGAGGTTCGCCAATAACATTGTAATTCTGTCAGGAACAGCAGAGGACTTGGAAGAGCAGTTGAACGGAATGGACAGTGACTTGAAAGGAGGATATAAGATGAACATCAACAAAAGCATAACGAGGATAATGGAATATAGTCTAATTAAATCGGGTGATGCTGAGGGAATTAGATTAGGAAATGAGACACTTAAAGTAGTAAAGGAGTTTTGCTATTTAGGAAGTAAAATAACTGATGATGGTTGAAGTAGAGGGGATATAAAATGTAGACTGGCGATGGCAAGGAAAGCGTTTCTGAAGAAGAGAAACTTGTTAACATCGAGTATTGATTTAAGTGTCAGGAGGTCGATTCAGAAAGTATTTGTACGGAGTGTAGCCATGTATGGAAGTGAAATGTGGACGATACATAGTTTGGACAAGAAGAGAATAGAAGCTTTTGAAATGTGGTGCTACAGAAGAATGTTGAAGATTAAGATGGTAGATCACGTAACTAATGAGTAGGTATTGAATGGGATTGGGGAGAAGAGAAGTTTGTGGCACAACTTGACCCGAAGGAGGGATCAGTTGTTAGGACATGTCCTGAGGCATCAAGGGATCACCAATTTAGCATTGGACGGCAGCGTGGAGGGTAAAAATCATAGAGGGAGACCGAGAGATGAATACACCAGGCAGATTCAGAAGGATGTAGGTTGCAGTAGGAACTGGGAGATGAAGAAGCTTGCACAGGATAGATTAGCATGGAGAGCTGCATCAAACCAGTCTCAGGACTGAAGACAACAACAAGAACAACATAGAGTATACAGATGGTTTAAAAGAGACTTTCACCTTTTCCTAAAGGAGATAGTATTAGTCTACAACGATATGTCTGCATACTGATAAGTGTCGAGATGTATGCTGTTATGTCCTCTCGTTCCCACTTGTCTTACACAGAGGAGGCACTACAGGCAGTGCCGCACGTCCACTGGCCCTTGCTTTCCGTGAACGCGAACTCTTCGATATACGTCCGAGTCTGTTCAGATCGCACCGGTCACACACTCCCGTAAGGTATCTGTCGACAGGTCGTGCGTACATTGGTGCCTTTAAACGTCTCTGTATCCAGTAATCTGACAGGTTAGAGCTTTGCAAACTGGAAGGCCGTGCTACCGGATCACTTCGAGTGATCCGTCACTATTGGAATGGAGTGGTGAGAGATTCCCTCACAGATGGGTTGACACTCTTTCATCCGCTGTCATCTTCCTGCGAGAGTGATTTTCCCCGGTAGCGTTGGTAATGTGTTGTGCAGAAATCGGTGCCTGTCGATCTGTTCAGTGAAGCACTTCGCTGACATTTCGTCCCCTACATTGATGCCGAAGCTTTTGCGACGTCTCGACTGCGATTGACAACACGAGGATTTATGTCTGCCCACACGTGCGTGTAGTGGTAATTTACTGTGCCGTCTCCTGCCTCTTCTGCAAATAAAGTTCGGGCTGTGTATTGCACATCCTCAATTGCCCATATCTCAGTCTATATACTTTTCCAGACATATAATTACAGGAACTTTTCTTCTTGTTTTGACCCGTATGCCTCCTGTAAGAATATGTGAACATTTGCCATTAAACATTGTAAACGAAATACTTACCTTCACTCTGTCTCAGTCAAAAGTCGCACGGAAACTGTACGTGACAGGATTGTTATGAGACTCGACATCTGTATTGCGTGAATCGCAGTTGAGAGTACATATGTTGCATACCCTGTTGCACCACGTATTAAAATTTATTTTTATTTAAATTAATAAAAATTAAAATTTCCATTTGGATTTAGTGTTAGGTAAGAATGACTGGTTAAATCCTCTGTCTGTGCTGTAATGAACCTCTTTCTGTGTACTTAATTGTTACTGTGGCAATATGAAGGGGTTCGGCACATACTGGTCTTCGAAACTTCGTAATACCTGCCTCACTGGTACCCAGTGTTTTGCTCCAGTGTGAAATGAGTAATGTGTCACAGTGGCAGTAACTTATGTTTGATGCAAAGTTAAGAGACTTCTGAACAAACCTGCCACCACTTAATGTGAGAGGCAGGAAGGAGAATGTTCCTCGGGACCTGTATGGCGTAACTGCAGAAGATAGATAACAATTTAATTATTCCCACAAACGATACAGTGCGCATACACAAGTCTCAAAGGTCTTCTGTGATCTGTCTTCTAATTTACGCTCATACAACTGACAATTGTGCCCTGCTTACTTGAATGGCTTTTCTGTCTCTTAGGAGGATTTATTTATTCTTCTTTTGTGGTCACGTCATTTGTACCTCCGCTATAAAGAATAAACATATTTCAGTAAATCACTGGAAACTAAAAGTTTTTAACATTTTATTACCTTACTAAAGTTTGCTCTGTGTAATCGACACTCCTGTGAGTACAGTTGAAGAGTGGAAATAGAAAGGGTTCTGAGTGCTAAATCTTGATTTTAAAAAATAACCAGAATTCAGAGTCTGTCACCCACCTCGTCACTGGAAAAATAATGAGACAAATGAGAGAATAAATAATTCGTTAAGAACATTCTAAGTGCCGTACCAGAGAACGGACTGGTTCTAAATGTCAATAACAAAGTTTCTATTTAAAATGCCATTAACGCAGAGGCCTTACGTTAATTTTACTAATACAAGTACAGAGAAGAGTCTGGTTAGAGGTCTCAGAAAATAAAGGAATCGAGAGGTACGAACAAAACACTTTACTGTCAAAAGTAACCACCATTAACTACAACATGCTTCCAATATCGGTTGCAAAGCTGTTGGAACTTTTCAGGAAATGCCCCTCACAGAATTGCTAGAAGCACTGCAGTCACGTGTGAGGGCAGTTTGAAGCAGGAAACAAAAAGGGGTCTGCCGCCACCAAATGTGGAGAATAAGGAAGTTGTCAAAGAGTGGCAACCTCGCACTGAGCGAGAAAGTCGAGCGTGCGGTCCTCGCAGTTATCCGACAGCACGGGATCTCTGTGTTCGCAGCGATTCTGTGAGAAACGTTTTGTGACAATTTTACAACTGATTTTGGGAATTTGTTGTTGTGAATAGTGATTACTTTGAAAACTAGTAAAGGTATTTTGTTTTTAGCTCTTATTTCATTTACTTTGTGAGACCATTTGAAATGCACCTTCTAGTACAACTGTAATCGACAAAAAGCACATCTCATTTCTTTCAAACAATTTTCAAGAGGATAACACAAGTAAATTGAACAAAAAAGTCTCGCTATTGACTTCTGTTTCGTATACAACTCCACTATTGGCATCATATGTTGCAAAGTTTGCTGTAAAGCTACCTGTGCCGTTCAAGTAGAAATGGCAGCACCACCGACAGGTCTTCCCGTTTTATAACCGACAAACACGACCAGTCCTCAGACGAGACACGGCGCAGTAGACGTCTGCCGTGTCTGTTCCTGTGGCGAATACGTCGACATTTTTCCGTCCTCGTGTTTCAGAGTACAGCTTTTTATTTAGCTATTTCAGATATGACTGAGTAAATTTGATCGTACTGCATTTGCAGATCTCGTGCCCCTACATTGACAACAATGTTTCAGCAGCAACTTTCAAAGGTGTGTTGTAGGCACTGGTATTACACACTTCCAGTTTACAGCTGTATCTGGACAAACAATCTCGTGTAAATCTCACAGACGAGAGGCCTCACTTACATTTCTCTACGATCGCAAAATCTCTGTCGAAGCGGAAAAAACTGGGCCCACCGGCGAATACTCGAATTTCACCTCACTGAAACGTCCCGGGCTAAAAGCAGGAGATGTCTATGTGCGGCACTCGCAATCCCTTCAGGAAGCTCCGCTCCGTACAGACGCAGCGCAGCGTCTAGTGGTCAATGTTCGAAACACTTTCTCACCGATTTGACACTTGGAATGGGCCCAGGGGCGCGCCACAGCGTACCGAGAACGTGGGAGCACCGAAAATGCATTTTATCGAGAATTGGCACCGGAACGTTATCCACTTCCACTCTCGAACCAGAGATTCGCCAAATGTACAGCCGACCCTCGCATTTCGGCTCGTTGTGACACAGAGTGTTCTTGACGTTTCGAGTAGACGTCGAACTCTGACGACTCGTACCGGTAACAGTTTCCAGAACGGCGTGTCGGCGCCACACATGCTGGGCAACCAGCTGAACCCCGCTTCGACGATGGCGCAGAAGATGTCGGACACGCTGTCGGCGGAGCTGGAGGCGCACGGCAACGCGTACGCACCGGCCGACTCGAGCAACTCGTCGCTGGTGGGGCCGCCGCTGCACTCGAGGGTCATCGCTTCGGTGAGTACTCGCCTCGCCCCTCTCCGTCGGTGGCCACGTACTGGTCATTCTGCGGAAACAGACGGAGGCCGGAGGTGCTCTGAAATGCTAGTAGAAAGTTAACAGTGTACGAGTGAAAATACCTGCATCAGGTTCTATGTTTAAGTAGACTATTTACTTAGCGTGTCACAGTTCGAATTTTGGAATCGTTACTCGACTCGGAATGCTATTTGCGCATTCGCTTGCCAAATATTACATCGTAATAATGTACTGCCAGTTAATATTTTCCGTGATACTTTAAAGCCTTTATGGTTTCATACATTGTGTTACTCTCTTGTAAATACTTCAGTATATTGTGAAATTAATGTCTTCAAGTGGGCATCTGTCGAAATAAGCGTGAAACGTTGAAAATTAGTGCCACACCGTAATTCGAACGTGGGTCTCTTGCTTAAAATGTAGATGCTCTGTCCACTGAGCCGTGCGGACACGGTGGCTGTCGCAACTACACGGACTACTGTACTGCACCTCCTGTCAGATCCAAATTCCCGACTTATCTGCTCGCTACTAACGTAGTACCCGTTGCCCGTTATCCTTATTACCTGTGGCATTTCACCAATTCTCGCAAGCCTTTAAGCCCGGTGTGCATCTGCACTGAAGAGACCGTTGGCAGTCTCGTCTTAATTATGTATATATAAGGTGTCTGTTCTTTCGGCCACGTCCAAAAGGGCAGACATTGTTTCAGTTGTGAATTTGGGTCTGACGGGAGGCGTGCTAGCGTAGTCTGTGCAATTGTGATGACCACCGAATCCGGACGGCATTCAGGTCAGCGCGTCCATCCAGAAAGGGGGAGGCCCGGGTTCGAATTGTTCTTCAACACTACTTCTCAGCTTTACCCGTCGATTCCAAACGATGCCCGCGCTCGGCCAATATCTGCAATTTCTTTGTGTCTCTTAATTCGTAATGACTTCCGGATCAGAATGGTGTCTGCTGTTTTGGACATGTCCAAAAGAAGACACTGCATTCTATTATTATTAATTTGGTTTATCTCATGATTTTGCATTTTTATATTAACTCTTATTAAATATGTAGTATAGAAACAAACATATTATAAAAACCACGCACTCATATACTTTATAACGGAATATCTAGGTGTTTTAAATAGTTCCCTGATCTTGTTCACTAAACGCAGTCCATAGAGTCCACCAGGAAATTTTCAAAATTCTCTCCTCGGTCTAGTGCTCTGTAGTTTGCACAATGACCCGGCAGTCGACGACGGGACGTTATCGGACCCCCCCGACAGTACGGACGGTCACCGCACCTTCTGTGCCCACACGGAATCGATTCCAGTACGTCTGTAGTTTCCTCGGAAGACTGAAACTGTTTACCCATTTTGTAGTATTGGTAATAAGGCAAGAGTTTTCTGGGGGTAGTTTCTGCCAAACCTCTCTCTGTTTACAACTCCTACCGTACAGAAGAGGCAAGTCTCCTGTCAGCAAGGGCGGTTTCTCGGGTTTAAGTCTGCTGGCGGGTACGTTCTGTAGCTAGCTCTGCAAAAGAGAGTTGTGGCTAGTACCACACATTCAGAGCTCTCTTACAGCTGCCACTTCTCGTTTAATTGACAGTTGAGCAGTATTACACAGTACTGCCAGTCACGGGACTGGTGTCAATTTAGTGGCGCCACTAAAGGGCTGCTTTCAGACAGCACACCACTGCAGGTAACTGCATTGTCTGCAAGAAGTCCGATTTCATTATTAATATTGTCTGCGAGGCCATTAATATAAGACATTTACACCGAGGGTACCGACACATCTCCCCGGGGCACACCAAAAGTTATTCCTACATCTGACAACAACTGGACTCGTTCGAATTACTTGATAAGTCTTTGAGCCACTCGCGTAACTTCAAGTAGGCATTTCGCTGACACACGCGCGAGGTCTCGGTACGACAATTCCAAAGCCGGCCGCGAACTACTGTGTGACGTCAGAGGACGCAACAGTGGGCGGGGAATAGAATTTGCGAACCGATACCCTCAACGTGCGCACGGAGTTCGACAACGAGAGTGATGGTGGCGCTACTTCTGTCCAATGCAGGCGCGGTCGGCGGCGGCGGCAGCAAACGGGCAGCCGGGAGGCGGCGCCGGGGCGTCGTCATCGGCAGCTCCGGGCACGGTGCCGCAGAGCCTGGACCAGCTGCTGGAGCGGCAGTGGGAGCAGGGCAGCCAGTTCCTCATGGAGCAGGCCCAGCACTTCGACAGTGAGTAGTCCGACAGATTGTGTATGTAATACAGGTTTGGTATTTATACGTTGTTACGATTTCAGATTAAAAATAAGTAGACATTGCAGTTGTATTTTGCATTAAAAATTAAATGTTAATTCTAGTTTACCTCCCTATTATAGAACTCTTCTACCTCATAAATGCGTCTGGCCCGTTACGTACCTCCCGAAGCAATTGTATGGCATGTCTTTCACTGACAGATACAGTTCATTGTAGAGCTTTATGCCAGTTTATTTCGACTTATTTTGGGACTTACTTAGTGTAATATATTCTAAATATATATTATTTCTATTCTTTGTTCCATAATCGTTGTTAGAATCTCTGAAAATTAATGTCTTTGACTATTTTTTCATTGAGGGGAACCAATTAATATTTTTAATTCTTTGAAATGTGGCCAGTGTACCATTTTTTTTTTTCAGAAAAACACTGTTTTCACACTCGAAGAGTTGCATCGTGATATATTTCTGTAAGTTAAGTAGAGTGGAAGAAAGCTTAATACGAAGAGTGAAATTGTTTCTTACCGACACAGAATAGTCAATTTGTGTAGCGAGTAAATCACTCGTGATAGTGCTCTCTGTGTGCATCCCGTATCAGCTGCGAGTCCAGACTCACTCCTGGTATTCAGATCCACATCGTTTACCTTTTGATTTAGTTTCTGAAGATAGAAGTATATAGTTTATTTTTGTGTAACCGTTGTGCAACACTTCGACTGCTGCTCACTTCGTCTGTATTCGAATAGGTCATTACAAGGGTCACTGTCGAATAATCTTTTTTGAAAGAGAAAGAAAGAGCGGGATAATAAAACATGGGGAAATTATATTACAATATCTACTCGACTACATGCGGTCGAAAATGTAACGTAGTGACTCGTCAAAGTACGATCGAGTAGGCAGAACGGGCACTCGTGTAAATGTAACTCTGCTCCTCTCGGTGGAACTGAAGGACACAGTTGGCTGCACAATAGTATGAGCTCGGTACCTTGCAAATCGCAGTTATACGATATCAAAATATTCGGGGCTTACAACTGACTGTGGGGAAAAGCCTTTCACAGATTGTAATATAGGTTGTGGCACTTAAACGAAACATTTCTTGGTTTTCATTTTAAATAGTGCAGATACGAAGTTGGACACACAGATCAACATCTGGATATGTGTTATTAAGTTCCTGAGGGAACCAGTTTTGATACACTTCAAGAGCTTGAAATTTTTTCCTAATTTTAAAAAATACTGACAACAGTTGTTAAATGAACAAAACCGTTTCCACAGGAAAGCCTTTTTCGAGTCACACATTACTGTGTCTCTTCCCTTTTTGCATTGTATGGGCTGCACTCTTTGCAGGTTTGCTCTTACCTAATAGCAGGTCGGGTGTTTCGTGCCGTCTGCACGTACGACCACCGGTCACCAGTTTGCTACTCTCGGATCTCGCTAGTGGGCAGGTGTCTTGTAATTGGCTTCTGTATAAGGTAAAAACCCGCTTTTACGCTATTCTAGGAACATCAGAAAAATTGTGTAATATGGCAGGGAATGTAAAATGTGTGCTTTTTGAGCAGTAAAGCTTCCTTATATTATCCCCTCCTGCAATTTCATAGTTTACTTATGATGTATGTATAGAATAGGCATCAAAATATTCGTCATCATATTGTTTGTAATCCAATAATGACTACCTGAATTTCTACTATGTTTACAAGCTGATGTAACTGAAACACGAAACTGTCTGTGAAGTAGAATTGTTTTGAAACTTCCTGGCAGATGAAAACTGTGTGCCCGACCGAGACTCGAACTCGGGACCTTTGCCTTTCGCGGGCAAGTGCTCTACCAACTGAGCTACCGAAGCACGACTCACGCCCGGTACTCACAGCTTTACTTCTGCCAGTATCCGTCTCCTACCTTCCAAACTTTACAGAAGCTCTTCTGCGAGACATGCAGAACTAGCACTCCTGAAAGAAAGGATACTGTGGAGACATGGCTTAGCCACAGCCTGGGGGATGTTTCCAGAATGAGATTTTCACTCTGCAGCGGAGTGTGCGCTGATATGAAACTTCCTGGCAGATTAAATCTGCTATCACAGTTTGTCATTTCTTTGTATCCCTTTCATTTTCCATTATTCTACCTTACAAAATGCTAATGTAGTTTCAGATAAGAGAACTGGTTTAGTGTAAAGGAAAGGACACGAATAACACGTAACTGTAAAAGAATAAAGTGGGTCGGGCCGTACCGTTTCTTCGGCGACGGTACAAAATTGTCTGCCACGTAACCTCCGGCGCCCGATTACGTGGAGATGTGACAGGGAGTGTTGTGTGGTGTTGCAGTCGCCAGCCTGCTGTCGTGCCTGCACCAGCTGCGTGCCGAGAACCTGCGCCTGGAGGAGCACGTGAGCTCGCTGCTGCAGCGTCGCGACCACCTGCTGGCCGTCAACGCCCGCCTCGCCATCCCACTCGCTTCGCAGCCGCCGGCACAGGGTGAGGATGCGCGCTCGCTGTCACAGAGACGGTAACTCGCCGCGAGTCCTCGTCGATTTCCACCGTATCTGACTGCGAACTGTCGTCCGAACTACGTACCCACCCGACGGGTATAACATCGATAGCTCCGATGTCAAGAATGCCAGTCTCGTTTTCCCTGTGAGTAGTCCCCCATCCGGAGGTCCGACAGGAGTCCATTCGACTTCCGAAATATTTTAGCCTCGAGGATACCGTCATCCGCACGGTAGAGCTTCAAGTCCTCAGAAAAAGTGACGGCTGCGGTTTCCTCTCACTTTCGGCAGTCCACAGTCCCGGCGTACCGAGACCGTTTCGGCCGATGACGGCGTACGACAGTGGTCGACCGCAAGGACTGTCGTCACTGCGACTGCCGGGCCGGTGGTGCCCACAGTTTGTGGGTGGGTGGGGACCGGAAAAAGCGTCACTGTCACTCGCACTTGTCTGTCGATTCAGTTGTGTTCTGCAGCTGGGCCACATTTCGACATACTGGAATATTTCCAAGGAAAAGTTTTTAGAAGACATAGCAAGCAAAACAGCCGAGAGAAGCTGCTCGTTTGCCCTTTCCTCCGAACGGTACGGTGGCACGTCGAGCAAATGCGGTCCGGGAATTCCTCGTATACTAGACCTGCCGTGAGCAACTTTCAGCTCCTCCTGCTGGCAGGACCAAAGTTCGCGGCAGTACGCCCTCGAGTTGTGCCACTGTCTCGTCGGCAGTCTTCCGGTGGTGAAAATGGTTTCCTAACTAAATGCACGTTTGTAGCAACTGCAGAATTGTGGCACCGACTCTGTATAAAGTGTGTGAGACTGCACCGAGAAATGACACAAGTTTCGAATAATTTGTAAAAAACGACGATTCCTTAGAACCTGAACGGATCTCGCAGTGAGCTGAAAAAGGAGGGGACGAACAGATGTACAGAAAGAGTCACATCCGCAGTGACAGATGAGGATATTGTGCCAGTCGTAGAGGTGGCAGAATACCTCTACAGATGAAGGTGTGGAACGTGCTCCTCACTTCGGGAAATCGGCTAGAGGTAGTCGGAGATCCGACATGGTACGCAACACAGTTTCCTACAGTCATGGGCGACTCCGATTGACGGCACTGTCCATTACTGAACTAGACTAGATCTGATGGAAGCACCAGTTATATATAACGTAAATTTCTGCCTAAATGTGTGGTACGTGCCAGTGTACAGATTACGTATACTTTGAAACTGGTGAACGATTCGGGATCGGAATGACAGCTGGCCGCCGTTGCTCGTTAAGAAAGTTGGTGCTCAGGTTTGGCACCCTTACAAGGTATGTACGTGCAGATGTTCAGCATCAGTCTTACCCCGCACTTTAGTTAACTACCATTTCATTTGTCGCCGTGCCCTCCCACCACGTACCGGCTCCCCCGGACTCCGAAGACGTGACTCGCCCTCCGACACGTCCTCGTGCGACACTCTCCTCCCCTTCTCCCCTTAAACGGTACCCCACCCGAAAACTTCACTGAGCCACTTCGGGTTGGCTTATAATTTTTCAAACTGCTCGGGCACTTCGATGTGTCCGTAGAATGCTATCCTTCTTTTTGTAATTTTCTCTCTAATTTTTTGCACACAATTGTGTACTTCTGTTTCCTAATATCTACAGATATTCTTTCCTTTCATTGTATTTTTATACATTTTTTATTTATTATTTCTCTATTGGATTTTTACTTCCACCTCCTTTTCTTGTAGTTTTTAACTGCACTATTCCCGTCCTGTAACCTACTTGTACTTTTCAGCCTGCCCTCATCTCCTCTGGGTGGAAGTAGGCTCAGTGCTTACCAGTGTACTACGAAGGCACACTCAATAGAAATGCTTCCGAAATTTTTTTCTGTCGTCGGTATCGGTCGTGCCGCAAATTATTTGGTCAACTCTCCCGCTTCACTGACACGAGTTGCGAACCCGTAACACTAGTCGGGGTCCGAATTGTAGTGTGTGGTGTGACGTGCTGTAATCGAGTCTCCGACTGCAGTAAACTTCGTACACACACGGAGCGCTGTCTCCTTCGGTACGACAGTGCCGGGCCGCACACGATCTCTGCACCGATCCGACACCTCGGGGTCACTGTCATCTCACATCCTGTCACCTGTCTGCAAAAATTTTAGAACTCCTACGAGGACTTCACTTCGACAGTAACAGAGTCGTGCGAGCGGAGGTGAGATCGTGTCTCCTTCGACAGAGTGAAATGTCGTACGGTGACAGTATCGGTCGACCGGTCTCTCACTGTTGGGAAACGAGTTCGACGTCAGTGTGACTGTGTCGAGAAATAAATATGTAAATGTGAAGAATGGAGATACAGAATGTTAATGAAGATAGTTGTATTATTTAAATCGCTTTAAGAGTTTTTACAAGAGAGTTTGGAGGCATTACTTTTCAGCACACACTTCTAGATTTTACCTCGTTCCCCTCGTTCTCTCCTCTCGTCCTCAGCTTCAAGTGTCCTGCCCTTCCTTTTTAATCTGCTCTGACCTACCCCTCTCAGGTCCCGTAAGAAGTAACTGACACTCGAGAGGGATGGGCCCGTATCGTGAAGTGTTGTCTGCTCGAATAACTTATGGGAATGCGGCCGGGTGACAAATGCCAATATTTCAACAGGTATGCATCGTGTAATTTTTTAGGCAAAACTGCAGCGAGTCAGTGTTCCGTACAGAATTTGAGCAGAAACATATCTCTATTTACTGGTTTACTTGCTAGTTCAATCTCTACTGCGTTCTGAGATACTCTCTCGTTAGCTGGAAGTGCGTGACAGAGTCTCCGTGTCGCTATTTTTCGTAGGACGACAGTTTGTCGAGACAGTTCTCTTCGGTAGTCCGTCTGCTCGGCTGTCGTAGAAGTACGTGGCACTCAGGCTCGGTACGCCGGTCCTCCCCATTCCCGATAGTCAGGCCGATACGATGGCGTGTCACGACTGCGAGGGATACGGTAGACACAAATCGAGATTGTCCTCGAAGGAATCTAAAATGTGTAGGTCGGAAAAACATTTCTCGTCATATTTCTGCAAAATTTGACTTCTCCTCCGAGGTGCTCCATACGTAAGGCAAAAAGTCTGTAGAATTCGTCGCCGACTCGGTATCCCCGTCACTCTCCCGGTACGCGATCGGTCGAGAGTGCGACGCGCGTCAGATCTGTCGGCGACCGTATCCGTTCTGACGGGAGGTGAACTCGAGAAGGCGTGACACGGCTGACACACTCCAGAGTTCTGAAATTACCCAGCTCCCGCGCACCGAAGTACCCGTCGACGTCGGCCCTTATGTAAGGGTCGGTGCGAGCAGGTTCCCTACGGACGGTCCATCACGACAAGGCGCTAAATTCACTCGCACGGTCCGTACTCTTTACAATTTTTCCTCGAAAATGACAGGGTGTGCCCCTCTCGAATTGTCGGCTGTCGTCTACTACCTCACCCGGCCGTATCCCCGGAAGTTATTCGAGCACTGTAAACGCGAGGGTAAACTCGAGTCGCGCAGTACTGGGCGCATTCACAGAAGTACCCAGTTCACTGTATCCCGGAGGTGGCGGTCGGGCTCCGCACCGTGGCGGCTCGCACTGTACCGCCGCTGTTTCTGTCCGCAGTGAACAACGTGCACCCCCAGCACGGCGGGGCGGCGGGGGCAACGCCGGCGGTGGCACCCCGCCACAACAACAGCTACCTGGCGCCGCAGCACTCGCACCACCACCAGCACGCGCACGCCGGGCCACCGCCCGCCCCCGGACCTTCGCCGGGGCCGCCGCCGGCACACCCGGGCATCGTGGAGAACGGTCTGCCGCCGGAGCCGTACCCGCAGCCGCAGGCGCAGCCGCACAGGAACCCCTCGCCCAGCGTCAGGTAGGCTGTCTGCTGCTTCTGTGTCTCTGCTATGTGATTACAAACTGTTACACTGTTTAATGAGGGCATATTGTCACCAAAGCTGACCCTAAAAATGTCACAAAAAGCTCTCGTTACCAACTGTGTGAAGGTGTGTGGCTGTCTCTGTAATAAAAGTATCAGGTAACGGTGTCTGTCCACGAGTTGCGCAGCTGACAGTATATATTATCAGGTTCCTAGTCTTATGAATCTGTGAGGTCCTACTAATGGAAATACTGAAAAATCTGTTACCAACTGTCTGCTTTGACCTGTCACTTCATCGAGATGACGGACACGGGTGCTTCTCCTGTATCCGATATGGTAGCTGTAATGTCAAAAAGTCGACAAAAAGTGTTAATCCAAACAATTTGGTGAAGAAAGTGCAGCTAAAGGGTTGCCTGTGAGAATTAGGGATTTTGGTTGGGAGGAAAGAAAACAATTAATTTTCCTAGCTTCATAAAATACCCAAGCAAAAAGATATGCAAAAATCGTTACACAAAGGCCACGAGATGCAATATTATCACCTTCGATTGACTTGTTAGGTTAACTCAACCTTACTGTACTAACAGATGGTTGACCTACAAAAATGCTGTTAGAAAAGTCACTGACATAGAAAACCAAGTCTCGCTGACAAATTTTTGTCTCAGAAACTTCAGCCGACCTCCGTTACTAGAAGAAAATCTATGGTACTAGGAAGCTGTAACTTGCTGCAAAAACTGGTCCCGAAAACATCACTTCGCCTGTGTCAGTAGAGCAAACTCCACAATAACTGACAAGTGTAAATAAACCTTCTTAGCTACCAAACTGAAAAAAGCAATCCACAAATCCGTATGCAGTTTCATTAAAATTAGTTTTCATATACAACTAAATCACAAGCCACTACACAAAATAAACACACATGACATACTTTTTGAAACAAACAAAAAATTAAAAATGTGCTTACCCCCTCCCCTCCCCAAGAAAAATCAACCTTCATACAGAAAAATCTGCACTACAAAAGGAAAAAAAAGCTAAAACTTAAGAACACATCCAGAGCCAGTTGAAAGAGACTGGTACATATTAAAATCATATGTAAAGCACTGAAACGTACATCTACTATGTTGTTGTTGTTGTTGTTGTTGTTGTTGTCTTCAGTCCTGAGACTGGTTGGATGCAGCTCTCCATGCTCTCTATCCTGTGAAAGCTTCTTCATTTCCCAGTACCTACTGCAACCTACATCCTTCTGAATCTGCTTAGTGTATTCATCTCTTGGTCTCCCTCTACGATTTTTACCCTCCACGCTGCCCTCCAATGCTAAATTTGTGATCCCTTGACACCTCAGGACATGTCCTACCAACTGATCCCTTCTTCTAGTCAAATTGTGCCATAAACTTCTCTTCTACCCAATCCTATTCAATACCTCCTCATTAGTTATGCAATCTACTCATCTAATCTTCAGCATTCTTCTGTAGCACCACATTTCAAAAGCTTCTATTCTCTTCTTGTCCAAACTATTTATTGTCCATGTTTCACTTCCATACATGGCTACACTCCATACAAATACTTTCAGAAACGACTTCCTGACACTTAGCTCTATACTCGATGTTAACAAATTTCTCCTTTTCCATAAACGATTTCCTTGCCATTGCCAGTCTACGTTATATATCCTCTCTACTTCGGCCATCATCAGTTATTTTGCTCCCCAAATAGCAAAACTCCTTTACTACTTTAAGTGTCTCATTTCGTAATCTAATTCCCTCAGCGTCACCTGGCTTAATTCGACTACATTCCATTATCCTCGTTTTGCTTTTGTTGATGTTCATCTTATATCCTCCTTTCAAGACACAATCCATTCCGTTCAACTGCTCTTCTAGGTCCTTTGCTGTCTCTGGCAGAATTACAATGTTGTCGGCGAACATCTACTAATACTAATCATAAAAATTGCATAAATGTGACGAAAATTATATTTTTAGACAAGTATGGGATAGTAGTTGGCAATAGGTGGTGGTGTTGACTAATTAGATAAGATTGCGAAACCAGTCAGAAGACAGTGTCGTCATGACTAGGGGGGTAAAAAACCTCAGTGACATAATGAAATATAGTGGTGTGGGATGTTTTATATTAAAACCCAAAGCTCTGTAAAATCCAAGCAGTACTTTTAGGCACCTGTGGAACACCCAGCTAAGAAACCAGAACATTCTGAAAATACCCCTCAGAGTTTCTAAAAATAATCATTTTAATAGCGATTGCTATAAGTGAGCAGCAAGATTGTTGCATTCGAAGTTAAACTGCACCTCACGATGTGGTACAATCCGATACAGCAGCCAGTTTTTTTCCGCCAATATTTGTGCTTCTCTGACCCACGACCGATCCGTAACGTTCCGACGTAACCTAGAATCCGACTACGATATGGATCCGTCCTTCAGCACAGCTGTATTCTTTCCGTTCGCATTCGTTTGCTTCACTGACCACATAGTCTAGAACTCGCACTACACTGCAGGTCATTCCTTCACATTCACTTTTCCTCTGTGTCAGTTTGCACACTGAATGCGAGAGGTGCTGTTTCCTTCAGTTTGTGACGGCAGTTTGCAGGCGGCACCACTGCAGTCCTCTCTCTGTGCTGCCAGCTTTTCTTTTGTCAATACTAGTACCTCAGTTTAGCCAAAGTGTCACCATTCATTAACAAACAAAACACTAAAATATTATACAGAAATGTGTATCACAACCACCTGAAGCTACTCACCCACCATCTATCACGCATCCCCAGTACAATTAAAAATAAAATTAACACGACCTAAATCCCACTTTCCTTCGAAATAAATGAGAATGAGACAAAATCGAGCAGTCTGTTTTGCTCATTACATTTTCAGTTCCTATAAACTTTTTTTAATAATATTTGCGGAGGCTCGGTACAATCCGGATTTCTTTCGGTGTAGAACTGCACTGCCGATCTGACAGTCGGTCGACGTCGACAGTAAATGGACAAACTGGACATTCTGAAAGACCGAATAGGTTCACAGACGAGTCGTCTGATCGGTACGAGAGTAAATCGTGGACTGTCTGGCTCGAACGTGCAGGCAAACAACTGGACCGTATCCGAGTCACATTCTGCTCACCTGTGACAGGGGGTGTGGCACCTTAGCTGCCGATGACGGTGCAGTGGTTTACGGCACTGCTGTCTCACTGCCGTCAGACCCACGTCTCACTCCCGTTCAGCAAGTGTAAGTGGCACTCGACTTTCTAGGCTGGAACTCGTGCGTGTTCTCATAGGTCGTGTGAATTGCACCACGAACTCTGTTTCTGCTGGGTTAGCTGAGTGAGTTAAGGGTGAAAGTTCTTTTCCTTGCTTTCATTATGTTGTTGTACTCAGTCTTGTAGGAGTGTAATTTGTTTTCCAAGTTGGAAGTTATAAGTAGAATTTAGGTATTAATTTCCTCTGACGTCTCCCAAATAAATGGAGAGATCTTCTGTGCTGCAAAATACTCCATTATTTACTATCTATCTATATTCGGACCCCGCTGCAGCTACTGCCGGGTCTGGGTGCTGACAAGTCCTCTCCATTTGGCTCGGTCCTCCCACCACTTTTCTTCCTCTCCTTGCTGCCAGGTCACACCTCTCCTTTCCACAGATATTCTCACTCCCATTTTCCACCGTGTTCTCGTGCGTCCTCTAGGTCTTCATTTACTGGTAGGTTAATAGCCATCCAGTGAATACATTGCGAATGTTTCACTAGTATTGCACATAAATTAAATGGTGTTATATCAGTGCTCGGTTGTGGAAATGTTTTTACGATTTCATTTGTTAAGAGTACGTGTAACTTTACTAGAGAGTGAAATTTTGAACAAGCTCGATAATGTTAAGATTTCACGATACTGCAGTACCTGTGCTGTTCGTGATTGTAACGCAGTGTCCTTCTGACGTGCACACGTGTCGAAGGAGCAGGCACTGCGGCAGCTACAGCCATAACGAGATACGCAGAACGTATTCATAATTCCGAATACCGACAACCTTCAGCTGTAATTACATCAGTCAAAATTTGTGCCAGATCCGGACTCAGTTTGGATTTCCCACTTATCATGAGAGGTTACTTTACCGGTAGGCCATCTGGGCACACTCCATGGCCAGACTTGAAACTTTCACCTGTTGTCGACTGTGTGTGTGTCTTCGGTGTGCACTCGTACATCCGTTACGCATATTTCCGTACAGGGGAAACATTTTAACCGAAAGTCCCTTGTCCGGTGTCGGCGGAATAAATAAGATATTGTAGTGGCCGCGTCTTTCAGAAATACGGTGCGACGTTCCTTTGCGCGTGACGCAGTGCCCGTTCCTTCGGACGTGCACGCATTCCGTTATGCAGCTGACGGTCGCCCGTACTTGCAGATGCGAATACCTTTTGTGTATTTTGATTTTAATCTCGTTTTCTGAAAGTTGTGAGTTTTTCAGTGGTGTTAAATGACTTTAAATAAAAACGCACCTGAAGTTTTGGTGTTAACATCGAGATGAATCAGTTGTTTCGAAGATGTTATTTATCGAGCAATTTATTTCGCACTTATTTTGGACAACCGTCAATCCAGCAACTTTGGTGGAAAGTGGAAGTTGTTCTGGATTATCTGTTACCCGAGTTTTCCAGTGACACATTAATTTTGCAATACAAAATTTTATCTCGAATTTTAATGTCGCTTCTGTGTTTTTGTATCTCTGGAAATTATTAACGATTTGTGGTCAATAATAGACTTTATTGAGATTCTGTGAACATTAAATTGCTCTGCTATTTATTAGCACCATTGTATTAGGTAGTTTCAGTCGCGCTAGGAATTTTAGCTCGTCTTCGAACAGTGCTAATTTTGTTACACCAGTAAGTACGTCTCGGTACCGTCGATATTTCGATTACATACGTTAATCTGTAACTCTCAACACGAGATATCGGCCGAATTTCTCGATACCCTGGCCGTCGAGCTTCCAGTGCTCGGCCACCGACCCAACTGTAAAGTGGCACTCGGGGGCTCGGCAATTGTTTACCGGGCAGGGGGTCGTCGACCCCGGGCTTCCAGAGCTGGGGACCAGTAAGTGCCACCGGTCCTCGGTCACCGTAAGCTCCGGTTACACTTTGTGGTGCGGTACAGGTACGTCACATTTCACAGATAACAGAAATCGCGGTTCGACCGCCCAGATCGCGCGGACGGTAAAGACCTCGATATAAAGCCGCTCGATCTCGCGGTGTGTTGCGCACTGACAAGACACGTGGCTGTCGAGGTTGTACGGTCGTCGGCGAGTGGCACTCGCTGCACCTCGGTTGTCTGGGGCTTATCTGGTCGAGTGGTGCTCTGTCGAGGTGGACTTTCGTTTCGCTACTGGCTCGTAACACGGGGATGCGAGCTTCGAAATTATCTCTCCCTCCTGCTAGCGGAAAGCCAAAGAAATGCGGGCCGTACGAGTGTATGCCCGTCGCTCCCACACGTAAGGAACCTTCTCCCATCACCGGGGACGACGGAGTGCCACTCCGATCGACTTTCGCAACACCGGAACGGTCGTGCTCGGCGGTAGCCCGGCCGGAGGCATAAACGATTTCGGTGCCGCTGCAAGCAGACCATTCGCGGTGGTCCCCCGGGACACGACAGGTGCGGCACGTGCCCTGGTCTCGTCCCCGCTCGCACGTCTCGACATGCCTCCGTGCTACGCGGATGTACGTAATCTGGTTTACGGGTGTGGAAATATTCCACAGAAAACTAACAAAACCTGTCGCACGCTGCCAATAAATTGTGCCTGATGCTTGCGGTAGTCCGTCAGTATGTCTGTCTGACTTAAAGCGGGTCCACAGTGTGACCCCATTTGAACGGCCGAAATTGTATGACAGGAGTACGTAGTCGTCGTCAGGGTACGATTGTGCCACAGAGTGAATGTTGCAAACAGTGTTCACCTCCAAACTCGGTACAGTTACTGCCTGCAGTGTCAAAACGGAGGGTGCACAGACAGCTCTCTCTAGTGCCATACGGTCGCCATCACTGACACTGCGGCCCCTCTGTGAGCCTATATTATACCTTGGTGCCACTGAACGCAGTACTTAAAGAGTGTTGTATTTCTTTTCCTGCCAGTGTAAAATTTACACAAGTCCTATGCAGATGACAAGCTATTGAGAATATATTAGCACAGTCAAAAATAGGGAGCGAGTCAAAAAGAATCGGCCAGTTGTAAAAAAAATTGTAACTGTTATGTCAATTGAGATATGTGCGTGAACGACGTACTGTCGGAGACAGAAAACTCTAGAGTTTCCCACGGTTCCAGCTAGGCAGCAGCTGTGTGCGCCCACTTCAGTTCCAGTAAAAATAGTGTCAGGGCAACAGGAGGCATTTTGTGTTCTATGTTTTGTGCAGTGCAGGTCAGTGATAACTGTTCAGCGTGCCTTTTGTACTAGATATGCTGTGCATCCTCACACAGCATTAGACAGTGGCACGAACAATTCCGAGATACAAGTTGCTCATGTAAAGACAAATCTCTGGGCCGTCCCCGAGTGTCCGACACAGACGTCGAACGCATCCGCCGTAGTTTCGCGAGCAGCCCGCAGGAATCCGCTTGCTGAGAGGGAACTGCAGTTCGCTGCAGACTGGAGCTGAAGTGCAAAGCGTTCCGAGCAATTCTGATCGGTAGGTCGTAGGCCCGAGGCAAGGGGTCGGGTTGTACACATTGCTATGTACACTGTGTGTGTTCATTTTGTAGAATGCCTTCATCCTTTCGGTCCAACTAGGGAAATACGTTTAATGCTGCATCCTCTACGTAAATTTTCTGCCTAATTTGCTTGCCCCTATTCTGTGGCTCAGGAGTGTGAGAAAATAAATGAAAGTTCTTGATATCCCTATATAGTGGTTATTTGTGTCATTTTATGCTGGAGAGCAGTGTTTAAATATCGACATGTACTAATTTTGCAACTTTTGTGTGTGTATTGTCGTAGGATTAATAAATAATAGTGGCTCGACACAGCATTATTTTTCCAAGCTACATAACTGATGTACTAGCGCAGGTAGCTGAGACACTGTCGACGACATTCGGAAGTTTGAGCCCAGCTGTGAGTCATGCTCGGATATCCCGAGAGTGAGGTGATCTGTCAAAATAAGCAGAAAAGCCAGTTCGACTGCCGGTCCGGCACAAATTTTCGTTGTCATCATACGATTATACGGCTGACGGTTGTCTGTACTCACAACTGTGAAAACGTGCATTGACATTTCATGTATTGACGAAGTTTTTGTACATTAGAGGCACAATAGCTCCCGATTTTTTGCTATTAAAAGTTTTCATCAAAGTCTTGTAAGATTTTTGCAGTTACTGATAGTATTGCTATGCTAACTGGTGATACTCCACAATTGCCACACAGCAACTAGCAGTAGTCTCTGTGGCTCAGGTCGGTTATTAAAATGAATTAAATTATTCTCATTCTGATAACTTGGGGAGTGCAGCCGGGTGACATTATCGACAACTGCTGATATTTTAGCAGGAGCACGCACTGCCATTTTCGAGGCAAAAGTAAGTTTACACAATGTGAGATAAGGTCTCTCCACCGGTGCAAAAACACCGAAGTCCTGTAGTATTAAGCAAAACTTACTTACTGCAGTGACAGTATTTACCGTCGGTCGAAGTAAGAGGTTGTACTTAGTGTACCACATTTTTTGACGGCGACATCGCTCGTAGTGCTGCAGATGCGGTGTGCTCACGTGTGCGTTCTGTCGGCAGGGCGAGTGTCCACCAGGCGGCGCCCCCGCAGTACGCGGCCTACCAGCCGGCACCGCCCCCGCCGCCCACCTCCAGCCCCGCCTCTGCCGCCTCCCAGGTGAGCACTGTTACGGGACCTCTCATTTTTTGGGACAGTACAGGTGGCGACCTCTGAAGAGTCCGAGTCTTCAGTGTTTCCCGGCACGTACTGTGAATGTGAAGTACTCTGGCGCACTAGTGGGGTGCTGCAGCGGGCGCTCTGTCCCACGTCCACACTCGAGTGTGGCTCTCGGCTGACTGGTGCATTATTGTGACAGGTGCACGTGCTCCACCGGAGTCGTGCCTCGAGTCTTGTTATTTTATTGTGTATTTTCTTGGAGTGTATATAATGACTCATTCCAGTGTTACACTACATCTTAAATGATAAAATTATTCTTCCTGTTAATTTTGAATTCTCAATTGTTTTTTCATTAATAAACTGAAGATAGAAATAGGATTCTATTATTAGAACAACCTGTGACGCGAAAGTGAGCAGCTATTAAAACTAAAAAATTTCCTAATTACATCAGTTACCACAGAAATTGTGTAATCTCGGAGCTCGCATCGACTTTATCGACAAAATCAATTTGTGAAATGTTATTTATCGATTTATAACTGCTTTGGTTCGTGGCTGTAGTTCGGCAGTTGCTGAATGTGTCAACAGAGAAAAAAGTGTGTCGTCAGCTGGCAGTTCTCCGTTCACCACTCGTCACACGTATCGTGTCACTCTGTGTAGCAGAGGACACTACAGTCGGATTCTTATTTTGGTGTCGGCTTACCGGTAATTGGAGCTTATTTCACTTCTGAAGGTGAGGTTTGAACAGGTAAAGCGCTGCTGACGTCTCACTTCTTATCTGTGTCACAATTTTTGACTGCGTCAAATTTTAGTAACTAATTCTACCCGGGCATACGTTAGGTTGAAAACTATAATCAGTTGATCCAGTTTTATTTGTAAACAACTGATGAAGTTTTATTCATTAATTCAGATTCGTAACGGAAATTAAACAACTCAAACGGTTCGATTAGATGTCGCCTAAAAGTGCTCGTGTACTTCTGCCATATATTTGTGATAGCCGACTTTTCTCAAACTGGCATCCGGTATGTTACAGTGGGTTACATTTTTATATTTATTGCCATTACAGTTACGGAGAATGTACAACTCGCTTATGCGAATTTCAAAATTAGGAATTCGGAGATTCGGGACAGTGAACAGTGGGATCTGCTCGCAACCACCGGAGGCTTGCCGATACTGAGGAGGAAAAACATTACGACCGGCGATCGTGAGCTTTCGCAGTCGATATTTACGTTATTGCCGACATTTGTTTCATGGGTGTAATGCCGGATCCGAGGCCTACTTCTCTGCCCGACCTTTCGTTTTCTGACACCGGAGGTCTCGTCGAAGGCTTTCACGACTAGAAAAGTGGTCACAGTCCCGAACGAGCTCTGCGAGACGAACTGATCGTATGGGGTGTCCCGAGAGGAATGCTCCGTATTTGCAGGTATGAGAGGAACGAGCATTCTGACCAAAAAGGTCTACGTGAGCTCTAAAGCGCATACCTTTGAGGATTTGGCCATCTCGCTACTGTGAAACACACATCTTCCGATGAACAAAGGCTCATAGCTCCTGAAGTGTGCTTCCAAAGCAAAAATTTTGCAGTAGAAGAGATTTGTTTAAAAGTATCAAAGATGAAGTCGTGCTCGTATCTCTTACGGTGTGCGTTACAAAGCTCACGGACTTTTCAACTCCAAAATGATCATATTATGTCCCTGAATATTGATCATTTCTTCTGGGGCACCCCGTATGTCCGTAAGTCCTCTTTGACACCTTAACCCTTTGAATACTGTGGACGAGTTAACTCGTCGTCTTCCGCCACTCTGCAGATACCGAGGATCGTAGCCCCGTGGTTTCCTGAGGTGCTGCTGACTCGTTTGTGTGTCCCGTTCCACCAGCTTCTCACTGCTGTGTACAACTTACATTGATAGCTCGGTGGATAAAAAAGTTAAGAGTATTTATTGTACGATGCAAGTGCATCTTTCTGTGCTGTCGTTTGCAAGAAATTGTGTTTTGGTATCTTCGACCATTTACGAAATGTGGCGATTGTTATGACCGTACGATTTACAATTCTTAGTGAATGATATCTTATTCACATTTCGTACACTGCAATATACAAACTAAAATCGACTACAGGCAAAGTTTACAAGAGCATTTTTACATACGCGAAACCTTTAAAATTTCACGCAATGTTTCCTTAATTTTGGTGGAGCACAGTAATTCTGGTGTACGACGAAAAGAGATTGTCCTGTATCGAGCAAAAATATGGGACTGTAACAAGCGAAAAAATCAAATTCTTTCACCTAATAGTTTTTCTTAAACAAGTTAGACAATAAGTATTTTGTAGCAGCCAGAATGACACCTCCCAGCTCGAGTAGCAGTATTTGGTGAGCAATAGAGAATGCAGAGAGCGCGTCGGTATCAGCGAAAGGGTTAAGGCCTGTTTCCTGAAGTCTTTCCCTGTTTAGCAAAGTTACCCCGTGTAGGTACAGGTGCACACAGTCAGCATTTGTTTTATAGAGAGTGACAGGCCCGGCAACTCTTACATAAACCTTGTACTGCAGCTAAATACACCGAAGTGACTGATGTCATTTGTAGACACGGGAAACCGAACGGTCAGAAATGCAGAGCAAACGCGGGCACCGCACGCATTTAGGACACAAAGGAGACGTGAGTGTTTAACGCTTCGGCTTAAACCGGTTTGTTTTTTTACCGAATCTGGTCAGTTACTTTCTCGTGCAAATTCATTCAACATTAACTGCACATTTAGCACCGGACTTCCCCGTGTTGTAGACACCGTTCTCGTCTGTGCCGTTCGACTCGTAGAGTATCACTTACGTATGCAATTCTCGCGCGACGAAGAAGTAATCTCTTATCTCGGAAAATAATGTGAAGGTCCATTTATTTAGCGAGGAAATGGCATACACCTGCACAATTTGAGAAAGAGAAGGTGACACCTGTTATCGGATTTCCCGCACTGACCTCGGTCGGCAGTTGCGAGTCGGCCACACGTCCCGTGTCGACCGTGCGGTCTCTCGGGGCGAAATCTGCGGACGGAAGTCTGCCGGAGGACAAAACGGGAGCGGCGGCCGGGCCGCCACACTTGTGAGCTGGCACTGGGAGCATGGCTGCCACACGGATATGTCTGATAGTGAGCGGGATGTGTAGCTCGAACGGATGAGATTGCTGATACGGACCCCTAACTTTCAAGATTACGTCCCAAAAGAATATGACAAATTTACAATTTCGTAAAGCGTTATTCTCCACTAGGAATACCACCTCTGTAAAGTTCGTGACTTCGAGCACCCTGCCATTTATTGCACCAAATAGAAATTCTGCCAGAGTCGTCCCATATCCTCAGTCACTCGACGACTACACTGTCTGTACACTACACACGGCGTCACCAGAGAACAGTTGCAGGTTGCCTCTCGCACGTCCGTCAGGGTGTGTGTGTGTGTGTGTGTGTGTGTGTGTGTGTGTGTGTGTGTGTGTGTGTGTGTGTGTGTAGAGAACGGGAGTGGTAGTATCACACTTCCCCAGAGCAGCACTGACGGTAGAGTTTTCTCATTTCCTTTTGAGTGTTTTAGAGCAGATAAACGAGTGGATGTCAGGTTTGAATTATTTAATTAATTTGTACACAGAAAATTGATGGTGAAGTACGTTCCGTTTTGTATAGAGACTTTGCACGAAAATGCTTCTCGTTTGTTGTCTTTTCTCTTCAGTGCAAAATTCTTTTGACAGCACAGATAAAAATGTGTACAGTTGTGAAAGACAGCCGTATGTCTGGTAACCTAATGAAAATGATAATATGCAGGAGGGCTGTAACTAATTTCTCTTTCCGGTCTCTTCAAATAGTCGACTGCGTACATACACGATTTGAGTTACAGTATTTCTTGTCAGTGGAAAATGCGACAAAGTGCAGACCGTTTACACATTCCGGTTCACGACCTGCCATTTGTTCAGACACGAGTTAATCCCTCACTCGACTGTCGAGAACAACTATGAGCGCCTTCAGTTTAAAGTAATTGTCTGTTCCGATGCCCGAAGAAGTAAACCGGGGTGTATACGACCCGGGAGATTTGGGAAAAACCCAGGGATTTTTCCATACGTGAGAAACCTGTGAATTTTTTTATAATTCTGGGAATTTTTCATTGTTTTAGTTTTCAGTTAATTTTTTGTAATTTCGACTGGTAAGAAACAATACTCTAACAAAGTACATTATTGTATCCCGCTACTGCAGAATACTGCAGCATTAAAACATGAACGGGAGAAAAAACAAAAACAAAACTTAAGTTGCAAAGGAAATGAGCCGTATAAAATAACACGGTGCCCGTACGAGCGTCTGCCGAGAGCAAAATGTGTCGGAGGCTTTCGGAAGACTGTGCAATACTTCGTAACAACTAATTGCCTCCGACGAGCGTGACGTCGCAACTGTTTTCATTAGACTCATTTGGTCAGTTACGAGCGGGCTCGTGCACGTGCACAGTAGAGTCACGTACGAGTAGTACCTTCTCCCACTTCTGGCTACAGAAATATGGCTGTCGACCATGTAAGCGGCAGTAGCAGCGACCGGCCACACGGTACCCTGGAAAGTTTTACCGGCACACCCAAGCTGCCAGATTGACGCGTGCGCAGCAGGCCCGGACCTAGTGGGGGGTGAGAGCAAACCGGGCAGCAATTTCAGGGGGAGGGGGCAAATTCATATTCTCGAGGAAAAAACCTTGTTTCACAGAGCACCTAGCATCCAGCGCACGTCAATCTATCGATTATGCGTACAATTTTGAAACGCACCTCTACTGGTTTTTGAACACATTCTAAATTGGTTTCTGAATGAACTAATAAGTTGATTTTTGAATGCATGATTAATGTATGTGATGTCCCTGCTAGGGGAATCCTTGGCACACCTAGACAAAAACTTTCCTACAGACAAAACGGGACGAGGCTATACGAGCTGAGCTGAGCGGAATAAAGCCAAAGTGGTGAATGCCACCTGCTGCTTGTTTATGTGGTGCATTCGGTTTACGAATGTTCAGCGTTGTTACAATTACTAGTAAAATCCTTAGATTCGGACTAACAGAGTGGAAATAAATGACTAACAGGTAAGAAAGATTACGTATTATCTTCTCGGTGTATCCAAGAAAGTGAAATTTTGATAGAAAATTTTTGGCCAGATCGCTACACTAGACCGGGCCAGTTGCAGTCCCCGACTAGCTCCATTCTGGGAGTAGCGTGGAAAATGCATTGTACGAACGTGTAAGAACACCTAACCAGAGAATAATTGCCGGATAATTAAACCGGTGATTACCGCAGGGTTGGTAAAGTTAACTGGAGAAAGAGTTTTGACAGTGGTAGGGATAGTTACAGAATTAGTAATGACGAGACTGTTTGTTAGAACGAGGAAGGAGAAGTAATGGGGGTATTACACAAATTACGGAAGAATCTGATGATTGCAAATTTATACAAAAACTTTGTTCTACTACTTTTCGGTTCCTTGCATGAGAAATTGGAGCAGATGACTGAAATGTGAACTATTTCCTAACATAAAACTGTTTGCTTGTAGTAGGCCAAATAGGTACTTCGTGAATTATATTCTGTTCTATTATAAAAATGATTATCATTGCCAAAACAGTCTCGCTTATTTGGTGTGTGTTGCAATTGCTGCAATGTTAGAAAGGTCTATTTTGTTTTATTCGACACACAGTGACAAAATAGACGTAATCAGATCGAAAAACTACACCGGTCTTGGTTACTATTTGTATTAACAGCTTTTTCAGTATTAGACGATGACATTTCTATCATTCGTGTAGCAAAACGATTGACGAACTTTGATAAGGTAATAGTTCTTTCGCAGAAAGGAATGCACGCCATATAAAGCTGCAGCAAGATTAGAGAGAAAAATTGCTAGGACCTAAGGATTGAAGAAGTGTGTATTGTCTTCTTGCCTGTCTCTTGTCTTTACTGGTTTTAGGTATTCTATATTTAATTTTGTGTCACACACAAGAACAAGTTATTAGCCCTTCTAAAATTCCTCCATGATCCCCTATTCAGTGCTAACATTGGTGCCTCTTCTGACATTAAGCCTATTACTTCAAAATTATTCTTAACCGAATCAGGGTAGCATCTCCTTGGTCTGCCCCGACTCCTCCTACCCTCTGCTGCTGAACCCATGAGACTCTTGGGTAACCTTGCTTCTCCCATGCGTGTAACATGACCCCACCATCTAAGCCTGTTCGCCCTGACTGCTACATCTATAGAGTTCATTCCCAGTTTTTCTTTGATTTCCTCATTGTGGACACCATCCTGCCATTGCTCCCATCTACTAGTACCTGCAATCATCCTAGCTACTTTCATATCCGTAACCTCAACCTTGTTGATAAGGTAACCTGAATCCACCCAGCTTTCGCTCCCATACAAAAAGTTGGTTGAAAGATTGAACGGTGCACAGATAACTTAGTCTCGGTACTGACTTCCTTCTTGCAGAAGAGAGTAGATCGTAGCTGAGCGCTCACTGCATTAGCTTTGCTACACCTCGCTTCCAGTTCTTTCACTATGTTGCCATCCTGTGAGAATATGCATCCCAAGTACTTGAAACCGTCCACCTGTTCTAACTTTGTTCCTCCTATTTGGCACTCAATCCGTTTATATTTCTTTCCCACTGACATTACTTTCGTTTTGGAGATGCTAATCTTCATACCATAGTCCTTACATTTCTGATATAGCTCTGAAATATTACTTTGCAAACTTTCAATCGCATCTGCCATCACAACTAAGTCATCCGCATATGCGAGACTGCTTGTTTTGTGTTCACATATCTTAATCTCACCCAGCCACTCTATTGTTTTCAACATATGATCCATAAATAATATGAACAACAGTGGAGACAGGTTGCAGCCTTTTCTTACCCCTGAAACTGCTGTGGACTGTGAATTCAATTTACCATCAACTCTAACTGCTGCCTAAAGACCTTTAATTGCTTGAAAAAGTTTGCCTCCTATTCCATAATCTCGTAGAATAGACAATAACTTCCTCCTAGGAACCTGGTCATATGCCTTTTCTAGATCTATAAAGCATAGATACAATTCCCTGTTCCACTCATAACACTTCTCCATTATTTGCTGTAAGCTAAAGATCTGGTCCTGACAACCTCTAAGAGGCCTAAACCCACACTGATTTTCTTCCAATTTGTCCTCAACTAATACTCGCACTTTCCTTTCAACAATACCTGCAGAGATTTTACCCACAACGCTGATTAAAGAGATACCTCTGTAGTTGTTACACTCTTTTTCTGTTTCCATGTTTAAAGATTGGTGTGATTACTGCTTTCGTCCAGTCTGATGGAACCTGTCCCGACTCCCACGCCATTTCAATTATCCTGTGTATCGATTTAAGATCTGACATTCCACTGCATTTGATGAGTTCCGACTTAATTTCATCCACCCCAGCTGCTTTGTTGCACTGCAATCTATTGTCCATTTTCTCCACTTCCTCAAATGTGATCCTATTTCCATCATCATTCCTGTCTCATTGTACATTGAAATCTGAAACATTACTGATCGTATTTTCACCTACATTGAGCAACTCTTCAAAATATTCCCTCTATACTGCCCAAGGCATCGAGAGGAATGACCAGCAGTTTTCCTGACCTGTCCAAAATACTTGTCATTTTATTTTTACCTCCCTTTCGAAGACTGCTAATTACACTCCAGAATGGTTTTCCAGCAGCTTGACCCAAAGTCTCCAACCTATTTCCAAAGTCTTCCCAAGATTTCTTCTTGGATGTTGCAATTATCTGTTTGGCTTTGTTTCTTTCTTCAACATAACTTTCTCTGTCTACCTGAATTCTAGTATGTAGCCATTTATGATATGCCTTCTTCTTCCTTTTACTATCTGCTTTGAGTGTGTCATTCCACCAAGCTTTGCTTCATCCTACCTTTACACACTACTGTTGCGAGACATTCTTTAGCCACTTGTAGTGCTGTGTCACTGTTCCTTGTCCATTTCTTTTCCAATGACTGTAATTGACCACATTCAACTAACTGGTACCTTTCTGAGATCTTGTTCTCCTGGTTACAAATAAACCAATCCAGTATTAATTGTGAGGAGTCAAACCGGATGACTGGGAGCAGGAGAGGCACTATGGAACATTTTAATTTCCACTGTCCTGAAATAGTTTGATAGCATCCATCATAAAATACACACATTTGAGTTCCACAGAGCGACGTGCGGTATAAGATAGTTGTTTGAAGAGACGTGGCACTGCACTGCACACTTAGGACCAAATAACGCGTCTTACACTTCCTCGAAGATATATGTTTTATGTATCAGACTCTTCACAGAAATGTGCGCTACAAAATGAACTTATTTTTGAACAGTTTTTTATGTTCTGGTGCACATAGCAGTCTGAGTTATGGTCGGGGAGGGGGATAGTCTGCACGTGACCCGTGTTTACATTTAGTGATTTTTCTGTTTCCTCTTCGTTTACTACTCTAACGTCAAATGAAAACAAGATGGATTTCTGTGGCTGGGAGCTATCAAGTGAATTAAAATACATTCAGATAATTATGGAAGGTTAAAATACGTTACTCACTTCAGATTTTATTTTATTTCCGCATTTCTGACAGTCTAGCATTAATTGCCTTGCAGAACAATGAAGGTATTTTTGTTAGTTTGCTAAAGAAATTTTGCTTTTATTAAGCTTTCCAGCTGAGGCAGTCAATTTATTTGAAACGAAGTGTTTAATTCCACACTATTGGCTACTTTCAACTATTCGCTGCATTTCAAGTACACGTTTTCATCATCTAGCATGTACGACATTAAGCCATAATGAAGTACCAAACCTGAGCTAATACAGTACTGGTACTCCAAGAAAATTTACTTCCCGAAAACCAAACCAAAAAGCTTAATATCAGGTCGAGGCCTACGTCATTGGCAGTCTGGACATACGATTGTGCGCTTTAAAGCGAACTATGCATTTTAGTATGATTCACGAAATTCCAACACTCTTGGAGTATCCTCTGATGTCTTGTTTCTTTTCTGACATAATTTAAGATCTTTTAATGTTTTACACGTATGAACATACGTAGCTGCACAAGCAGGGTGACGCCTCTTATCTGGCAACTGCTCAAATGAATCTATTTCTAACAGGTTGCGGGAAAATATTGTGAATTGTTGTCCAAAAAGCTTCATTTTCAAAGTAAATTCCCCCCTCTCCCCACATATACATCCTGTAAGCAGAAACACGAGATACATTCTGTTGTCCCCTCGACACTGCCGTGACATCGGGATTTCAGCCGACTGACCCCGTCTGCCTCGTGTCGCCCGAGGCATATCTCTGACAGGATAGTAAAACACAAATGAGCATCGGAACGTACTAAAAATATTATCCGTGTGTAAATAAGAGTGGTTCTCGGACCACTTGCACGTTGTCGTCCCTTTCACTCGATATTAAATTTCCATAAAATTAAGTTCTGCCGAATCCCGTACCCCCTCAGCTGTACGAAATACGTAGATCGGCCTATTAATCGGCGTTACTACCACTGGAGACTCCCGTCGGCAATTCACGGCCCCCGCACGTGTCCTCCGACCTTCGAGCACACGGCTCACCGGCCCTCTCTTCTCGTTTCAGATGATGCGGCGCGACAGCGGGGGTAGCCTCCCCGACCTCCACCACCCGCTGCCCCCATAGTCCGAGCGGTGGGCGGCGCAGCCGGGGGCGGAGAAGCGCGTGTGGGGCGCACTGCTGCTGCCGTCGCCGCCACCGCCGGGGCCGCGGTCCCCGCCCCCGGGGCACTGGTGACCGGGGACGGCGCGCACTCGCCGCCGTCGTCCGCACTGGCGCCGCCGCTGCCGACTCACTTCGGCAACTGTCACTAAATATTCAGTACAATGTTTTGCTCTGGTAGCGAACTAGTGAAGATGACGTGCAAACATTTCTTATCGTTAGTGCCATAGTATAGTTCTGCTAGCCCGTTTTTGTAGACGGCATTCTTTTGTAATGTGTAAAGAGGAATGCTTAAACATGGATGGTGTCAGAAATTTCCTCGTCACGTCCGGATACGTTATTCTCACTGTAATTTTTTTCACTACGATATGTATTCTTTCTGTTTCTGTTCCTCGTACTTTTTCTAATGACTGAGGTCTGCTTTCTCCTTTTCCTGGGCCCAACTTTTGCATTTGTGTAGTTTTTTATTCTGCGGGGATTCGAGAAAAGTAGACGAGTGTCACGGACGTAAGTGGAATTCTCACTCTGCCCATTCACTCCTAATTCTGACATCCCATTTGGCGTGGCTCGTAATTTGGAAGCCGATTTGTCAGGCACGCATTTCTGAAGTAAGTGAAATGTTTATCGGATGTGCCGGGTCTCGTGAAATAGACTCGTTACTGTACAGTGTTTTATCTGTACTAAAGCACAGACACTTCGTATGTGCCTATCACGAAGAGTTAAGTGTTGTTTTCATTATGGCTGCTAAAGATATGAAGTCTTTTCTTTTATTGTAAAATATAAGCTAGTTTCCTTTTATTATATAAAATTGAAAGATTCAAAGATAAAAATGTAAAAGTTCATTTTAAACACATTATTTTTTAGAAAGAACCTATGCATTTTCCATCATCTAGCAGTGTTCAGCTGCACGTATCACATTTATTGCGCAATGATGTTGCTTAAATCTGGAATGTTGTAGCTACTAATGTTTTTCCAGTCTGCTAAATAGTCGTGTGTTGGTTCTAAAAAAAAAAAAATTTCTAGACATTCTTTCTGTTTATCGTTATTATTTGTGCACTGGTTGGATATTTTGCAGAGTTACCACATTGCGCACTTTCACCTTAGCTCGGGTCCTCATTTGCCCTTTTCTTCTTCTCTTTCTTGTTGTGACCCCTGTCAGCAATATTTGAGAGCATGCGTAAATTTTTCTGGGGCTGCCACTTTTGAGAGGGCTGCTGCTTACAAGTGTCTTCAGTCGCTTCTGATGGATTGAAGTTTTGTTAAGTATTGAGCTTCTCTACAGAAATGTAAGTTCCACTGTCTGGACTGTACTATAGTCCTTCGCTCTTGTTATCCAAATTTCCCTACTGCAGAAAAATATCCAACTAAAAGGAAAAAAGGTAATTTGTGTGTCTTTTGTATAGAGTTCCTCGTAGCTTTTGCACTTACCTGGCAAACTAGCTTCACTATTCCTTCTTTTAATGTAGGATGACACATTTCTTCTTCGTATATGGAAAATTCTGTGCAAAGAAGTAAATAAATAAAATAGTGAAGGCCCGATGTATTGTTTTTAGGGAAACGTCGAGTAAGGGATGCACACAGATTAGTGTTTCCTGTACAATAGTCACATCCTACCGTCGTTAGTTTGTTCTGAGGTGAAAACGGAACTTCCACATCACTTCACACCTGGGTGATACTTGTCACTGTATCACACACAGTTGCCAACTGTTCGAGATTTCCTCGTTAATCCACCACTCGGGAACGTTAACGGTGGGTTGCCGTGCGTCAGAAAATGGATTTGATAAAATGGAATGCCAGAGGTGACTGCGCATTGGGCACAGCCGAGGTATCAGAGTAAAAAAAGTGGTACTGTAGTAAAGGGTGCGAAGGAAACAGTGCGCTACACTAGACGAAAGAAAGGACTCGAACTCGGTATTGCGACAGAGCACTCGATTCGGTAGTTAGTGCCGAGGGAGCATTACGAGTTGTCAGTTGCAGAGCACACGAGAAATAGATTGCAGGTACCGAACACCACAGTTCCCCGTCCGATCTTACCTTCGCATCTCTTACCGAGCCACGTCACTCTGAGCGACTTCGGAAAATATTTATGAACTCGCAGAAAATATGGTGTAGCCAAATCTCAAAACGTCGCAAAAGGAAAGATCGGCACGGGAACGAGCAATTACTTGTAGTAGGTTACCATGTTAGGTCAGTACGAGTGTATACGATTGAAAGCGAGAAATTTAACTGTGTGTTCGACTGAGAAGCTCTGGCACAGTGCAGTGACCCGAGGGTAGAAATCCCACCCAATCCTATCCTCCTGTTCCCCAGGTCCTCTCCTCACCACAGAATGGCAGAGTGAGGCACTGCGTGCCGTGTATTCCTCGTACCGAATGTGAGTCTCGCCTCTTCCACTCGACACTCTCCCTGCTGCGGACTGTCTGTTATTTGGTAATTCACTCAGAAGTATTTTTTTTTCTCTAATTGATTCTTTACTGGGCCCAGGAAAAGGCCATTAGTACATTAATCTAATGTAACTCTTTTGTGCCCTCATGGTACTGTTATGAGAGCCTATGTGCGTTTAAATGAGAGATTGCCGTGTTTGTATATTTCCATTATTTGCTGTACTGTGTAATCGGACGTACTGTTAAGGTGAGTCTCTTCAAGGAGGAGGAGAGAGGAGGATAAACGATTTAAACCTCAGGGATAAATGACGTACTTGTATCGCGCCGCGTGCGTCACTCTACGCGGAAGTATTAGGTGTACGAATCCGTGTCCGCTATCTCGGTCTCCCGAATAGTAGTGTTAAGTAATGACGAGTAGAACGGTCCGACTTCACGGATCTTGCCGACAGTCGGGTGTGTTTGTTGGCAGAAAACTTCAGGGATTATTTTTAAAAAATGTAAAAGTGATGATTACTTAGCTGTCGTCCATTTTAGGGAATGCCTGTAGAGCCTCAACTTCAGAACGGGGGGTAGAACGGTCCGAAATGTGGACCTCTCGGAAGTGGCCGAGGCACGTCGTGTCGTCCGTGCGTAGATCAGGTGTGGTAAACGGGCAGCGGTTGTTATCTGGCAATTTGCGCGATAGTTCGCTGCCGGTACCTTCTGGTTAGAGGTGACATTGTGCGAAGTGTATTTCTCAAATTACAGTATAGGAGTAGTTCGTCCTGCCTCCGACTTTGATCCAGTATTACTTCTGTCAAGGGTGTAAACTCGAACAGAAATCCTCACCGTATTGAGATTTTTCCGGTCGTAGAAACTGCAATACCTCACTCTGCCAAAGCAGAGTTCGAGGTCGCACGCGCCAGGAGGGACGAGAATCGGGAAGTCGGCACGAGTGCTATTTTACAGTGACCAAAATGGGCACGAAAGGCTTTGCTCTAAATTTCTGAGTCATTAAAAATACTAAATACATTACTCAGAGGAAAAGAAGGCATGACGGTACATTACATTCGTTCGCAGTCATTTTAATCGGGGCGAGTAGGTGACCGAGTTACGGACGTCCGAGTGTTCGCCGGCGTGCCAAAACTGCGAGCTGAGCTCGACTGTGGAATAAAATGCGTACACTTCACAGGTAGTGAAGTCGGCGAGGGAGCACGGGTCGAAAATAAAACGTGCCGTGCCTTTCCGTTCCCAAACTCCCCACAAAAATGGTGGCTCGGTGACTCTTCGAAAAGTCGGCCTCGAGTGAGCTGGAGTGACTGGCCAGACAGGTAGTTAGCTAGCCGGCTGGAGCTCTACTTTGACTGCCATTTGCAGCCGCTGCCGGTTCCTGTGGTGGTATCTGCATTTACCTTACAGAAAAGGATTTGCGAGTCGGTTCCATCCTTTGCGGCCCGGAGCTACCGGTCGCAGACTCTCGACAGGTTAACCAAGGTACGGGTTTACTTTTCTCTATTAAAAGTGCACAACTTATTGTTTACTCTTTGACAGATTTCGTTCCGCTTTCTGCCTGAAAATTACGTCTCCACAAATGGTAATTTTTTTTTCAGTTTGGCCTCGGTATATGTCTACGTATTTTTACCATACACTCGCATTTAATCGTGGTGGGCGGAAGCATTTTTGTCGACAGTCGTCCATCTCTCTCGTAATGCGGAAATGTCGGATTTTTGCTCGCCCTCCACTTTCTTATTTCGGGACTACACGCGATAGGATAGTACGCTGTACCTCGCAGAAGTAACTCTCAGTTGAATGGCGCACCGTGTCGCCATACGCGTTCCGTAATGTCATTTCTCGGTCTAATTGTAATTGTACTGTCGTGTGAATGTGTGAAGTAGGGGGGCAGTGTAGTGTCAAGATCTCGACTCCGCCCGTCGACACGTTCCGGTGTAACGTGTAATATCGCGGCCCAACGTAGGATTCCTCTCGGTCACAATTCCAGTGCCGCTTTTCTTCTGCCGTGTGAGAAGCCAAAATCTGCTGCCCCTGTTCCCCTTTATTCTCGTTTCCACCTGTCATTCTCTTTACCTGGCAGAAGACTGCTTTAAAGAAGTGGAGGTTGTCCAGTAAATAAGGGGCAGGTGTGTCGCTCCAGTTGTGGCGAGGGAGGTATTTTGAGCAGAGCTGGGACCGCTCTGTACTGTTCAGAACAAAAATGAAATTGTGTGTGGAGCTCGTGGGCTTCACACACTGTTTGTTAGTAATCCTAGCCTGTCACAGGAAACTGTCATTGAAAAGATTCATTTTGGGTTTGCACACTGTAGCATCTAGAACACAGTGTAATTGATTACGAATTTCTAGAAAGCCTATGAAAGACACACAATAACGCAATGTGCTCCGAAGACATTCTCTGTGAAGCGTATTCTATTACTTCGAGGCATGGGCTGTCGACGGGTGTCACTTTCGTTTCCAGATCTGTTGTATAATTGTATCCTCAGCTTTTACCCGCAAGCCCAAATGTTCACCGTATGACGGTTACTTTACTGACTTGATAATTGTTCACTGTTCTGTTCGTAATACCTGTGCAGATGCCGTACTGACGATTTTGTACAAAATGGGAGGCATATTTGATTGAATATAACTAAATATGTAACCATTAGTTTGTGCACAAAAGTCTGACAATATATAATAAATGCTCAATAAGATAGAAAGAAACAGTATAGAAGTGAGTGTTACAGCAGAATGTTCTACAAAATGGACGAGAGAGAGTGAGTACGGCTTCCGTATAGGTGAGCAAGTAAGTGTGATGCAGGTAAAGGAAGAGAATATTAGTAGAGAAAAGGGTGAACCAGTTGTTACAGTAATCCGAATTTCTCTCGTTTGAAATCAGCTGTATTACTGATGCAGTCTTAGCAAAATTTTAGTCGCCAGTCAATCAGTTTTGATGCACACTTATTAAATAATGGAAGACAGTATTTTAAATGTTTGTGATACTTGTCGAATAAATTTGTACACCACTGTTGTAAGACTGCAGAATTTTTGGAAGTGAACTCCGCTGTGGTCTGCTCCTTGTACGGGAATCAGTTTGGCTGAAGTGTTTTGTGTGGTATTAGACACTCAATTTCATGTAAACAGAGATTGAAATTTTAATAGCCTGTCGCATTAAAATTAGGTGAAACTAAACCTTTGCGGACAGAGATAGTATAGGTGTGAGCAGAAATTGCGATCTCAAAATTGACGCGACAACCGCTCCTGTAATACTGGATGACCTCTGTACCGTGCAGTTCTACTGGGAGTTTTAGGAACTTTCGGATAGCCTCAATTTTTCTTATGTGACAGCAAATGTTTACAAATCTTTAAACAATGTAATAAATTATTTTTAAAGCCAGTACAGCTATTTTTTACAGTTACAGTAACTGCATAGCATTGTACAATTGAAGTATGTTTGTGTGTGGCCTCCTCATACGAGACGTGTATATACGTACGTATGTCCCCCACTATCTCTCTCTGTGCCCTTCACGTGTGTCGAGTCTGAATTTCTCCGTGCTCACTGTGTCGACGATGGAGTGTACACTATTACCGTCGAGTGGTAGCTAGTGACCTTTTTTTATCTCTCGATCTTATGCCTAATGTGTGTTTGATGGTCTGTTTTAGAAAAGTTAGGTAAATGTAATTGTGATGAACATGTGTTCTTTGAACTTTCTTCTAGGTTTTAAAATGTTTCATTTTTTGTCATTTTTGTGTCCTTTGGTACTAGGTGTAAATATTCATTGAACAGTGTTCTGATATGAGATGTGAAATAATCTTTTTTTAAGTTGTACATATGGACAGCAAATTTGTCCTTTAGTGAGAATATTCTATTACAAATTACTTCCATTTTATAAACAAATGTAATAAAAATTGTGCCACAAAGTATATATTTTTGGTGTTCATTTAACCTGTTGGGAAAGTCTCCACAGTTTAAGGCAAACTCTCTTTACGTATCACAACTGGTCGTATCTACTGAGGCCAATATTTATTTACAAAACTACGAACGTACGGAGTACCGAACAAAATTTGTGACCGGATTGAAGATTTCTCGGGAGTGACGATGCAGCACGTTATCTCAAATGGAGACTCGCTGACAGGTGTCGAATTTCTGTAGGTGTGCCGCGTCTGTGTAGGCTCGCACTGTCGTGGAGCAGAATGACCCTACGGGTGAGATTGCCTGTGTGTTTCGATTCGATCGCTCGGTGAAGGGTGGTTGAGGTTTACAAGTAATGCTGGGCTTTCACTGTTGTTCTACGCTAAAGGAAGTGAATAGGAGGGAGGGCCGTCTCGGTCAGAGAAGAACGTCGGCATAACCTTTCCTGCACTCGTGAGGATGGCATTGGCTTTTTCTGGTGGTAGTGAGCCCGGACGCTTTGTCGTTTGGATTTCAGTTCGAAATGATGACACGTGACTCGTCTCCAGCCACCACTCGTGCCAGGAACGCATTCCCTTCCCGAGCACAGTGGGCCATTCGACACGCTTCTCGGTGTGGTCAGAGACTTCGGTGCTCCCGTCGGGCACACACTTTGTGCACGTGCAGTCGTTCCTTCACGACGGTGCGAATACTGCCGACTCTCGATCCGATCGCAGCAGCTACGGCTTTCACTGTCACTCGGCGGTCTCGGGTAATGAGTGCATCCTCTAGCTAGACGATGTCATCGGTAGTGCAGTGTGGTGTTCAGACGGTGCATCGTCAGCTAACAATACCCGTCCTTCCCCGAAGTGCCCCGCCTCGACGATTGTGAGGGACGTGCAGCGTTCACCGTACACTTGCGACATTCGTCGACGAATGTCCATTCCTCTTACTCCTTCCACTGTCAGAAAACAAACGACACTTCTGTTGGTGCATCCGTGTCACTGTTTGCAATACGACTGGCAGAATTCGATGACTGACGGATGCGGCTGCTAGCTCTGTATAATCACGCGACTCTCACGCACGCGCTCTAGCGACGGGCTGTGAACTTCCGAGCTCTGGTCGGAACTGCACACACGCCACGATATGACCCTCCTGTCACCGTGGTGCGCATTCTGGACTGCGGCTTGTTTCTTTTTGAATACTCCTTGTACGAAGGCTCCCTGAGAACTGTGACAGTGTGGCTTCTCCTGTGTCCCGTTATATGTGAAACTTCGGAGATTCAGTGTATGTGAGTACAGTAAAAGTACCGGTGTGGTGCAAAGTACTGGTTCCAATGATAACTTCACAAACACTAACACTTAGAAGTCCTGTAAGTTAAATTTGTTAACCACGTTTCCAATTAACATTTAAGTTGCTACATAATTATAGCGAGATGTACAATATGAACACAGTTTAGTGTTACTTAAAATGTGTTTTATAGATCCAAAGACTTCTACTGCAGAGAACTGTGAGCTGACATTGTTTACATATCAACAGCAGAAAATATGTTTTATAGTCACACGATTTAGTGACTGTATTGACTGCTTAATTGAAAATTACTCAGTTGCGAGTTAACGAGTCAGTCAGAATTAGTTATGTACTAAACACATAAATAAACAAAGTTAAGTAGTACTCACAGTGAGTAGATACAATACGTGAGATAGGTACTGTAATGTGCAGTTAAACCAAAATATTGTCATATTGCTAGGTACCGAATGTGTGGTTCTCGAGCCGGTCGGTGTGGCCGAGCGGTTCTAGGCACTTCTGTCCGGAACTGCGTGACCGCTAGGGTCGCAGGTTCGAATCGTGCCTCGGACACGGATGTGTGTGCTGTCCTTAGGTTAATTAGGTTTAAGTAGTTCAAAGTTCTCTGGGACTGATGACCACAGAAGTTAAGTGCCATAGCACTCGGAGCCATTTGAATTTTGTGGTTCTCATGTGTGCCAAATTACGAGGTGCCCCTGGGAAACGTGATTGAACCCTTGCTCGTCACCTGACAGACAATATTAACAGTAATGTAAAACTTTTTGCAGTTATGTGAAATTCAAAGTGGTCAACTGACTACTGGTTAAGATGTACAGAAATGTGAAACACTGTGTTTCACAAACTACTGGACGATAGTATCCTACGATTATAATATAGTGAGTAACAGCTGTAATACTGAATTCTTACAAAGGAGACTCGCTTGCAAATCCTTCCAGTTCTACTTCAAATAATGCTAGAGTCTGTGGGACATGTGACCAACAAGGAATTCAGAGTGTATTCGAAGTAAGGCACCGCGGACGATCACGGGCTCATCTGACTCGCAGGAAAGCGTCACAGAAAGGCACAGAAACTTGTAGCGGTTAATAAAAAAGGAAAAGAGACGAAAAGAAAAGGTTGAAAATGTGGGAAGAAATGGTGAATGAAAAGGGGTTTTAAAATCATTAATGACCGTGACAAAGGGAAGATTGAAATGCAAATCGGACTTTGTGATTCGAAAAAGCTATTGTTGGGGTGGTCCTTCTGGCATTTCTGAGCAAAAGTCAAACCAGTTTCCACTAAGAAAATTATTTGAAAGAGAACAGAGAATAACAAAATGTGATTAACAGGGGGAAATGACGTAGATAAGAGTTCATCCTTTACCATGTTAACAGGTCTTCTCTCGTGCGGCGTCCAGGCCTTGTTCTCCAAAAATCTCCTGCTTCATTTCTGCGTGAAAAGTCTTAGCTGCTCCGAAATTTTGCAATAAATTTCACTGTCCAGGATATACTAATGTATACAAATCAAAATTGATTTCATATTAAATGCAATGTATTTTATGTTGCTGCTTCCATCCTCCAAATTTCATACAAACTTTCACAATACGTCTGCACATCAATAAGTTTCTTCGTCTTCCGCTCTCAAGAGACAAGAGAGTTACAATTTTAGCATCTTCATTTTCTTATATATTTTCTCTGCCGTCAAGCGCTCATACATCTGTGACGGTATAATATATATCTGATGGAACGAGTGTAGCGCGCGAAATTCAAAGTCCCGCTACATCGCCCCCTCGACTGTCACGCTAAAACATTTAGCGTGGCAGGCTAGCAAACGATACAATAGATATACATAAATGTCAATATATACATATTTTCATAGGAGAGGCCATGTGTTCATAGGGGATAATCTTTGTCAATACTTAATTTCTAAACCTATATACTAAATACAATTGTCACAGTTTTGATCATTTTTACAAAATTAATATACATATATTTACGTAGAGTTTGTTTGAACAAGCTGCTCATCAGCGCAGTTAATATTGTGCGCTTCCAGCATTGGTTTCGCAATGCATCTCTGGCAGCACGTAGTCTTGGCGCATGCGCATTAGAATCACTGAATTTCGCGTGCGGCAGTTTCAATTTCGCCGTGTTGTGACAGTATTCACTTTCACATAGTGTTCATTACAAGTTGTTATTCCAGCATAAATGGCGTGTTAAGTCCGGTGACACCATAAGATTGAGCGTGTCCGTGATCTGAAGCAATGTCCGTGTCTTCTGTTACGACACGACACAACAGTCCAGGTTCTTGTGCGTTTTCATGGCTATTGTTCCCGGGGCATGTGTGGTCGAGGTAGTTTTTAGCCTCCACATCGCCTAAGACAGGTACCGAATTTGTTGTCTCCAAAGGATCTGAAGGCCGGCCAGGAACAACGGTGTCGAAGTTCGCAAAGGTAGGTGTTTCACCACGTTTACACTCGCCAACACACGTTCATTTGCAGTGTGTAAATCCTCATTATCGTCGAAGTAAATTGCAGTTTATATCGGTTTACGAACAGTTATTTGGTTTATGCATCATAAGTTTCACAAATAACACAAAATTCGTCGTTTTTATAATGTTCACAGTTCGCAACACTTTTTGCCATATTAACATTTTAACAAAGTTCACTGTGTCCCAGCATGTTTACATCGTTAATTATGAAAGCTTACTCTTGTTGGTCACATTTCAAAATATGTTAATAATATGCAAAGTTTTAACACATATACAAATGCATATAAATTTACAAGAATATGCATGTGAAATATTTACAGTAAAAAATTATACTAAGTCCCATTGGCTTTCTTTTATTGGGGTTTATGGTCATTTTATGTTTCTTTATTCAGATTTGGGCGTGCCAAGGGATATCAGACTTAATATTTAAAGCACGAGCTTTCCTTCAATTATTATTCATTTCTTTCTTTTGATTACATACCTGACTAGTGGTTGGCCAGGCTTGTGATGCCATCAATAATCCCTTTTCAAAATACTTAATTTTCTTCATGTCTTTTTATTCATACGTGAAAGTTTACTGTCACACAACATACTCTCACATTCCGGAAACAAACAATACCCAGCTGCAGGAGGTGGTAGGATAATGGAGAAAGATAGAATGGAAGAGACTATTCACTACCTATAAACTACCAAATCCTACAACTACTACATGAAAAGAGAACATAATACATTATAACATCTGCATCACCTTCAAGGGATGTGTGAAAGGAGGTGCTTACAATTTACCAAATCATGGGTAAATGTAAGTGTCCTTACGTCAAGTCTGTGTAGTGTAACATCGTGACAGATTCTTAGTTTGTGTTCTGACTGTTCAGATGACTAAGTGTATTATACATTAACAAATCCTTGCACGAGTAAACAACATAGCTGCTCAGTACTTCCTCGATATCTCCACTTCTTGTGGATACCGTCTATACAAATGGAAAATATATCTCACAGAGATTATGTCCCTCATAATGTGTATTACATAACAACGTACCAAATTTCCTCTCACGAGTTCAAACATGAACTTTCTTCTACCTTAGTGAAGGTTAAACATCATCTGTGTGCGAGTGTACACCTATCCTTTTTTCCCCCTAAGGGATGTCTTTCCGCTCCCGGGATTGGAAAAACCCACATCCTTTCGTCTTTCCCTCTCCTTCCCTCTTTCCTGAAGCAGCAACCGTCGGTTGCGAAAGCTAGAAATTCTGTGTGTGTGTTTGTGTGTTTTATTTATTGTGCCTATCTACCAGCGCTTTCCCGCTTGGTAAGTCTTGGAATCTTTGTATATAAACAAAGATTCCAAGACTTACCAAGCGGGAAAGCGCCAGTAGATAGGCACAATGAATAAAACACACACACAGAATTTCGAGCTTTCGCAACCGGCGGAAGGAAAAGGAAAGATGAAAGGATGTGGGTTTTAAGGGAGAGGGTAAGGAGTCATTCCAATCCCAGGAGCGGAAAGACTTACCTTAGGGGGAAAAAAGGACAGGAGATACACACACACACACACACACACACACACACACACACACACACACACACACACACAGGTGTCTCCATCGACTACTTTGCAGTAACTTACCTTCTCATATGATGATGATGATGATGATAAGTCCCATACTCCGTGACAGAGCGTTGGGGAACGATGCGGGAGACCCGCACCGCCGTACCAGGCGAGGTCCTGGTGGAGGGGGTCTGCCGTTGCCTTCCTGCGATGAATGATCAAAGATGATGATGAAGATGACAAAACAACACCCAGTCATCTCAAGGCAGCAAAAATCCCTGCCCCCGCCTGGAATTGAACCCGGGACCCCGTGCTAGGGAAGCGAGAACGCTACCACGAGTAGCGGACCTTCTCATATTAACATAAATATTGACTCAGTCATACTGATCATTCATTCTTACATCCTCATTCATTCTGCTACATACCTATGTCATTACTGATCTCAATAGCTATTATCTCCTCTCATTATATTGCCGTGAAATAACTAACTAGTTGTTGATTTACCTTGTAATTTACAATTAACAACAAATGCAACCTGAGTAGATCTCATTCCTTTATGAATATCTTTTCTCATTCAGTAAGTGTACTTACTGGGTTTACATTCTATTCATAATTATGTGTACAAGTGTAACTGCAGCAAGTTTCGGGAATGCAGCCGCATGAATTCTGCTTCTACTTCTAATATTTCGGCTGTATACCTTTCAGCCATCTTCAGAGAGAGCCGTGCGACTGACGCTCCAGCGCTCGCTCCATCCTTTTAAACTCGCGAACCGCGCCACTGCACATGCGGCCACAGATAAACAAGGCGCCAGTGAAGTTAATCGGCGTCAAAGACGTACAACATATGCATGAGTTACGTCTGTGGCTGCGCATTCGATCCATGCTGGGAGGTCGATGTATTACTGGGAGCTGAACTGTAGCGACGTCTTTGTAAGTTCCATATTGAAAGTGCCGGATTCCATGATTAATCTAACGTGAAACCGCTGTCTCTATTAATTAAATTGTTCGTCAAGCGGATTTCAATGGCCTCTTTTACTACGGAGTCCCAGAAAGATGAAACAGAAGTCAGAATTTCGACATTTTCATATACCATAGAGTGACCAGAATCAATACAATGCTCTGCCACAGCCGATTTACTGGGTTGTAAAAGCCGAGTGTACCTGCGATGTTCCGTACACCTCTCTTGGACTGTACGATTCGTTTGTCCGATATATGAAAGGCCACATTCACATGGTATCTTGTAAACTCCAGGCTTGCGGAGTAGTAAGTCATCTTTAACGGAACCCAGGAGTGCAGCCGTCTTCGCCGGTGGACGAAAAATCACTTTTACTTTATGTTTAGTGAGGATCCTTCCTATTTTGGATGAAAGGCTTCCCACATACGGCAGGAAAGCCATGGATTTAAATTTCCTCGTCATCTTCTGCATTCCTTACGGACACCTTAGGTTTTATTTGTAGTGCCTTACGTATCTGTTGTGGAGAATACCCGTTGTCACTCTGTCCTCACAGCTTCAATTCTACCAGATTCCGCACACAGTTTTAATTTGTCAGGAAGTTTCAGTATGAAAATGGCTGAAATCGAATCCCACTCCGTAGTGAGACACGCCTGTGGAACATGAAAAAGGAGGCGAGAAACAGGTTGTTTTTGATGTTTTTCATAAATTTCCAAGTGACTGTATTTGATACAGTTGATACAAACACACAATGTCTGAACAGTGGACTCGGTAGTGTTGAATATTGAGAACCTAGTGCAATCCATTATATAACTGGGTCAGGTCTCACCTTAAGTAATCCTTTTTTTCGTTCAATTTTAAATACCTACATCTCATAATTATTAAATTCATCATCATTTTTTATGAATAATACATGTCTCCTTCTTTCCAATTACATATTGCATGTGTAATTCCTGTTTCATTTGAAATATAAATACTTAATTATCGATATTTTATGAAAGTGTGTTGCTTAAACTATGAAAATATAACATTTTAATTTTTTAGGGCAAAAATGAAAAACCAAATACTCTTTATTTGGAATATGTCCATTGCTTTATACCTCAGATGTAGACTCACATGAACCAGAGTGATAAGTGCCATAGAAACAGGAAACGTAATCATTTTCACAGCAATGAGCACACCATGCAAATGCTGCATTTTTACATTTGCCACTGCACCGTTACAGTGAGAACCCAGCAGAGCTGACCTGGAGCCAAGTTAAGGGACTGAGCCAGGGAAAGCACAAGACTGTTAAAGCTGCCAGGCAGACCGGAACTAACGCAAGTAGCTTTTTCACATGTGACTGCCGAATGCTGGTGGGATACAGGAGCTCACGTCATGAAAGAGGAGATGATGTGGCGCCTGGGTTCCTTCGTGAATTCCGTGTCGATCGATTCGTTATCAGCATAGCAGACGACAGTTCCAGAACTGTAATGTATTTCTGGGATTGGGATAACGAAGGAGCTGAGAGATTACCAGACAACTGAGTGTAATTAATACTCTGAGTGGTTTCAGTATTCTACAGTACTGTGAAATCAATGTGCTCTGCATCACACATAGCTCGCTCAGAAAAATTACCCTGTGTATAAGTTGGGAACTTTCATCACTTTTGTTCGCAATTAGACTACTATGTTAGGTGAGAATGAGATCTTTTTATGCTTTCTGTCTGGCCTCCTAAGAAATGTATGGTAGTACTAAGGTTCCCTTTAAAAATTACATGACATTCGAGGCTATGTTGTTTCTCTGCTCATCTCTTTTTACATCTGAACTGCAGCTGCTCACATCATTGCAGGTTACTCGGACCACTGGCTGGCCCGCCAGTGCTGTCCAAGTGTACGCACTGGTAAAGCTGTTGTCCCACAGTATCGCTCACACTATGTGAGTGTAACACAGCATAAAACTCGTCCTTATGGGGCGTACTGAGTGTACTGATCACAACTTGGCTTCCACTGAAACGAAATCCAACGAGATTCAAGCAAACGCGGAAAAAACGTGGCTTGATGTTTACATTAGGTTCGTTCTTGTGATGAGCAGAGTATAGTAGGCGTGCCTACCAAGGTAGATAAAGCATTTTTGCATTGACATAAGAGTGCTGTGTATAAAAAAAGAAAACACGGTGCTGGTCAAGGGAATGAGTGAAATTATAAATCTAATGAAAATTAATTTAAATACAAGAACATGGGAACATACACATCATCTGCAAGAGAACTGGATTTTTTATTTGCGGCACTGCTGCTTGTATGTAGTGCATAGAGTATTGGTTTTTCCTCTTACCTCTCCCTGTGTTATATATCGCTGTGAAAGATGCAACGCCCCTACCAGCTTGGTAATTGCCAGAGTCTCTTTGTTTTCTTTGCAGTTGTGGAAACTCACAGTACTCTGAGAAAAACTCTTTTTCGCTATGCATAGCTGGCGAAACATCAACACAAACAACGTACTACAACCTGTCAAATCCGCCATCAATCAAAATTTCTCCCCTAACATGTCAAACAGGATCTATGTTTGACAAACACAGCAAACAAAGCCTTACACTGCCAAATAGTGGAATTTGACAAATTGCTTGATCATTTACAGGGGTCTTAACGGTGGGAGCGGCGATAACAGGTTAGTGTTGTTTATTACCAAACGGCAACACTGTTGCCAACACCACCATCAATGTCGAAACTCACTTTCTGTGAAACCTGGACTTTTGTCTCAGTTCTGTTGGCAGCCTGTGTGAACTCCGCCATTTGAGAAGTGCTGTGGAAGGGAAAGCTTGCTGTGGGAAAGCTTCGTTTCGCCCGAACGAGCTCTCGACGTCACTTCCTTACTTCGTTCGGGTGAAACGAAGCTCTTCCGTTGTGAAAAGTTTTGGCGTTTCGTGCCGGCCTGTGAAGTGTGAATCGGCCCAAAGGAGCTTGCATCCGTTCTATATAAATTGTCAAAGTTAGGTTGTCAGACTTTCTATACATTGAGCCTCTCACGCGAAATATTGTCTGTTGGCAACACAATTTCACAAGGTAAAGATGTCGAACAACCAACGAAAATGTGTGCTCTAGTTATATTGGCTATAAGTCACAAATAACAGACAACTATGAAAAAGACTAAGTGAGTCCCAGAATGACAGAAAAAGGTGTAGCGTGTCGGGTGATTATTTTCTGACTAAATTTATCACTGCAGACCCGAAAGGTGCCATAAACTATTTTTGGATAAGTCTTGAATCGTACAACGAATTATTAACGTTGGTACAACATGAATTAAAGAGGCCAAATGTGTCAATGAGAATGACATTTACAGACGGCGATAGTTTAGGTACAACTTTGAGATTTCTGTTGGGTAAGTTTGCTTGGAGTTTAGTGCTGTAATGTCAACAACCACAATTACCAAAGCTGTTACTGAAATTTGTGAAAGAATTATATTTGTTTTGTGATGATATACTCCTGTAATTAACATTTTTTAATTTTTTTTTTTTAAATTTTGTTATGTGATTCCCCTGGCATGTATTCAGCCAACCTCTTAAGCCCTGTCCACGTGGAACGACCCGCCTGCACAAGTTTTTGTGCACATCAAACATCATTTATTTACACAGCCATGACATGTGCGCAAGCCTGGCAGTTGGAGTTAAGAGGTTTGAACGAAACTGTTCAAATCAGTGGGTTCAGATCACATCTGCACAGGCAAGCTGGAATGTGTGGATGCGAGGTCACAACAAATCTAGCACTAAGACACGTTTGAATCATCTGTGTGTCCAGTCAGGTGCTTCTCGTCTGTGTGTACACAATGAATTTTAAAATGGTAGCTACACAATGTTCTAGATAGTTTACTGCCGACCTTATTGAATTGTATAGGGGTCATATATGTTTGTTGAAAATTAAACGTAGAGGATAAAGTGATGGGGTTAACATGGCTCCTGCTTGTAATTCTTTAACAGAAAAATTATGAGTGGTTAACCCTATGACAAACAGAGAAATGTTACATAAAAAAGAAAAATTCTTTGCAGCCGGGTTATCACAAAGATCTAAGCAAATTAACGAAATCTGTGCAGGGTTTTTTTTAGTGTACTTTCACTCTGTACTCTCTCATGTCATCATGTGAATTGTGACAATGTCACAGAAAAAAGTAGGTCCTACTTGATGTGCATCTTCATATTTGCTCTAAAGAAGAGTGCAGTCAGAATAGTGTGATAAGTTGATAATGGGGGGTGTTGTAACAATACCTTCGTGGTCATAGTTATTATAACACTTCTGTAACTTCCTAAGGTAATGCGTAGTTCATAGCAAGAGTCATTAAAGGTGAACTGTTTAGAGTTTGGAATGGAATGCAGAAGTTTGTATTCTAATGCAAAAGTTGCTGAGAATTGAAAATACAGACTTACAAAAAAACTGAATGATTGCTGATTGGGCACTTATATAGCTTATAAGAATACACTGTATCTCAGACATGTCCAGAAATGTAAAAATATTATCCGTAACTTAGAATTGAGGTACAAAATTCAGTACTTTTCTTACCTTCAGGTCAGCATGGAGCGAACAGCTCACATGTGTATGGTACGGAAATGTTCAATGCTTGGGAAACTTAACTTCACCATGATCCTATCATGCAAGCTTTTTTCATGTTATACTCGGAGCTATGGGCGTAAAAAGATAATTGTAGTACATTCCTAAATCCATCCTCAAATAATTGCAGCAGTCATCAAGTTCGCCCTGCGTGAAGTAAATTTTGTGTAGACCACTTTGATCAGTCATTCTGTTTCTGACTTTTTGTCTGCATCTTTTATTTTATTTGCAACACAGATCATTATAGAAGTTCCTTCATTTCTGAATAAATGAAATAACCTTTGAGGTTACTGTTGCTTGCCACCAAAATTTCTTTTCTGCACTTACGGATGGCCAGTGAGCAGTAGATCGGAACCTATGTCATATGATCACAGCGCATTTGTGCAGACAGATCGTTACTCAATCGTTTCCAAACTTTTACAGGTTCACATTTTCAAGGAAAATAAAGAAATTAATAGCTAGAATGAAATTTTCACTTTACACCGGAGTGTGCGCTTATATTAAACTTCCTGGCACATTAAAACTGTGTGCCAGACCGAGTCTCGAACTCGGGACCTTTGCCTTTCGCGGGCAAGTGCTCTACCACTGAGCTACCCAAACACGACTCGCGCCCCGTCCTCACAGCTTCACTTCTGCCAGTACCTCGTCTCCTACCTTCCAAACTTTAGAGAAGCTCTCCTGCGAACCTTGCAGAACTAGCACTCCTGAAAGAAAGGATATTGCGGAGACATGGCTTGGCCACATCCTGGGGGATGTTTCCATAATGAAATTTTCACTCTACAGTGGAGTGTGCGCTGATATGAAACTTCCTGGCAGATTAAATCTGTGTGCCAGACCGAGACTCGAACTCGGGACCTTTGCCTTTCGCGGGCAAGTGCTCTACCACTTGCTGGCGAAAGGCAAAGGTCCCGAGTTCGAGTCTCGGTCCGGCACACAGGTTTAATCTGCCAGTAAGTTTCAAATTAATAGCTTCCAAAATTGCAGTGAATATACCAATTGAGGATATAATAAGCTGCTCCTTTCATTGCCTGCAAAATGGCTACCATCTATGTCAGATTATAAAAGTAAAAGCTTGTGTAAAAAAAAGAATCAAAGCTGCATGTATATAAAAAGAGTCTACTCTCCATCAGCTTTGCAAGAGTTTTCCTTGAAGTTAACACATGAAAGTTGGGAAGGAGTATCTATAGAAACTAAAGTGAATAGCAAATTCTCCAATTTTATACCTGAGTTTAAATTAAAATTTGAAGAAACATTCCCCAAAGTATTAATTCCTATTGGAACACTCACCAAGAATAAATGGATTACTAAAGGAATTAGAAAATGTGCTCAAACTTATAAATACTTTAACTCCATTAAAAAGGACAATAGTGGTCCAGTTTTTTCGCACTGCTACAAAAATACAAAAGGATCTACAGGAAGATAATCAAACACTGCAAAAAAAATCAGCCACTGATAGGTTCATAAATTTAGCTGATAAAAGTATAGCTACATGGGCTGAAATGAAACAAGAACCAGGAACTGTGAAGCAGAGAGATACAAACACGCAAATCAAGAACAAGGAAAACTTAGAAAGTAACCCGAAAGAATTAGCATATTATGTGAATACCTACTTTAGCAGCATTGCAACAAAGTTACAGAATTTTTTTTCCAAAAAGTGCTAATCAACCAATACAGAAGCTTATAGCAAACTCAACAGTATTGCTTCCAACTACAGAGGAGGACGTATGCAATGTTGTAAGACAATTAAAGAACAAAAACTCTGCAGGTTTAGATGTGTGTGCTGAAGAAATGTATAAATGGTATCAAAGCTCCAATAACAGAAATCATAAATGAATCCTTCAAAACTGCGTGCTTCCCCGACTATCTGAAGCATGCCAAAATCTTACCAGTTCACAAGAAACGTGATATAGAAAAAGGTTGAGAACTACAGACCAATAGCCCTATTGTCATGCATTTCCAAAGTAATAGAAACAATAATGAAAAACAGGCTTACGAGCTATCTAAGTAAATTCAACCCCCTCCGCAATGACCAACATGGCTTCAGTCCCGGTAGGGGTACAGAATTTGCAATAGTACAATTTACAAAAACAGTTTTAGAAGCACTAGATGAGAACAGCTATGTAAATGGCCTTTTTCTAGACCTGCCTAAGGCATTTGACCATAGTTGACCACCAGAAGCTGTCGCATAGGTTACAGGCACTAGGAGTAAGGAGAGTGGTTCTCAAATGGTTTCGTTCACATCTAGAAAACGGAGTACAGTCAGTAGAGATCACACGTCTCCAGTGGATCAGAGTATATTGAGAAACATATATCTGATCCATAATATATAAATACTGGTGTCTCTCAAGGAAGTTTTTCTGGTGTATATAAATTATTTCCCACAACATATCAGCCATGGAGAGAACATGACAGCAACATAGTAATGGCCAGTAAGACACCAGCACAAATGCTGGAAAATTCTACTGAAGTGCTGAGGGATGTTCACAAAAGGTCTCAGGAAAACAAAGTAACTCTCAACATAAAGAAAACAAATACATGATGCTTTAGAATGAACAGAAAACAGAGTCCCTTAAATTTAAAACGAGATAACATCTCCATAGATGATGTACCTACAACAAAATTCTTACGGTTGTACATTTCCTTAGAACTGGGTTTCCATCTGGGCTCTTGATATTCAAACATGATTCTTGAACCAAGTGTTAGCTATGATTAAGTTATACTCTGTGTAAAATTCTACCAGGTGGTATCCTCTTTCATTTCTTACCCCCCAATCCATATTCACCTACATTTCCTTCTCTTCCGTGTCCTACTATCAAATTCCAGTCATCCATGACTATTAAATTTTTATCTCCCTTCACTATCTGAATAATTTCTTTTATCTCATCATACATTTCATCAATATCTTTGTCATCTGCAGAGCTAGGTGGCATATAAACTTGTACTACTGTAGTTGGCGTGAGCTTCGAGTCTATCTTCGCCACAATAATGCGTTCACTATGCTGTTTGTAGTAACTTACCCACACTCCTATTTTTTATTCATTATTAAACCTACTCCTGCATTACTCCTATTAGATTTTGTATTTATAACCCTATATTTACCTGACCAAATGTCTAGTTCCTCCTGCCACCGAACTTCACTAATTCCCACTATATCTTACTTTAATCTATCCATTTCCCTTTTTAAATTGTCTAACCTGCTTGCCCGATTAAGGGATTTGACATTCCACACTCCGATTCCTAGAACGTCAGTTTGAGTAGTCCCCGCCAGGAGATCCGAATGGGGGACTATTTCACCTCCAGAGTATTTTACCCAAGAGGACGCCATCATCATTTAACCATTAAAGCAAAGCTGCATGCCCTCGGGAAAAATTACGGCCGTTGTTTCCCCTTGCTTTCAGCCGTTCACAGTACCAACTCAGCAAGGCCGTTTTGATTAGTGTTAAAAGGCCAGATCAGTCAATCATCAGATATTGCCCCTGCAACTACTGAAAAGGCTGCTGCCCCTCTTCAGGAACCAAAGTCTTGTCTGGTCCCTCAACAGACACCCCTCCATTGTGGTTGCACCTACGGTAGGGCTATCTGTATCACTGAGGCACGCAAGCCTCCCCACAAACGGCAAGGTCCATGGTTCATTGCATATATATTACGTATTTTTCCAAATGGGAGTGTTTTTCAAAACTGCTTTGTAACACAACGATCTCTACCATATTTTCAAATTAATGAAGTAAGCAATGTCATAGAGAATCCTCCATTAACCATCCTAAAGTGGCATATAAAATGATTATCCTAAAAATCTTTTGCGATAGAAAACTCCTTAAAAATTGAATCTGAGGTGTGATGCACACAACGCAGAGTTGAAAAAATAAATAGTGCACACTAACGCCACGTGACTGGTTCACAAAACTTTGTCAACATCTGAATGGCCTCACATGTTCAGTATGTATTGACAATACTCAGGATGTTTTGAATTCCATCAATACTGCTAATTAATAACTCTGGTACTCGCAGTACGTCAGTACGCCTTACGATTGTGAATGCATTGACAGTTTCACAATATTATTGAACTTGTGAGGGCCCGGGAGTGTCTCCCCAAAGTACGCACTTTGCTGTTTTGACGTTTGGCTGCCGGAAGTCACGTGACTGTTCCTTCAGTAAACACTTGGCTGCGAGGACGGTTTTCACGCAGTTGCACCCGTGAATACTGAAGGAATTAGTTAAGCATGAAGTAATTTCCATCTAATGTTTTAGTCCTTCATATTCAATAAACAGAATAATGTAAAAGTTCCGCAGTAGGCCCATACTGAAATTTACATAATTGATGTATGTGCATACAGATACGCCAAAATATTCTGCCGATTAGTGTCAGGTTTTTTGTTTTCTTATTGTGGATCTTAGTTGTTATAGCGAAATGTGCGTTAAATATGGAAAAAAAAATGTTGTTAAAAAGTTAACACAAGGCTATACTGGTCATAAGTCTGCTACCTCAGTTTATTTCACAATCACATGTAGGAGGACAAAACCGGGGAATACTAAGTATTTTTAATATTTTGGACGACGAAAAGCGGCTTTTAAGTAGCCATAGTATAGTTCCAGCCCTGTTGAAACCCTGCATAAGGAATGCTGTATGGTGAAAAAAGATCATGGCCGCACCAGAACAGAGTCATAATTTGTACATCTCTAGAAATCAACATTAGCTTCCCAAAAAAAAAAGAAAGAAAAAAAAGAAACAACTTTCCTCAATAAAACAACTTGACAGCTGAAAAGCTTTACAGTGTTTACTCTGAGCTTAGATATAATGTAATGGATAATGCTACATGGCCCAAAAATATTGTGATGTATCATTTTTTTCATTCCAGAGATTCGCCAATATTCCTGTGAAATAATCTTTTCTGTGACAAACAGAAAGAAGAATTAAGTGTAAACTGATCACATACTGCTCAGAAAGTTACTCCCATAATCACAAGCAGTGCCTGTGTCTTAGAACTAAACTTAGTGTTATCACTTTTTATAGAAGTGAAGCCAATTTTACTGTGTCTGTGTAAACATTGGTTATCAGCACAAGAAGCAGGGTAGCATAAATGAATTGAATGCCTAAATGTAATAAGTGCATGGTGCGGAACACCTGCTTCCTTCGGTGGTGTATGTAAATATAACAATAGAAAATCTAGTGTTAAAGAAATTGACTTAAAAAGCTACTGTGTGGACCTAGATTTAGAGTTGGCTGCTTTGGACTTATTAAATCTTATTATAATAATTGTTGTCTAGTATACCATTCTACAGATGCAACTTTGAAAATTTTCTTATCTAAATAGAATCTTGGCTGTGCTATTTAATGCATTTGAAATCAGAAATTGCACTGGGTGTTCATTTCAATATATGTGTTTGCAAGGAGAGTTCTAAGAAGGAAAATTTATGAATCTATTAACCATTTATGGACTATTTGTAGCATGTCATTTACCACCCAGAGGTGATGCCTGCCTTGACACTGTTATCTCAAATATAAATACATGGGGCTATGAGATGACTTTAGTTGACCCAATGATGTCTGCCAACAGATCACTATTCATGGGACTTTATACAAAGAGAACTAATAATCAACCAGCTGTTTCCTAGCATTCTAATTATGTATTCACAAAAAGGATCATTAACAAGGAAACATTCAACTCTTTTTAAACAGAACTATCTGCAGTAGGCTCACAGATGGGATTACAAGAAATGGCTTTGATTAATGCATTTAAAGAGTTATTTTAGACCATCAAAACCAAATTTGATTATAGCTATACACAGAAGACCAAAAAATGTTCCAACACAGGCAAACTCTGTGTGTGGTAAAGTATTTTGTCATAACAGACATGACATTTAAGCAATTTTGAGAATTTCAGCCAGTTTTCTTTTACATAAAAACTAAGACTTGCTGTAGCGTGACACTAAATCCTTGATTTTTTGTTCTTAAACTCAGTAGGAAAATCATGACAAATTCCATTACTTTCTTTGTTGTCTTCTTTTAACTCAAATCCTTTACCAAACACTGATACAGACCGATTATAATGTTTCGTTGTGCAATTCAGTTATATTTACACAATTAGATATCACTAAATTATAGAATACAGTTTGAATGAGCCAAGATAGTGGGATAGCATTATTTTAGTATACCATGACTAACAAAACTCAAAAAATGCAAAAGTAAATTAAAATTTTTATTCACCTTCAACTACATGGAATATCTCTCTCTCTCTCTCTCTCTCTCTCTCTCTCTCTCTCTCTCTCTCACACACACACACACACACACACACACACACACACACACACAATTGCCATAATGTACATGAAGACCTTTATGTGCATTAACAATACTAGGAAAAGGAAATTTTGCTATTCACTGTACAGGCACAATGTAAAGACTGTTACACATTTAACTTTTGGCCAAAGCCTTCTTCAGAGGAAAAAAAAAAAAAAATACTACAAATAGATTTACACACACAGGCACACTCCCGGCACACATGTCCACTATCTGCAATGGGAGATATTGCTTACTAGTGTTAATCTGTTCGTGTTTTGTTCTCTGGAGAAGGCTGTGGCCAAGAACCAAATGTGTAACATTCTTTACATTGTGCCTGTCTGCAACTCAACATGTCACCTTCAGAGTGAGTAGCAAACTATTTCTTTCCTAATATTGTTAATATTTCAACCTGGAGTTTACTTTTTTTTTTAACTCTTCATCACCCCTCACAAAATCCTTTTCTGCTTTGTGGAAAAAAAATCTAGTCTGAGATTCAATCTCGGCATTCACATTTACTGTATTTTCTTGTGAGAAAGAATAATCTTTATTAAGATTGCCAATGATCTTCTTCAGATCCTTCAATACTTTGGCCTTAGTCTCCTGTTCACACTGTGTTCCTTTCCCGAGTGCAACTATAGTTTCACAGTGAGACATCACATCCCATTTGAATGTGTCAGCAGATTTTTCTGAATTGCCAGAAAGCAATGCTGACACATATGCATCGTCTGCACTGGACGACAAGGAACACTGTTCACTCTCCAGGACAGCACCAGACAATGATTTGGCACATGCATGTGTATGCTTACATATGTTAAAATTTAAAGTGTTGTATAAACAACTGCATTGATACGAATGCACACACATGTTGCAGATGTTGCACTTAAGTGAACATTTTCTGTCACATATCACTTCTGATTTTTTTATGACAACATACACTTCACAACCAGTGGAAGAAAGCACTTCACACAACCCTTCACCCCTGCATAAAATCATCCCATCTGTTATATCTGAGCTATCGTCGTGGCTCGCTTTCACTCTTGACGCCCTAGAGCATTGTTTACGTTTTGAGACCTTCACTAAGCCCTCATATACTTTGTCTCTCACTAAACATAACAAAGCATTTAATGACTTGTCCAGCTTCTGCACTTTTTCCCTTCTAGGTAACTGTATTTGATTACTTTATGTAGGGACTCCAAGCAATTGTTTGTATTAATGCCCAATCGGTGCCTAAAGCAATACGTCCACTTTTCCACTCGCTGGCAGTACATCTGAATAAAGTACCTGCCAAATTCTGCAGTATCTGGATCATTCAATACGTCTTCCACCACTTTCTCCAGACTACATCTAAAAACATCCACATCCAGTTCAGTCTGAAGTTGCTTTAGTGAACTAAACACTGCTGATTTTTTCTCGCTACCCCCAGCAATTCTCCTTAAATCCTGAGACCAGGTCCGTTGTATATGCCAAGAACTCAGCAACTGGTTTGGCACAGGTCCTATTACTGCTGACCGTGCACTATAAAATGCTGGTGCACCGTCAGACATAAACACATTGGTCTTTACAGTGCCCACCCTCTGTCTCACACATTTGAAATAGAAAGACATGCCTCCCCTATTTGAAAAACAAAATGCAACTGGCAATGCAGCACCATATCTATCGACGATGACAATAAAAAAAGTTGAAAATCGTTTGCAGTCATGCTATGAGTGCCATCCACACATATTTTATCTTCTCCATACTTTAGAAGTTGTTCAGCCTGAAAGTCCGTCATTATAATAAGAATGAAGTCTTCATCTTGAAAATTAGGATCCACTTGTTTTGCTGCTTGAAATACAGTACTGGGTTGGCACTTTGTCTCTTCATTTCTTCAACACACAATTTCACACTCACTGCATCATTTTCATGCTTCTTCGTTGCATAACCAATATCAAAATCCCTTTTTATATTATGCAAATCTTTTTTCTCAAGGAGATGGATTCTCTCCACACTTGCAGTGATTGGTGCACTTTGCACATCTTGTAGAACTCGTCCAACAGGAACACCCTGTGACAGCAGTCCTGAAAAAAGAAAAAAAGTGAAATAAAAATGAAGCACATTGATAGACCCTACGTCTGTTCACACAAATAAATTTGATAATTTCATGTTTCATGCACATAAGTGACACATCCATTTTACCTGCCAACTCTGCCCTCTCGTTCCTATGCAGAAATGTTCTTCCAACATCTTGGGTGTGTCCCATATGTTTTGGAAAAAAATTTAAGCAGCATTTGTCGTCTGTTATTGTCACCTGCATGCTGGATGGACAAGCACTGCCCATCTTATTCGTGCCCATACTTTTGACACGCCTGGCACCTGTTCCTTTAGAACTGAAATTGAAACACCAATGTCAATGGTAATATCGAACACGTTTTTCTAGTCGCTTCTGCTCCAAACAGTTCATTACATAACGAAAATGGTTTACTTTTTCGTAAGAAAGTTTCCACTCTTCAAAGTCTGAAAAAAATATTAAGGCAGTATTTTTAAGTCATGTACTTGGGACCAACAAAAATACCAAAACGTGACTAATACAACAAATATAGAAAACAAACCTGCAAGACAACCAAATTCTATCTCCTGGCACTCAAAACTAACATCATGGTTCTCTTGCATATGTGTTCTCAATGTGTCATAGGAGAGAAACGAGGAGAGCACTGTGGGCAACTAATGCGGCATTTCCGACTGTTTCCTTCGACTTCATGCCATGCACAGTTATTTGATGCCGTTTTAATGAACTGCATCTCATAAATGCAATTCCGCACTGGGGACACAATCCACAGCCTTTTCCTGTTTTAAGACACATGGATGTCAAGTTCATGAGCTTTCCTCATATGGGCGTAGAGGTTCTTTCGCATTTTAAACCTGCATTACTCACACTTATAGAGCGTTTCGTGGGAATCATTCATGTTTAACTAAACAATAACAAAACGGAACAGCAGCAACGAAATAACAAGATGCAGCAACAAACAACGAAAGCAGTTAAATGGAGCACAAGGCAAACATCAACACGAATAGCGTCTTCGAGCATGATGCCTCGTCACGTGAAACCAACTTCCAATCAGTAAACGTCAAAACAGCAAAGTGCTTACTGTCGGGAGACACTCCCGTGAGGGCCCCTAAATGTCCTTGGTTTTGTCCATAGAATTTACTCCACAGTCTAACATGTTCAGGCCCGTCCACACGCAACGATCTGTCTGCGCACATAACATGTGCGCAAACAGATCGTTGCGTATGGACAGAATACTTGCACCAACTTAAGGTGTGTGCAAACCTAGAAGATGCACCACATCTGCGCAGACACGTTGGAGCGTGTGGACAGGAGATCGCCGCAAATCTGACGCGAAACAGCTGTTTGTTCAGTCTAGTGTTTGTATTTGTGCGCACAGGGCATTAAAATGGCTGATACTCGTGTTCTCGAGAGTTTGTAAGTGAATTCATTGAAATATACAGAAACCACCCATGTTTGTGGAAGATTAAAAGTAAAGAATATAGTGACCAAGACAAAAAGACGGCAGCATACAATTTTAATTGAAAAATTGCGGGCAGTTGACGCCTCGGCAAGCAGAGAAACGGTAATAAAAAACAATTTCGTTGCGAACTGGTGAAATTATTTGCGAATGGATGTCGAAACTTGTAACCCCTCATATTATGAGAAAAAATACTTGTATGAGAAGAGCAATTTCTGCTCATGAACGGCTGCCGGTAACATTAAGATTCCTAGCAACAGGAATTTTCATCTGTAATATCGAAACAAGCATTGAGTGAAATAATACCCAATAGATGTGAAGCTATTTACGCTTTCTTGAAGGCTGAGTTCATGAAGGCAAGTCAAGTAAATTAAATCTGTCAGCGAATTGTTTACCGAAAAGAGTTATCCAAAGTTCAGAAATCTAGATGATCTGGTGTAAGAGTAGATCAAGTATACCAGCCAACGTCATGGTATTTTGATCTGCTTGGCTTTCTTAATGATCAAGACCAAGCAGGAGTACAATTGAAGATGAAATTGGAGTGTCAATCTGCCAGGAAATGGAACACGAGGTAATGTAAAACAAAACTGGTTCGCCCTGCAGCTCTCGCAGTAAATTTACGTGAGGAAACTGCTTTCGCTTTAGCAGCCACTGTCTACACCATTTTGACCGCTTTCTCTGTTTCCTGCGGTTGGTCTGAATGATTTTTTGCAACGCAAGTTGCGAACACAGACCACAACAGAACTTCCTCCATTTCTGTATTTCAAAATAACTTAATTAAATTTTGACGTTTACGGGGAGCGTAGTCGCTTGCCGCTAATATTTCTTTTCTACACCGACAGATGGCGGGGGAGTAGTAGATTGGGGTTTGTGTCGTGTGAACACACCACATTCGCAGCGATCTTTTGCATGTACAGATATCTGCGCAGACAGATCGTTGCGTGTGGACCGGCTTTAGACTGTGATTTACTCTACGGTCTTGTTAGTCGAATCTGTTGCTGTGGGTACTTCGTTCAAAGATATTCGTACAGTTTGTACTTAGTTTTTGTTTCGCCTGTGTGTTGGTATTGGGTAATGACGTGATGTGTTCAAGGAAAACTTGAGAGTATTTTTGTCTACAGAGTCGCGCTGATACTGAAATTGATTCGAAGCTGTTGCGTAACATATTGGTGTTCGTATGAAGCGGCGTAGTATAGCAATGGACGCAGATGCCTTCATATCGTCGAAAGGTAAACGGTTAATAATGTTGTCTGCTGTTCAAACATTTATTTGAAAGGTTTTGATTTTCTGGCTTTGTTCTTAGTTTCCCTTGTGGAAAGGAATCCCCAGCCGATGGGCCTGCAGCTGGTCAGCCCCATCGCCGTAGGCAGAACAGATCGAGCCAGTCTCATCGAACTGGCGCAGGAGATTGAAATGGTACGTAGGCCCCGTTCGTGGAAATGTGGGATTCACTGCGTGGTTAGCAAACAAGACTCTGGAAGTACTGCGTGCTCATGTCGCGTATCATGTAACTACCGAAACTGTATGTCCTCACGTTAATGGATACCAACATGTATTAACACAAATGGCACCACGGTTATTCCATTGGTTAGATGCTACAACTGTGATAACAGAACTGAACCACGGCGTGTTTCGAAACTATTTGGGTACATTCCTATGTTTTCACTAAAAATTTTGCAAAATTAAATTTGTAACTCTTATTTAGTGTTGCCATGCAGATCAGTACTTGTGCACGGGACTGTAGGTTCCATGTAACGAACATTTGTTTTAGGTAGATCGTAACATCTTTAATCTGTTGTGGTAGTCAGTTGTACAGTTTAATTCTAATATACAGTGCCTTGCATTTCCACTGTCTCCGGTGAGATAGAAATGCTGGCAGGGTCGGCTCTCAGATTCCTATATAGACTTGATTGTCTGGTACTGATGGGAGTCTTCTTTATGTTGCTGACCAACTGGAAAGTGCATTTACGCGGGGCTGTCAGAATTCCCACAATTGTAAGCTATTACTGCTGTGAGGTCCTTGCTTACTTCTTATTATAATCTGTAATGCCTTCTTTTCTACCTTAAATATTCTTGTACATTAGTTTTGCCAGAAGGTGGTTCCATAACTAACTATAGCGCGCGCGAACACTGAAGTTTTCGTTAAGATGAAATTTTATAATTCACTTGCATTGTTAAGTGTTTCCACATTACTATTTGAAACATCGTTTTATTTATAGCAAAAATTAACAGAATAATATAAAGTTATGAAATTTGGAACTTGATGTACTGTATCTCCAGGCAAATAAACTGTATGAGTGAATGTAAAAATAAAAATTCATGGTTTGGATCTTGTGATACCACGTACCAACCATACGAGTGCATATTCATGGGTGATGCCAGGTCAACTGAATCTGACGGTACCAGATGTCGGCTTTGTCCTGTTGCATAATGACTAATACTGATGTGTAGTGTAATCAGAGGTCTATGTTAGGTCTGAATGTGGCGGCAGTTTGACTGTTAGTTTACGTAGCAGCGCCGTATGCTTCAGTTAACCTGTGTTGCCATCTGCAACCCACAGTCATGTTCACCTCTTGGGTTTATCATTGTCGATATATTGATGAACATAATATGCGCCAAAATACTTGCTCTAGAATTATGACCTTGGCAGCTGAGGAAAGAGTGTGTGTGTGTGTGTGTGTGTGTGTGTGTGTGTGTGTGTGAGAGAGAGAGAGAGAGAGAGAGAGAGAGATTACTATATGGTAAGTGGCAATCTATCATTTTCATTATCCTATCCTAGATTTTCCTTTGTTTGCCACAGGTTTATTTATCATATAATATTACTTTCCTGTATGTTCTTTGCAGTTCAAATTATTTTGTCATTTTTTATTATTCCTGTCATTCTTTACTTGCCTCTGCATTCCCTTATACATGGTTAGTCTGGTGCATCTAAAAGTAAGGCTGTTTGCATTGTGCCATACATGTTTCATTTCTATTTATTTGTGCAGCATCTTGCGTTGTTTATAATGAAAACTGCATTTAGTAGGAGGTGAACACAGACCATGTCTACATCACAGCCCAGGCACTTACCAATAACTTTATTTTGTATTCTTGTTCTTTGGCTTCACCAGCTCAATACCTGTATTTTGTATTCATGCTCTTTGGCTTCACTAGCTCACGACTCAACTGCTAGTTTACAGCCTTGCCTGGAACTCGATCTAAACTACATGTCAGATTGTCACAACATTGATTCTGAGGGAGTCACTATTACACTACAGAACTCTGCAGTATCCCATTGCTAATGACTTAGCCATTTCGCCTTCCAAGTAACATTCTGGCAAAAATATTTAGCCCTTAATTTATTTCTATTATTTGAGTATTGATAGAATTTTCTAAAGGTGGTGATTAATTTTGTTAAGTAATGAACATCTCAAGATCTGACAAACACAAGAAGGTAATGAGTGAGAAAAGCATCAGATGGCAGTGTGTGGGAAACAAATGTGAGTGCAGAGCTCAACTCCCACAGTTGGGAGCAGGTAATGTGGGGAAGTCGCAGTCAAGCAAACCACTGCTTCGTAAGTGTACTGTCACTTGTTCAAAATGAAAAATTTTTTGAAATAAAAGTTCATTAAAATCTGTGTTACTGCCCAGCCATAAAAAAACAAAAGGGGGAAAAAACAGGAAATTGACACAATTTGTGATTGTCAGCTACTATTGGTTTTTATCATATTTTAAGTAAATGCAGTTGTGGATGGAAGTGTCAATGAACTGTTGTTTTGCAGAAGTTAAGTTTTGAATAAGTCCTATTTGTATTATGCCACTACTGTGGTTGTACACAATAGAAGCCGTTTGTTGCTTGTCTTGACTTCTTCTCGACTGTGAGAGTTGAACTTCGCACTTAAGTACCTTCGATTTTACTTTGAAGTACACGGCAGAGTGTACATCCCATTCTACCAGTTATAAGACTTTTTCCAGTCACGTTCACATACGGAGTGTGGTATGAGTGAGTGCCTAGCAGAGGGTTCAATGAACCACCTTCAAGTTGTCTCTCTATCGTTCCACTCTCGAACGGCGTGAGGGAAAAACAAGCACTTAAATTTTTCTTTACGAGTCCTGATTTCTCTTATTTTATCGTGATGATTTTCTCCCTATGTTGGTGGGTGCCAACAGAACATTTTCGCAATGGCAAAACATCCCATTGCAGTGCAAAAGACTTTGTTTTAATGATTGCCATTCCCAATTCACATATCTGTCTGTGGCATTATTTCCCCTATTTCGTGATAACACAAAACGAGCAACCCTGCTTTGTACTTATTCCATGTAAACTGTCAGTCCCACCTGATGCAGATCCCACACCACACAGCAGTACTCCAGAATAGGGCGGACAAGTGTGGTGTAAGCAGTGTCTTTAGTATACCTGTTGCACTTTCTAAGTGTTCTGCCAATGAATCAGTCTTTGGTTTGCCCTACCCACAATGTTATCTATGTGATGGTTCCAGTTTAGGTTATTTGTAGTTGTAATCCCTAAGTATTTAGTTGCATTTACAGCCTTCAGATTTGTGTGACTTATCGTGTAATCAAAATTTATCAGATTTCTTTTAGTACTCTTGTGAATAACTTCACACTTTACTTTATTCAGGATCAATTGCCACTTTTGGCACCATACAGATATCTTATCTAAATCGTTTTGAAATTAGTTTTCGTCATCTGATGACCTTACAAGATGGTAAATGACAGTATCATCTCCAATCAATCTAAGGCAGCTACTCAGATTGTCTCCTATGTTGTTAATATAGATCAGGAACAATAGGGGGTCTACAACACTTCTTTGGGAACACCAGATATTACTTCTGTTTCACTCAATGACTGTTCATCTATTACTACGAACTGTGACCTTTCTGAGAGGAAACCATGTATCCAGTCGCACATCTGAGGTGATATTCCATAGGCACGCACTTTGGTTAGAAGGCACTTGTGAGGAACGGTGATGAAAGCCATCTGGAAATCTAAAAATATGGAGTGAATTTGACATCCCCTGTTTATAGCACCCATTACTTCATGAGTACAAAGAGTTAATTGTGTTTCACAAGAATGATATTTTCTGAATCCGTGCGGACTGTGTCAGTAAAACTTTTTCTTCGAGGTACTTCATACTGTTCCAAAACCCTACTGCAAATCGACGTTAGTGATATGGGCCTTAATTCAACAGATTATTCCTACCTCCCTTTCTGGGCATTGATGTGACTTGAGCAGTTTTCCAGTCTTTGGGTACAGATCTTTCTGTGAGCGAAGGGTTATATAATCGCTAAATATGGAGCTATAATGGGCACTGAAAAAAAAAAAAAAAAAAAGTGGAAGTCACAGCCTGTGTGGTGACAACTTTCTTTAAGGACACATTTTGATTTATACATCATCAAATTAATTCAGGTTAGGGAGATCATGCCATACATACCGGTAGATATAGAGTAATGCATTTTATCCATAGCACAATGCGAGAATTTTAGTATCGCGACATATAAATCAAACACGTAATTGAAGAAAGAAACCACCACTGAACCTGTTACTTCCGTGTTTTTTTATAGTGTCCATTACAGCACCGATACAACCTCTAAATTACATAAAAATGGGCACTTATCTCTTATATGACTTTATATCAGCACTGATAGAACTGGAGCCAGTCAGCTCAACAGATGCCTAGCCATAATACTGGGAGTGGTCACATAAGTTCGTTCATAGGTAAGGCAGCTGCAATTTCAGTTCATTGGTAGGATACAGGGGAAATCCAGTCAGTCTACAAAGGAGTAGAAAATCTTGGTGCGATACTTCCTACCATATTGATAAAGTATGTAGGGACCCGTAGCAAACAGAACTGACAGTGGACACTGAACATATACAGAGAAGGGCAGCACAAATAGTCACAGGTTTGTTTGACAGCAGAGCATCACAGAGATGTTGAAAAAAGTAAACGGGCAGACTTTTGAAGGTAGATGTAAACTATCTACTTACAAAGTTTTGAGAATCCACAAATATACTGCACTGAGGTTGACCCCTCACCTGTGGTTGAGTGGGAGATCATTCCAAAGTCTGGCAGGCAGCAAAATCTTTCCGAGGGGCCGATCGTAGGGCCTTCCCGTTCGTTTGAGGAACAGGTTTTGGGTGTTATCTGTGGCTGGCGATGTCTCTGAGCCGGATGCAGTCCTCCCCCCTTTTGCAGAGGAAGCTTTTCAGCCCGCAAGGTCTGGGCTTTCACGGAGGGTGGATTTGCTGGTAGTTGGGAGCTCCAACGTTAGGCACGTAATGGGGCTCTTTAGGAACACGGCTGCCAAGGAGTGGAAGGAAGCCAGTGTGCACTGCGTGTGTATACGGGGGGGTAGTCGTTCTGGATGTGGAAAGGCTGCTTCCAGATGCCACGAAGAGTACAGGGTGCAACCAACTGCAGGTGGTGGCCCATGTCGGTACCAATGAGGTGTGTCGCTTTGGATCAGAGGTGGTTCTCTCTGGTTTCGGGCAGCTAGTGGAAATGGTAAAGACTGCCAGTGTTGCTTCTGAGGTTGAGGCAGAGCTCACCATCTGGAGCATCGTCGATAGAATAGACTATTGTCCTTTGGTGCAGAGCCGAGTGGAGGGAATGAATCGGAGGCTCATTCAGTCCTGTAACTGTGTAGGATGCAGATTCCTTGACTTGGGTCATTGGGTGGTGGGTTTGCGGGTTCCGCTTGATACGTCAGGAGTCCACTACACACAGGAGGCGGCTACACGGGTAGTGGGGGCTGTGTGGAAGGGACTGGGCGGTTTCTTAGGTTAGAGGGTCTCAGGGCTGCCACAGAAAGGGCGTTCGGTCTAAGGGGGGCAGGTAAAACACAGTACGGTAGTTCTGGAAATGATCGGTATTGTCGTTGTAAATTATCGTAGTTGTTAGGAAAGAACCAGAGCTCCAAGCCCTAATAGAAAGCACTGAAGGTCAAATAGTTACAGGTACAGAAAGCTGGATAAAGTTGGAAGTAAGTTAAGCTGAAATTTTTTCAAACGATCTAACAGTGTTCAGAAAGGACAGATCAAATACATTTGCTGGTGGAGTATTTATTTCTGTCAAAAGTAGTTTCCCATGCAATGAAATTGAAGTAGATAGTCCCTGCGAAATAGTATGGGCAGAGGTTATACTTGACAATTGGACTAAACTATTAATTGGGTCATTTAACCAACCCCCCTCCCCGACTCAGAAGATATAGTTGCTGAACAGTTCAAAGAAAATTTGAGTCTCATATCAAATAGATACCCCACTCACACAATAATAGTCGGTAGGACTCCAATCTGCCTTCGATATGCTGGAAAAAATCATAAGTTTAAAACCGGCGGCAGACATAAATCGTCGCCTTGAATTATATTGAATGCTTTGTCAAAAAATTATTTTGAACAATTAATTCATGAGCCCAGTCTCAGTGTAAATGGTTGTGAAAGCGTACTCGATCTGTTAGCGACAAATAGTCCTGAACAAATAGCGAATATTGTGACGAATACAGGGGTTAGCTAGCACAAGGCAGTTGCTGCTAGGCTGAATTCTGTAATATCTACAACCATAAAAAAGAAATGCAAATTATATCTATTTAAAAAAAGCTGATAAAATTGCTCTTGATGTCTTTTTAAGAGACAGTCTTCACTGTTTCCTATCTGATCATGTAAGTGCAGAAAAGTTGTGGAATGATTTCAAACAGATAGTATCAACAGCAATTGAGAGATATGTAGTATATAAATTAATACGTGATTGTACTGATGCCCCACGGTACACAAAACGGGTCAGACAGCTGTTGCCGAAGCAGTGAAAAAAGCATGACAAATTTAAAAGAACACACAATCCCAAAGACTGTCAAAGTTTTGCTGAAGTTCAAAATATAGCTAGTACTTCAATGTGAGATGCTTTTAATAATTTCCACAACAAAATTCTGTCTCAAAATCTGGCAGAAAACCCAAAGAGGTTCTGGTCATACATAAAGCACAGCAGTGGTGAGACGCAATCAATACCTTCATGCACGATAACAAATGTGAAGTCACTGATGACAGTGCTGCTAAAGCAGAGTTATTAAACACAGTTTTCTGAAACTCCTTGACCAAAGAAGACAAAGTAAATATTCCTGAATTCCAATCAAAAACAACTGCAAAAATGAGAAACATAGATACTACGCAACAAAGCAACTCGAATCACTTAATAAAGCCAAGGCCTCCAGTCCAGATTGTATACCAGTCAGGTTTGTCTCAGAGTATGCTGATAAAATAGCTCCATATTTAGCAATTATATACAACCACTCACTCACAGAAAGATCTGTACCTAAAGACTGGAAAATTGCTCAAGTCACACCAATACACAAAAAGGGAAGTAGGAGTAATCCACTGAATCACAGGCCTATATCACTAACATCAATTTGCAGTAGGGTTTTGGAACATATACTGTATTTGAACATTATGAAGCACCTCGAAGAAAAAGATTTATTGACATAGTCAGCACGGTTTCAGAAAGTATCGTTCTTCCGGAACACAACTATCTCTTTATATTCGTGAAGTAATAAGTACTATTGACAGGGTATGTCAAATAGATTCCATATTTTTAGATTTCCAGAAGGCTTTTGACACCGTTCCTCACAAGTGTCTTCTAACCAAACTGCATGCCTATGGAGTATCGCCTCAGTTTTGCCACTTGATTCGTGATTTCCTGTCAGGAAGGTCACAGTTCGTAGTAATAGACGGAAAGTCATCGAGTAAAGCAAAAGCAAAAGCAAAAGTAATGGCCGGCGTTCCTCAAGGAAGTGTTACGGGCCCTCTATTGTTCCTGATCTATATTGAAGACATAGGAGACAGAGTAGCCATCTTAGATTGTTTGCTTATGATGCTATTATTTACTGTCTTGTAAATTCATCAGCTGATCAAAACGACTTGCAAAATGATTTAGATAAGATATCTGTATGGTGTGAAAAGTGGCAATTGACCCTGAATAAAGAAAAATGTGAAGTTATTCACACGAGTACTAAAAGAAATCGGCTAAATTTAGATTATGCGATACATCACACAAATCTGAAGGCTGTAAATGCAACTAAATACTTAGGGATTACAATTACAAACAACCTAAATTGGAACGGCCACATAGATAATATTGTGGGTAGAGCAAATCAGACTGTGATTCGCTGGCAGAACACTTAGAAGGTACGACACTTCTACTAAAGAGACTCCTTACACCACACTTGTCTGCTCTATTCTGGAGTATTCCTGTGCAAGGTGGGATCCGCATCAGGTGGGACCGACGGATGACATCGAAAAAGTACAAAGAAGGGCAGCTCGTTTTGTATTATCAGGAAATAGGGGAGATAGTGTCACAGATACGATACGTGAATTGGAGATGCACTCATTAAAACAAAAGGCATTTTTCGTTAAGACAGGATCTTCTCGTGAAATTTCAATCACCAGTTTTCTCCTCCGATTGTGAAACATTCTGTCGGTACTCACCTACATAGGGAGAAATGATCATCATGATAAAATAAGAGAAATCAGGGCTCGCAAAGAAAAATTTAAGTGCTTGTTTTTCCCACGTGCCAATCGAGAGTGGAACGGTAGAGGGGCAGCTCGAAGGTGGTTCATTGAACCCTATGCCAGGCACTTTATTGTGAATAGCAGAGTAATCGTGTAGATGTAGTTGTGTTTTTGTGGATCACTTCTGTCACCCTTACTGTAGTTGGTTGCGACCAATGCTTTCTTCCAATCACTGGGCTCAGCCCTCTGTTGGAGGGATACGTGATAGCTTACGGGTAAGATAGTCGCTAACTCGGCTACAATAGGGTATAGAATCTGACAGGCATTCCATTGGGCCCTGGAGTGTTTTCGATTATAAATTTATTAAGTGTTTGTCAGTGCCACTGACATTGTCACTCATCTTTTCAGTGGTACGAGAATTAAATTGTAGCAATTGTTCTGTATTTGCCTTTCTGAGGGGACATCAGAAAACAGAATTTATCATTCCTGCTTTTACTTTGCTACTCTCAATTTCAGTTTCTGTCTCATACTCCAGGGACTGGGCACTAACTTTGGTGCCACTAAATGTCTTTAAATTTGACCAGAATTTCTGTGGGTTTTGTGAGACTTATTTCTATAATAGTCTGCTGTGGTTGTTGTGGTATGTTCTACACATTGCACTTTCCACAACCGAATGTATTTGATTCTGCATCTCCCTATCCGTAACTGAATGCTTTGTCTTGCACCAGTTGTGCAGTAATCTCTTGTCTGCTTCAGTCCCTGACAAGAGTTTCATTGTATGATTTACCAAGGCGCTTAGGTCCATTTGTCAGCATGAGCTGCAATGTATATCTCTCATTGAGCGGCCTTCTGAACTCTGTTGTAGGTTATTCTCGGAGAAGGCGTTCGATAATGTCATCGGTCCCCCACACGAGGTCACACAGTCCTTTTAGGGCACACGAAAGACAACCTGGGTGTATATGGGGGGGTCACAACAGTTTTGGTTGTCACCTGGAATATGTCGTCATGTAGAATGTAATAGTTAGACGTGCTTAAAACTGCAGAGTCGGTTGCAGTTGCTGTAAAGAGTCTGGATACTGAGAGTAGAATATTGTGAAACGTGGAGATTTTGGCCTCCACTTAAAAATGTTCGGACAGTGTTAAAAGGGAATGTGTGAAGATGAAATTAGAGTTTGGACTTACAAATTGGTTTGTGGGTTTTTGTTTGAACACAGCATGGGATCCCTAGTGAAACAGCACAGGGCCAAAATGATCACCACTTCCTTGCCATCTATAAAAAGATGTTGCCAGTAACTATCTCTGGCAGTCAGTACTGCCTGTGTCAATTCTGTGTAGTATGATACCATAATGGATATCACTACAGTGATGTAGGCCACAACTGAAGAAAGTAAGCACCTAGATTTATTCACTTCAAAACCTGTATCTTATGAGCTCACAATCGATCTTTGGTGTAATAAGCCTCGTTGTTACTACTTCAGCTAACCGATGGTATAACATACTACACTGGTGATATTAAATAGTTGAGACGCAGTAATTTTATAGAAATGTGTGTGTGTGAGGTCCATTGCATTCTTGACCACTAACGCTCAACAAAGTACAAATAATCTGCCACTGCACTGTTCTAATACTAATATGTTGTTTAGGTCAGTGCCCACCAGACGAGTTGCTCTATTGTAAATCCAAATCCTGAATCGTGCACCGAGAACTTCTCGACTCTACTCACAGATCTGTCCTCTAGTGTGTCCGACACTCGTCTGCCCTGAGAATACTCGAGTCTGAGTATTTATACTCTTCGTACAATGTACTACTGGTTATAATAATGCAAAACATAATTTGTAATATGAAATGGTTTAACATCGTTATCAAAAACACTATAATATTCCCTACTTTGCTAGAACAAGTTTAAGACGTTTTCTAAACACACAAAAGTTATAGTAAAAATAAAGATTCCAAGACTTACCAAGCGGGAAAGCGCCGGCAGACAGGCACATGAACAAAACACACAAACACACACACAGAATTACAAGCTTTCGCAACTGGTAGTTGCTTCGTCAGGAAGGAAGGAAGGAGAGGGAAAAATGAAAGGGTGTGGGTTTTAAGGGAGAGGGTAAGGAGTCATTCCAATCCCGGGAGCGGAAAGACTTCCCTTAGGGGAAAAAAAGGACAGGTATACACTCGCGCACACACACACACACATATCCATCCGCACATACACAGACACAAGCAGACATATTTAAAGGCAAAGAGTTAAGGGCAGAGATGTCAGTCGAGGCGGAAGTACAGAGGCAAAGAAGTTGTTGAAAGACAGGTGAGGTATGAGCGGCGGCAACTTGAAATTAGCGGAGGTTGAGGCCTGGCGGATATCGAGAAGAGAGGATATACTGAAGGGCGAGTTCCCATCTCCGGAGTTCGGATAGGTTGGTGTTGGTGGGAAGTATCCAGATAACTCGGACGGTGTAACACTGTGCCAAGATGTGCTGGCCGTGCATCAAGGCATGTTTAGCCACAGGGTGATCCTCATTACCAACAAACACTGTCTGCCTGTGTCCATTCATGCGAATGGACAGTTTGTTGCTGGTCATTCCCACATAGAAAGCATCACAGTGCAGGCAGGTCAGTTGGTAAATCACGTGGGTGCTTTCACATGTGGCTCTCCCTTTGATTGTGTACACCTTCCGGGTTACAGGACTGGAGTAGGTGGTGGTGGGAGGGTGCATAGGACAGGTTTTACACCGGGGGCGGTTGCAAGGGTAGGAGCCAGAGGGTAGGGGAGGTGGTTTGGGGATTTCATAGGGATGAACCAAGAGGTTACGAAGGTTAGGTGGACGGCGGAAAGACACTCTTGGTGGAGTGGGGAGGATTTCATGAAGGATGGATCTCATTTCGGGGCAGGATTTTAGGAAGTCGTATCCCTGCTGGAGAGCCACATTCAAGGTCTGATCCAGTCCTGGGAAGTATTCTGTTACAAGTGGGGCACTTTTGGGGTTCTTCTGTGAGAGGTTCTGGGTTTGAGGGGATGAGGAAGTGGCTCTGGTTATCTGCTTCTGTACCAGGTTGGGAGGGTAGTTGCGGGATGCGAAAGCTGTTTTCAGGTTGTTGGTGTAATGGTCGAGGGATTCAGGACTGGAGCAGATTCGTTTGCCACGAAGGCCTAGGCTGTAGGGAAGGGACCGTTTGATATGGAATGGGTGGCAGCTGTCATAATGGAGGTACTGTTGCTTGTTGGTGGGTTTGATGTGGACAGATGTGTGCAGCTGGCCATTGGACAGATGGAGGTCAACATCTAGGAAAGTGGCATGGGATTTGGAGTAGGACCAGGTGAATCTGATGGAACCAAAGGAGTTGAGGTTGGAGAGGAAATTCTGGAGTTCTTCTTCACTGTGAGTCCAGATCATGAAGATGTCGTCAATAAATCTGTACCAAACTTTGGGTTGGCAGGCTTGGGTAACCAAGAAGGCTTCCTCTAAGCGACCCATAAATAGGTTGGCATACGAGGGGGCCATCCTGGTACCCATGGCTGTTCCCTTTGATTGTTGGTATGTCTGGCCTTCAAAAGTGAAGAAGTTGTGGGTCAGGATGAAGCTGGCTAAGGTGACGAGGAAAGAGGTTTTAGGTAGGGTGGCAGGTGATCGGCGTGAAAGGAAGTGCTCCATTGCAGCGAGGCCCTGGACGTGCGGGATATTTGTGTATAGGGAAGTGGCATCAATGGTTACCAGGATGGTTTCTGGGGGTAACAGACTGGGTACGGATTCCAGGCGTTCGAGAAAGTGGTTGGTGTCTTTGATGAAGGATGGGAGACTGCGTGTAATGGGTTGAAGGTGTTGATCTACGTAGGCAGAGATGCGTTCTGTGGGGGCTTGGTAACCAGCTACAATGGGGCGGCCAGGATGTTTGGGTTTGTGAATTTACCAACTGACCTGCCTGCACTGTGATGCTTTCTATGTGGGAATGACCAGCAACAAACTGTCCATTCGCATGAATGGACACAGGCAGACAGTGTTTGTTGGTAATGAGGATCACCCTGTGGCTAAACATGCCTTGATGCACGGCCAGCACATCTTGGCACAGTGTTACACCGTCCGAGTTATCTGGATACTTCCCACCAACACCAACCTATCCGAACTCCGGAGATGGGAACTCGCCCTTCAGTATATCCTCTCTTCTCGATATCCGCCAGGCCTCAACCTCCGCTAATTTCAAGTTGCCGCCGCTCATACCTCACCTGTCTTTCAACAACTTCTTTGCCTCTGTACTTCCGCCTCGACTGACATCTCTGCCCTTAACTCTTTGCCTTTAAATATGTCTGCTTGTGTCTGTGTATGTGCGGATGGATATGTGTGTGTGTGTGTGCGCGAGTGTATACCTGTCCTTTTTTTCCCCTAAGGGAAGTCTTTCCGCTCCCGGGATTGGAATGACTCCTTACCCTCTCCCTTAAAACCCACACCCTTTCATTTTTCCCTCTCCTTCCTTCCTTCCTGACGAAGCAACTACCAGTTGCGAAAGCTTGTAATTCTGTGTGTGTGTTTGTGTGTTTTGTTCATGTGCCTGTCTGCCGGCGCTTTCCCGCTTGGTAAGTCTTGGAATCTTTATTTTTAATATATTTTTCCCATGTGGAAGTTTCTTTCTGTTTTATTTACATCGTCAAAAGTTATAGTAATATTGAAATTGCAGAAATAAGCATTCTAACAATGCCAAGCGATTAGTTATCTATATTTTGTTAATTAGGCTTGAGATTTAATTCGTACCATTTACACAGGATGAGAATATATTATTCTTTATAAAACATTTTCTATGTATTAATTTCCTGAATCTGATTTTGATTGTTTATGGTACAAAGGGTATAGTAACTACTATTGTTTGGTATTGCTGTTATTCTTCTGAAAGCCATTTCCCTATTATCGAAAAGTAATTGAATTTAATTATAGCTGGAGATATAAGAGTGCTGATCTAGTAATACATAATGCAAGGGTGGTAACCTTAAGCCTGGAATGTTACTATGTGTAAACTGGTTGAAAAATGCACTTCACACTGTGTTCCGACAGAACTGAGTTTTCTACCACCGTCAAAGAGTGAGGCCCTTTTGGGATCCGAAAGGATTATCTCCACATAAGGCGGATGTCTACTGTATACTGTGCAGTTGTGAGAAGTGGTACATCAGTCAGACATCTGGCACTGTATAAGAGTGTAAGTGTTGCACACATTTATGGCAACTGAGTGATCTGCTATTCAGCAACATTTCCTCAGTACCGGTCACCTGACAGAATGCAGAGCTCCTGTCACCCATTTCGTTACTGCGAGAAGGCTATCGAAGAAATTGTCGAGATTGAACTTGCGAGTGACCTCGTAAGTGGAGAGAAAGGTTTGTGCCTGTACTCTGCCTCTGTCCCGGGTCAAACGTAGCAGATCAGAGTTAGTTGTCAGTTCACGTTTCGATAGTGTGTCTCTGTGTGGTGGCGCCAGTTGCCTACAGTGTACATTGCCCCTCTGCAGTCGCCACCTTGTGGTTCCCAGTTTCGACAGCCCTGTCAGTCAGGGATTTGAGTTGCCACGCGAGGTGATAGAACAGATTTTAGGACAAAAAGGAATAAAGTTGAAGATTGTATAAATGTGTGCTACGATATTATTTAGGTTTCAGTATCTCCTGTACAGGATGGCAGGTTTGAGGAATTGTCTAAATCGGTCGTGGTGGTGAATAGACAGTTGAATATTTGAGGTCTCGGTAACTCCTTCCCACTGCGAGGAGTGGCAGAGTCGTTGCCAATCTTTAGTGTAATGTTGCAGATTCTCCTGTACCTGTATCTTGTTTGTCATTTGAGACTTAATAGTGGCAAAAAGGCACAGATATGTTTCTTCATTCGTCCTTAGGTAGTATAGCCAATCTCGAGGCTAATTCTTAAATTTAATGACAAGTAAATGACAGAATACATTTTTTGTTCTATCGACCACTCTTTATGTCACACTCTGTCCTCATTGCCTCACCCACTCTCGACCGGCAAATTGCGAGAGAAAATGCTGCCGAAATGGTCGCGTTGTCGGACCTCGACCTGTCTATTACGCAGACTAAGTGTGTCGACTGCAAAGGTTGGGAAAGGGCACACAGGTACTGCGGGGAATAAATTGGCAAATGTACCGACCAAGGAGGCGTGTCGAGACCCTCTGTCGCATGTGCCGTCCCTCGGTGCGCTATCGTCTCGCCGTCGAGGTACGGAGTAGTCAGTCGACAGGAAGACGAGTAGCTGCACGTGACAGACAGTAATCTCTGTAAGGTAATATGCATGACACGGATGTGGCTTACCTCCTTCCGGCCACGCTTGCCGGGTGAGCTCCTTCTCACCCCTCTCCGTGTGAGCCGCCGCCCCGTGACACTCGGACGCTCGTTCCGGCGAGAGGTGTACGGATCACTGTGTGCCACATTTATTTTAGATTCCATTTTATTTTCACACTGTAGGGCAACAGTATATTTGCTGACAGATCTGCCCTCTGTTTAGTGACATTCGAAAGAATGTCGTGAAAGTTTTCAGGTTTTACGATAAGCCCAACTTGTTTTGTTTGGGTGATGTTCTTAATGTTTTAACAGGGTGATTAGCTCACCTGTGTTTTGGTAAGTGGCCAGTCGGTCACATATTCCTATGCTGTTATTTTAGCTCCTTGGTCATTTTACTTGTACTGTAATCTCAGGTATACCATTTCTCACCCTTTCTCCGTTGTTTTAAGTCGTACGAGATTCAGTGATTGTGTAGATCGATGTGAGTGAGGGTCATTTAGTAGCTTTACTTCTTACTGAGTGATAACATCTTTAGCCATTTTATCCACATTCATTTTTTAAAAAGGATTTTAAAGGTAGTAATAACCTCTGGTATGTGGTGGTACTCCAGTACACTGTGAGCATGCTTTAGGAAAAGACAGCTCCGTACTAACATTTATACTGCCTCCAGCTAGTCCATCACCTGTGCTGACAACACAGAACGTGCTTATCATCTCTGTACATCGGGCAAGCCCGCCACAGCCACGTACGAGATCCCGCCCTCTCCCTTCCCACATTCAGATTGACCGGAATGTGCTTCTAGTCAGTTACGTACATCCTAATGCATCTTTTCGGATAGCTCTCCGTCTCGGGCTAGTGGTAAAGAAACGGCGTCCACGATCTGACATCCCTCCGCGGCTCTCTCCGTCGCCTCCCGTGTACCACCTCCGGTGTGCCGTGCCGACGACAGTGAAATAACCTCAGACAGATGTGCGACTGGACCTACGCCCTGTAGCTGTCGTGAAGAGGCCACTGCAGGCCAAAAGTACTGACTGGCCGAATGGAGAGACTCGGTCCTATCGTATGCGACTGAGAGACGCTCAGTTGTGCAGGTGTTAAATGGTCTCTGTCCCTCAAGTTTTACATTTCTCTCTAAATCTTCTGCAGTAACACCACACACTTGTCTCACTTTCCTCATCTATTTACCCTCGTACACTAAACCACCCAGAAGCTCTCGAGAGACCACAGGCACCTGCGTCAACATGCGATCCCCACCGTTTCTTTCCCTGACCTCGAAAAACCTCCTCTCGTGCCGTGCCCGATCCCCGGGTCCCGGTCCGTGGTAATTTGGATCTCCTGCCTTCTACGTGCCAGAGATGTATCCACCATATTGACTATAACCTGTCCCTTTTTGCAAATAAGTCTGTAGATTTTGTATTATATGTGTTTATTCCTAACTTCATTTCAGATGCTGCTGTCATCAAATGTGTTGTTAGATTAAAGGAAGATAAGAATGAGAGCAATTTGTTATATGTTATGAGGGTACAAAAGGTGGAAAACTGTGAAGTTCGGAAATTTTAAACGGTTCAGTTACCAAAACTTAGAACTTGTTTGGCAAATTAGTACTAGTATCAACAAATCACATGCCAAAGTGGGGAGTGAGCTGTCAACATCACAACAATAATTTTTTCAATGTTGATACCTGCCGAGAAGTGCGCGCACTTGTGTGTGTGTGTGTGTATGTAGTGTTTCCTTTACTCGAGGTTGTGCCGTGAAAATACAAAATAGAAAATCTGATTGGGTTTTGAATTTTGATGGAATAAGTTACAGATAAGGCGGACTTCGTATTACTGATTGAGATAGTGCTGTAATTTGAGCGTGCATGGCAGACCGGATCGGCAACACTACAAAAAGCGACTATACGGAAATAGCATCAGAAACTAATTGAAATTTACCTTATAATTCTGTCAGAAATGCAGTACTAATTACAATATAGCCTTCATGGCTGTCCTCCTAATTCTCTTGTAGGACGACCCGTTTTTCACTTTTCTCCGTCTGTTGAAAACTTCAAGTTGTCACTGTCGTGATCAATTCACAAATTTGGCAATAACCACCTTGAATCACTATTGAAACAACCTCGCTTTGTACTATAATTTTAATTTTCACCCTAAAGCACATTCAACACAGCGCAGAAAATACACGTATTTCGTATCAAGACGAGAGATAGAGAGAGAGAGAGATAGAGAGAGAGAGAGAGAGATAGAGAGATAGAGAGAGAGATAGAGATAGAGAGAGAGATAGAGATAGAGAGAGAGAGAGAGAGAGAGAGAGAGAGAGAGAGTAATCAATCAGCTGTTAAAAACAAAACCTATGCAAAAGTAAAAAAAAAAGAACAAAATTATTTATAAAAATCAGTCGCTGGCGCAGTGCTCTTCCGCATGCATGATCGTAAATTAAATCTTTGTATTGGTGGAGGCGCGATAGTCTACATCTATCTACATCTACATCCATACTCCGCAAGCCACCTGACGGTGTGTGGCGGAGGGTACCCTGAGTACCTCTATCGGTTCTCCCTTCTATTCCAGTCTCGTATTGTACATGGAAAGGAGGATTGTCGGTATGCTTCTGTGTGGGCTCTAATCTCTCTGATTTTATCCTCGTGGTCTCTTCGCGAGATATACGTAGGAGGGAGCAATATACTACTTGACTCTTCGGTGAAGGTATGTTCTCGAAACTTTAACAAAAGCCCGTACCGAGCTACTGAGCGTCTCTCCTGCAGAGTCTTCCACTGGAGTTTATCTATCATCTCCGTAACGCTTTCGCAATTACTAAATGATCCTGTAACGAAGCGCGCTGCTCTCTGTTGGATCTTCTCTATCTCTTCTATCAACCCTACCTGGTGCGGATCCCACACTGCTGAGCAGTATTCAAGCATTGGGTGAACAAGCGTACTGTAACCGACTTCCTTTGTTGTCGGATTGCATTTCCTTAGGATTCTTCCAATGAATCTCAGTCTGGCATCTGCTTTACCGACGATCAACTTTATATGGTCATTCCATTTTAAATCACTCCTAATGAGTACTCCCAGATAATTTATGGAATTAACTGCTTCCAGTTGCTGACCTGCTATTTTGTAGCTAAATGATAAGGGACCTATCTTCCTATGTATTCGCATCACATTACACTTCGCTACATTGAGATTCAATTGCCATTCCGTGCACCATGTGTCAATTCGCTGCAGATCCTCCTGCATTTCAGTACAATTTTCCATTGTTGCAACCTCTCGATACACCACAGCATCATCTGCAAAAAGCCTCAGTGAACTTCCGATGTCATCCACCAGGTCATTTATGTATATTGTGAATAGCAACGGTCCTATGACACTCCCCTGCGGCACACCTGAAATCACTCTTACTTCGGAAGACTTCTCTCCATTGAGAATGACATGCTGTGTTCTGTTATCTAGGAACGCCTCAATCCAATCACACAATTGATCTGATAGTCCGTATGCTCTTACTTTGTTCATTAAACGACTGTGGGGAACTGTGTCAAACGCCTTGCGGAAGTCAAGAAACATGGCGTCTACCTGTGAACCCGTGTCTGTGGCCCTCTGAGTCTCGTGGACGAATAGCGCGAGCTGGGTTTCACACAATCGTCTTTTTCGAAACCCATGCTGATTCCTACAGAGTAGATTTCTAGTCTCCAGAAAAGACATTATACTCGAACATAATACGTGTTCCAAAATTCTACAACTGATCGGCGTTAGAGATATAGGTCTATAGTTCTGCACATCTGTTCGACGTCCATTCTTGAAAACGGGGATGACCTGTGCCCTTTTCCAATCCTTTGGAACGCTTCGCTCTTATAGAGACCTACAGTACACCGTTGCAAGAAGGGGGGCAAGTTCCTTTGCGTACTCTGTGTAAAATCGAACTGGTATTCCATCAGGACCAGCGGCCTTTCCTCTTTTGAGCGATTTTAATTGTTTCTCTATCCCTCTGTCGTCTACTTCGATATCTACCATTTTGTCAACTGTGCGACAATCTAGAGAAGGAAGCACAGTGCAGTCTTCCTCTGTGAAACAGCTTTGGAAGAAGACATTTAGTATTTCGGCCTTTAGTCTGTCATCCTCTGTTTCAGTACCATTTTGGTCACAGAGTGTCTGGACATTTTTTGATCCACCTACCGCTTTGACATAGGACCAAAATTTCTTAGGATTTTCTGCCAAGTCAGTACATAGAACTTTACTTTCGAATTCATTGAAAGCCTCTCGCATAGCCCTCCTCACACTGCATTTCACTTCGCGTAATTTTTGTATGTCTGCAAGGCTTTGGCTATGTTTATGTTTGCTGTGAAGTTCCCTTTGCTTCCGCAGCAGTATTCTAACTCGGTTGTTGTACCACGGTGGCTCTTTCCCATCTCTTACGATCTTGCTTGGCACATACTCATCTAACGCATATTGTACCATGGTTTTGAACTTTGTCCACTGATCCTCAACACTATCTGCACTTGAGACAAAACTTTTGTGTTGAGCCGTCAGGTACTCTGTAATCTGCTTTTTGTCACTTTTGCTAAACAGAAAAATCTTCCTACCTTTTTAATATTTCTATTTACAGCTGAAATCATCGATGCAGTAACCGCTTTATGATCGCTGATTCCCTGTTCTGCATTAACTGATTCAAATATTTCGGGTCTGTTTGTCACCAGAAGGTCTAATATGTTATCACTACGAGTCGGTTTTCTGTTTAACTGCTCAAGATAGTTTTCAGATAAAGCACTTAAAAATATTTCACTGGATTCTTTGTCCCTGCCACCCGTTATGAACGTTTGAGTCTCCCAGTCTATATCCGGCAAATTAAAATCTCCACCCAGAACTATAACATGGTGGGGAAATCTACTCGAAATATTTTCCAAATTATTCTTCAGGTGCTGAGCCACAACAGCTGCTGAGCCCGGGGGCCTGTAGAGACATCCAATTACCATGTCTGAGCCTGCTTTAACCGTGACCTTCACCCAAATCATTTCACAATTCGAATCTCCGTCAATTTCCTTCGATACTATTGCACTTCTTATCGCTATAAACGTGCCTCCCCCTTCACTGTCCAGCCTATCTCTGCGGTATACATTCCAATCCGAGTTTAGGATTTCATTACTGTAGTCAAAGTGCCATTACAGTATGTTATTTCCCCCTCTCCCCTCCCCCCCTTTCCTCCTGGTCGTATTTAAGTATATTCACAGGCAGAGCTTAAATTACAAATGTTCACTCAGATGATAATAATACAGTATTTATATGAAAAGTTACACATTTATAAAATTAGTTTCACAAATGGCATCAATAAGTTTGTGTGCTTACCTGAATTTGACAAATATTCATTAGCCTAAATCTGCTACACAGCCACATCTATACAAAAGCCACAGAACCTTTAGTATTAAATACATTTTACCTCAACATGCTGTCCCATTTATGCAAGTTGTATTTACTCTGATAATTGCGAGTGTCCGATACGTAAAACCTGCATCCTGTGAATGAAAACTTAGCCAAATAACTGTAAAACTGATTACGTAAAATAAAACAATTTTAGTACGGAATTGAAATATTTTGGAAGGCAGTTCCATTTTGTGGAAGAGCCAGTAACTTGTAACTAGTCTCCCAGCCACACCTGCCTCTTCCTTTTCCGACATTGACTTCACTATGTTATACCCCCTCTCTGCTGTGCATAACAGAAACCTGCGTCTCACCTTGTGCCACATCAGAGGAGGAACTGCGTACTAATAAACCGTACCGTGACAGTCAAAAATGCTGATCACCGTCACTTTCCCTGTAGACACAACAACTGTCACCTTTTTTTTGTCAGAGAACCGGGCAGATTTCCACACTGTGCTGGCTCATTTTTGTCTGTGCGGCCATCTCGATACTGACACGACACCATTTTTTGTGGCAGATGTTCGTCAATCCTACCTCCGTATTAATCCTGTAGCTATGAGGGACGGTTGACAGAGATGGACTTAGACTGATTTTTTTCACAAATGTTTGTTACTGCACTTCAGTGTTTATGTGACGTTTTTCAAAGTACTCCCCTATCACGCGTACACACTTTTGTTGTGTCTCTGCCAGTCCTCGATAACGTAGTGCGGGCCATCCCCCGACAGGTCCTCGAACTGCCTCACTTTTCTCGAGCACCACTTCAGAATTCTCAAATTAAATGCCCTGTAGATTTGCCTTTATTGATAGGAATAAAAAAAAATGCAGGGTCCCAGATCGGGGCCGTAAGGCAGACACGTAGGCCACAGGTAATGTCGAATAGGGACGGGGACTGCACGACTCGATTTCTGACACGAGGCTGCACCGCACGCCGTTACGACAGGGTCGCCACCCGCTGCCGGTACCCACAGACGACCGCGGCAGCAGTGTCAACAGAGGCTACGGTCGCGAGGGAACTTCGCTCGACACGGACGAGTCGGCCTCCTTTGGTGTCGTCATGCGAGGCACTGTGTCTCGACTGTACGCTCGCTGCAGCTTTCTGTACGCTTTGCTGGCTGTACTGTGTAAACAGAGGCAGAATGTAAATGCCTGTAGTGCTTCTCTCGCATCACCTCCACTGTGGTACGTGCCAATAGTGTCTACAAAATATCAATACGAGAGTGCTGCCACTCGTCGATATTCACACTAAAGATAGGAAACTGTCACTGAAGCTACAGAAAAAAATCAGTCTGTCTCTGCCGGTTAGCCTCCATAGAGGTCTCTGTGTGATCACCTTAGCAGCATTAAGACTGCTGTCGCTGTTAAGAGTACGTGTGTCGCTGCTTTGTTTGTAAACTGAAGAATGGCAATGTAACTGCTGCCAGCACCACAAGCAATACCACACACACACACACACACACACACACACACACACACACACACACACACACACAGTGATAGTTTCATTAATGAACGGCGATAGGTTATTAGAAAAATGCTGATGTCCTTTCACAGGACACAAGAAGCAAAGGGCAGCTGAGAAGCACACCACACCGACTGGGAGCTGTCAGAGAAGCTCCTCGGTTCTCGGGTGCACAAGGGGTGAAGTGTCTACGTGAAAATTTGAGAGAGATGATGTTCCAGGAACCTATTGATCATTATTTACTTAAAAAGCAATTTAACAGTGTACAGGAGCATACGTGTAAACAATGGGAATGTTTAGCTTCTTTTATCTATATACTGCAGACTTGTGTGTTACATAATTTATGGATATAATACTGCAACCCAACTATAATTAAATTGTTGTATGTATTGCGTGTCCTTTGTGTAGGTCTGTGCTGTAATTACTGGAGTTAGTTAACTTTGATATGTGAATATTAATCGAGAGATAAGATCGTATTATGATTTTTACCAATTGTTTTGAATTGTAATATGTGGGCTAAGTATTTTGAGAAGATAAGTGTGTGACGTTTTAAATGTTTACGTAATAAGATCACTTAAAAACTGTGATGTTCGTGTCATTGGTTTCGGCATTTGATTGCCATCTTCAGGTGTGGTTAATCCTCTAAGTAGCTACACCAATATATATAATAATTATAGTTAAGCTTTCTGAACATAATTAACTGCTGTAAAATATAGGACTACAATAAATGATTCATTTGTCCTCAAAGCTCTATATTTTGGAAAGTATAACACGTACAAATACAATTGACATGTCAATAGAGGCGTAAACTCAGTCAGCATTTTATGCTCTACAGGTGTTATGTGAGTGCCCCTCGGGACACGTGACACCCGCCCGAGTGGCGGCAGAGTTTGTTCAGACCTTACATGGGAAGTGTCAAAACCTTTAGTGTGACATTGAAGCAGGTGACGGTGGGTCCACAACTGACTGTATTGGCGTAGGGAACCACTGGTCGTAAATGTACATTTATTGTGTTGCAGGCCCATACGGCGCACACTGTGGAGTGGCAGAGCAGCTCATAGAATTGTTCAAAGTGACGACCACCAGTCTCGACGCACGCACGACAGCGACGTGTCGAGTCCTGTCGCACTCTCTCGCGGGTCCCCGGTGTCTGTACTGGAAGACGGGCAGCTCGGACAGTAGCGAGCAGGTCTCTGTCTGTTTCTGAGGGATTTCGGTACACCGACGTCTGTACGTAATGCCGAAGGAAAATGTCCGGAAGTTCGAAATCCGGCGATCGCACTGACCTCGAGACGGGACCATTACGTCCGATACGGTGGTGGGGGTACCTGTCGTTCTGGGGCTCGCAGATGTCGACATCGAAGTCGACCGGTGCACCGTCGTCTCGAAACTGCTACCTTTTTCGGACGAGGAGGGGTACGGCTGCTGAGAACTGTGGCTAATGTTTACCGGTCAAATGGGAAAGTGGCAAATGAGGTCCTTCTAAGTGAGCTCTGACAGTGCCGGCGCATAAGTTGACAGAGTAGTTACGGGTGTCCACCGACGTGAGTGGTGTGACGGATTGTCCTCACTCTAGGTGTGGGTGTCGAAAACACAGACGTGGGTGCATCCACGAACAATACGTACTGTACAGTGTGCGGCATTGAGGCTCCGCGGTGGACAATCTACTGGCAGAAGTGAATGCGGGGTTCAAAATCCGTCAGTCCCAAATTCTTTGCCTGTTCCACCACCACTCTCCAAACCGAGTGCTTCAGTGTGCTAGTTTCACGAGCCCCGCGTTCTACCGTACCGTACGTCAGGTGCGCGTCTGCCGACTCTCGCGAAGCGTAACGTTTGACGTCCGAACACGTATCGTGCACAGTACACGGTAACACGTCTCACTGTAGACACGTGACGACCTGCGTGTTGCGACAGACGACCGATGTCGGGGTAGTGGTGTGCACGCGGCGTAATTCAATCTGCAGTGTGACGCTCGAGGTCATCACGTGGCGCAAGTGCTACGAGCCGAGTCGTGTACGGTACGCCCGTTTTGTAGTCGGGGACACTGGCCGTTAATCACACGCACCCGTTCCGCCGTACGGTAGACACCTGGGACGAGAGTGCGTCAGAACTGCGCTCACCGTGCGATAGGGGCACCGTAACTGGTGGCCCCCGCTTCTGACAATTACTGTTGGCTACACTGTCGTTACGCGGTGTACACTACTTGTGCCTGTAACACGACTGTCGGTTCCCTATCTCAATATAACTGGTCGAAGACCCACTATCAATTTGACCCAAAAGGTTTGAGACACTCTGTGCGGCAGTATCCTGACGGCAGTAGTCACAGAAGTGTCGGTGCACTCTGAGCTGTTCCGGTGTTCCAGGAGACAAATAAACACGCTCCTCAATGTACCTCAGAGGGAAAAAGCCACGAGGCGTCAGGTAAAACGACCCGGGAGGCCGAGGGATCGGAGACACGTCGTCTCCACTGCCGTGCCGACTCTGGTAGTGCCCGAGTCTGTCGTCCGGGTAGCGACCGACACCGGTGCTCCGGCGAGTGGGTGCCCCGTTTTGCCGGAAGGTGAAACCCTCGACAGTTGGGTGGGGAAACGACCCCGGCTGCACAGTATCTCGAGGTGAGAGTCACCTGTCGCACACTTCTCTCGGAAGAAATGTCCCGCCCAAATTTGTCTGTTAAACTTGACACAAAACGTTAATGTCCGTCGAATATCGTTTGTGTGCTACAATTTTGTGAGGATTTTCAGTGCTTCAAACTCTCGCATTGTGGCTATAACCTTTGTCAAATGTCAGCACAGAGGCAAAATGTCTGTCGTCGAGTGCTTCCCGTATTGCGATTCGAAATTGGAGGCACAGATCAGTCTTCTGGTTTTAATTGTCGTGATAGGTGCAGGTACGGTTCGAATTGTAACTACTGTCGCAAAATCTCCCGTAGAGCATGCCACAGGATTTAAGTTCTCGGCTCGCCCGGATTGTCACTTCTTACGGACTGCGTGCGAAACATTTCCTCACCCTCTCCGCGATCGTTGCCACCGGCACACTCGGTCGACCGGTTCTTTTCTGTTTACGGAGACGAACGGTGCTCCCAAATTGGCGGTACGGTCGCACGGTGTACTGTCCGCGTGGTGTACCTTTTGCACAATTCCTCGTGAATGCACACGGCACTGTCGTAACAGATAAACGTCTCGACTATTCAGACACACGAAAACTCTATTCTCGCTCTGTCGCCGTTTTGTCGAGGTACTGCACTCGTAATACCACGTGTCAGGCAGAATGCAAACTTGGTGAGTTTATGGTTCTATTTGAACATCAGTCATATTTGTACATGTAACACTTCGTAAAATATGGAACTCTGAAAATGAATCAATCATTTATAGTAGTCCTGTATGTGTTTTATACTCTCTGGGGGGGGGGGGGGGGGGGAAGAGAGAGAGAGAGAGAGAGAGAGAGAGAGAGAGAGAGTTGCTGTTGTTGTTGTTGTTTTCCAGTATAACTTCTGATGACACTCTTTCCTTTTGATGTGTGCAGGCAGATGAGTTCGTGAAGTCGACGGCCGGGGCACAGCTGCGGCTGATAGCAGAGCAGGTATCGCTTTCTCTTCTCTTTGGTTGGCTTAATATTCTCTCCCTCTCCCTGTCACACACACAAAACGTATTCCTGTAAAGAAACAGTACCATTTTCCAAAACTTACTGTTACTGTGTGCGTAATGGACTAAGGCGAATACAGATTGTGGGAAAATAGGATGGTGTAAAATAATTCCTCTGTGTCATCAATTGTGCAGCTATTCTTTAAATCAAAATTTTGTGCTGGTGGTGTCGAATGGCTTTCACGAACTTTTGGGATGGTGTTATATAATAAACAGATGCACAGTACACGTGTGTATTATTGAACTTAATTCCGAAAGATTATAAATTTTTTTGTTCGTTTTTCTTGGAGCAGATGGATCTAAAAGGCAGAAACTTTCTCAGAAAGGCATATATTTTCGAGTAGTAAAGTTTTGTAACTATTCGGTCACAGACAACTCCCTCTCACAGCTTACAGTGAGTTGTTTGTACCTCTTGGACACTCTGGGAATTTGAATTTAAATCGCTCACTCTTTGCTTCTCTTGCTACCTAGAATGCGTTCTTCTATCTTGTACTTGCTTGTAGAACTTTGACGTCGGTGCTCAGACATGAAGTTCCTAAAGCAGCGAGAGAACTAAACTTACCTGCTACAATCTGAGCTATCAGTTTTCAATTTAATGGCAGTAAGAGAGTTTTGGAGGTGGTGATAAAAATTGTCGTACTGCTATAGGAAATAGAAAACCACCTGTAGCTTTTGCAAAGCAAAAAAATTTTTTCATAAATAGGTATACCTCCTTCCAAAATTTTTGTCTCTAACGTGATTTTCTCATAAATTCGGATTTATTAGTCTTTATTAATGCCAAGTTTGGTGGTGTGTAGTATTTTCAGCAGCAGGTATATAAACAGTTGTTTTATAAATTGTCACCTACTAGTCTCTCTTGCATATTATTTATTTACTCCTTAGAGACATTCCACTATTTTCGTTAAAGGCATTTTCACTGGACTTTTTTATTCATTTGTCTGTCCTGTGAGAATCTGTATTTCCTCTTATCTGGATCAGAGACTAGAGGGCGCACTCCACTTCTGAAAATTAGGTGCACACCTGCATTTAGCTCTTTTGGGTTTTTTTGGTTCCACACTTTGATTTTCATTAGCTACATAATGAGAAAAGTGTCACTCTCGATCACACAATTTTGGGTCTTTAGTGCGATACAACTGACAATTTTTGTCATACTTAAAGATTTGAAGCTATTGCAGGGTCAGATAAGTTTTTCACATTTTGTAGCTAGTGAGAAACAAAGTGCAAAATTGTCATGTTCATCAGATACGATGTGAAAAGAGAGTATGTCCTTCCAGTGGGTGTTATTGGATCCAATCTCGTGAGAACACCACACCTTCTGATAACACACGTGTCCGGTATGGCAGGAAACACAAATGACGGAGACGGTCCATGTGGATGCGAGAACTTCTTCGTTAGTTCGTAAGACGTATGCAACCCACCAGTTACTGTTGTGCAAAATGGCAACAAATCCATGTGTGTCTTAACAGCATTGCTTTCCACATAGCAATTACTGACTCTTCTCTGCCCACTAAATAATCCAACATTTATGTCTGGTTATGTATCTTTCAAATATGCAAATAATTCCTTAAGATAGTTTAGTCCTAGCTGCTTACGCTTGTGCACTGTGGTCCAATTTTTTCACAGTGCACAGTCTTTTCTTCCTAGCATGACATGGTCTACATTATGATAACAGAAAAAAATCATACAGCTGAACATTCTCACACAAAGTTTTACCTAGCTTTGTATTTAGTATCACTGGCATACCATGCACTGCTACTAACTGTTTCGCACCATGTAATCTGAAGTGGAAAATACTTTCACGGTTTTCATTATACTCCAACTCTGTGGAAATGCTGTCAAAATTTGTATTGTCACAGGCACATACTGTAGCATGGAACTTGTCTTTGTCAGGCAGCAATTTCTCTTACTCCCCCCCCCCTTTCATTTTTTATTTTATTTAGTTATTTTTTATTTTATTTTTTTTTATTCCCCCCCCCCCCTCCCCCTCCCCCCAAAGTAAGCACGCTCCAAAACTGAGACAGCTTGCTTAAATTCTTGCTTCAGATATTTTTTTCTCATCCTGAAGCCTAACTTTTTTTTCTCCACAGGAGACCTAAAAACTGGGGACTAGTATTGAAAGAATACAGTGTCAGATTGGATGGTATTTCATCTCACCTCATCACAATATCTGGAATTACTTCGTACAGCTGAGGCAACACCTGTAGGACTTAATGGTTCTTGTGATATTTGCTTTCTAATTTGTTGTAAATTTTTCCACCTAGGAATACATGAGGACTCTCGTTTACCATCCTCTCTTCAACATTTCTCAGTCTTCTGTAATCATGCATGATCGTCCTTTTTTAAATAGATTGCAACAGTACAATTATGACTTTAAACCCATGTTTTTTCAAACTACTACTGAGTACTACTCAGTACAGCACATTTACACTTCAGTTTGAGTAAACAGTCCACACTCTAAAAACAAGCTAGTAAGTGGTTGAAATAAATATCCCTGATTGGCTGTTCACAGCAAGAAATTTTCAAAATTTGTTAGAATAATAGTGACAGCTATTGTCTCCTGTTCTGGGGGAGGGGGGGGAGGGGAGGGGGGAACCAGGTGTGTAGCTGCTCAGATGCTGTGTTTTGTTAGTGTAGTGATGCAGACAAAATACATTTTTGGTAATGATGCCTTTGGTGCATTATCTTGATATTTAACCATGTTAACAGTAGCATACTGGGCAATACAATGTTGTTGTTGATCCCCCCCTCCCCCAGAACAGGAAGATTTTAATGGCCAAAGGTTAAGGTCAACGACCTCAAATGTGATAATCCTGGGAAACCCACCGTGCCACATATCTGTGTAAACTGCTGCCGATCAGCTTTTCCACGATATCACATTTCATTGCTATATCTGTATCAGAACCAAAACTATAATCATTTATGCGGAGACAGAGGCATGTAATTTTCATACAATTTCCAAACGTTGCAGACTCCTAGCCTTCTTCACGCACATCTGCAAATTGGTAGTTTTCCATCTCTTATCTGAATCGTCAGATGCATCAAAGTTGGAAGAAATCTGAGTGGGTCAGGTTGAGTGGTGCATTAAATTGACACGGAATTAATGCGCTTACCTTCCGAAGGTGAAGTGCCGAGATTGTCGATAGAAACGTCGAAACCGGGAAAAGAAGGTGAAGTGCCGAGATTGTCGATAGAAACGTCGAAACTGGGAAATAAAAGTATAGAGGGGCTTTTGAGGTGTCGGTTCCTTCTTGTTGAGGAGCCGAGGTATCGGGCTGCCTCACATCTCCCCTCCCCTCCCCTCCCCTCCCCTCATCCTGTGATCTGAGGAGGGAAGTGTTGTTTCCAAAAGCTCTACGTCATAGCTTCAGCTGCGGTAGGCGAGTGCAGTGCTGTCCACTCATTCTGCAGCCTGGTGATTCCAGCTTTCTCGAGTGACAACTCATTTCGATACAAACCATTAACTTTCTTTTTTCGTCACATTAGTTTGACGAAATAGAGAGATGATACTTAATTTGTGTTTTGAAAGTAGAATGCATTTGAGTATCTCGAGGGTGCAATTTTCGTCCCTTCACGCGGACTGTGCGACGTCGGTACTGTGTCGTCGCAGTTCGTGTCGAGTACACGTCGAGTGAAGAAAACTGCATTTGTAAGAGTTTATCGAAACAAAATATTTTAAAAGCATTGAAGCATTAAAATTACAGATATTTCCTCGTTGTGACTCCGTAAGAAGAGACAGTAATCTTACGGATCCCGATTTGTGCCACTGTGTATCCCGTCGCTAGTGTAGCGACGCACATCTTCGATTTGTAATGACACCTTCAGAATATGAAAAGCTGCTATGTTAAATCTTTCATAATTTCTGACTAGCTTATGTTGTTCTTTACACATATAAAGGGGAAACATTGGTAGCAAAAATTTTCGAAAGTTATTGACTGTTTTATTACAGATGCACAGTACTGTTCTTAACATTTGGATAGACACGAGCTATGCGAGGGTTTACCCGAAAAAGGGAATTATTTTTTAAAAACTATGTATTTTGAAATTGATTACAAAACAACCTTATCCCCTGGAAAATCCCAATTAGAAGTAACATATTTGCCCCTCTGGTGCTTCCTCTGTTTGAAACACTTTTTGCAGTCATCTTTAGAAATGGCTGACAGCTTGTCCTTCATTTTTTCCTCGACTTTTGCAACGTATTCAAATCGGGCCCCTTCGTGTGCGTGGAAATAAGAAAAAGTGACACACGGAGCGAGGCTAAACGAATAAGGTGCGTGGGGCAGCAGAACTGTGCCATTTTAGCCAAAAACTGTCCAACAGAGACGGCCGTGTGTACAGGTGCGTCTCGGTGGAAGAACTGGTCTTCTGTCTGCCACAAATCGGGTGTTTTTTTGACAAACACCGTTGCCCGGTCTTCTTAATATTTGAAAATAAAATGTCTGATTGGAGGTTTTTCAACATTTTTGTCAATTCGGGCAGTTGGACATTCAAATCGAGGTTCGTCACCAGTCGCTATGTCGCCATTTTTAAATCGAGCGAATCACTCGTACGAGTCAGTTTCTCCCGTACCGTCACCTCGCTGAGATGTTTACGACATTAAAATAGTTTTAGGAGCGTTTTTACTGAGTAGAAAAAAAAATCACAGCTGCACATTGTTCACTTAAACTTGCCATCATAAAAAGCTAAACAGGAACGAAACAGCTTTAACGAGAACAATCGGTGCAGATGACCTGGGTCAAGAAGGCAGGTGGCACTGCACAGCCCTGGTGCCAGGAGTGCACGCTACACGAGCTCTGCCCGTGTGCAGGTTTTCTGTTGAAAGAAAATACTGGGCTGTGCCATGAAACTCTGCAGTTTAATTTCTCCTTTGCCATCGGTTTTAGCAGGAAACCAAGCTGTGCATTAATAAATCTGAATCGTCCAAAAGCTTGTAGTGCTACCTGTCCACAGGTTAAAACTGTGCAACAGAATGACATTAAAGGTACTAACCAGAAAGATGCAATAGCTGGAGAGTTCTCTCTCGTACATCTCATGCCAGTTACCTCATGCAGTTTAAGGGACTTCAGATCCCAGTCGATGTTCAATTTACGATAACAGTAAATGAGGTTAATCTTCAGACATTCAAATGCGTCGGAATTCATTTAGAGTGAGTGTTTTTTTGCGTGGTCAGTCGTATGTTCCCCATTTGCAAATTATTAATTCGGGGAACCACTTCGTAATCTTTACCTCGCTGTATCCAAGTCCTGACCCAATTCCAGGTGATAACCAGATTCCATTAGAGCTACTGACAGCCTTGGGAGAGCCAGTCCTGACAAAACTCTACCATCTGGTGAGCCAGATGTATGAGACAGGTGAAATACCCTCAGACTTAAAGGAGAATATGATAATTCCAATCCCAAAGAAAGCAGGCGTTGACAGATGTGAAAATTATCGAATTATCAGTTTAATAAGCCACGGCTGCAAAATACTAAAACGAATTCTTTGCAGACGAATGGAAAAACTGGTAGAAACCGATCTTGGGGGAAGATCAGTTTGAATTCTGTAGACATGTTGGAACATGTGAGGCAATACTGACTCTACGACTTACCTTAGAAAATAGATTAAGTAAGGACAAACCTACGTTTCTAGCATTTGTAGACTCAGGGTGTATACGACCCGGGAAATCTGAGGGGAGAACCCTAGGAATTTTTTAGAATTCAAAGAACTTTTCCTTGTTTTAGTGATTTTGACTGGTAAGAACCAATACTCTAACAAAGGATATTATTGTATCCCGCTTCTCCAGAATAATGCTGCAGCAAAAAGACATGAACGAGAGGTGGGGAGGGGGGGGGGGGGACGAAAATGCTCCATATACAACAACAAAACACAGTGCTCATACAAGCGTCTGCCAACCAAAGTGTGTCAAAGGCTTTAGGAAGAATATGCAGTGCTTACTAACAAAAAATTGCCTCTGATGAGCGTGACATGACAGCTTTTTACATTTGATTCATTGGAGCAGTTGCGGGCGGGCTCTTGCGCATGCGAAGTTCAGTCACCTATGAGTAGTAGCTTCTCCCGCTTCTGACTACAGATGTGTGGCTGGGCCCCACTGTCTAAATTGCTCCAGTTCGGAAATATCGTAGATCCAGGCCTGATGCACAGAGCAGTCTTGAGTTGTAGTGGGGAGGTGGGTAGTCTCTACGTGACCTGTGTTTACATTTAGTGATTTTGCTGTTTGCTCTTCGATTATTGCTCTCACATTAAATGAAAACAAAACGAATTTTTGTGGCCGGGAGCTACCAGATGAATTAAAATACGTTCACATAATTACGGAAGGCTAAAATATGTTGTTAGCTTCAGGTTTTATTTCCACCTTTCTGACAGTCAAGCATTAATCACCTTGCAGAACAATGAAGTTATTTTTGTCGGTTTGCTAAAGACATTTGGCTTTTATTAATATTTTGCGCTGAGGCAGTCAATTTATTTGAAACGAGGTGTTTATTTCACACTATCGGCTAGTTTCAACTGTTTGCTTTATTTCAAGTTCACTTTTTCCATCTTCTGGCTCGTATGGCATTATGCCATAATAAAGAACCAAACACGAGATAATACAGTAGTGGTACTCAAGAAAATTTACATCCGAATCTGGACATATGATTGTGCACTTTAAGCCGAATTGTGCATTTTAGCATATTTCATGAAATTCCGATACTCCTGAAGTATCTTTTGATGTTTTGTTTCTTTTATGACATAATGCAAGATCTTTTAATGTTTTACACGTACGAAGATGCGAGCTTCCTGCGTCATCATAGCAGCGCAGGCACGGTGAAGACTGTTATCTGGCGTTCTCGGGCAACTGCTGAAATGAACCTATTTCTAACAGGTCTCGGGAAAATATTGCGAACGGTGGTTTGAAAAGTGTTACTTTCAAAGTAAATTTCCTTTTACGCAAGATGAACTATGTGTGAGAATGTACGATGAATTTCTTAAATCACAGAGCGTTTGACTCTAACTTAAAAATCAACTCTTTGAGGACGACCATGTAGAAGAATTTTAAGCCCAGAAGATCAGACATTTACGTCGTTATTAAAAATTTTACTGGCACATTTGTGTGATGTACCTTAAAGTGTAACACACGCAAAAAGATCAGTATTATATGTGGAAGCTTAGCTTCTCTTGTTGTTCATTAATCTTAGAGACACAATATTATGTGTGAAAGCTTCATTTTTTTTTCTAGCAAAGCTGTGTATATTAATTTAAACCATTAACTTTTCTTTTTTGTGTGTTTGCGCTACTTAAGAGTGATCTTGCTATTGGCTGACTACATCACGTGCCCTATGCTGTCATCAGCTGGCGAGATCACATGACATGAGCCATGACTGGCTTACAAAAGTGCATCGCAATCTCGATTTCAATGCTTTGGAAAGTGACATGCGGTGTTTGGTGGAATTCAAATTTATACCTTCGTAATACGAAAATAAGCATCGTACGTGTTGCTGCACATCGAAGGTCTTTCAAAAGTGTTCTCCCCCCCCCCCTCCGAATTTCATATTCTAAAGTGTATACTGTCATTTAACATGGAAAAAGTGTATTTTCACCCGGGAGAAAGTGTATTTTCAACCGGGAAATGTGGGAAAAATCTGGGATATTTTTTTATTTTTTATTTTTTTATTCTTTTCCTTTTTTCCCACGTACACACCCTTAGACTTAAAGAAAGCTTTTGACAATGTTGACTGGAATACTCTTTCAAATTCTAAAGATGGCAGGGGTCAAATACAGGGAGGGAAAGGCTATTTACAATTTGTAGAGAAACCAGATGGCAGTTACAAGAGTCGAGGGACATGAAAGGGAAGCAGCGGTTGGGAAGGGGGTGAGACAGAGTTGTAGCCTCTCCCCGATGTTATTCGATCTGTTTATTGAGCAAGCAGTAAAGGAAACAAAAGAAAAATTTGGAGTAGGTATTAAAATCCATGGAGAAGAAATCAAAATGTTGAGGTTCGCCGATGACATCGTAATTCTGTCAGACAGAGCAAAGGACTTGGAAGAGCAGTTGAACGGAATGGATAGTGTCTTGAAAGGAGGATATAAGATGAACATCAAGAAAAGCAAAACGAGGATAGTGGAATGTAGTCGAATAAAGTCGGGTGATGCTGAGGGAATTAGATTGGGAGATAAGACACTTAAAGTAGTAAATGAGTTTTGCTATTTGTGGAGCAAAATAACTGCTAATAGTCGAAGTAGAGGATATAAAATGTAGACAGGCAATGGCAAGGAAAGTGTTACTGAAGAAGAGATATTTGCTAACATCGAGTGTAGATCTAAGTGTCAAGAAGTATTTGTTCAGAGTGTAGCCATGTATTGAAGTGAAACGTGGACGATAAATAGTTTAGATAAAAAGAAAATAGAAGCTGTCGGAATGTGGTGCTACCGAAGAATGCTGAAGATTAGATGGGTAGATCACATAAGTAATGAGGAGGTATTGAATAGAATTGGGGAGAAGAGGAATTTGTGTCACAACTTGACTAGAAGAAGGGATGGGTTGGTAGGACATGTTCTGATACATCAAGGGATCACAAATTTAGTATTGGAGGGCAGCGTGGAGGGTAAAAATTGTGGAGGGAGGCAAAGAGATGAATACACTGAGCAGATTCAGTAGGATGTAGGCTGCAGTAGGTACTGGGAGGTGAAGAAACTTGAACAGGATAGACTGGACTGAAGACGCACAACAACACCAGCAACCACCTTAGATTGAGATGTACTTCTAATTCCTGTACATATTTCGCATATGCCAGGTTTACTAGTAGTATTAAAAATGCAGAGAGGGTGGGTAGTGTGTTAACATCTGACACGAGTGTGAGAAAGGAGCCCATCTTTGTGCTCACTTCACAGCTGTACAGGTTTACAGACTGTAGCTTTTTTAACATGCGAGGCACTGACGAGTGCCCCACCCCCACCCCCCACCCCTCTGTAGCGCGTGTAACACCTCCAAATAGATGTCATTTACATAGTGTAGTGGAACCCGCACCTGTTTCCGTGTAGCAACCGTGGCCTTCGGTCCGACTGGCCCAGGTCGGGTGCGGGCGGCGGTACGATGCAATTCGCCACCAGTGCTCATCACCTCATCTGGCATCGGCCTACTACCCTTCCGCACAGTGTTTGAGATACTGTGTCTGTTTGACAGCCGGTGTTTGAAACTATTATCGCTCAGGTCTTCGACTCAAAGAACAATTCGGTGCGACTCTCTACACTGTTCTGTCCTGAGCGAGCCGAGCCTCTGCCTCCCTCTGCACTTACCGCCCCCCCCCCCCCCCCCCACTTCCTTACGAGGGACGAGGGGAGGGACTCGTGTGGAGTCACCGATTTTGACAGAGTTTTGGAAGGATGTTCTATATTGAACGTGGGTGGGTGGCAGACAAACTTCGGGACGTACGCAGTGTGCCTTCCTTTCATTTTCAGTGTCTGATAAGTTTGGAACGCACCTCGCACACACTTTCTTCTACAACACGGTGGGCCGATGTGACACTTACGTTCAGCATTGCAGCAACATCATCCATTGTAATATGCCCACTTTCCTGTACAAACTCGTCGACTCTGTGTTTTCTCTGCGACTCCACAGAGCATCTGAGACGGGCTGAATCTTTCACACGTGTTACACCTCGTTTGAACTTGTCAGTCCACTCGTACAGTTGTGTTAGATTCAAACAACTTTCACTATATTGCACTGCCATCTGCCGTTGAATTTAGACGGGTTTTGACCCTTCAGCTGACAGAAATCGAGTGACACTCCACGTCGAGGGTGTCGCCATCTCGTTTCACAGGTTTCCAGCATCCTGTTCACAAGATGAGCGTGCTGGGGACAATTTGGTTTCAGTCAAAAAATATCAGAGGACTGCAAACTTGGTCAGAGTTTTATATTTTTTTATAGAACTTCTCCGTTTATTTATAGACATTGTATAATTAAGTGCTGTGCATTTCAGTGTAAAGGAATTTGATTGCACTAGAATGTCGTAAAGCATTATTTTCACAATTCTCGAGACACACTTTTTATTGTACGTGTCATTTTGGTTACTCGACTTACTATTCTTGTCAAACTTCACATTTTGAGAGAACGGTCTTCCGTCTTTGGGGAAAACTGTTAATGTAGTTCTGTTGCACTGAATCTGAAGATGGGAGCCTGATCTCTGAAAATGTTTAGTTAGACAGGGTGAAGAATATAATGTGGATGAATACAATAATTTGACGTATTAGTTAAGTCTCGCAACCACTACCGCACCTGTTTCGAGACAGAGGATCTTAAAATTGTTGCATTTGCTTATTTTGGTGATAAATTTAATTTTCTCAGTAGTGATTCGTACTTAGACTTCATTATTATATTTTCCATTCATTTTGCTGTCTCAGTTTTACCAACAATGGCCTCTAGTATATTATAACCTTCCCCTCTACTGCTACAAAAATCTGTAATAGAATGTACTTTTGTAGTTGTCTCAATGCTAGTGCTGTAGTGCTTGCTTTTGAAGTGAGAAGGAAGATCGAATAATAGAAAAATGTAGCTTACTTACCTGCTTCTTGGAAATCCTTGTCAAAAACATAGCTGGCTGAAAAACATGGCTTGCTATAAAAATAAATTTCACATCTAGCAAGTATGATTTGGTTTGATACTTTATATTCCAACACTGTTCCTTCCAATTTCTTCCATCCAATCTTTTATTTTCTTCATTTTACATTTCTGTGTAATATTACAAATGAGTCTTGTTACTACAGTTCACTGTACACACCGACAACCGTTACCAACTTCATACTATAGTCTGATTAAAATTACTTGATAGTTGACACTTTACACATCAGAGCCGCCCTCCTCCAGTCAGAGCACACGCCATGCCCAAGCTGTGCACCGTTGTCAAACTGCCTCGACAAATGGTCAGTTCACTTCTAATTGCAAGACTGGCTTTTTTTTTTCCTTGATGTGTTTCAACCCCAAATCCTAGGCCTCACTCTTTTTATTTCATGTTTTGTCAGATATGAGAACTCTCCCAAAGTAAAGCACACAAAACAGTAATGACACCACATATTCAATTATTACTAGCCCAGAGACCGGACTAAAACATTGCACGAGGCTGAACTATTTGAAGGTAGCAAATGGTAGTTGCAACTGGCTGTACGGAGGAATAAATAAAACACCATAACGTGAAACAGTGCCATAGCGAAGTGGTTAAAGTGGAATCTGAATGTGCAGAAGGTCTTGGGTTCAAATCTTGTCAGGTGTCATAATTTTTGTTTGTTTGTTTAAAGCTCTGCTTATTGTTATATTTTCAATTAATGGGCTTAAATTTGATTTTTTATTATTAATCTTTTTCACATCATTTTCAACATTATATTGTCTTTTTTATTTGCTCTTATTATTTCTTCTTATCATTCTTTTTTGTTTATCTACTTGCGGTGCCTACAACGTGGAAAAGAGTGCCAACCGGTGCTGGTTATCGGTCGGTATAGTGTCAGCTCGTGTAGCCGTCGAGAGGACAGCTTCACGTAACTCGTGAAAGTGAGAAGTTACAGTTCGCTTTTAACGCCGAAGCAAATTTTTCCATCTGGTGTTTGGTCTTAGAGATCAGCATTAAGCACTGTAAACAAAGCGAACGTGATAAATAGCTCTGTGCAGGTTGTCGACTGCGGTTTTCTCGGATATGTTGCAATTCAGGAGGTTGTGGTTAGTTTGGGACAAGTCTAAATTCACGATTACAAAACGTGTAGTCTGCTTCAGTACAGTCACCAGTCACTTAAAATCAGCTGCGGACAGAGCATCTCGTGGTGCCGCCGAACCCGACTGCAACTGCTTCGGACAAATTGACACTTCGGCACCTGTGGAGTGACGTGCCGTGTACGCGTGTCACCCTTACCCGAGTGACAGCCGTCGCCGCTACACTTTGGCGCCAGATGACAGGTGTCAGCTCTCGAGTAATTTTAATCAGACTATAGTAACCTGTGAACTTGAGGAAAGATATAACAGCTTGCTGTACAGTGATCTTACAAAGTGCCGAGTTTTTTTTTTTTTACATCTGGATAGTTTGTGTAAGATTATTGTGCGAAATAAATTACAGAAAGAACAATAATGACAGTAATAATTATTATTTATTCTAAATGTCTCTTGAAAATTTAGAAAACAACTCTTTGGTATTTTAATTGAGAACAATTCATTATAATTTTTATTACCGAATAATTGTAGCATATCACTGTACTGTTTGTTCATATAATTTTTTTTAATGAAGTTTCATAATTCCTTTATCGTATTGAATACTCTGGTACGTTAAAAAATGGGCCACTGACCAGTTCCACAGTTTCCATTAGCCGTCATCAGCACTCCACTGCTGGCCGTCTGTCGCAGGTGTCGGTGCTGCGGCGGCAGGCGGAGCGCGTGCTGTCGGAGGCGGCGCAGTCGCACCGCCTGCACCACGCGGCCTGCAACTTCCGCAAGGCGCCCGGCTCCGTCTACCACCTCTACCGCCGGCCCTCGGGGCAGGAGTACCTCTCCATGCTGGCACCACAGGTCTGTGAAACAGTGTGCCACTCGGTAACGTTTCTGCCCCTCCGCGGCTCCTGCTCCGGTGCTTGGCGCCGCTGCCTCTAGGCCGGTTCCCGGCCGGGTTGGAGAGATTTTTTTTGGCTCGGAGATTGGGTGTTTGTATCGTCCTAATCGTTTCTCCTCATCTCCGTCACAAATGTGTGAAAGGCACCGGAGAGACTGCGTATAGAAAGTCGGCCGAACCTCATCGGACAGGTTTCCCGGCCAGTAATGTGTCGTCATTCGTTCTTTTACTCACTCGTTCGTCGATGTATTTGTTCACTCGTTCAGTATTTCTTCCTGTTCCATTTGCATACAGTGTGTTGAAGAATGATTGCTTAAACACCTCTGTGTGTACTTTAGTCAGTCTGCAGGAGTGGTACAGAGTGTAATGTAATATACTGCTGGTCTTCACTTAACACTGGTTCTCAGAACTTTGTGTCTGGGCTCTTGTGGTTTAACTGGTGTCGATCTCATGTATGCCATTACTGATTTTTCAACATTATCGTAACGTACTGTCGTGCGTCGAACGAACTTGTGACCATTCGAGCCGCACGTCTTTGCGCGTGTTCGGTACACCCGGTAGTCTTATGTGCTACGGATTTGATGCACTCGAGCTATATTTTATGGTTTATCTTGTGAGCAGTGCGTAAACAATCTCTTCTACGTCTGCACGTTAACATTACAGTTCACATTTAAGTGCCCTGCAGAGGGTTCGTCGAACCACCTTCGGAATTTTCCTCTGTGTTCCACTGTCAAACAGCTTGTAGGGAAAAATGAATATTTTAGTCTTTCTGTGCCAGCTTTGATTTCTCTTATTTTGTTATGATCATTTCTCCATATGTAGGTGAGCATTTTCACATTTGGAGGAGATAGGTGGTGATTGACATTTTGTGAAAAGATCCTACCTCAACAAAAGCCATTGTTTTAATGATTGCCCCCCCCCCCTCCCCCCCCAATTCACGTATCATACCTGCGGCACTCTCTCCCCTTTGCGATAATACGAATTGAGCTGACATTCGTAGAACCTTCTTGATGTCATCTGTCAGTCCTATCTGGTACAGTGCTCTCAGGAGGGCAGACAAGTATAGTGGGCACTCTCTTCAGTGGATTTCTTGCATATCCTAAGTGTTCTGCCAATAAAACACAGTGTATGGTTTGTCTTCTTGACAACATTATCTACGTGATCATTCAAATTTAAGTTGTGCAGGTTCTTAATTTCTCTGAGGAGTTTCATTTTCTCGCACGGGCTCCACATTTTCCTTTCCCGTTCTCTCTCCTTTTTTTATGCCCAATGTTTTTCATCAGCCTGCTGTGTCTGGCAAGGCTTTCGTTCGACCACTCGGCACTGGTTGTCATCTCGGAAACCTGCAAATTTCCCTGTAGGTTATAATGACGTCATATGATAGAGTATAGGCAGTGCTTCTTTGTGGCCGAATGCGATTTTTCTTCCCCTCTCCATCTTGTGATTAAATGCCCATTTTCTCTGTATCTTTTTTATATGAATGTGTCAGAGTATATTTGGTTTTCTGTTCAGTCAAAAATGTTGAAGATACAGTTATCAGGTTTAGTCATGTATTCTTCAAATGTGACCACAAAATTGTTTGCATGTTAGGTCATTTTAGAATATATCTGTTGTTTGGATTTTTGTTATGTAGACCCCATTCTCGTAATTAGGACGTACTATATAGTGTAAGATGTTCCTCTCCTTAGATTGTTATTGCTTCGCAGAGGATAATATACTGACATATATATACACACACATAAGCTGTCTCACATATTTGGAATGATTCTGTTATTTATAGGAAAACACTTTATGCTGTAAATGTTTCATGTGGTTTAGAGAGCTGTTATCATATTTCTCACTCTCACTTTTGAAGCTCTGTAATATTCTTTTGAATATTCTATGTTTTTCTTTTTGTCCGGCTCCTCTGTCGACTTTTGTATAAACTGTTATTAGTGAAAAAAAAAAAAAAAAAAAAAAAAACCTGAAACTTACTGTACTGTGTAATTTTCTGCCCATTTGTCGCTTCTACAACTTAAAAAGATTTTCGGGACACTGTGCATATTGCCTCGATTTTTGGATCGGGAAAACTGGACTTCAATTACATTGAAGAAGCAACTTGACAGCAATACCATCTCACTATCCCAGTCTGCGGATGGTAATTCCAAATGAATAACTGCATAAACCTACACAATACCTCAAGTTCATTGTGACCTTACTCACAAGAAACACACAGTTTATTTAATTTGTGGCAATTAAAAGCAGCCACCAGTCCTGGTATGGCAATTATTTACAAATTGCAGTTATCATTTCTTTCCTCGACGGCATCTGATAAGTGCGTTAATTTAGTGAAATGGTAAGGTGTTTTTATTCTCTCATTGATATAATTAAAGTGAAACATTTATTTTGTAGAAAACTGGCTGTACCGCACGAAGTGATATGTGTTAGTCAGCACGCAGACAACAATTTGAAATAACTGTGGTCTTCTATTGCAAACAATATTCTGTTTCGTGCAAATGGAAGTCCAGTTGTTGCTTTGCCTGAAGGGGTCGAGAGGCTGTACGGAGTGCAGTTTGTATTGAATACCACTTCCATTTGGCCTCTCCGCACTGGCAGCTTCCACGTAGCATTTTTTAATTGCAATAAATATTAGTTGTCGCGACATCGTCCAGTGTACTGTGGATCTCAGTGCCTCTTTTCCTTGCGACGTAGACACACAGTAACGTCTGCCACTGGCTTTGCTTTAGCTTCGCTGCTCCCGAGAAAAGTCTTTCCGTTACCACCAGACATTTGAAGAGATCGTATCGCGTAATTCTTTGTTGACCGGCAGCTTACAATACAAATTTTACTGTCCGAAAACTAGCAATCGATTATATCGACTGTGGCCGATTGCCTGTCGGCTTCAGTAGAGTTCTTCGGCTGACATTAGTTCGATAACGTACTTTAAAATTCACTGACTACTTTTGTCTGAGAGACCCAAGACAGAAGCCGACAGGCAGTTTGTTAACAAGTGGCCCCAAAACCCTCAATAATTTTGTTTTATCGACTGTACTGTTCGCGACTCTGCTGACGGTAGTGGCTCGATGTGCACTTGCTTCCGGATGCCCACTCGTATTGAAAGACCGACAGTACTTGTGTACGTGTGGCTTTTGTTTGCTGGTCTATACTGTAATGTACTTTTGGGTGTATTTTTGGGTACTCTTTGCTGTTCCGTTAATATTAGAGAGTTGTCCACGTTCAGTTTCGTCCATTATATCTGTCTTATATATTGTTCCCCTCAAACCCTTAAGTGTTCCACATTTCGAACAAGAGATCCTCGATGCTTGTCTTAGAAAATGCAGTTCTCCAGGTTCGGCCTTCTCGTGGCTCTTCTGTGCAATTGTTGGAACTGCATACTGTAGTTGGTAATTGGCTCAATAGTGCCATTGTTACATTAAATTTTGTTTTTAATCCAATTTTTGTGGACCACAAAAGGGTGTTCTACTTTGGTATTCCTCTCCCTTCTGTCTGTTTCTCAGATCACCTTCATATGTTCCAGCTATTTATAACTTTCACAAATATCAATTGTTACATCGTCTGATACTTGAAGGTCTACCAACTGTGTTCCCATTGTTAAGTAATGTGTTCTTGATGTTCAACTACAGTCCTCCATTTGCTGCATCCTGCTATTAACTTTTCATTGTATTGGAGGTATCTTCTTCGTCGATCACAACCACTATCTGGTCATCAGCGAACAGAAAGTGTGGTCTTCTAACGGAATTCCCAATCGACCGCATTTGTCTTTCCAGTTCTGCGCGGCAGTTTGAGGAGATATTGTGAATAATGTTGGGAGATAAACAGCTGAGGCTGTTGTTAATTTAAATGTTTTTTCAGTCCTTTATTTTAAACCATTTAGAGACAATAGATCACACCCTTATTTTTCTGCACATATTTTTATATATGTCATAAGGAGTAGTCTGAAAAGCTTGTTGTAAAGGTGTTCCAGGGTTGTAATTGTAAGAAAAAATTAGATACGTGGCAGCATTTGAGAGTTAATTAGAATCCAAGTTGGGCAAGTGGGCCTCCACACACGCAGATTCGGGCGACCCGTGAGACACGTCGTCACCGGTGTGTTGTTTGTTCAGTTTTGTAAAACAGAATGAGAGTGATAATAAAAACTGCACAAGGGACGGTAGTGAGGATCGAACCTGTGCCGAAGGTCAAGTAGTCTCGTGCACCGTCATAGACGCTGAGAGATCAGTTGCCACTAATTGTATGTGCATGACAGCCCGATAGGCTAACTTCGCTGCTAATTAACTCTGAAACGGTGCAACGTATCAATTTTTTTTCTCGACAATTATTTATCGGCGCAATCTACCCTAAGACGCCCTCAAGAGCCTTCCAGACTGTTTCTGACCACCCTGTACGTAATTCTTCCATTAACAGGTCAGAGCCATACAGTCACTGCTTCGAACAGCTCAGTTAGTGGGATATCGTCTTTTGATTTTCGAGACCTACGAATACTTGGTGTCTTTCAAAATTTTTTGAGATATTTTTTTTTTTTCCTAGCAGCTCGCACAGTGAGAATATATTATCGAGATGTGATCTGCATGCTCTAAATCCCCTGCTTGTTGTTTCTCAAAATCTGACCGTTAAAACATCCTATCTGTCTAACTGGCTGCACAGTAACAACAGTCCTGTCGGTTTCCTTTTTGTTAATGGAACATCCTACAGAAATATTAAAATTCTGCGGTAGCTCTTCACCGTTCCTCACCAGTAGATTAAAGAAGCGTGCTAGGAGTTCCATTAAAGCACTCGGTCGATATTTCACTGACTGTGGAAGGAACCGCAGCTCGAAGGGCTAAAACAGACTACAGATTCACTTACAATACAAAGCTGCTCGTGCTCTAGCACCTGTCAATGTTATGTATCTGTGAAACCCCACAGTTGGGTATAATCAACGTTAGGAGGAGAACAAATCTAAAGATTGGTGGAGGACAAGTCACTGGTGTAATGGTAATGTGTAGTAGACAGTTACGGTCAGCAGATCTACAAGAGGCACAAATGAGGGAACAAAAAGCTACACAGCACTTGCTGTAAACAATGTAATATATTATCAGATGCAGTACATACCTGTCTGTATTTTCCAAAGCAGATGTTGTGTTGTGGAATGTTATCCCCTCGTCATCAAAGTGCAAATCCGATTAAAACACGGCGTAACGCGACAGTACGCACCCTCGACGAGGGCGTCGTGCGGACCTGCTACATTGTCTTCGGTGTATCTGCACTTTGACAGTCCAGTACCGGAAACCACAGTGAACACACTATCGAATGATGCGACAGTGAACACACTATCGAATGATGCGACAGTGAACACACTATCGAATGATGCGACGGTGAACACACTATCGAATGATGCGACGGGAACACCAATATTGTACCCACACTTGTGCCACACGTATGGTAACGTAGGTGCAGAAAGTTGGTTGTAGATAACCTAGTGAAGCTGGTCGACGAAATATTGGTTGTGTAGTGCGACCTGTGGTTTCTCATGTTGCAAATATACAAAATCAAGAAAAGTCTGCAGTAGAGTTTTGACTGTCTAAAGAAATATATGTCCAGAGGTTGGCAGTATTTGTTCGTCTTGGGTGGTATTATCTGTTATATAATATTCTTGTTGGGGAAACGTTCTTTTGTCCAGACTGTAGTCTTTGTGCCCCGACTATGAAACACAAAGTAACAGACCGCATTCACCGACATCTTCACAAAGGGCTGAACTGAAAAAGCTTTTCGTGTGCTCGTTGGTCATTTTTCCACTTTTGCTGACTTCAGTAACGATGTTAAGTGGACACATTTCTTCCAGTTTCTTTACAACCTGCAAACTAAATGTTTCCTGCAAACAAATGTAAAGCTCGTTTTAATCTATTGTCTGTTGACACAGCCACATTTATTGTGTGTCTGTGTGTGGCACTGTGAACAAATTGTACCACACCAGATGTTGCTCTTTTCCTTCTGTGTGTGTTGTAGATGATAAGATTTCATAAAATATTGGCTCTAGTCACTATTCTGCATGTGTGTGTTGACAATGTTTTTGTCTTTAATGAACACTTTTATATTTGCCACAAGTGTTTCTGCTCTCTGTCTAATATTACGGTCTCGTTCGGCGTATTTGAATGCTACGACTGTTGTGATAAGCCCGGACAAAATGTTATATTCTTCTTTTGAAGCCACTGACGAAATACAGAGAAACTTTAAAATTGCTGAGACCGACTGCCATAGCAGCTTCCGGAGCCCAACCTCAAATGTGCCGGTAGTTGACTGCCGATCCGCACTCTCTGTTCTCTGACAGGTTGTTTTACTGACTTAAGTTGTGACGTTTTGCTCCCATCAAAGTGGTCCATGTCTTGCCTTTCCCACATAACCTAAAATCATCTCGCACTCAGATTTTGAAGTGACACAGCTTTAACAGTTCGTAAGTTTTCTGTAAGAAGGGTGACTGTGGTTACAGTAATCCTTATAAATATTAGCCAGTGTTCAGTCACCATTACACTCCAGCCCACTGGGTCACGATATTAATGGGGGTAAAGGTTCGTATTCACTGTGACTTGCAGTTTCGTCATTTGTTCGTGGGGACATTCCAGAACTGGTGGAACTCTCACATTTGTGTGCAGCTTTTTCTCTGCCGTAAGTATCTGAATCACTATTCCGATCCAATGTGTCAGCACGTATTTCTGTTCAATCTCCATAGTATTCTTGCATTATTGTGTGATGTAACGTGCACACAAACTGCTCATCCTCCATTCCAGTTACCCCCTATTATCTGGTACGTAAGTTCGACGTACTTTTCCACATGGCAGATTCACAGGATTGATTTGCACCGACCCATTGACGTGCATTTCACTGCAGCGTACTGCCGTACAGCTACGGCTCAGTGGGTTGGTGCACTGACCTTCAGATTGTGCCCTAATAACAATCAATATTCAGGCATTGTCATAGATTTCAGATTGTGAATACAAAGGTTTAGTTAATATACATAAGTGCACCCATTGATATAATAAGTAGCTGTGTTACATGGCTTTATGTTTAATTACAGACTTAATGATTCATCAGTTGATTTGTTTCCATCACTTAACGCCCGCGATTTACGTCCTCCTTCGTTGCCGAGTGATGTATCACTTTTCGTTCTGACACCGCAACTCTTCCTTTCCTATATCTTTACTACTTTATATCTATATAAATGATGGTCTATTGGTTTTGGCATTTGACAACTTTTTAATAACTGTGGAAGTATTACAGGCATCGGGTCCCCACCTAATTTGTCGCCTGCCTGTACGTTTCACGTGAACCTTTTAAGACTCGATCCATCTGTTTACAAAGAGAAAACAGAATCTCTCTTCCTTTGTTCTCGTCCGACAATGACCTAAGGAGCTCGACACCCTCGTGGCCCGCGCTCTTCCGCGGCTTGCGGTAGTTTGCGGCATTCGTTTTATTCCTCGCCCACTTGCAGCTACGTCGAACTTTAGTCATGATCGTCTGGCGATGTCTTCCACGTTATCTGCATCGTAAATAAACTTTCTTCCCACAGTATTTCTGAAAACCCAAAAACAAACTTAAAGAACATAATAATAATATCTGTTCTTACAATTATTCGTATAAGTCTTGGTTGATTTAATGAGGGGTGGGACACCACGTAGGGGAGATCAGAAATATTATTTTGAAATTGTCTACTAAATAAGAGCTTTTCTCTATTAATAAATGCTTAAGTTTATTCTTTAAGGTGTTTAAATTAGTTGTCTTGAAGTCAGATGGTAGTCTATTATAAAAGGTTTTTTTTCCCCTACCCATCTGTGAAAGTTTTCCCTTACCTCTGCATTGTGCCTATGTACATTACTGTTTGTTACGTGATACTCCAGATTATGTTTCACAAACGTTATTGCCTACAGGATGTACATAGAGTAGATGCTTACTATTTTGTACTCTCTGAAGCTTTCTTCACAGGGCTCTCTCCTGTTTACCTTAGCTACCACTCTTACTGCCTCTTTTTGCAGCCTGAAGAGCCTGTCTGCATAGGCAGCTGGTGGCCCACTCACTATCTCGATACCGTACCGGAGGTGTGGAGAGGATAGTATATTTGTCTCGAGCTATCGTGCTCCACTCCACGAGCGCTGAGACCCTTTTCAGTAGATACACACTTGTACCGATTTTATTGCAAATATAATCTATATGTTCTTCTGGTGATAGGTGTTTGTCATCAAATTATACCCAAAAACTTGTATTTCTTCTTTTTATTCAGGTACCTTAAGATAACTTGACAGAAAATTAAAATTGATTGCACTACTGTTTGTAATTGTTTGCATACCACGGCCCCAGCTGACGAGATGTGCCATCAGCATAGCTTATGACCTTATAGTTTTGAGATTGTTACATTGTTAACATACAACATAAACAAAAAAGGCCTCAGTATGCTTCCTTGGGGCAGACCGCATTGAAGTATCTTGTGGGTTGATTTGGTTGTTGCCAAATGTTCATTCCTTTTGTAACTTAGTTTGACACATTGTTCCCTGTCCTTCAAATAGGAGGTTAGTAGTTGTAAGGCTGCCTCTCACAACCTGTACGCTTCTAATTTACACAGTAGAATTGTATGATTCACTGTACCAAGAGCTTTACTCGTGTCCAGGAATATGCCTGTTACCATGCCTCCTCCATCTAGCTTTTTCAATATTTCACGTATAAAAATTGCTACTACTGTTACAGTAGATCCTCCCTTTCTAAAACCAAGTTGTAGACTCTCACGTAGATTGTGTTTGATGAAATATGCCTCCGATTGATTTAATATTACTGTCTCTAGTAATTTCCTGAACTCTGAAGTTAATTATATTGGCCTATAGTTTTTCGTATCAGTTTTTATTGCATTCTCGTACACCGACACAATTTCAGTGATTTTTCAAAAGAGCAGGAAATTCTCCATGGCAGAGGGAGATATTTATTAGGCGTGTCAGTAGCTTGACTAATTCTCCTCTGCATTCCTTTAGCAGCTTAGGTGAAATGTCATGCCAGCTGCAAGACATTTTAGTTTGAAGTATTGAAGTGACTTCTAGGAGGCCCCTCTCAGTAATGTCATGGATGAAAAAAGATCGGCTAGTATTTGTGTTGTTTAAATTGGGTGCTCAGTCACGTGTTTCATTTGTGCTAATTGTATTAAACATCTCTATGAATTTCTCGCACACTTCTTTTGGATCATTTGTTAAGTGTTCATTGTCTTTAAATGCTATGCTGGTGTGTTTGAGAGACTGCTGTGTCTCACATTTTTATTCAATGGTTTCCAGTGCATTTTGCTAACACAAGTTCAGTTCTTTATTTGATACGCATATTTATGAGCTTTAAGGTTAGTCAAAGAATCTATTTTTTTCCGAGCAGTTTGTATTTTGTTAAATAGTAATACAATTAGTATCTCTAAAGAGTATCAAACAGTCTTTCATGTCCTCTCTGTCCAGTGATTTCAGGAGGGAAATTCACAGTTTGTGTTTAATAGCTTTGTTTACTTGTTTTACCAAAGGACATGTTTCATTTAAAGTTTTATTGAATAGTTTGTGGAATTTTTCCATTTATCATTCATATTTGTGACATTGTAAACTGCTTCCCATTTTTATTGCCTAATGCCCTCTTAAGCGTATTATAATTAAATTTTCTTTTGTACATAAATGTATCAGTTTGTCACATTTACATTACTTACATAAATTTTCATAGTAAGGGCTCTGCAGTCAGATTTGTTTTCTACAGTGGTTATGTTTATGTTCTCCTCTGTTCTGTTTTTGAGAATGTGGTCAATGCATGTCTTTCTGTGTTTCTACAGTAATTCCTGTAGGTTCTGAGTTTGTGGTAATAGTTACAACACTGAAGTCAACGTAACACAACTTATAAATCCTATTATTTAAAGAGTCTATGTAGGTGTCTCCAACAAACAGCACATGTTTTCCATATACTGATGTCTTCTACAGCAGGTTTTCCAGACAGTTCAAAAATTCTTCAATACTGTTTCCAAGTGATCTATAGAGAGCTACTATAATCGAGCTGTTGTTCCCTAGTTTCAAATTTATTGCCACAACCTCGAGCGCCATTTCTTTATGCTGATCATCAATCCATTTGACATTTTCAAATGCTACACAATTTCTGCTACAAATGCCCACCCCTCAACCTTTGTGTGTGTGTCTCTCTACAGTACAAATTTTTGAGTTCGTAATTTCTTAGCCTGTATCCATATGCTTCCTCTTCCTTGCAACCTAATTTTCTTGGTATGAAGAAATGAGAGGTTTTGACTCATGTAGGTATATGTCACAAAGTGATCTATTTTGTTCATTATATACTGAACATTCTGGTATGTAAGGGTTAATTTGCTCATTTTACTCTAAAACATCCCTATTTCCTTTGTGCTTGATTTTTTTTTTATGTCACCTTTCTCTGCAATAATTTTCTTTACTTTCTCACAAGTTCCTTGCATTCGAAATTTAAATGCGTGCTGAGCTCGGTATGTATCATTTGCCCATTTTAACCATATCCACTATTCTACATTTTCCAAATGAATCGCACATCTGTTTAATTTTAATGTTTGTCATTCGTATCTCCTTGTTGGCATATGAATAGTATATTAACAATGAAAACAACCAATTATTGACAAAATTATTTAATTGTGTAGATAAAAAATCTACTCGCGAAGTGGGGCGCGCGCGCCCACACACACACACACACACACACACACACACACACACACACACACACACACACACACGGCGGTTGTAATTGGCAAGCTTTCGGAGCCAGCGGCTACTTCTTCAGGCAGAAGGGTTGAAGGGCAAGGAAGAGTGGTGAAGGAAAAGGCTAGTCAACGTACAGGATGTTATCCCGTACGATGCGTCCCCACTGACCTGTGCTTCTGGATTACTTCTCCGAACTCTGTCCCTGTCCATGAACCTCTCCAGCCGTTTTACTTTACCACTCGTCCTTCCCCTTCAACCCTTCTGCATGGAGGAGGAGCCACGGGCTCCGAAAGCTTCCCAATTACAACTGTATTAAGTGTGTGTTCTGGCGCCACTTGGTGAGTAGATTTTTAATCTATCCAATTAAATAAACAGTATATTAAGTCATGCCTGTGAGGTTGCATTGTAATCATTATGTATAGAGATTTTTTAGCTTCTGAGAACTTTTCCAGCATGCTAAGCGATTTAGTGCCTAGTTTCTTGTGACGTTGTTGGCACCAGCTATGCACACGATATATTTATTTTCATCTTAACTTTTTTCCTGCAGGTAGACATCGGTAACATTTTTAGGACTTGCACCCAGTTTTACATTCTCATCACTTGGAAGTCTTTGTGATCGGCTTGTAAAATACTCACCAAATTTCCACTGTGGCTGTCCGTTAAGAAAAGAAAACTGTGACAGATTCTGGGTTCTGTTGTCACTGTGTGTCACTATTTTTTAGTTTGTTACGCCACTGCACTATTTACAAACTTCATTGCCACCACGCTTCACATTTTCACGTTTATTGCAAACACTTGTTTCAGTAGTAGTTGCAGTCCACTTATTTGGAAGAGTTTGATTGTCATCCGGAATTTTATGCGATTTTTGTAGCAATAATGGTTCACGACACTTTTTACATGTTAGTTTTTTCATATTCATGTTTGGAGCCGTTTGGCTATCACCCAGAAGTGTACACGATTTTTGTGACTACTCAGACTTTCCAGTTGAAAGATTTTTCATATCACTCATTAGGATGTTAATTGTTAGTTGAAGAATACTTATAAAATCATTTAACTTTCTGATCTCACTGTTACAATTTCTGCACACACTGCTGTTACTGGTATAATTTTCACTTTTTCACACGAACACGAGCCACCATTACAGTTACACGACAGGCACAAAGGGAAAAACCCTCTGTCGTGTACTTAACAGTAGACTGTTAGATAGGTAGCTTAAGATCTACAATCGTAACATACCACAGGAGAGCATGTTCAGTTATGTGAACAAGCAAGGAAGTAGATCGGTGTGTCAGCAGTGCAGGTACGCGCGCACGGTAACTACAGTGCGTGCTCTCGGTTTAACATTTGAATCGCTGCCTGTACCGTGTCCAGTATAAATAATCTGAGTAAATTTTCCCCGTTCTTAAACAGTTGTTTAGTGGTGTACGATAAAACACAGTGTGATGAAAAAGTACTGATATCGGAGTGCTGCTTAATCGACCAGTGAAGCCTCAAAATTCGAGTGATTATAAATTATCTTCCTGTGACAATTAGTGAATGTGCTCTAAATATGTGGAAAGGGGAAGGGCTGCAACTGTGACGACGGATCTAGACGGTAGATACGGGTCTCTGCCGAATACGCTAGAGGAATCTTGATTTCTGTCCCGTCACCACCCGTGCGGTCGCACCTCCCGACTTACCACCTCTTCTTCCAGGAGTGGGGTCCGAAGGGCCCGCCAGCGGGGCACGAGTTCCGCGGTTCATTCAGGCTCGAGGCGGACCGCAGTTGGACGCCGGCGGGTGAGGGCCCCCCGCGGCCCGCGTCGTGCGCCGTCGTGGACATCTTCGGGCCTGCGGAGGACGCAGCCGCACGTTTTGACGTGACACAGCCGCTGCGCGCCATCGAGGGGGCTGGCCGCGGGGCCTGCACATCGTGACCCGAACTCTCGGCTCGCTCACAGCTGCATTTTGTCTGCGGGCACGGCCGACGTTTGTCGGCACGAGGAGTGAAGAATTCTGTGTGGAAAACTGCTCCCCTTTCTGAAAGCTACCCCTACGCCACGAAGGGACTGCTCGGAATTGTGTGCAGTGTCTGCTCGAGGTCCTGCTTATGACGACTTAAGATGTCGAGAGTTTCATTTCAGATAATATATGCACTACTACAATTAATGTTATGAGAAAATTGTAAACATATAATATAACAGCTTTATGCACTTTTCACTTGTAACGCACAAACACATTCACCACCTTCAGAACAGAGAAAAATTTGAAATGTATACATGAGGTTACTGGCCTTTGTCTCCTGTGACATCCAGCAGATGACTGCCGAGTGCTTCACATCACTGTGAAATAGACTGGAGGTAATTTTCGTGTGCTTCATATTTGGCACTATGTACACAGACTATAATTGGCTCACTGATAATACGTTTCGTAAGGTTATCAGTTCGCAAAGAGTGCGAGGAGTCTGACTTCATTAAGCTACTGCTCGTTCACCATTTTACAGGTGGTAGATTTGGTGTGGCTTCACTGAAGGTGAGCTTTGTAGTTGGATACATTTTATTGAACTCTTAGTGTGCTCAACCACTTGTGTGTGCAGTTTTTTTACAAAATGTTAAAATACAAAGTTATTCTGCTAAGAATCCACTTCGTGGGGTGACGGGTTAATAACTTTTACGAGAGCCCGGAAACTATTTCTGCGGTCGACCAGGAAGCGACGGAGAACGTACCGGTCGTAGTTTCCGGTTTGCGAGTCCACATTCTTGTCCTGCCCACTGAAAGAAATGTTTCTATTCTCTATTTGCTCAGCGGGATCGGGGCTGTGATTATAAATGGAGATTCTGATTTCTAATTGATTTGGTAATGTTTCACGTGCACAACATTGTAATACTCATTATGTTCATACTGACAGTAAACAGCAGTCCGAGCAGTGTAGATGCGACCTCTTCTGTAAGTTACTGTTAAATTGTCTTTCACCCTGACTTCTGCTAATCGAAATAATTGCTCGCCACAAAAGTGGAAAGTAAGTACGACCACCGGCCGTGTGGGCTCATTATCCTTAAGGGCGGCACACCGACAGCTACTTCAGTGAAATCTGAGCGATCCAGGACGGTGTACAATCCTCGTAAGTTCACTTTCTATTATTACTCAAAGTGTGCGTTGAGTGACAGCCCGTGATGTCATCCTAGGCAGCGTGCACTCCAGTGCTCCACTGACGCAGATCGTACAGTGGCTGGATGCGAAGAAGAGCCCAGTCTTGCCTCTGGGACAGTGGCGCAGCAGAGGGATGAGGAACACCTGCTGTCATCCACTCTGTGCCCCGCTAGTAGCCTCCACTTCCTCAGACCTATAATATTTTATAAGACGGTTGTGTATTAATAATGGAATTTTTGTATGCATGTAGGTAAGTCTGTTAAAATCACAGAAAAAGTTTTAGCTTTCCTGCATTTAAACTTTGCGTCTAGATTTTTCAGAATGGAACTGACAGTAGAACCTGACCTCTGAACTAAGACTTTAACAGACCTTGTACTTTTTATTATTTACATCCAGACCTTGAAACTTGTTACAGCTCTGTAATTAATAGGTTTCATGATGTGCTGTAACCAAAACTTTCTAGCACTAATATAACAGATACTCAATCTACTACAAATAAGGATGTTTTGGTTCCAATTTGTATGGAGTGTAGCCATGTGTAGAAGTGAAACGTGGACAATGAATAGTTTGGATAAGAAGAGAATAGAAGCTTTCGAAATGTGGTGCTACAGAAGAATGCTGAAGATTAGATGGGTAGATTACATAACTAATGACAAAGCATTGAATAGAATTTGGTGAACCAAAACATTGCATTAAAACAAGCGTTCAGTTCACAGTGCTGTGGAATGTGGAAAAACCGCAAATTGGCATTCATAAGAAGAAGAACAACACCAAAAATGCAACAGGAGCGCAATATGTAAGAAATTGTCCACGCAACCTGCCACTGATGATGCCTTGCAGAAAATAAAGGCGAAACGCGTATGGCACTAAAATTTTGTTTTATTCAGTTGCTGTCAGACGGTCCATAAGTAAAAATTATCAACATACCGTAATATTACACGTAACTGAGGAAGACAGGACTACAAAAGTTGAAGATGTGAATAATAAAACTTTGAACATTCATAAATTGTACTTCGTTTTCGTGTTGAGTTCACAGGACACCGATACTTTCTTCCAACGTATCTTTTATTTGCTTCTCGCAAGTGACAAAGTTATCATCACAGACACTGTTATTTCTGGACTCGCATTTGGGAGGACGACGGTTCATTCCCGCATCCGACCATCCTGATTTAGGTATTCCGTCATTTCCCTAAATCGCTCCAGACTAGTGCCGAGATGGTTCCTTTGAAAGGGCACGGCAGACTTCCTTCCTCATCCTTCCCTCATCCGATGAGACTCTTCCCCCAAACAACCCAACCGTTATTTCTGACATCAAACAACTTGACAACATCGGCCTCCTTCCTAGTTATAAAAATCTCCAAACAGCTTCTTACAGTATATCCTTGTTTGGATTCAATAGAATTGCTGTTCCCATTTTGCACCAGTTTTCATTATTTAATGTATTATAGAGCATTTAGCATTTTTAAATTAAAATTGAGAATTATCAGTGTAAATCCAGTGCAAATACTGAAGAAAGAATTCATGAATACGAAATATATGTCTACTGATTAGTTTTATGTGTTGTTCTACAACACTATTTTATGGTGTGGCAATCACTTTACATTACATATTCAATAACAACAGAAAAGACAGGAACAGTCGAGAATGTGTGTAGAGTTTTGGCAATGGAGTTACTTTAAATACGAGGGTCGGTCAAAAAGTAATGCCTCCCATTTTTTTTCTACTTAAAAAAATTAAGTGAAAAATTTGAATTTGGCGCCATTCCTCAAACCACCTTCTGCAATCCACTGCAGTAGTAACTTTCTGTGTCAACAGGTGGCAGCACAGCAGAAGTTTGTAAGATGGCCGACATCGATGTTCGTTTGAGACAGCGTTGTGTGATTGAATTCTTGAATGCAGAAGGTGAAACGCCCATACGCATTCATGAAAGACTGAAGAAGGTGTATGGTGTTGTGACAGTGGATGTCAGCACTGTTAGACGATGGTTTCGTCGTTGTAAGGAAGCTGAAGGGCAAACACCGTTGACTGACGAAAAGCGGAGCGGCAGGCCGGTGAGTGCAGTGACTCCACACAACATTCAGCAAGTTGATGACATCATTCGTGGTGACCGTCGGGTGACTGCAGATGAAGTGTGTCACATTATTTCTCTTAGTAAAGGCAGTGTGATCACGATTATTAAACAATTGGGGTACTCAAAAGTTTGTGCACGGTGGGTTCCAAGAATGTTAACCGATCAGAATAAAGAGGCAAGGAAAACAATAGCCTCCCAACACTTGCAGCGCTTCCGTTTGGAGGGAGATGAGTTTCTGAAAAAAATTGTGACCGGGGACGAAACATGGTGCATTTTTTTGAACCCGAATCAAAGAGGCAGTCAATGGAGTGGCGTCACACAAGCTCGCCGAGGAAGAAAAAATTCAAAACTGTGCGATCGGCAGGGAAAGTTATGGCAACAGTTTTCTGGGATACAGAGGGTGTGATTCTGGTTGATTTTTTGGAGCAGGGATGCACAATAAATTCTGTTCAATACGTCACAACCCTCAAAAAACTTAAAGCACGTCTTCAGCGAGTTCGCCCAACAAAATCAATGGCAGATCTTCTTCTTTTGCATGACAATGCAAGACCACACACTAGTCGTCACACCTCTGACGAGATTGTCAAAATTGGATGGGAAGTTTTGCCTCATCCCCCATACAGCCCTGACCTGGCACCATCAGACTTCCATCTGTTCGGGCCACTAAAAGAAGGTCATCGTGGGATTCATTTTGAAGATGAGGAGGCCGTCAAAACATCCGTGCGTCAATGGCGTAGGAAGCAGAGCTGTGATTTTTACCGTGCTGGGATACATGCCCTTGTTCAAAGATGGACCAAAACTGTAGAGACGGGCGGAGATTACATTGAAAAATGACAAAATGATCCTCAATGTTGTGGTTTTCAACCTATGTAATTGCATTTAAATTTCCTGACAATTAAACGTAGAAAAAAAAAAAAGGAGGAATTACTTTTTCACTGACCCTAGTATTAGCTGCATATGCTTTAAGTATCATAAATGCTGGTTCCGAATTCCGTAGGATAAATTTGGGTGTGCACTTTGGAATGTAACACGCCTACCATTTCCAGATGAGATTTTCACTCTGCAGCAGTGTGTGTGCTGATACGAAACTTATTGGCAGATTAAAACTGTGTGCCGGACCTAGACCCGAACTCGGGACCTCTGCCTTTCGCGGGCGAGTGCTCTACCGACTGGGCTACCCGAGCACGACTCGCGCCCCATCCTCACAGCTTCACTTCTGCCAGTACCTCATCTCCTACCTTCCAAACTGCAAGGTTCACAGGAGAACTTCTGTAAAGCTCGGAAGGTAGGAGACAAGGTACTGGCAGAAGTGAAGCTGTGAGGACGGGGCGCGAGTCGTGCTCGTGAAGCTGAGACGGTAGAGCACTCACCCGCGTAAGGCGAAGGTCCCGTGTCCGAGTCTCGGTCCGGCACACAGTTGTAATCTGCCAGGAAGTTTCACCCCTACAATTATTTGGGTGTCCTACACAGCTGGACTACATATAAGTTTTTGTAGTTCACATTACTTAACTATATTGACTGTGAGACTCGACAGTGTCCATATCTCTCGAGGAAGCGACACTCCTTTCTCGAAGCTGCCGAGTCTGTTTCAGCTGGAATATCAGACGCCTGTCCTGACGACATAAATTCGCGTGCCATTTCTCGATTGCGCACGTATTTCACCTCCGTTACCTACGTTCCGTGTTACGGCATGAGACTTCAGTACATATTAGTGTTTGTCATTTTCACTCCGTACGCCCTCTGAGCTTCCCTCAAAGAGCGACGTTGTGACCACTGTCGGGCACACCGAGGTTCTGTGGCGCGTGGTGGATCTCGGGAGGGGGGCAGCGTCTCGGCGCCTCCACGGTATAAATGCCCCGACCCTCAGGTGCCTCCACACGTAGGTACGCAAGTGCCCGTCACCCGTGCCTCGCAGTTCACTTTCACTCTTGTGATGTGTGCAAAAGGAATGGAAAGATTCTTGCACAATATACCGTCCAAAACAAACACTGTAATAACAAAATGCTCACTCGAGGTCACGACTGCCCTCAGTCTGTTAGAGACATGGAAGGAGGGAATCTCGCACCATTTCTCGAAAGGGTGTTACTTTCAACTTTTATCACCAATAATTATTAAAACACACCAATAAACTTGCAGAAGCTCTAATTTTCTAACTGAAATGTGTCATAAACTAATATGTTTGCATAAGGTGAGTATATGTTTCGGAAACTGAAAAATTAGGGCTACTAGAAAGTAAGACTGGACTTGAGAAAGGATTGCATCTTAAATTCAAACATTCTTGGAACTCTCAAGGCGGCAGAAAAAACAATTTTCATTTGGAAGATGAAGATATGAGATACAACATGGGTTTGTCAATCCTAAAACAAACATTTATTAGCGAGGTAGAACTGTCAAGTGCACATGGTTTTTGTGATACGTTGCCTGTGGTTCATGAACTAGAATAAAATCGTACCTCAAGTAATTTGTAAATGTGGTGTTACCCTCCTAAATACTCTGTCTCCTATGTCAGGTGGTTAATTACATCAGTTGTGATAAACATTGTGTTTCTTCACTGTTGGTGGAATTATGTAGTGCAATTGCAATCTGACTTCTTCTGAGTGACATATTGGCGCTATATTAGCAAGCTCCAAGCAACAGAACTACTATAATCGTGTTGAATGAGGATGTGAAGAGTGAAAATCATTTGCACATTTATAATGTAATAATTTCGTGCCCGAACCCACATTTTACATATTTTTAACTTCCTCCACTGTGAAAGTGCGGTACAGGCTGTCGTGACCGAAGCTAATTGCGTCGACTCGGCCACCTTACTCACGAGAGCTCACGTGTGCCAAACTCTTCAGATTCGGCAAAAGTTTAGACTCCTGACAGAATCTCCTGAGTTATTCACTACAGTAATTATAAGTAACTCGACAATTTGTGGTCAAAAGACTATTTAAACTTCACTCTCTATACGACGACTCACACTCATTGCATTTTACAGACGAGCTCGTAAAACGAAGTCTCGATGCTGTCAGACGTTCGGGTCGTCGGTATTCCTCGGAGCGGCGTACGGTGCGGACGTGTCTCCGCTGCTGTCGTGGGTGGTGTCAGGCATGACTAGACCGGCCCCAGTGTCGGGCAGAGCCCAGAAGGAATACCTCTGATAAACTGACGACGGCAGCAACGACAAAAAAACGTAGTCAGAGGGAACTAGGATCCTTTCTGCCGATAACTTCGATCCTCTCGCGTCTGTTTTCCACTCGCGCTAGACTTACCCGATTGCTTATACGCTATTGCAGTGTGCGATTATTCCCGCCGGTCCGTCACGTACACCGGCATTATTACTTATAAAATCATGGGAGGCGTCGTAGCCTCGCGTACTGGTCGACGCACGAGGGCAGCAGACTCGTTTTCCCACCTCACGTAACTTCTTCCTTGTAGAAGAATAGTAATGGGCACACGTGACAAAAACCCTGTTTTTGTAACTTAACTCATTAACGATACACAGGTGTCGATTATTTTTAAGTTTATTTGTGGCATTTCTCTTAATTTACCAGTCGTCTGAGTGATTTGAAGTTTCCCACCAGAAATGCCTCTCCTGTGCCAACCTCTCCATCACAGAGTATCCTCAATTATTTTCCGGACATATTCTGATCTCCGTCTTCCTCGACAACCTCTGCAGTTTCTACCCTCTACAGCTCCTCCTAGTGCCACGGATGTTACTCCCTGAAGTCTTAACACGTGTCCTATCATCCTGAACCCTTCTTCTCTTCAGTGTTTTCCACATATTCCTTCCCCCGGCGATTGTGCGGAGGACCTCATCGTCCCTAAGTTTGACATTATTGTGTAACACCACATCTGAAACACTTTGATTTGCCTCCGTTCCGTTTCATTCACAGTCTACGATTCACTACCGTACGTGCTGTGCTCTGAATGTACATTCTGAGAAATTTCTTCCTCAAATGGAGGCCTATGTTTGATACCGGAAGATTTATTGTGGCCAGGAATGCTTTTTTTTGTCAGTGCTCCTTAACGTAGTCTGCTTCCCGATAACCGATGTCGGTGTTAAGTGTGTCGCTATTCTCATTTCTGCTGTTTCTCATTGCTTTGGTCTTTTTCTGGTGTACTCTCAGTCCAGACTGCATACCCATTATACTTTTCATTTCATTCAGCTATTCTGTAATTCTTCTCCACTGCTGCAGAGAATAGTAATGTCATGAGTGAATCTTATCAGTGATTTCTTTCACCCTGAATTTTAATCCCGCCCTTGAATCCTTCTTTGATTTCCATCATTGCTTGTTTGATGTATAGATGAAATAGCAGGGGTGATGGACTAATTCCTGTCTTGCACCATTTTTAATGCAAACTCTTTGTCCTTGGTCTTACTATTCCTTAATGGCTCTCGTACGTACTGTATCTTACCTGTCTTTCTGTAGCTTACTATTCTTTTTGTCATCATTTCGAATATTGTGCTTCATTTTACTTTATCACATTTTTTTCTGAATTGACAAATCCTGTGAATGTGTCGATTTTTCTTTGGTCTTGCTTCCATTACTAAAGACATCAGAACCAACTCTCTGGTGCGTTTACCTTTCCTTTAGCCGAACTGATTGTCATCTAAAACACCCTCAGTTTTCTTTTCCGTTCTTCTATATATTACACTTACTAGGAGCTCAGATGCCTGATTTGTTAAGCTGATTGCACGATAGTTCTCGCATTTATCAAACTGTATTATCTTTGGAATTGTGTGTGTGTGGTGTGTGTGGTGTGTGTGTGTGTGTGTGTGTGTGTGTGTGTGTGTGTGTGTGTGAGAGAGAGAGAGAGAGAGAGAGAGAGAGAGAGAGAGACATTTTTCCAAAATATGACTGTACAGTGCCAGTCACGTATGCTCTGCACACAGACTCGAATAGTCAATCGGTTGCCAATTTCGCCAATAATTTTAGGAATTCTGATGGAATTGTGTATCTCTTCTGCCTTATTTGATCTAGATTGACTCTAATGCTGGATCCCTTGTGTCCTAAATTTCTTCTAGAGTCGTGTTCTCGGACGAGTCCTTCCTCTCACAGAGGCCTCGAGTGTACTCTTTCCACCTATCTGCTGTTCTCTGTTCTGTGGTTCACGGTGGAATTCCTATTGCAGTCTTAGTTACCAGCAGAGGTTGCTTTCACTTTTCTATAAGCAGAGTCAGTCCTTCCGACCAGCACATGTTCTTCAATTTCTTCATATATTTCCTGCAACTGTTTCATCTCGGGTGCCCTGTACTCCCTATTTACATTATTTTACTGCCTACAAGGTGCTACGGGCTATAAGATGCACCTCACTTTTAACGATTTAAAAAAAAAAACCTCATTTACCATTTTTATTACTAGATTGCAAAGTCAGACAAAAATTTCTAGTTTATAAAACTAAACTGACTTTCAAAATCATTGAAAATCATCATCTGAACTTTCTTCTTCCTCTTTGTTGCCATCATTGTCCTCTTTGTATATAAGATGGTCTTCACTGCTATTGAGAGTGTTAATAATGCTGCACTCTGTGCAAGATTTAACAATAATGTCTTCTCTCACTGTAGACGATGACTGTTTTGGGCACTGACACACTTACCTGATTGTAGATCGTGTTAAAGCTCGCTTCACCGTGAATGCGTATTGGGTTTCATCCGTCGTCCATTTGTTCCATTCCCCTCTCACGTACACTTCAAATGGCTTATTTATCAAGATATCCAAAGATTGCAATTGTGAATTAAGTCCTCCCATAATAACAGCAAACTCAGTATTTCCTTGTCTCAGTTTCTCTTTCACAGAATTTTCCAAATGACTATTAAACAGGTCTAGCACAAGGAGACAACTCTGCTTTGATAAAGCACCTTTCCTTCTCTCCCACACTGTCAATCCATAATTTCATGCCAACCTCGTGCATCCGACCTGTGACCTGTACGTGGACACCACCGCCTGCCATTGTTTTGCACATGAAAATTATCATTGGATTAAGTTTAGCAGCACCGTAAGCACAACGTGAAAGGAGAACATTGTAGGGCACATTTTCGTGCGCACCTGTTTCTATAGTTGCAGTTTGAGCACCTTTTGTGGCAGCAGTTCTGTTATCAGCCACATCAAATGTCAGCGGAGTTTCATCCATATTCTCTGTTTGACTTAGTTACACGCTTCTTTTTCTAATGTTGACTCTTAAAGTGATCTAAAGATAATATTTTCTATTGGTAGTCTTGTGGCATTTTCTTAGATATTGTGGTTTTCGTTTGTGGGATGCTTGATAAACGTTTAGCACAAACCAACTCCACCCTGAAAGTCTGTCAAGTTCCCCTGTAGCGCTAACTTACAGCCGTGTATTTGAATTATTTTTATATTAATATTAATGTAATTTTGATGCTGTCCTTGAATCCATTTCTGAATGTTGTATTCTAGTTTTGGCCATTTTGCATTCAGTCCTCTGTTTGCACATTTAGTCTTACTCATTTTTTATCGGTTCTCCTTTACCAGCCCGCCAATGACGAAAGGTTTCTTTTCCGTTGGTGGAGGGCCGAAATACCACTCGGCTGCTCTGTCTCCGTGTGCTATTACTTTCAATTTATTGCCCACATCGTACAAACTAGCTACTAACAAAAATACTGTACTATTACCTAATACACAAACCATTTTCAGTTAAAGTTCACTGGCACCGTTGACTGCACTGGCGTGTTGTAGGCTAGACAGCATTCTGGGTTTGTGATAGTGTGCTGGGAGGGAAACAGTGTTAATGATTTCTTAAATCCCTGCAACTCAGGTTCGTTGCAACGGTGCTCTGCTGCTGCAGGTTAAATTGAGTGTTGCCAGATAGAGATGCACGTGGCATTGAATTAGTGGCCATTTTTAAGACTGGCAGGAATTTTAAATTGATCACCGAATAATTTTATATTAAGTCAAAGACACACCTGAATTTTGGTGACAGTTTTTTTTAAGAAAAAAGTGCTGCTTGTAATCCGTTAAATATGGTATTCCGTTCCTGAGTGATTTATATTTCTGTATTCTCTTCTTCCCCTGAATGTTTTTGTACATTAATCAGTGGGTGGGACGGAACGGGGTCCACTCAGCTCACCAGTACAGATCGAGCGGCTACTAGAATGTGAAATGGCCACTCTGAGATTGGCAAAGTGGGCGACGGCCGGGTGAGCAATAAGGCGACCCGCGCCCCTCTGTACTGCACCGAAATGATGCGTCCGGCTTAAGGTCGACACTGTATTCGGTCTGTCCCGATCGCCTGGTCCGGGGCCGGGAGTTCGAGCCTCCCTCGTAGTGACATTCGCAGCTCGGCTGTGCGTGTCAGGACGAGAGGGACGGGTTATGCTCTCCGATCGGGAGTCCCAGACCCGGAACACTGGAAAATTAGTCGGCAGGAGGCTTTAGGGCTCCCGTCTTTCAGACCGACAACCGTAAGTGTGCATTTCGAGGCGCCGGGCACAGTTCCACGTGCGTCAGTGTCCGTGTCGACACGACCTCGTCGGGCAGTCTGGTGCGCAGTTACGCGGCGGGTCGGACGTACGGGAATGCAGGTGACGTAGCATCCGGTGTGCCCGCGCGGGCTGCCGTCGCTGCTGTCGTGTGTTCTCCCTCTGGAGCTCCTCGTCAGTGAGCTACGGTAAGCAGTGCAATGGGTTCCCTCTGCCGCACCGCTCACTCGGGGACGGACTTTATCAGATCGTATGACGAGCGACAGTGCTTGTAAAAATTTATACAGAAAGACTACCTGAGTAGCAGCCCCTACACTCAGTTCTACATTTGTCCTCCTCGAAGAGAACAATACTGTCGTCTGTCACATTTGGTGGCAGATCACTGATACGTATCAAGAAAAGCGGTGGAGCCACAACAGATGAGCACGGTACCCCTCTTTATACGACCCACGTCACATTCGTACCTCCTATCCATTTGTCAACACCAGTGGATGACCTTCCACTTCCTACTTGTCACATATGAAGTGAACCGTTGCCAAACTTTTCCCCCTGTTGCGTAGTGTTCCGACTTGCGTAGTGTTCCGACTTGCGTAGTGTTCCGACTTGCGTAAAAGTGCCGTACGGTCCATACAGTCGGAAGCTTTTGTCGAAGGAAACTGTCCTGTGTACTGGAGAGCGCCGATAGGACCTCCGACACTAGAGAATAAATAGTGTGTTTTTGTGGGTAGTCCCTTCCTCGAACCGAACTGAGCGTTACAGTAAATTGTGTGTACTGATATACTGCACTTCAACACATTGCGCTCTCAAAAACTTTTAAAAGCACTGGTAGTAAAGAAACTGTTCGGTAATTGTATGTTGTCCATTTCAGCCTTTTTGTTATAAAGTGGTTCCACTAACAAACATCTCAGTCTGTTAGAAAATTGGTCACACGTGAAGATACGTCACACACACGATTTGAGTGCAAAAACTAGTTTATGGTGCACTAGTCTTTACAATCCGACTAGAAATTTCATCATGTCTGTAGGAGTCTTTAATCTTTAGTGATGTGATAATAGATTCAATTTCATCTTTGTTTCCTGTAGCTCCACACATGGTACATTGGTTTCAGAACACCAGTTTTTGTATTTCTACATATTTAATATGTTACAGAAAAAAAGCTACAAACTATTAATTTAAAGACTTTTTGTTCAACACATTTTATTTGTATAAGATGTGTTGAACAAAATGCCTTTGAATTTTTTATTGGTAGTTTTTTTAAATGTTTTGTAATACAGCCATAGATCCCTCAAAATGTCAATTTCTGACACACAAGGTGTAGTTTTGCTAATTCACCTATGCAAATAAAATTTAAGTCATCGACAGTTGACAAGTAGTAGTTAGGTGACAAGACTGCAGTACTAAGATTTGCTTCTATTTAGCACAGATCGAGAGCAGCCAAGTGTGAATTGTTCTAATGCGGATGTTTCCGTGGGGTGTGGGTGAAGATTTCATTCACTGTTGTGGTGGTGGCGACAATGACAATGGTGGTGACCCAGATTAAAACGAAGCCAGTAGTGTTACATTTGACTGCGGTAGATCTCGATGGTATCTAGTAATGTATCAAATGTTCCAATGTGCATTCTTAAATAGTTTAGATAGTCGTCCGAGTAACTGTCTCACTGCTGTTCGATCAGAGTAGTGCGATTGCTGTATTAGCTGTATCCCTTAACTCCAGCACCACATTTTCTTCGATTTTTATCGACACTATTAACTGAAGTACCTATTTCTGTAGTAACAATAATAATATGTGTTAAACTCATTTTCATGCAGAATATGCCAGCAAGTAATTTTCTTGCTGTAAGGGATAGCCGGAACTGGCAAGACTCCACACACGTCTGACCGTTCACGTGTAGGCTCCTCGGTGTGTGTAAATATGGCATTTTCTGAACATTCACAGGCTTCTTTGTTTTGTTTTATATTTTTAAATACATGGATGCGAGTTAGTAATTCCTACCCACCACCTTTTACACAAAACAGTAATAGAAGTTCTGCTACTGACTAGGAGGGCTTATCAAACAAACTTTTTCAGATTGCTTTCAAATTTTACTTTGCTATCTGTCCGACCCGTGGTCTAGGGGTAGCGTCTTTGATTCATAATCAAAACGTCTTCGGTCCCGGGTTCGATGCCTGCCACTGCCTAAATTTTGATAGATAATCGGCATTGGCGGCCGAAGACTTCCGGCATAAGAAGTCAGCCTCATTCTGCCAACAGCCTTTTCAAACAGGACGGAGGAGCGGATAGAGGTTCAGGGCACTCTCTTGTCCTAGGGATGGGAAATTGCCCCTAAAGGCGGAAGAATCAGCAATGATCAATGACATGAGAATGCAGAAGGCAATGGAAACCACTGCATTAAAGACACACGTGTATCCACAGGACATGTGGCCTGTAGTTGAAGAAGTGTTATGATGATCTCTCCATTGGCAAAAGATTCCGGAATAGTCCCCCATTCGGATCTCCGGGAGGGGACTGCCATGGGGGAGGTTACCATGAGAAAAAGATTGAATAATCAACGAAAGGATAATGTTCTACGAGTCGGGGCGTGGAATGTCAGAAGCTTGAACGTGGTAGGGAAGCTAGAAAAATCAGAAAAGGGAAATGCAAAGGCTCAATCTAGATACAGTAGGAGTCAGTGAAGTGAAGTGGAAGGAAGACAAGGACTTCTGATCAGATGAGTGTCGGGTAATATCAACAGCAGCAGAAAATGGTATAACAGGTGTAGGATTCATTATGAATAGGAAGGTAGGGCAGAGGGTGTGTTACTGTAAACAGTTCAGTGACCGGGTTGTTCTAATCAGAATCGACAGCAGACCAACACCGACACCGATAGTTCAGGTATACATGCCGACGTCGCAAGCTGAAGATGAACAGATAGAGAAAGTGTATGAGGATATTGAAACGGTAATGCAGTATGTAAAGGGAGACGAAAATCTAACAGTCATGGGCGACTGGAATGCAGTTGTAGGGGAAGGAGTAGAAGAAAAGGCTACAGGAGAATATCGACTTGGGACAAGGAATGAAAGAGGAGAAAGACTAATTGAGTTCTGTAACAAGGTTCAGCTAATAATAGCGCAATACCCTGTTCAAGAATCACAAGAGGAGGAGGTATACTTGGCCGGGAGATATGGGAAGATTTCAATTAGATTACTTCATGGTCAGGCAGAGATTCCGAAATCGGATACTGGATTGTAAGGCGTACCCAGGAGCAGATATAGACTCAGATCACAATATAGTAGTGATGAAGAGTAGGCTGAAGTTCAAGACATTAGTCAGGAAGAATCAATACACTAAGAAGTGGGATACGGAAGTTCTAAGGAATGACGAGATACGTTTGAAGTTCTCTAACGCTATAGATACAGCAATAAGGAATAGCGCAGTACGCAGTACAATTGAAGAGGAATGGACATCTCTAAAAAAGGCCATCACACAAGTTGGGAAGGAAAACATAGGTAAGAAGAAGGTATCTGTGAAGAAACCATGTGTAACAGAAGAAAGACTTCAGTTGATTGATGAAAGGAGGAAGTACAAACATGTTCCGGGAAAATCAGTAATACAGAAATACAAGTCGCTGAGGAATGAAATAAATAGGAAGTGCAGGGAAGCTAAGACGAAATGGCTGCATGAAAAATGTGAAGACATCGAAAAAGATATGATTGTCAGGAGGACAGACTCAGCATACAGGAAAGTCAAAACAACCTTTGGTGACATTAAAAGCAACAGTGGTAACATTAAGAGTGCAACGGGAATTCCACTGTTAAATGCAGAGGAGAGAGCAGACAGGTGGAAAGAATACACTGAAAGCCTCTATGAGGGTGAAGATTTGTCTGATGTGATAGAAGAAGAAACAGGGGTTGATTTAGAAGAGATAGGGGATCCAGTATTAGAATCAGAATTTAAAAGAGCTTTGGAGGACTTACGGTCAAATAAGGCAGAAGGGACAGATAACATTCCATCAGAATTTCTAAAATCATTAGGGGAAGTGGCAACAGAACGACTATTCACGTTGGTGTGTAGAATATGAGTCTGCGACATAACATCCACACAATTCCGAAGACGGCAAAAGCTGACAAGTGCGAGAATTATCGCACAATCAGCTTTACAGCTCATCCATCGAAGCTGCTTACAAGAATAATATACAGAAGAATGGAAAAGTAAATTGAGAATGCGCTAGGTGACGATCAGTTTGACTTTAGGAAAAGTAAAGGCACGAGAGAGGAAATTCTGACGTTACGGCTAATAATGGAAGCAAGGCTGAAGAAAAATCAAGAAACGTTCATAGGATTTGTCGACCTGGAAAAAGCATTCGACAATATAAAATGGTGCAAGCTGTTCCAGAATCTGAAAAAGTAGGGGTAAGGTATAGGGAGAGACGGGTCATATACAATATGTACAACTACCGAGAGGGAATAATAAGAGTGGACAATCAAGAACGAAGTGCTCGTATTAAGAAGGGTGTAAGACAAGGTTGTAGCCTTTCGCCCCTACTCTTCAATCTGTACGTCGAGGAAGCAATGATGGAAATAAAAGAAAGGTTCAGGAGTGGAATTAAAATACAAGGTGAAAGGATATCAATGATACAATTCGCTGATGACATTGATATCCTGAGTGAAAGTAAAGAAGAATTAAATGATCTGCTGAACGGAATGAACAGTCTAATGAGTACACAGTATGGTGAGAGTAAATTGGAGAAAGATGAAGGTAATGAGAGCAGCGAGAAACTTATCAGGATTGATGGTCACGAAGTCAATGAAGTTAAGGAATTCTGCTACCTAGGCAGTAAAATAACCAATGACGGACGGAGCAAAGAGGACATCAAAAGCAGACTCGCTATGGCAAAAAAGGCATTTCTGGCCAAGAGAAGTCTACTAATATCAAATACCAGCCTTAATTTGAGGGAGAAATTTCTGAGGATGTACGTCTGGAGTACAGCATTGTTTGGTAGTGAAACATGGACTGTGGGAAAACCGGAACAAGAGAATCGAAGCATTTGATATGCGGTGCTATAGACGAATGTTGAAAATTAGGTGGACTGATAAGGTAAGGAATGAGGATGTTCTATGCAGAATCGGAGAGGAAAGGAATATGTGGAAAACACTGATTTGGAGAAGGGACAGGATGATAGGACATCTGCTAAGACATGAGGGAATGAGTTCCATGGTACTAGAGGGAGCTGCAGAGAAAGACAGAGATTGGAATACGTCAAGCAAATAATTGTGGACATAGGTTGCAAGTAGACGCGCTCTGGCCGTCGTGGCGGAAGGAGCTCTTAGCCGGTGATGGCCGGTGCATCAGTAGCTATTGGGGCTTAAGCCTCGCTGACCGCTCTGCTCTACAGAGAGTCTTCTTCCGAAGCGCGACAGAAGCGCCCGGTGGATCGGCGGAGGGTTGAGCTTGCTCCCTTTCGTCGAGAAACCGCGTAGTTGCGGAAAGCAGAATTGTCGTGAAGAGTCCTAGACTCACAGCAACCCCGTAACGTTTGTTACAAACTCCCCAGCGAGGCTATCTCGTTCTTTGTAGGGTTAATCAGTGCCAGGGGCCCGTTCACGTCGGATCACCCCGCGTACTGTAGGCCGATTCTCTTCTTCCGCACCTCCTTTAGGTGCCGCGCCACTGCACTAACGGCGCACGCTAGGCCGTAGGGCACTCCCCCCACTTCCGTAGGGTAAAACAGTTAGGGCTTTTTCTTCTCAGAAAGAGCAAAATTGTCGTTCCCCTTTCTTGTCCCTCCCAGAACACCAAGATGGCAGATTCCGCCGGTGTTTCTCCCGCCATAACCCGCAGCAAAGCTGCAGCGAAAGAGGCGCTCGGGTCGACTGGCCCCGTCGACGCCAGCGTCCCGCTTGCCGCCGTGGGGGAGGTATTGGCCGACAAGGATCGGCAGATCGCGCAGCAAGCGCAGGAACTGCTGGACCAACGTCGGCTGATAACCGACCTTTGCGGCGCAAACGACACGCCGAAGCGCACCACATTACACATCACGCTGCACTCGCCTGCTACTGGTGACTCCTGCACCACCGTCCCGCTGTCGCTGCTGACTCCAGTGGCGGAATCAGCGGCGGCGGACGAGGACACAGAACAGCACTACACCGGGCCCTGGCAGGTGGAGGGCCCACCACACAGACGCAGAAACACAACAGGCACAAGCGAGCAACCAAACTCGCTAGGCAGCCGAAAGGCGTTGCTGCCTACACCGAAACAAACACTTCCGGCTAGGAACACAAACACTCAAACCAACACGAACCAACCTGCGGTCAGTAATAACACAAGTACACAAACCGCAGCTACGCCCGCACAACAAAAGACTGGTTTTCCCCCAGTCGTAATACAGAACTATGGGGACCTTAGCGTCCTCAACACCACATTCGAAGCGAGGCACACACCTTGCACGCTCCACACTAAATACTCTGGGGATAGGGCCTCACTGTACGTGGCTACTAACACAGAGTACAAAGATCTCCTGTTCTTTCTCAAAGAACAGGGGATCGAGAACTACACGTACAGAACGGCTGAAGAGCGGACACAGCAGTACGTGGTGAAGGGAGTGGACCCCAGCACACCAAACAAAACAGTTCAAGCGGCGCTCAACTTCCTTGGTTACGACTGCCGAAGTGCTAACCGGATGACGGGCTTCCGCACACACACCCGCCTACCACACTACCTGGTCGAGATGGCCGATACGGCCGCCTCCCGCGGCCTTCTGCAGATAAAAAGCCTTCTGCGGATGAACGTAAGGGTAGAGTTATATGAACCACCACTCGTCCCCCAACAATGCAACAACTGCCAGCGATTCGGTCATTCGGCCCTTCGCTGTCGCCTGGCACCCCGTTGCCGCGGATGCGCTGGCAAACACGCATCCAACGCTTGTACACAAGCACAACGAAACGCACGCCGTTGCGCCAGCTGTGGTCAAGGCCATGCGGCCAACTACAGGGGCTGCGACGTATACAGAGAGGCGCAGAGGCGTAAAATACAACAAGCTAGAGGACTCAGCGCCATACCACGTCCAAGGCCCGCACCAAACCCTGTCAGGAACGGTGTAACGTTCGCCATGGCTACGAGCCCTGGAGGAGCGGTGCGGGCGGCGGAACCTCCGCGCCCATTACACGCACAAAACACAACCGCTGCGACAAAAATACAACTGTCTCAGCCAACAAAAAACACATCAACCACATCGGTTCCAACACCAGCTCCCCAAAACAACACGACCCCACTCCCTGAGGCCACGGCATGCGAAACCACGCAGACTGCACAGGAAGACGCACCCACACAAGGACCCCCAGAACCGAAAACCCAGAGAAGGCGTAGGCGACCTCAAGGGAACAGGAACGGGTACACAAGATCGCCACAACAAACCACTCGACAACAACAGAACACGGAAACGCAGACACACAGTCAGCAAGCCAGCGACACCAGCACACACACTACTCCACCCGTCACCACACCTGCAACACAGGCACCACAGACTGCAGCACACAGCAGCAACACAAGCGCCAGCCCACACACAACGCCAACACCCGCACCAGCGGCCGCTAACACCACAAACAAGCCACAGGCCGACACGCACAACACAAACACAACACAAGGGGCAATATTGGAAACACTATTCCCCCAGCATACGACCCAACAGATCTTCGCCAGGATCTTCGCGGTCATCACCACACTGTTCACGCAGCTCATGTCTGCCCAACCCGGAGAGTACTTGACTGCCATACGACCCAACAGATCTTCGCCAGGATCTTCGCGGTCATCACCACACTGTTCACGCAGCTCATGTCTGCCCAACCCGGAGAGTACTTGACTGCCATACAAACAGCTCTCACCACACTGTCCACATCCCTACATGGATAATACGCCACACCCGGCCCCCTTCGCAAACAACCAGACACTATCACAGATCCTGTTCTGGAATGCAGACGGGATCAACAACAAAAGGGCAGAACTTGCCGCGTTCATGGAGCGTAAGGGAATCCTTATCGCACTACTGAGCGAAACTAAACTCAAACCGCACAACCACCTAAACTTTACCAGCTACTGCGTCTATCGTACCGACCGACCGGACGGCTCTGGTTTCGGTGGAACGGCCATCATTATACACAAAGACATTGAACACACAAACATAGTGCTCCCTGAACTTGAAAAATTAGAGGCAACCGCCGTCAGGGTCAAGTTCAACGGAGCCTATACCACACTGGTGTCAGTATACAACAGTCCTAAGAACATTGAGACACGCGACATCAGCACTATACTCAACATATCACCGCTCGTAATAGCCGCTGGAGATCTTAACGCGAAACACCCAGACTGGAATTCACGTATACAAAACTCCAATGGCAAAAAACTATATGAACACGCGCTAGGACGAAACTACATTACACTAGCGCCGACCGAACCGACGCACATTCCCTACCGGAGGGGGCACAGGCCAGACGTATTAGACATGGCCCTCATCAAGGGCATAACAACGACACTCAACGTTGCTGTTGAAAACGATCTGCCCTCAAATCACCAACCTGTTATGCTATACACTGAAGAAACACTGCAGCACATTGACCGACGCAGGATGCTCGACTACAAGCGCGCGAATTGGACATTGTTCAAGGAAACGCTCGACAGTCACATCCCACCTACCCACGCAATTAATGAGACAGCCCAAATAGATGATGCTGTTGAAACCCTTACTAACGCCGTCCAAGACGCAATAGCAGGCACCATACCAATCCGCACACCACAACAATACAGTGCAGCCCTGCCCCAGGAGATCCTGGGCCTTATCTCAATGAGGAACCACCTCAGGAGGTATTGGCAGCGTACCAGGCGCCAGCACTTCAAACGGCACATTAACAGGCTCCAGGGAATAATCCGGGACAAAATACAAACATTTAAAACACAACAGTGGGACCAAAAACTCGCAGGGCTGGACACCACGGACCTGGCGTGTGGCAGATGGCCCGACACTTCACCAGGGAGAAACACTACACACCCACACTACAAGGGCCCGACGGACCGGCATATTCTGCAGAAGAAAAAGCTGCACTGATGGCCCTCACACTTGCAGCGTCATTCACACCGAACATGGATCCGTCAGATCCAGCGTTCACACTTGCAACAGACCAGGAGGTCACTCGCATCCTGGCCCAACCAGCGCGCAACAACATCCGCCAGGCTAGCACAGCTGAAGTGAAATGGGCCATCATGCATACCACTACTAGGAAGGCCCCTGGTCACGATGGCATTCAAAACCGTGTCCTCCAGGAGTTCACGGATAAAGCAATAGACTATCTCACGCACATCACGAATGCCATACTCAAACACCAACACTTCCCCGCCTTTTGGAAGACGGCCAAGGTCCTGATGTTCAGGAAGCCGGGGAAAGACCACTCCCTCCCACAAAATTACCGACCCATCAGCCTGCTGAGCGCGCTCAGCAAGATTGTTGAGAAGGTAATACTAAAACGACTCACTAGGCACTGCATTACAAATGACACCCTGAGGCCGGAGCAATTCGGCTTCAGGAATCACCACTCGACAACACAACAACTCCTCCGCGTCGTCGAATACATCACACACGGATACAACATGAACAAAGCAACTGGTGCGGTGTTCCTGGACATCGAGAAGGCTTTCGATCGTCTATGGCACAACGGCCTCATACGCAAACTAAACGACGCAGGGTTCCCCGACGGGCTCGTACGTCTCATACACTCATATCTCACAGACAGGAGTTTCAACACTGACGTGCAGGGCAAACAATCAACACGACACGGTATACAGGCAGGGGTACCCCAAGGAAGCATCCTAGGGCCCTTACTGTTTAACCTCTACATTAACGACCTCCCAGATACACATAACACGACGATGGCAATCTACGCGGATGACACTGCCATCCTAGCGCAAGATTGGAAGCCGTCTAACATTAACTCACGACTACAGACCGCACTCAGAACGGCAGAGCCCTGGTTGGTGAAGTGGCGTGTTAGAGTAAACGTCGACAAGTGCGAAGCCGTTCTGTTCACTAGAAGACCGAAGCAACTGCGCAAACATCAGCACTGCAACCCAATAACACTACACGCACGCCCAATACGTTTCCGCGAGAAGGTCAAATACCTCTGTGTCTGGCTGAACAGGAAACTACTCTGGGGGGACCACATCCAACACGTGACCAACAAAGCTAACGCGAGGCTCAAACAACTCTACCCTATGCTTAACAGGCGTAGCACACTGAATAGGAGGGTGTCCAGGTCCATGTACACCACACTTATCAGACCTCTGATGACGTATGCTGCTCCCGTCTGGGGATACGCTGCGCCCACACGTGTGCGCCGTCTGCAGCTCATACAGAACAAAGTACTCAGAATCATAAGCAACGCTCCGCGCTACACGCGCACCGCGGACCTTCACCGGGAATATCGGCTAGATACCATCTTGCAGGTATTCCAGAAACTCTCCACACGACTATACAGAAACACGAGACACTCGCGTAACCCGTTTATCCTTTCTCTGGGTAACTACGACCACAACCATAGATGGAAACATAATAGACCAAAAACACTATTAGCACGAAACTAAACATCTATGGTCCATAGCACGCTAACATGACAGTACTGGCGAGCCCCTGCAACTCAGCTACTACTGGCAACCCCAGATGCTTAACCCGCCGAAATATCGGCAATCGCAGGGAAACCGTACTGCACACAGCACGCAAACCAGCCACACACACCCCCCACACTGTGAGCTGATCTATGACCGATCGCCCACTAACATATGATGACAATGTAATGTTTCAGGGACGCAGCAGCTGCAGATCCTGGAACGAGCGCCAGCAACGACAACGGTAACGATGCACGATACCTCGCACTAACATAACCACACCTTGTATGGGCTGTCGCAACTAGTAATCCGCTACTGCCCTTACTACCCGTCCTACTATCGCAGAGGTTTATTTCCCTTGGCGCTTGCCTTGGCACTTTTTTCCCTCTGCCCTTAAAAACCGCTACCCTTCAATCGCTTTCGACCACTTCTATCTCCTGATGGACCATGTAAATGAGTAATCTTACCCAGACGCATGGATAACATCACAGCCTGCATCCTGTGACTCCTGATTCTAAAACTAACATGTTATACGGAGGTGACAGTAGAACTTTTGGTTTGGTCACCACGTTGGTGCGGGCGTGGAGGGGCCCCATCCAAAAAAAAAAAAAAAAAAAAAAAAAAATAGTTTGCAAGTGCTACTCTGAGATGAAGAGGTTAGCACAGGAAAGGAATTCGTGGCGGGCCGCATCAAACCAGTCAGTAGACTGATTGGGGGGAAAAAAAAAAAATTCTGTCCGACGTTATATAATAATGGATGAGTTACCAAAGTTTTTCCCACACCTTTTGGTGGTTAAGACAGTTTTAATGTGGTGCAATGAATGTCATTTTTTCTTCTGGTCTTGTATGTGTGTCATACTGTAGTGCATTATTTACAACAAATTTCGTGAGGGAATATATGTACTGAGAAGCAGTATTCAGCATGCCAAAACAACATTAAGCTGATGTCTACAAGATAATTGTGAGTGAGCTCCACATATTATTCTAAAAGCATGTTTTCGAGCAATGAATATACCTATTCCATATGTGTCTTGTTGAATGAAAATGTCCTGAATATGTCAACTTACTGAATTGTGTCTCCTGAAAGTGTGCAAGGATTCTAAGTGCAAATTAGTTGAACTAAGTTGTTTTAGGAGTTCCAAAATGTGCTTTTTCCAGTTTAAATTCTCATCAATATGGACACCTAAGAACATCAAAGTTTTCACTTTATCTATTATATCCTCCTATGTGTTACACTTACCATCAGTGTAGTACCACTAGATGTGCAGAACTGAAAATCTTATTTCTTTTTTAAAAATTGAAGGTGAGACATTTTGCAGGAGATCAGTCAGTAATGCTTTTAAGAATATTGTTTAAAATTTCTTCACTTTCTGTTCATATGTGTGTACATACAGGAGTCACTCCACAAGTCACAGCAACTACGGTGTACGTTGAGATAATGCGAAACCGTGATAATTCCACGTCGTGCATTGAACCAGTACGGCTGTTCTTATCTCGGTGCCAACATAAAATAAGGTTCCAGCCCAGGAGGTTATGGCAGAAGTGGTAACAAAAACAAAAACACACACACACACACACACACACACACACACACACACACACACACACACACACACACACACACACACACACACACACACACACTGGAACTCTGTGTAAATTTATTGTGCACGAGTACAAATGAAACAAAAATTAATCAAAATGAAATACCGTGCTTCAGAATAGTCCCTCGGTGAATACGCACAGCATTGCCAACAATGTGGAGGCGACGAATGCCACTGGCGTTTCTGTCATTGTATGCCGTGACCTGTCACCGAGATGCCGTGAGGATATCTGTGCCGTTTGCAAAGCGCCTCCCACGCAGTGGTCTCCCCAGTCGTGGAATGAGGTCGAAGTAGTGGGGACCGAGGTCTGCTGAGTAAGGTCGGTGGGGGGAGGACCCGTCTCGTAGCGCGGGCCAACCTCAGACTAAACGTTTCAGACGCCAGTACCGAGCCGTCCTTGCCTGTGCTCCCAGTCTGACAGTCGATTTCGATGATGTCTGCCACAGCCTTTCAAATGTATTAACTTCTATTATCGAGTTGCCACACGTTCACACGATATACCACAGCTGCCGTGACTTAAGGAATGACCCTCATGTGTGTGATGTGATGTGATCTGATCTGAAGTTAGAAGCCCTTCGTCCTGGAGCTAATGCAGAGTGCACGAACTCCTGCAGTATGCGCAGCTGTGGTCATTAATTGTCGACCAGGGCCTCGGGTCTGACGGTGTGGTCCGGCCTAGCCTGGCAGGGCAAACTTCCACCACGACACATCCGGCAGTCGGCGTGTTAATAGGTACTGTATCAAAACACAGTTGACCGTACTGGAAACCGAAGTTCTACATCTGGTTGTTTGCACATATTCTTGAGTTCAGTAATTATTTTAATCTTATTCTCACAATCCCTATACGAGTGGTACATAAGGGGCTTTAGTACATTCCTAGAGTTGTGATTTGACTCTGATTCTGGAAATTTTGTTAGTAGGCTCTTTTGGGATAGTTTAGATGTCTGTCTTCAAGGGTCTTCCAGTTCATTTCCTTCAGTATCTCTGTGACACCCTCCCATGGATCAAACAAACCTGTCACCATTCGTGCCACCCTTCTCTCTATACATTCAATATCTCCTGTTAGTCCTATTTTCGTGATGAAGATCTGCCTGAATATTTATGCACCTTCTTGCAAATAGTAGTTTGTTACAAATAACTGTATCATCTGCAAAAAGTCTGAGGTTACTATTAAAGTTGTCTGCAAGATCATTGATATACAATATACCAACACACTTCTTTGGGACACACCTAGAGTTACTTCTACACCTGATGATTCTACATCCAAGATAACATGCTGTGTCATGTTTTAGAGTCCTCAATCCAATCGCAAGTTCCACCTGATACTCCATATGATTGTGGTGCGATAAGTGTAAATGTGGTACCGAGTCAAATGCTTTTCTGAAATCGAGAAATACTGCCTTGATTAAAGCTTTCATCCTGTCTTGTGAGAAAAGTGCGAGTTGGGTTTCACACGATCAATGTTTTTGGAATCCGTGCTTGTTCGCATTGAGGAGGTCATTCAGTTCGAGATACCTCATTTTCTTTGATCTTAGGATATGTTCTCCCATTCTACCACAAATCCATGTCGAGGAAATTGGATGGTAGCTTTGTCGATCATTTCGGCTACCCTTCTTGTAGATGGGTGTGACCTGTACTTCTTTTCAAGGAGTGGGCACAGTTTTTTGTTTGAGGGATCTACAATTGATTATTCGTAGAAGAGGGGCTAACTGCAAATTCAGTATAGAATCTGATAGGGATTGCAACGGGCTCTGTAGCTTCATTCAATTTTAACGATTTCAGATGTTTCTCAACACCACTGACACTAATAATTATTTTCATTCGTCTTTTCAGTGGTATGAGGATTGAATTGGGGCAATTCTCCTGGGTTTCCCTTTGCAAAGGAACATTTGAGAACAAAATTGAGCATTTCAGCTTTTGCTTTGTTTCCCACAGTTTCAGTACCTGTCTCATTTGCTAGCGACTGGACACTAACAGCCTTTACATACAACCAGAATTTCTTTCAGTTCTGTGAAAGATCACATGACAAAATTCCGCTGCGGTAGTCGTTGAAGGCATAATACATTTCTCTCTTGCCAGCTAAGTGTTTTACCAGCGTACCTCTACGTGTAGCACTATGCTTCGCCTATTATGCAGTAATGTCTGTTTCTTTAGAAGCTTCTGTACAGTTACTGGATACCATGGAGGTTCCCTCCCATAATCAACTGTTCTACTGGGTACATATATACCCAGTGCAAAGTCAACTATTCTTTTAAACTTGAGCCCAAGTTCCACTATTTGCTCTTGCCCTGTCTCGACGTTTGAAGTCACTCATTGAGGTGTGACACTACTGCTTTTTTTTTTTATCCGTTTGAAGTCACCCATTGAGGTGTGACACTACCAATTTTTTTTAAAATCTGGTTTACTGAAGAGATATCATTTTCTGCTTGTTTTAGCTGCCCTTTGTACTTTGGTAATCCATGTTGCCATAACTGCATCATGGTCACATATCAGTTTCTATGGGGATATTCTCAAAGACGTCAGGTAATGTGTTGCCGTTGGATCGAATACATTTTCACGTGAGTGGGTTCCCTAACTTTGTATTCTAGGTAATTTGCAGAAACAGCATCGCCCACGACCAACGAAAGTGTTATCACTATGACAATCGAAAAAGAATTTGCATTTACTATGGTAAAGCCGTGTGGTGAACAGAAATCTTTTGTCCATGGTAGCACGGACGCCATACATGTGGTCAACGGTAGTTCTAACGCCGCCTGCTTATAAAACATTTATCCGTTGTAGTTCGAATGGTGCATGGTCAAGCAACTTTCGGCCATGGCAGTACGAACACTGTATGGTAGGTGATTGTATTGCGAAAGCCATCAATATATTCTTCCAGCTTTCCAACACGGTAGCTGCTACGTTTGTACAGGGTAGTAAGAACTCCCGGTGGTCAGTCAAGTTTTGTCCGTTCTACCAATACGAGTGGACGAAGTTTTGTAAGAACTCGACCGCTGCATGGTGCTGCTACTTCTGTGCATGGTTCTACGAACGTCTCCGCATGGTCAGTGAAATTTGTCCATGTTAGTAGGGATGATTGATGGTCATGCGACTACTGTTCATGGTATTACGAAGCAACTCGAACCGCTTGATACGGGCAAGTCTTCAGGTCCAGATTGTATACCGATTAGGTTCCTTTCAGATTACGCTGATACTATAGCTCCCTACTTAGCACTCATATACAACCGCTCGCTCACCGATAGATCTGTACCTACAGATTGGAAAGTTGCGCAGGTCGCACCAGTGTTCAAGAAGGGTAGTAGGAGTAATCCATCCAACTACAGACCTATATCATTGACGTCGGTTTGAAGTAGGGTTTTGGAGCATATACTGTATTCAAACATTATGAATCACCTCGAAGGGAACCATCTATTGACATGTAATCAGCATGGCTTCAGAAAACATCAGTCTTGTGCAACGCAGCTAGCTCTTTATTCGCACGAAGTAATGGCCGCTATCGACAGGGGATCTCAAGTTGACTCCGTATTTCTAGATTTCCGGAAAGGTTTTGACACCGTTCCTCACAAGCGACTTCTAATCAAGCAGTTGTGCGACTGGATTCGCGATTTCCTGTCAGGAAGGTCGCAGTTCGTAGTAATAGACGGCAAATCATCGAGTAAAACTGAAGTGATATCAGGTGTTCCCCAGGGAAGCGTCCTGGGACCTCTGCTGTTGCCGATCTATATAAATGACCTGGGTGACAATCTGAGCAGTTCTCTTAGCTTGTTCGCAGATGATGCTGTAATTTACCGTCTAGTAAGGTTATCCGAAGACCAGTATCAGTTGCAAAGCTATTTAGAAAAGATTGCTGTACGGCGTGGCAGGTGGCAGTTGACGCTAAAAAACGAAGTGTGAGATGATCCACATGAGTTCCAAAAGAAATCCGTTGGAATTCGATTACTCGATAAATAGTACAATTCTCAAGGCTGTCAATTCAACTAAGTACCTGGGTGTTAAAATTACGAACAACTTCAGTTGGAAGGACCACATAGACAATATTGTCGGGAAGGGGAGCCAAAGGTTGCGTTTCATTGGCAGGACACTTAGAAGATGCAACAAGTCCACTAAAGAGACAGCTTACACTACACTTGTTCGTCCTCTGTTAGAATATTGCTGCGCGGTGTGGTATCCTTACCAGGTGGAATTGACGGAGGACATCGAAAGGGTGCAAAAAGGGCAGCTCGTTTTGTATTATCGCGTTATAGGGGAGAGAGTGTGGCAGATATGATACACGAGTTGGGATGGAAGTCATTACAGCAAAGACGTTTTTCGTCGCGGCGACATGTATTTACTTTCTCTTCCGAATGCGAAAATATTTTGTTGAGCCCAACCTACATAGGTAGGAATGATCATCAAAATAAAATAAGAGAAATCAGAGCTCGAACAGAAAGGTTTAGGTGTTCGTTTTTCCCGCTCGCTGTTCGGGAGTGGAATAGTAGAGAGATAGTATGATTGTGGTTCGATGAACCCTCTGCCAAGCACTTAAATGTGAATTGCAGAGTAGTCATGTAGATGTATAGGGTGTATTCAGTTTCCTGGTGTATGTTCAAGCAACTTTTGGCCATGGTAGTGCGGACGTCGATAATGCGGTCAACCAAGTTCTTTTCATGGTAGTTGGAATGCGAGATGGTCAGGCAAATTTTAGCCATGGTACTGCGAACACAATCAATATGGTCGACCAAGTTTTGTTCAAGGTAGTTCGAACCACAATCTAACTTCGCCTCGATTTAGTTTCCTACCAAGCCAGCAGTGCCCCAAGCGGCCAGTAACTTAAACTGTGAGTTCGGCGCGTTCGTGAAAGCTAATAGTGGTTGTTTATTTTGATTTCTACAATTGTTTTCACAAGCGGGAGCGTTTGTAGCGCAATAGATTGCAGCAGCAACAGGAAAAAGACACCACAGCTGTGTCTTTTTAAGTTTCCTGTGGATCCTGAGAGATATATACCATCATGTTACTAAACTGTATTGTCAGGATTCACTTGCAAACTACATACGTATTAATGTTTCGTTTTAAGAGCAGAAAATGGCTATTTAATAGCAGACGAGAACACCTTATGAAAAAAGACCCAGTTTGCGCGCATAATAATATCAGATTTTGCTCGCTACATTTCGAACAAAACCTGTTCATGAACGCAGACAATAATAAACTCGTGTGGAATGCAGTACCCACACTGTTTGACATCCCAAATAAGCCACCTCAACTGACAATGATTCGACAATCCATCCAAAGCTGTTAAACAGTCCTGTGACACAGAAGCAGCCAGTTCAAATCTCCAGGTATCAGTGCCAGATTCTTGTGAATCGTCAACACAGACCTGCTTTGACGATGAAGTGGTTAGATTAAGTGCAGTTATTCGTGCCTCACAAAAGCGTAATGTTTGGTATGTATTACGTTCACTTCTGTTGTTAGTCTAAATTTTCCTTGCTTCCTTCGTGTGATGACATTATTTCGTTAGCACCTTGTTCACTGACAGATTGCTTGAAAATTATTCAAATATTTGGTTTTGTGTGCAGTATAATGTAATCAGCTCATTATAATGTTTTCAATATATTTCTCCCACTATTTGGCAGTTGTTTGTCTCACTTAGAATAATATAAAGATGAATATCGTACTTGTGGCAACAGGTGACAATGACAAACACAGTAGGCCTACAGAACGATAAATGAGCTGTCGATCGCTTTTGCATGTAGAGGTACATGTCTATGCTTGTTACATGTCAATCTGTGTGTTTATATTCTCTTGATATCAACGTGGTAAGCTGCAGTTCTATGCAACGTCACAAGTGTTTCTTCACGAATGTGTTTTAGCTTGCCACTCGAGTCACGGTTTTTGTCCATGCTTGCGCTTATTTTAGAATCTTTCCTAGAAATATATAAGCCTTCTGAAACTACACAAGCCGTTAGAGGCAATGGTCAAGCAAATTTTGGCAATGGTTGCACGAACGCGATCCAAATGGCCAATCAAGATTTGTTATCAGTACTTTGAACCGCATATGGTCAATCACCTTTTGGCTATGGAAGCAGGCCTCAGGGAATCAACTGAAAAGTAACTTATGGTAAGTACAGCTTATACTTCCCTAGAACTTACTGCCATTTTTAGACTGTTTTCGTGCTATGTTTATTAGAAAATTTGTTCAGGAAACACACAATTTTTTTTATGACTCCATGAACTGCCCTCCTTTTCTCCTTGGATCTGTGAATGACTGTGAAGGCTCCTCTAAATGATCTTATACATCTCAGACCTGGAACATAAAAGGTTGTAATGAGAGCCAAACTGACACCTTTCAGGTTTTATGTAACACAGACAAAAGCGTAACCAATGTTTTCTTCGTAGCAGAACACAGCATCAAAAGAATTTTATCCTCCTGAGTCAAATATACTTCCAGTTCCTTGAAGACATTTTGACAAGAAAAGGTGATGATTTACAGAAGACCATCTTTAAAAGCAAGATCGAAGGCGGAAGACGACGAGGAAGAATATCCAATTGGTGGTTGGATCAAGTGAAGATGACTCTTCACTTTGTATTGAGAAGAGCTGAAGATTGCTGTGGGTGGAGATGTGTCGTCAGTTACTTAAGAAATGAGATTGCAGCTATCGCCTATGAATTTTTGGACTAATGATCATGAAATAATAAAATGTTTGTCAAATTCACTATTTCCAATTGATGGGCTTTTCACAAAATCGTGCAGTTACCAACAAAGTTTTTGAAATTTTACCTTACTTTTCAAGCAGCTCTTGCGAAGTATTTTGACACCAGTGGGAATGACTGTAAAGGTAGATATGGCACTTTTGCATTGACTTAAGAGCGCTATGTATGTAAAAGAAAACAAGGGATTAGGTGACATTATAAATCTGATGAAAATTAACTTAAATACCACAAGGAGGGAACAGATTTTTTTTTATTTGTGGCACTACCACTGCAGAATATTGGTTTTATCCTTTCACGTCTTTGTATGTTATATAATGCTGTAAAAGATTCAACACTTCCACGGGCTTGGTAACTACCAGAGCTGCTTTGTTTTCTCCACAATTGTGGAAACTCACTCTGAGAAAGACTCTTTTTTTTTCACTATACATAGCTGGCGAAACATCGACACAGACAACGTTCTACATCCTGTCAAATCTGCCATCAATGAAAATGTCTCCCCTAACGTGTCAAACAGATTCTATGTTTGAAAAACACAGCAAACAAACCATTACACTACCAAATTGTGAAGTCTGAGAAATTGCTTGATCATTTACATGTGTCTCAACTGGTGGGAGCGGTGAAAAAAGGTTATTGTCGGTTGTTAGCAGATGATAACACCTTTCCAACACCACTGTCAACGTCAAAACTTGCTTGCTGTGTAACCCGGATGTTGGGTTCAGTTCAATTGACAGCCTGTGCAAACTCTGCTATTTGAGACATGTTGTGGAATGTTTTGGCGTTTCGTGCTTGCCCGTCAAGTGTGAATCGACCCAAAGGAGTTTGCACACATTCTGTATAAACTGAGAACATTAGGTTGTCAAACTTCTGACTTATTGAGGCGCTCTCAAAATATAGTGTATTGACCATGCAATGCCACAAGGTGAAGACGTCTAACACCCAACGAAAATGTGTGGTCTAATTATAGTAGCTATAGCTCATAAATAAAAGAAAACAACGCATTCTGTATAAACTGAGAACATTAGGTTGTCAAACTTCTGACTTATTGAGGCGCTCTCAAAATATAGTGTATTGACCATGCAATGCCACAAGGTGAAGACGTCTAACACCCAACGAAAATGTGTGGTCTAATTATAGTAGCTATAGCTCATAAATAAAAGAAAACAACGAAAAAGAGGAAGTGGGTCCTAGAATGACCAAAAAAGTGCGATGTGTCGCGTGCTCGGAACACCACAGACATGAAAGATGCCATAAACTATTTTTGGATAAGCTTTGAATCTAACAACAAATTATTAATGTTCATACCACATAAAGTAAAGAGGCCAAATGTGTCAATTAGAATGACAGTCACAGGCGGCGATAGTTTAGACACTACTTTGAGATATCTGGTGGGTAATGCTTGAAGTTTAGTTCTGTAATGTCAAAGTGATGGGGATAAGAAGGCAGCTGATTATAATTCTTTAACAGAGATGACTAGTTGACCCTATGGCAAACAGAGAAACAGTATATAAAAAGGAAAAATTCGATGCAGCCGGATTACTGCAAAGTAACAAAATCTGTTTGATCTGGTGCAGGATGTTGTTAGCATACTTCCACTCAGTGTGTACGCATCGGCGGTCTGCGTCCCTGCCGACTCGGCGTCGCTCGGTGAGAGCCGCAGGCGGCCAGCTGCGGCCTTCTCAACGGCGTGGCTGAGATCGTGGTGACAAAAAGCGCCCGTGATCCGGTATCCGAATCTGCGGCCCTCGCCTCGCATGCCTCTGGCATTCTTTGGGAGTCTGGACGACTGCGAGTGGTAGCGAGTCGTGGAGTGGCTGGCTGGCTGGCTGGCTGGCTGGCTGGCTGGCTACGGACCCCGCCTCGGCCTCAGAGGGTCGAACCAGCGACCAGCAGTGGACTGGAATGCTGGCGCCCCATCTGCTGCTGCGTGTTGGTGCTGGTGTGAAACGCCCCACCGTCCAGGAGAGCTGCCACACTTGAACGAATCTCGTTAGAAACCCATACCTATTTATACGCTGCTATGCGCCTCTGTTTTTCCATATGCGCCACTTCGTGTCACATACTCGTAACACGATAGGTTGACCAATGGGCCCCTTCTGCCTGTGACTTCCGACATGCAAAACCGTTACGTATACTCTTTCACCAATTTGCCAGCCCTGTGGGCTCTATTCTACTTTGCAACTGTTGGTGTGCGTAACGCACTGCAATCTGGCCCGCACCTGGCTGTACCTTGTGCTCAGAATATTGGAAAAAACTAACTTCCTCTATCCTAAACAGTGGTGCCGCTACAGTTGTTACAAAAAGAGTTTTTGTAATCAGTTGATGTTGGATCCAAATAAATAAATAAACAAATTCCCTTTCCAGGTGAAAATGTGCTCCTAACATGGCACGACATGTTCTTTGCATGAAAATCATGGGATTTCTACAGTAGCGGAATCAAAGACGCTATATATATATTTAAATTAACTCTATACAAACAGACTTAATAGAGCTTCATTAACTGTGACCAACAGCAGTGACTTTACTTGGATACAGGTTTGCAACAAAAATGATCTCATGCTTTGCTCTTGCATATCTGATTCTTGTTTCAGCCCATTGACTCTCCCGATTTAGAAATTGTGGCATTGTAGTGATAGAAAAGGGTGGAGTTTATACTTATACCTTGCAAAACTTTTCCTGTTGTTTTCGCGTCATCTTCTGCTTATGTTCCCAAATTTTTGACACTTTTTGAGTAGTTGCAAATGGATTTACAAATCTTTTTATGTTCTGCAAATGAGACATCTTACTGCTTCCCACAATATCCACTGAGGAAACTTCCACTGAAATTCTTCTGCGTTACAAACCTCGTCGATGCTTCTTGCATTTGACACATAACAACAAGTTAGTCATGTTGTACACTTACTGACGTGGAAAACTTGTATTTCAACGTGTGACATGAAGTGCATACCCCACCATGCTGTTCTATACCGTGCTTTACTGCTGTGAATGTTTTGTTTATGTGTATAATAACTTTCATTTGTTCATATTCCACTCTTTCTGTTAATAATAGAAATTCAACGAGTGTGCATTCCACAGAGTATACCATATACTTTACGATTCTAATACGTCTCGTTTTCGTATATTATTATTTTCGACTTGTGCTAAAATTCTATATGTGGCAATTTGATTCGGAAGATCGTTAACGATTTGTTGTTGTTTCCAGGCCATAAACGTAAAATCGCTCTTATCTCCAAGTACAACAGTTTTGTTTTGAATGTGCACAGAACTGGCATTGCAAAAAGTCAGAAGCCTGGAAGTTCGTTTTACACCTGTGCGACGTCGTTACATTGATGACTAGGCTTGTCAGCAATGGGGAAACAGTATCTGTGTATTTCATTGCTCATTTTTTATTGTGGTTTGAGATGATATCCACTAGAAGTGTGCATTTAAAAATGTTATTGTGGATATTTTATGCTAATTATGTTCTTTCAAAGTGATAATTCGAGAAATTGAGATAAGTCAAGGAAGTTGGAAATTTGTTAGTGTGTGTGTAATATCTTTGGTAGTGTAAAATAGCTTTCACGAACTCGTCATTGGTGGTCAACTGCTGTTGAGTACTAAATAACTATGGCGCGAGGTAGTAGTGCCGGGTTTGATAGACATATTACTATATTTTCTCCAGAAGGGAGATTATATCAAGTTGGTGAGTCCTACAGCTAAATTTAAGCATATCCGCTTCGTTATTTGTAACAGTGGATTTTTGCCATTTTCTATTTTTAAGTCTGAAGAGAAGTGGTTTCTCAATGACTTGACACAATGGGAGAACTTTTAGGTTAAGGATGCATAGCTTTTGTACTTATTTACCTTCGGTATTCATGTATGGGGCTGGTTGTTGTTGTGTGTTGTTTCTTGATTTTACGAGACAGTTAAATCTCTATTACTGGTCCGTTACGCATTACGACTGGGTAGTGTTTGTGCATAGTCATGAAGGCTAAATTACAATCGGTTGGGTATAAACAGGAGATTCATCACAAAGTTAGTTCTATGTTTGTACATTAAATCCTACTGTTGTTTATTGCCCGATACTTCCGTAGAATGAATTGTTCGATATAAACGCCCAGTTTCGTTTTGCAGAATATGCATTCAAAGCTATAAGCCAAGGAGGTCTAACGTCGGTGGGCCTGAAGGGAGTAGACACTGCAGTTGTTGCGACGCAGAAGAAAGTTCCTGTAAGTTCGTTGCATAATTTTCTAAACTTTCGAGCAAGCAATTAAAACTGAATTACATGTCTCCAGATCATTAAATAACTACTGATACACTATTATAATATGCATAGTATGTTTTAAGTTACTATTAGCAAATCCTTAATTGATTAAAAGTCCGTAAAATTGTTTGATTTTGTGGATGCTTAAATTTTACATGAGCTTGTGACATTTTAAAATAGCCATAGGAAGTATTGTCTACTATACTCACAATGATATTCCTCAATAATGATGATTGTTTAAACACAGATGGGTCTATAATCTTTAAAGCTGGTGAGTATGAGGTGGATGCATCAGGGCATATTTGCCAGTACTGTAGCCCATTATTTATATTTGCAGTGTATTTAAATCACTTTGTCATATTTGACACACTTTACATTACAAAACTAAAACTGCAAAGTAAATTCTGAAATCATATTAAATAATGTACAGATAACAATGTGTTTTGATGCATTTTATGTACATGTATCATACCTGAACAACAAAAAAATGCAAGAGTGTCAGCTTGTGAACTTCCACCAGTGACATATGCAAGTACTGACAAGTTAGTGTAAGAGTCTAGTAATCTTAATACGCTCTTAACGCAAGCAAAGATGAATATGTGAACTGCAGCATCTCACATGTGAAATGCTACCTCTGCAAAGCATTCTGAGGAGCAATGAGTACTCCACCAGTAAGAAGTGTAACAGATTCAGACACTCAGGAAAGTGTCACATCGGGAAAACAAATGTCGGGTAAGGCCTTTGTGCCATACTGTGCCAGAGTGACAGACAGAATTGGTCATAATTCGCACAAACACAGCATAAAGGCTCTTTGTAAACTTACAAAGAAGACCAAACAGTGTCTCGGATCGGCAAAGGAGAAAAGTGACCCACTTGCAATGTTGGGAATATACCCCATACCGTGCACATGTGGAAAAGTTTGATTGAATGACTGAACGATCAGTCAACACCAGGATTACAAACCATAAGGCATTGCTGGTTGGGGCAGGTGGAGGAGTCAGTTGCACTGTGCGAGGCGAGCCACATAGTAAAATTCGCCAAAACAAAAGAGCTGTCACACCCTCTAGTTCAAAGAAGCTATAAAAATACCCAAGCATGAGACTAGCTTCAGCGAGAAAGATAAAGCCTCAGGGTGAACTGATTCAGGATTCCTGTGCTGCTGGAAACACCAGTTGCAGGTAGCAATAGAGAAACCATACCAGAAATGACTGTGGAGAAGCCCTCGGACATCGGTGCATTAGGCACATATAATCTACACGAGTCCACCACCAGCAATGGAGGGTGAGGCTCTGACAATACCAGCCACTCGTGCTGCAGAAAAATCTTCAAACATCGGCCGAAGAACTTGAGCCGGAAGCCAGCAGGCATCTCAATAAGTGGCCGTGAAAATCTTGACAATTTTGTAAGCAAAAGTTGCACATTTTAGAAGACTTTTCACAAAATTAGGCCTTCAGTGACTAAGGGATTGCACTTTTATGAGATTCCAAAGTTTGGGCTTTGACTCCCCAATCTTGTTCGTCCGATTGTTTCTGCAGTGCAGATGAAACATATCAGGCTAGTGCGAGAAGATATTTTCTGTAACAGTATTGTCAGACTGCTTTGTTCTTTGTTCAGTTCACGAAATGATTGTACCCTATACATAATTTCTGATTTGTATTTGCAAGTTCGCTATTGTATATTCAGTCTTATTATTGTATTTGTATAGGCTAGTGTTTGTGTCTGCATGCTAAATGTTCACATATTTTGAGTGAATTTTTTAAAAATACTTAAAAGGAGAGATAAGAAGGTAGCTATTGTGTATTTGCATTAGCTATCGATACAACTCTCCGAGAGAAAAACTGCAAGCGAACAACCTCCATCAGGAAGGGCATGTGGTGAGGCTACAGCTTGCTGGACACTTTATAGCTGGCTTAGTGAAGCAAGTGCCTTGTTGCTTAAAGAAATAATCCATTTGTCCTCTCAAATCCTCTCCCAATTTTTAATGCTACTTACACTTGTTTGCCCCATGGCATCCAGTACCAGCACCTGCACACAGTGATTGGGACCCCTTGCCCTTCAGAGGCACCTAACCTGAGCATTAAGACAGAAAATTGAGATATTACGAACAAAACAAACTGGTTACCGTGGAATGCTCTCTGCGAGAGGTAGGTGGGCACATAACTGGATGCATTATTTTGTTGTATGTGTGATTGAGAACAAGGCAGTTAATAATTTCAAAGTATGCTAAATGAGATACTGATGACCTGCTGGTATAGCTTAATGTGCAATGTCCTGTATAATGACGAGGGGGGGGGGGGGGGGGGGGGAAGACACGCGAATCAGTTCAGTGGGATCAGTGAATGACACTAGCTCTGATAACATTGAGCAGCTCAGTCTCCTCCCCTGTCCTTCCCCATGTTTGTTTAGATAACAGGTGACCAGTATCCAATCTGTGCTTCAGAAATTAATCTTCCAGAAGCCCACTGCGATATGTTTTTGTGGTGACCTGGGCCAGTTGCGTGCCAAAATAATATACCAAAAAAATCCGGCAGTTGTTCACAAACTTATTGTGGATTAAATGCTATAATTTCATAATGTGGTGTTCCCCAAGGAAGTTGTCAAAATAGTCATGCCTGTGGTACATAAAGGAAGCTGCAAAATTTCGGTTACACAATAAATCTCGCACTCTAAAGACTGTCAGTTCAGCTAAATGCCTAGGAATTAAAATTAAGATTGGCTTAAAATTGGAATAATTACATAGATAATGATATGGGAAAAGCAAACTAAACACTGCATTTTATTGGCAGGGCATGTAGAACATGCAACATATGTGATAGACTGCCTACACTACATTTGTCTGTTATGAGCTGGAGTATTGCTGGATAAGATAGGCGGACGACATTGAAAAAGTCCAAAGAAGGGCAGTTCGTTCTGTGTTATCACTAAATAAGGGAGAGAGTCACAGATATGACAGGTGTGTCGGGGTGGCAATTATTAAAACAAACGTGTTTTTCATTGTGGTGAGATCTTTACACAAAATTTCAATCACCAGCTACAGCCTCAAAGGTATTTACAAGTGTGTTGAAATTTTACTTGATATAATTAAAAATAACACTACCTCTGCAGTTTTTCATCCACAGATGAGAGCTGCTCCTATTTTCGTAAACCTTCGGTTATTCATAATGCAACACCACATATGTTGTTAGCAATATTGGCCTATTCCCAAGAGTTAGCAGCTTTAACTCAGTTAATACTAGGCAGAAATCAAATCTGCATGTGGAATGCACTTCCTTGGCTCTTGTGCAGAAAGGAGTGCAGTATTCTGCTGCATCCATTTGCAATAAGCTACCACAAGGACTCATAAATCATAGCAGTAGCCCAAACACTTAAGTCTAAACTGAGGAGTTTCCTCATGGCTCACTCCTTCTATTCTGTCGAGGAGCTCCTGGAACAGCTGAAAAATTAAGACAATTCCAGTGTTGCATTGTTGATTTTATTTACTTAAACTTACGACTTGTTGCCTGAATATGTTTCTTATACTTCATTTTATCTGTTTCTACAATTGTTATAATTTCATGTATTGACTAGTTCCATGACCATGGAGACTTCTCCTAAATTTGGTTCCACGGAACAATAAATAAAATTACAAAAAAAAGAATAAAAATGTGCACTGAAAATACCCTTGGAGCATATTGATGAGGTTTTCGATTGAATAGAGCATTACAGAGCAGCTGCTTTCGTAAAAAGCTTTTCATGATTTTAAGACTAGAATTGTATAAAGCACTAAATGAACTGCCTCTGTGACAAATAAGGATGATTAGTAAGCACTGAAGGGCAGAAAGGCAAATAATAAAACAACCATAAGCTTTTGTGAGGCATTGAGACTATGTCTCTGCCGCCTTGTTTAACAGGGTGCTGCGTAGTGTGATGCAGAGTAATGTCGATATGCAGTCACATAAGCACTAGCAGGCGATATTGCAATTGTGATAAGAGATGTAAACACTGTGAAAGAAATATTTCAAGTAATGGGAGCTGTAGCAGCAAAAATTTTACTCAATATAATTAAAAATAACACTATCTCTGCAGATTTTCATCCACAGATGACAGCTGCTCCTGTTTTTGTAAACCTTTGGTTGTTCATAATGCAGCACCGCATATTAATATATCATACATGTTACTAGTCAAAACGAAGAAAACACCCAGAATATTCTTCACGGTTGTAGTCCAGTGAGCACCCTTTAATAGCTGCTATTTCGTCTACGTGATAAAGGCCCTTGCTTATTGACAGTACTTGGCAAGGTCATAATGACTGGTTTGCCATTGCCTTCTGCCGATCATAATCGGGATGGATGATGATGACACAGTTATTTCGAGGCAGGTGAAAATCCCTGACTCCGCAGGAATCGAACCCGGGGCCTAGTGCTCAGAAAGCACGAATGCTACCATGAGACCACAAACTGCAGACTTTGTTTATGTAGATATGCAAATGTTTGTTGCTGATGTATGATTATCTGGCAATTTCGTTCTATTTGATAAAATTCATATGTAAGCGAGAGGAGGACAGGGGGCTAAAAGTGTATGAAACTCATTTTGGAAAGCTTTTTTTGGGGACTGTTACAGAATACATCACACTTTCTATTAACAGTTGTGTGGACTGTACATCTCGTGAGACTGTATTTTGCAAATATGCCTTAAGATCCGCAGTTCATTTTCCGTTTATTAATATTGCAGCATGACTGTAAGCATTTACACAATATCTATGCAATCTCTTTGTTTCTATAGAAATGTTGCCAACAACAACACTGTTGGTTTGTGTAACTCTTGCTGTGAACTAATATAGCAACAAAAACAATCCAATTTTTGAAAATATAATTGGATAGATAGAAAAATCTACTCATCAAGCGACTGTAAAGAGTATATAGATTGTCTGCTGTGTAATGCTTGTGTGGGGTGAATTTTTCACTTTCCTTCTCATGCTTAAAGCCAGTCCTAGACATCTGAGAAGTGTCAGACTAGGGATAAAGTACAAAATCCAGCATAGTGAACTCATTTGTTTTAGACACACAGGGTGATTTTTTCAACCGTGTCAAACTCGAAGGACTGATCGGTGAGAGGATACGGAACACAAAAGGTCTTATGAACTTATATCTGGAAATGGATGGTTTCCCTGCTAGATACTATTTATGCAATCATACAGTGTTACAGAGACTGTGGTCTAATACGTGCTGTATTATGCAACCACAGTTATAGTTTGTGTGGAAGATGATTTCCACGTGCCTCAATGCACGCGTGTATGCACCGTAGCGTGTTTTGTCTCCGACGTTCACACATTGGCCGGGCTGCACCCGAACATTGTGAAAGGCAGTATGAGTAGCTGCTCCAGTGTCTCCACATCTGGAATGGGCTCTGCATACACGATACTTGTGAGATGGCCCCATAACCAGAAATCACACGGGTTGAGATCCAGTGATTGAGCAGGCTACGCAACCGGACCCCCTCGTCCGATCCGTGGACCGAGGAAGACAAACTTGAGATGCGACCGGATGCTGATGACGAAGTGGGCCGGAGACTGATTCATTGGAAGAATCCTAACGAAATGCAATCCGACAACAGAGGAAGTAGGTTACAGTACGCTTGTTCGCCCACTGCTTGAATACTGCTCAGCAGTGTGGGATCCGCACCAGATAGGGTTGATAGAAGAGATAGAGAAGATCCAACGGAGAGCAGCGCGCTTCGTTACAGGATCATTTAGTAATCGCGAAAGCGGTATGGAGATGATAGATAAACTCTAGTGGAAGACTCTGCAGGAGAGACGCTCAGTAGCTCGGTACGGGCTTTTGTTAAAGTTTCGAGAACATACCTTCACCGAAGAGTCAAGCAGTATATTGCTCCCTCCTATGTATATCTCGCGAAGAGACCACGAGGATAAAATCAGAGAGATTAGAGCCCACACAGAAGTATACTGACAATCCTTCTTTCCACGTACAATACGAGACTGGAATAGAAGGGAGAACCGATAGGGGTACTCAGGGTACCCTCCGCCGCACACCGTCAGGTGGCTTGTGGAGTTTCGATGTAGATGTAGAGTACCATCATCTGGCAGCCACACAGACCATCGAATCGTTGGCGGCACCTCTTTCCCGTAGGGATAGGTAGTCACCTGCAAGAAATGTCAGTAGTTCCAGTCTGTTAGGCCATGCGGAAGGAAGAGTGGTCCCCAGTCCCAGAATATGGTCGCCAGTTGTCCCGGCCCACACATTCCACCTGCACCGATGCTGACGATTCGGTGCCGCCGTACTGTTGGGGTTCTGCGTGCTATCCGGGAGATGACTGTTATGAAAGTTGAAGATACACCTCTCCGTGTAAAGATGGCCTCATGTATAAATAGGATGGATGACACACGTCCCAGTCATGGTTGTCTGATGAAGAAACCAATGACACAACTGCTCCCAATGTGGAAAATTTGTCACCATTAAGTCCCAAACACATTGTAAGTGATCAGGGTAGTAATAATTGTCACGGAGAATGTTCCACACGGTCATCTGGGTTACCCTCTGTCGGGCCAGCTGCCTGGTACTGATACGGCAGTCACCTTCCACAGTGTTAATCGTATTTTCCTCCGAAATTGTATTTTCCTCCGAGTCTGGTGTCTGAACATTTTGGATACATCCTTCACAATTTCCTGCTTCCTGAAACACTGTCTCAGACAAATGGCGAAACACTGTTGCAGTCATTGAACGGTGAAGTTCTTGTCGACGGGGATAGATCTCCCGATATAACCTCGCTTCCTGCTGCCTGGTGCCATTCGCCTTTCTGTCTGTAACACAGTGTCAGCAAGTTTTAGCTTCAGATATGGAACCGTTGCTTGTGACACTGTATCACATCCCCTAAAAGGTGAGTCAGCAAGAGAAGTGAATCTGTGGCAGGAGAGGGCACTAGGGCGTGACGTATGAAGAACAGTACCACCTGCTAGGAGGAAACGGTGCATATTGTAACTGTGCCTGCACGGTACAGTGTGTACTAGACCGCAGTCTTTGTAATGAAGCAGTATTGAATAAATGGTCTCTCGGCAACCGTGCATTTCCGGACTTAAGTTCATTAGAACTTTTTTGTTCCATACCCTGTCACTGATTGATCCCTAGAGTTTGTACATGGTGGAAAAAATCACCCTGTATACATCAGTGACTCTAAAAATACAAATATTTACTTTTACATTTTGCCAGTTTCTTAATAAGAAACAAACTGAGGGGAAAAACTGGGCAAATTAAATGAACTCGAAATAATTGTACGTGGGAGTCGAATCAAATTACATGATTTTTGAGGCTGTTTCTGTATTTGACAAGCTCTTTGTGCAATCTTCGCTTTCATATCGCCGTAGAAATTCGCAGATGACTACATTTATTTTATTTTTGTAAAGTTCTACCAAAAATTTTGATTAATTGCTGAGCAGACCTTTTCAGTTCTTAAAAATTAGTTAACTCCCCCAAAGTTTAACAAGATCATTAATTTCATAGAAAGAGCTTTTAGTGTGCCCATAGACTGATTTTTCAGTCACATTTGCAAGTTACTCCGTGTGTTCTCAGTATTGCATGAAAGTGGGAGCAAAAATCCCCAGTCTACCAGAAACCTTCTTGGAGTCAAAAAAATCTCTTGTTGAACTAATTTTATAGCTGCATTAAAATGCATTTCATTTTATCGTTTCTCCAATTTCCTACATATTTTCTAATAGGGTGGAAAATGGTCCCAATTATTCTCAATATGTTTTATGAAAAGACTTTCTTTTGTTTGCAGTGTCTTTATATCTGTATGTTACTGACATTAATTTGTTTTTGTCTTGAAGCCTTGTATTCAGTGTATCTAGTAAAGTCTGTTAAAAATCCAATGTTTATTAACAGCTCAGTTGTGAAACATATTTGCATCTCATAATAAATATGTCAAAAAAATCTGCACATTTACGTGACCATCTCACTTCAGAATAATAGAGAACATCTCTGTGATCTGCTTCCTTATCTGAGTGAAACTCTCAAAACAGGTAATTTATTGTTCCTTTCCTTCTGACGAAGTTTATCGTGGATATTATGATGCCTGTCACTTAGTTCTGTGAGAGTTTTTCAGCATAATGCTTCTTGTTGGACAGTGCAGTGGTAGAAAGTGGGGAAATCCCAACTTAGGTCACTTTGCTTTAAATTCTACTCAAAGCCCCCTTCCTTCGTTCACTCGTATTTCTGCCTCCATCAGTTGACACACTTAACAATTTTAGCCATAGTAATTACATTGATATCAACGGTTTTTTGTAACTGGCAAAATAAATCTTCTCCTGGAGTTATTTCAAACTGCATAGCTGTAAAAGCTCCTAAAAAATAATAAAATGGTGATGAGTTTTCCACAAACAAATATAACTTGCCGCACAGTATTTGAAACTTTATCGCTTTCATCGATAACTAAACAGACTGATTCAGATAATCGCACCTTCTCGTGAAGCTGCTAGCATCTGTTCTTGTTGTTCTTGTTGTTGTGGTCTTCAGTCCTGAGACTGGTTTGATACAGCTCTCCATGCTACTCTATCCTGTGTAAGCTTCATCATTTCCCAATGCCTACTGCAACCTACATCCTTCTGAATCTGCTTAGTGTATTCATCTCTTGGTCTCTCTCTCTGATTTTTTCCCTCGACACTGCCCTCCAATACTAAATTGGTGATCCCTCAATGTATCAGAACATGTCCTACCAACCGACCCCTTCTTCTGGTCAAGTTGTGCCAAAAGCTCCTCTTCTCCCCAATTCTATTCAATACCTCCTCATTAGTTATGTGGTCAACTCATCTAATCCTCAGCATTCTTCTGTAGCATTACATTTAGAAAGCTTCTATTCTCTTCTTGTCCAAGCTATTTATCGTCCACGTTTCACTTCCGTACATGGCTACACTCCATACAAATACTTTGAGAAACGACTTCCTGACACTTAAATCAATGCTTGATGTTAACAAATTTCTCTTCTTAAGAAACGTTTTCCTTGCCATTGCCAGACTACATTTTATATCCTCTCTAATTTGACCATAATCTGTGATTTTGCTTCCTAAATAGCAAAATTCCTTTACTACTTTAAGTGTTGCATTTCCTAATCTAATACCCTCAACATCACCCGACTTAGACTACATTCCTTTATCCTTGTTTTGCTTTCGTTGATGTTCATCTTATACCCTCCTTTCAAGACACTGTCCATTCCGTTCAACTGCTCTTCAAAGTCCTTTGTTGTCTCTGACAGAATTATGTCATCGGCGAACCTCAAAGTTTTTATTTCTCCTCCATGGATTTTAATACCTACTCCAAACTTCTCTTTTGTTTGGTTCAAATTAATGATGTAAATAAAATAGAAAGAAACTGCCACATGGGAAAAATAAATTAAAAAACAAAGATTCCAAGACTTACCAAGCGGGAAAGCGCCGGTACACAGGCACAATAAAATAACACACAAACACACTCACAAAATTTCTAGCTTTCGCAACAACGGTTGCTTCTTCAGGAAGGAGAGGGAAATACGAAAGGATGTGGGTTTTGAGAGAGAGGGTAAGGAGTCATTCCAATCCCGGGAGCGGAAAGACTTATCATAGGGGGAAAAAGGACAGGTGCGCACGCACGCACACTCACACACACACACACACACACACACACACACACAGAGAGAGAGAGAGAGAGAGAGAGAGAGAGAGAGAGAGAGAGAGAGAGAGAAACAAGCAGACATTTGTAAAGGCAAAGAGTTCGGGCAGAGATGTCAGTCAAGGCGGAAGTACAGAGGAAAAGAAGTTGTTGAAAGACAGGTGAAGTATGAGCGGCGGCAACTTGAAATTGGCGGAGGTTGAGGCCTGGTGGATAACGAGAAGAGAGGATATATTGAAGGGCAAGTTCCCATCTCCGGAGTTCTGAAAGGTTGGTGTTGGTGGGAAGTATCCAGGTAACCCGGACGGTGTAACACTGTGCCAAGATGTGCTGGCCGTGCACAGAGGCACGTTTAGCCACAGGGTGATCCTCATTACCAACAAACACTGTCTGCCTGTGTCCATTCATGCGAATGGACATTTTGTTGCTGGTCATTCCCACATAGAAAGCGTCACAGTGTAGGCAGGTCAGTTGGTAAATCACGTGGGTGCTTTCACACGTGGCTCTGCCTTTGATCGTGTACACCTTCTGGGTTACAGGACTGGAGTAGGTGGAGGTGGGAGGGTGCATAGGACAGGTTTTACACAGTGGGCAGTTGCAAGGGTACGAGCCAGAGGGTAGGGGAGGTGGTTTGGGGATTTCATAGGGATGAACCAAGAGGTTACGAAGGTTAGGTGGACGGCGGAAAGACACACTTGGTGGAGTGGGGAGGATTTCATGAAGGGTGGATCTCATTTCGGGACAGTATTTTAGGAAGTCGTATTCCTGCTGGAGAGCCACATTCAGAGTCTGATCCAGTCCTGGGAAGTATCCTGTCACAAGTGGGGCACTTTTGGGGTTCTTCTGTGAGAGGTTCTGAGTTTGAGGGGATGAGGAAGTGGCTCTGGCTATCTGCTTCTGTACCAGGTCGGGAGGGTAGTTGCGGGATGCGAAAGCTGTGTGTGTGTGTGTGTGTGTGTGTGTGTGTGTGTGTGTGTGTGTGTGTGATGATGTAAATAAAATAGAAAGAAACTTCCACATGGGAAAAATATATTAAAAACAAAGATTCCAAGACTTACCAAACGGGAAAGCGCCGGCAGACAGGCACAATTAACAAAACACACAAACACACACACAGAATTACTAGCTGGTTGCTTCTTCAGGAAGGAGAGGGAAAGACGAAAGGATGTGGGTTTTGAGAGAGAGGGTAAGGAGTCATTCCAATCCCGGGAGTGGAAAGACTTCCCTAAGGGGGAAAAAAGGACAGGTGTACACTCGCACGCGCGCGCGCCCACACACACACACACACACACACACACACACACACACACACACACACACACACACACACACACCAAAGGGCAGGGACGTAATCAACGCGAGCTTATGACTCGCGCTTACTGGGAATTCCTCGTTCATGGGGAACAATTGCAAGCCCCAATCCCTAGTACGAAGGAGGTTCAGCGGGTTACCCCGACCTTTCGGCCTAGGAAGACACGCTGATACCTTCAGTGTAGCGCGCGTGCGGCCCAGAACATCGAAGGGCATCACAGACCTGTTATTGCTCAATCTCGTGCGGATGGATGTGTGTGTGCGTGTGTGCGTGTGTGTGTGCGTGTGCGTGTGCGTGTGCGTGCGCGCGCGAGCGAGTGTACACCTGTCCTTTTTTTCCCCCTAAGGGAAGTCTTTCCGCTCCCGGGATTGGAATGACTCCTTACCCTCTCCCTTAAAACCCACATCCTTTAGTCTTTCTCTCTCCTTCCTGAAGAAGCAACCATCGGTTGCGAAAGCTAGTAATTCTGTGTGTGTGTTTGTGTGTTTTGTTCATTGTGCCTGTCTGCCGGCGCTTTCCCGCTTGGTAAGTCTTGGAAAGAGGGTGATTCAAGAAGAATACCACAACTTTAGAAATTTACAACTCTGCAACGACAAAAGGCAGAGCTAAGCACTATCTGTCGGCGAATTAAGGGAGCTATAAAGTTTCATTTAATTGTGCGTTTGTTCGCTTGAGGCGCTATTGACTAGGCGTCAGCGTCGGTTGATGCTAACATGGCGACCGCTCAGCAGAAAGCTTTTTGTGTTATTGAGGACGGCAGAAGTGAATCGACGTCAGTTGTTCAGCGTGCATTTGATCGAAGTATGGTGTTAAACCTCCTGATAGGTGGTGTATTAAACGTTGGTATAAACAGTTTACCGAGAATGGGTGTTTGTGCAAAGGGAAAAGTTCTGGATGGCCGAGAACGAGTGATGAAAATGTAGCACGCATCCAGCAAGCATTTGTTCGCAGTCCAGGAAAATCGACTCGCAGAGCTGCAAATTCCACAATCAACTGTATGGAGAGTCCTACGAAAAAGGTTAGTTATGAAACATTATCATCTGAAATTGGTTCAAGCACTGTCTGCAGCTGATAAGATTAAAAGAATTGATTTCTGTGATTTTATCCTTGCTCAAATGGAAACAGATGGATCTTTCGTTTCAAATATTGTGTTTAGTGATGAAGCAACTTTCCACACTAACGGGAAAGTCAACCGTCACAATGTCTGTATATGGGGCACTGAGAATCCGCGGGAAACAACTCAGTATGAACGTGACTAGCCTAAGGTGAACGTTTTCTGTGCCATTTCAGCCAATAAAGTTTTTGGTCCCTTTTTCTTCGAAGGTGCTACTGTAACTGGACTAAAGTATGTGGAGATGTTAGAGAATTGGCTGTTCCCTCAGCTCGAACAAGAAGCATAACAATTCATATTTCAGCAAGATGGAGCGCCACCACATTGGCACTTATCTGTCCGGAACTACCTGAACGTCAACTACCCGAGGCGATGGATCGTCCGCCAGGCAGCCCGTGACAGAGCACTTCATCACTGGCCTCCAAGAATCCCTGATCTTACCCTCTGCGATTTTTTCTTATGGGGGTATGTTAAGGATATGGTGTTACGGCCACCTCTCCCAGCCACCATTGATGATTTGAAACGAGAAATAACAGCAGCTATCCAAACTGTTACGCCTGATATGCTACAGAGAGTGTGGAACAAGTTGGAGTATCGGGTTGATATTGCTTGAGTGTCTGGAGGGGGCCATATTGAACATCTCTGAACTTGTTTTTGAGTGAAAAAAAATCCTTTTTAAATACTCTTTGTAATGATGTGTAACAGAAGGTTATATTATGTTTCTTTCATTAAATACACATTTTTAAAGTTGTGGTATTCTTTTTGAATCACCCTGTATATATAGTACCTGGACAAACCTCAACTTAAAGCATATTGTTTTATTAGTTTGCTGTCAATAAATGTTCGGTCACACTTCCCAAATGGTTGGGCTACCTTTAAATGCTGACGTACACACAACTTGATACTTTTAACCTGAACACTAAAATATTTTGTCAGTTCTTTACTGACTCGAGTGCTTTAATTTTATTTTTCCTTGAATCGCCCACAAAACTTTCAGATTTTGCTGAATGATTTCTATCATAATGGTGTTAAAGATAATCTTTTTGAACACCAATATTAAGTGTAGTGGTTTTCCTGCACAATCAATGGAAAGTGCATCAGTAAACACTTTATTTTCTTCCGGAGTAAACGCTGCAACATTGGGAGTGTTTTGTGTTGGATGCATGCTTTGTAAATTCAATTGTCAAATGATGAAACTCACATTTGCCAAAATTCAAAACAAAATAGTTTTTAGTTTTGCACAGTGCCACAAATGTACAGTAATTTGTTTCTGTCAGTAGGCAATGGTGATTTGTGGGTGGCAATTGTCACTGAGGCGAGCATTTGGTCTGATAGTCATTGTTTATTGGATTAAAATAATTCCAAATGATTAGGTCTTCATTTACAGTTGTGGGTCATAAGGTGAAGGGTGATCTCTTACACCACACTTTTGTCATATATGTACGGACCTCACAACCGGGCAGCAGTCTGTCTGTTGGTGGGGGTGGCAGTGGAGGGAGAGGAGTGAAGATTTGTCTCACTTTCCTTGCAGTAGTTGCTGTGCAGTATTCCACATTGGCCTTAGTAAGTATGAAACACTTCTGCGATCTTGTCAATAGTGTTTGGTTTCAGGACAAGCTGATTGATGCATCGACAGTGACGCACATCTTCAAGCTGTCAGACAGCATCGGCTGCGTGATGACGGGAATGATCGGTGAGTTTCCGACTGTGTTGACTTACATAGCCCTGTTGTGTAAGTTTTGCCGAGTAATCTTAAATTTGCACCACTCACGATCTACAGTTGTGCTGCTTTTATTTTTAATTCTCCCGAAAATACTGTTTCTGCGGATACATCCCACTACTTGAAACATTCTGCAAATTCTTTCTCTTACATTTGAGTTGCCCAGTACAGTGGCAGTGAAGTGTTATTTTGCCCACCTTCTTATGTGTTAAGAGATGAGTCTGAACACTTACGTTTGATATTTCACCTAAAATGATGTGTGTTAATTTACCTTTAATGTAACTCAGTCACTGTTAAGTCGTCTTAATGTGGAGGTCCTGCAAAGCAGTAGGTTTGTAGAATTGTGCTTAGCCCTGTAACGACTCAAACTCTTCTCCTTTGCAGCTGTTATTGGCATAAGGAAAAAGATGCCTATTTTAACTGTGCAATAATGTTATTTCATCATTGCCTGTTTTGTATTCATTTCAGTAGGTGTACAGTTCGCAATTACTTCGTAACTCAGAGCAGATACAATATAAATTAAATTTTATCATTCACCTCAAATGTTTGACAAGCAGAGACATTTCATTTTAGAACTACCTCGGTTCATTGCTATTTTCATTCTCGGAAAGGATGTGTTCTCATCTACAGTGGAGACACTGACGAGCCGCTACGTCAAAACGTGAAAGGCCCTGACTGTAGTGGGTGAAAGCAGTTTAACCGCTGTCACGTCTTGCGGATTACTCGAACTCTGCACAGACGCACAAACAAAAGACTGTGCACAGTGCGCGTTTCACAACTTATTCCATATATAATACTACTTCACTGTTTTGTCACAATTGTCTTTCATTGTCATAAATACAGGTTGGGAAATGTCATTTGCCTAAGCAGTAAAGCAGGTACTCTGTATGCGAATATTATAATTCCCATTACTCCTCATCTATTGAGAAGTTAACGTGAATTAATGTGGCGTTGCAGTGGTCCTCGGGTCAGATCATTGTACGTGTTTGCAGTCTGTAGCTGTGCTGTGGTGGCTATGGGGTTGTGCACTGTAGTGCAGTCTGTGGTGTTTCAGCCACAGTGAATGGCTTTCTCACTCTGCTACTGGCAACTTGTCGTGCACTGGAGAACTGAACTGCTGGCATTTTACTGTCCTCCTCTGGGAGGAGGATCATTTTGTGACACTTCTTGAAAGTATTCTCTCAAGAGTCAAATTAAATAACTTCACGTTCTTCTTCCTTGCCATTTCACGTTTCTATCGGCACTATTACGTGGTGTTTGGTAAAGTTGGTGATAGTAGCTGGCCAGATGACCTTTCTGGTACTACCGTCCCCACGGGACGGAATTCGTGTACCACGTATTCTGTGCCTAGAGTAAGTCTCGTGTCAGTGTTAAGTTATCTAAATGTTTGTGTAACTTGCAACTGAGGTGGGACGTTTGTACCGTCTCTCTATCTGCCTAGTCAGACGTGAGGAAACGTCCTGGCCGGCTTGTCTGGTGGCCCCCGTCGTCAGTTTGCCGGGTCGATCGATCGTGTAGCCGGTGTGCCGGGCTATCCGGGCAGTTCCAAATTGAGGTGGTCGGTAACTGATGTAATTTACTGCAAACAGCTCTGCGGTCAGTGAATCTGCAGCTGTGGTAGTACATTTTATAGCAACTACTCCACAAACAGGAATATCTTCAGCCAGTTTTGTTAAGACATAACAAGTTTCGTGGCTTATAGCCACATCGAGTGCATATCTGAACGACAAAAAATAAGACGATAGCGATTGAACCCGTATACGTAAAAGTAATAGCAGAACTGTCTATGAAAAGGGGTAAGGATGTAAGTTTACTGGCAGGAGGCTTACCAGCAAGTCTGTTGTGCTTTGTAAGCCTTCTTTTTCTTACCTCGACATTATGTTGCTTTCGGCCTAGCATCTCGCATCTGGGTTTCGATTATAGGTGCACCCTAGTTAGGTGGCATTTATTCGTTGACCATCCGTCACACATATTTATGGTTTTAGCTTCGAAGGGTGGGCCTTCTGCATTTTCTGCTAGTTTTAATTGTTGTAAATACACTTATGTCCTTACCCCTTTTCATAAATAGTTCCGCTATAACTTTTATGTGTACAGGTCGATCACTATCGTTGTTTATTTCTTGTTCAGATATGCACTTGGTGTGGCTATAAGCCACAAAACTGGTTTTCTCTTAACAAAATTGGTTCAATGTACAACTGTTTTGTGGGCTTATTGATATAAAACAAGGCAGAATTATTAGGTTTAGTATTCCTCCAGCGGTGCAGTTTTTTCAGTGTCACCTTATGCTTTGTTAAGAGAATAAAAGTAGATGCCGGGTAGTTCACTGAGCATTACCACTAAAGTTCTGCGCCATATTTTAGAGGGGGAGGTAACAGTGGCTGGTTCTGCCTAATGTATACATCAGCTCGTCGTACATCCGTGGGGCTTTGCTTCATAACAAGAATACAGTGTTGAGCAAATGAATGAACCCTTCCCCTTAGAAGCAGAACTTTTTTTAAAAAGCTGAGGTACATGGGAGTGCTGCCTCAATAGTTCATTAGGAAAGAATCTTTCCCGCAAAATGTGGTGGCTGGGTTTGAATCTCAGTATGGCGCGGTTTTAACCTATGGGAAGACATTCCCACATTTTGTTCAGCTAAAATCTTGGTAGTTTACTGGGCAATTTAATCTCAAACTGTACAGTGTATGCGAATTAATCACAATCAAATTCTCTAGAAAAAAAATATTAACTTGAATACTATACATGGTAAGAAACAAAATATTTGAATTTTCTCCTAATTCTTTAAGATGATACATGCCTTTGGCAAATGTTTATTTTGTAAATGACTTTAACACAACAGGGAACTTAAAAAAAAATATAAACAATAAATCAAAAGTACTGGAAGGCTGGCAGATATTTTGCTTTCTCTCAGTGTGTTGAAGACACGTACTTGTACACTTTCATTTGACTTACAAAATTTAAGGGAAAAAAAAATATAGCCGGCTGGAGTGGCCGAGCGGTTCTAGGCGCTAAGGTCTGGAACTGCGCAAGTGCAGGTTCGAATCCTGCCTCGGGCATGGATGTGTGTGATGTCCTTAGGTTAATTAGGTTTAATTAGTTCTAAGTTCTAGGCGACTGATGACCTCAGAAGTTAAGTCTCATAGTGCTCAGAGCCATTTTAACCATTTTTTTAATCTTTCTGCTTCATTTTGGGTGTGGTTTGAACTTTTTACTGTTCGGTGTCAGTGAGCTAATACGGTAGTAGCAAAAGAGTGAGACTGTGAAAGATTATGTTAAAGAAAAATTACAAACACTCCACAATTGCTGGAAATTTGGCTTCGTTACTGCAGAAATATCAGTTCTCAATTAACTGTGGTACTGTCACAGTCTTTGTGCAAAAATTGCTATACTCTTGTGTGTACAGCACTAAGTAGTGGGTGGGAGAAATAACTTGGTCTCTTTCATGAACAGCCAGTTACCTTAACATCTCACGGTCAGGCATATTCTTTCAAATGGCTGTCATCAGCTTACTAGTGTAAATTTTCCTTTTCCCAAGTGCAGCTCTTGCTGAATTATCTTTGTTCACATGTAAATTCAGCGTGGCACAAAAGTTTAGTGAGAAGAAGGATGAAAAAACAAATGAAGTCTTTTCAGCTGTGCGGTGTTGTTACAGTTAACCTCCTTTCAGCAGACTTGCTATAGAGTAGTTGAAATATACATCCACAGTATTAAAAAAGAAACACCTGGACAGTAAAGTTCACACGCTTCGCCTTACATTTCAAACCCAGAGCCAGTGTTGGCAGTTCTAATTCAGACTTTCATAAAGAAGAAAAATGAAGATAGAAAAGAGTAAAAATTTGTGAAAAATAACTAACAAAAAAATGTGTAAAGTTAATTTAAATTTTCTCTACCTCATTATCTTATAAAATGCTTGAACAAAATCAAAAATCATTTTCTCACTCACTTACAGCTGTGTAAAACAGTTATTTTGACTTAGAAATGTCAGTTCTGATTTACTCAGCAGCAGCAAACATTTTAAGTGTCAGATTTCTTGACCTTGAATATGGATAGGCCTGACTTAAAAATTTCTCAAATTTTGCACAGAAAAATGTTGCCTTTCCTGATTGTGACTGAGTAATACCCCATGCAATTATTAGAATATTCCAGATGGGGATTTTAGAGAAAATTACTTATAAGGAATAAAAAAATCAGATTCTCATTTTTTGAAGAAATATTTGGATAGGTCAACTAGTTAAGGCATTAAGGTCATTGCTGACGGCCAGCTTTCAGTATTATCATTTCTCAAAAGAATTAACATCCAACGACTATTCGTGTTGTCAAAAATACAGTTTTCAAGTTTGCATAAAGGTTTCCTTGTGTTACCTTTCCAGGTTGAAGGTGAAAACGTAGCTCAAGTGTGCGTTACCCATATCTGATAGCATTGTGAACAAAATTTTAACTAAAAATGTCAGATCTGTATTGATACTAATTTTTTAATTACTATTTCACTTTCCCTTCTATTAAGAAATTTTTACAAATAGTCGCAGTTAGACAAGTCTATAAAATTGTAACAAATCGACAGAACATGAAAATGTTTTATCGATTGTCATTTGGAGCTTCGAAATATATATTTTTCGGCAAATTTGTAAATATCGATGTAACACATTCACTGCGAGCCTGTAAGATTGGAGACGAAATCGGTCCGCCGCGACGAGTGGACCGCGGTCTCACTGCCATCAGTCCGCACTCACGCGGCCTTCCCCATTTCCTGTTCGCAGCTGACAGCAAGTCGCAGGTGCAGCGGGCGCGCTACGAGGCGGCCAACTGGCGCCACGTCAACGGCTACGAGATCCCGGCGGACGCGCTGTGCCGCCGCATCGCCGACATCTCGCAGGTCTACACGCAGAATGCGGAGATGCGGCCCCTCGGCTGCAGTGAGTAGCTCGGCACAGCAGCTGCAGGCCGGTGTGGCGGCCGTCGCTGCTTACTCGCCTCGTATTGCGCTCTTTAGTTCTTTAAATATTTAAATTTTTATCTGCAACTTCATATTGTCCTTTTTGTCGTTTAGCTATATTTATTGATGATATGCTGGAATTTTCCATTGTATCTGTAGTTTCGTGACCTCCTAATTGTGTTTCTGGAAGAAGTGTTGAAGGGGAAGGAAGAGGAGTGAGGGAAATAGACTAGAGATTTAAGAAAAGGGGTAGAATTTAGAAAAAGCTGCCCGGAACCTCTGGTCGGGGAGGACTTCCTGAAGGAAAGAGTTATTTATTTCGTAAGTCTTTAAATTTTGGAAATGGTGAAAATCAGTGGGGCCAAGTCGAGGCAGCACGGAGGATATGCCAAGTGTAATCGTAGATACAAATACGGACTGACACCGTCTGTATAATGGAATGAGGACAGTGTAAGTTTGTGCCAGACTGCGACTCGAACTTGGATTTCCCGTTTATCGCGAGCAGTTGCCGGTCTGTCAGGCTCTCGGAGCACAGCCCACTGCCGGACCCAAACTTCCATGTGTCGTCAGCATCATTCCCTTAGCCACCTTTTCGTGTCCAAAGGAACATTGCATCCTAATTGGGAATAACACCGGCACTGCAATATTGTATCATACGGAGGACGGTAGATGACAGACAATCCGAGATATCGCAGTGCGCGTGTGTGGTCTACCATTCTCGTGCGAAAGGATAGCGTGCTGCTGTCAGAAACTCGAAATGTGCTGTTACTTATGCACATATGTAGTTCTGTGCTACACACGAGAATTTAAAGCACTGTAGTGCAGAGAGTTGCAACTTACATCGGGAAAGTGAGATAGTTGACTGAGTAAAGTGCGTGACGTGTAGTACCTCGGCCGACATTGAAAACTGAATAATAAAATTGGGAGGAACTACTTTTGGGGAAGCCCTGATAGATTAGAAGATAGCAACTACGAATGCTTACCTGTCGTTCTGGCAAAGACAGTGCATCAGCTATAAACAGGTACTGCAGACATCAGACTTTAAGATGGAAGTGGAATAATCACACCTCAGTTCAGATCTAGCATTATAGAGCAAAGGCTTGGTAATATGAGTTATTAAATTTTTGTGTGGAATATTTTTACGTACAAATTTTGACAAGAGATTTGCTCAGATTGGCGGCTAACCGGCAGCGGTGCGACGGCTAACCGGCAACGTCGATGTCGCAGGTATGATCGTCGTGGCGTACGACCAGGAGCAGGGGCCGTGCGTGTTCAAGACGGACCCAGCCGGTTACTACTGCGGCTACCGCGCCGTCACGGTGGGCGCCAAGCAGACAGAGGCCAACAGCTACCTGGAGAAGAAGCTCAAGAAGAAGCTCAGCTACAGCGGCGACGAGGCCATACAGGTGTGTACCGGATAACTGACAGAGACTTTACAGCAATGTGACTCACTGCATAAGAGGCAGGGAGAAAGGGGGTGGGGTGGGGGGAGGCACACACGTGGTTCCTGTCTCCGGGTGCCTGGGTCCGAGTATGGCCACACCTGCATTTTGAGCTACTCCTCCCTCCTCCCTGCCCACTGCCACCGACCCCAGTGGACAGCTGCCTCTGTCAGACACGGAGATGGTCGTGCTGCAGTCTGGACACCCAGAGACAGTGGTCGTGTGTGTACGAGCTATGAAAGTGTGAGAGTTTTCAATATGAGGCTGTCAACTGGAAACGAGAAAGATGGAAAAATGTAAACTGTTTATTATTTCACAAGCAGTTGCCATAACTGTTATACATTTATCCTCTGTGAGACAAAACAGTCAGTGCTTTCATGGAAAAATGTTTGCAGTTGCCTACAGAACTGTCATTGTACCCAGGCATGCTCCTCTTTGTCCGAAGCAAATTGATGGCCACAAATGCGTTACCTCGGGGCTAATAAAAAAAAAAAAGAGGTAGTTGCACGGAGAGAGATCTGGAATGTATGGAGTGTAAGGGCTTCCTAGCAAATCATTTGTGGCACAGTCAAAATATTCTCGGCAACATTTGCGTGGGCCCCGAAGAAAGGCATTTGCCGCAATCCGTTTGCTTTGCACGGCCAGGTGCTTTCGTGGTTCTGTAGGCAGTCTTTTCCACTGTGACTGACTGTTACTCTGTGCCTCCTCTGTGATGCCTTCCCCTATTGTTATTCTGCCTCGGACTTTTCGTTGTTGGATAGGTTGACAGGAGCGGTATAATGGCAAAAGTGTGAACAGAATTTTATCACCGAGTCGAGTATGTTCCTCCGAGAACCCGAGGCAGTATTCGGCTGGAGCCTGAAGACCTGAGGGTGCAGTCTAATTTTGGGACCACCCCGAATTTTATTGCAATAACTGTGTCGTTAGGAATTTATTCGATGTCTGAATTTGGAGCCTCGTTCGGTGTTCCACTTCTCACGTGTGGTCAGTACCTCACGGGTGATGGGTTATACACTTCTGTTTTGACACAGATTTTACCTCGTATGCACTCTTCTCCTTCAAAGTGTTTGCAGATTTCTGTATTCGATACAGCAGTGCCTGCAATACTGCTGACTTTCTCCACAGTGACCACAATCATTTTGGGCTGATTAATGCAGGTGCTATATCGGGCTGCATGCTTCAGTTCGTTATTTTTGAATCCTTGATTTTGTGCAAAACTGAGAAAATTATATCCACAATAAGGAGGAAAGAGCATTATTACTACAATTATTATTACTAGAAGCTATCAGACAGTTCAGATTATAGCTGCACAGGCCTACAGGTGGTTCACACCGGGTCTTAACAGTTCAAAGACTTGTATTATGCAATTCAAAACGATCACTAACCACCATCTAGCGACAGAATTAGACATATATGGTTATACACAGACTGAAGCACAGCAAGTGAAATTCCTTGCAGCCCATCTGGATAAAGGCAGGACTGGTGGCTTGTTCAGCATATTTTCACTCCTTGCTGCCTTCTCAAATTATCTTAGAGGGTAGTGCATGTAGAGTAAGTAAATAGTGTTCAGTTCATCAGCAGAAGCAAGCAGTAAGGGTATTGTGTAGAGAAGATAATGCTACAGCTTGCAGAAGCTTTCTCAAGGAGTTTTTGAACTCTTGACTCACTTGCCAACACATTTACTCCTTAATAGTTTTTGTTGCTGGTATTAGATCAGTTGGAACCAAAGAGTGAGGTACATACAATCACAAGGCACAAAAATAATTTTCATGTAGTCCTTGCCTCCTTGTCCTGGGTTTGGAATGGAGTTCTGAAATCCGATGGTAAGACATTCAGTGAGCTCCTGTCTAACATAAAGCAAGAAATTGAGAATCCTTGTGAGTTCAAAAGTAGATTGAGACACCCCCATTTGCCATTGTTTTTGAAAATTATCTGAATATCTATATTCAGTGACAGATAAGTTCTGTTGCTGGCACAGAAAGTAGGCAGTTTTTATGACAAGCAGTAATCCGTACTAATATTACAAATGTAAAACTGTCTGCTGCAGATGAACAGATTGACTAAATTTACTGCAGAGATAGCTTGAAACCTGACGAAGAGCATAAGATACTTTGGCAAGTGTGTTACAAAAGGTATTTATTCATTTCCAAAATATTATGTAAATTACCAATGATATTTACTTGCTGACTTTTGAACCTTATCATATTTGTAAAACTGCTTCCATTGGTTATGTTCTGTGGGGTACAATTCAACATAATGAATACATTATTATACAATCCTCAACACATTTAATCCATATTTCCATTATAATATTACTAAATGTGAAAGTAACTCTTACATATTTGTGAGTAAACTGCTTAACAAAATTTGGTGGATTTTTGTATGGAGATAGCTTGAACCCCAAGGAACGACAGACTATTTTAGTAAAAACAAGAAAGTCTATCCCTAATAGAGTGAAATTGTTAAATTGTTTTCATAATGTACATGTGGTATAAAGCGTAGCTGCTTCAATGGCACTATGCATAGATGAGCACTCCTGCCCTCGCACTGCTCGGCTATTTAGCTGTGTGCCATGCAGTTGCGAGGACGGTCACGTTCACACACACACACACACACACACACACACACACACACACACACACACACACACACACACACAGAGAGAGAGAGAGAGAGAGAGAGAGAGAGAGAGAGAGAGAGAGAGAGAGAGAGAGAGGGGGGGGGGGGGGGGGGGGCAGCTGGTATTGCATGTACAACAGCATCACATAAAAAGCCACTGATATGCAGCAGTGCTGGTAACAGCTAGTGTGCTATAAACAGCACTCAACATTTCCAGAAGTAAACATATTTTCCTTGAAAAATATCCCACTACAATCAATATTAAGGTGCTAATAGCAACTTCTTTATTTTTTTATTTTGCATGCCTAATTCTGCAGGACCAAATAGATGAGAAAATCTCAAATGTCATGGAACATGTTCGTACATGAAATTAAAACATAAAAGTAATAAGATAAAATACAGTGTTTACTAACCCCAAAAGAGACTTAGCTATAAGTTTATGTAAACACAGTCAACAATAAGGGACAGGAATCAGCTTAATTTTCAAGGAACTCCTCAACAGAATAGAATGAGGAAACCCTTCAGTTTCAGTTTGAAAGCGAGTGGGTTGCTGCTAAGATTTTTGAATTCTTGTGGTAGTTTATTGAAAAATGAGTGCAGCTAAGTAGTTCTTTAAAAGTACGGTGAGCTGTATTGTGTTTAATAGAACACTGGATATTAAAATCAGTAGGAATGTACTCCCAAAATGAATCAAACATGGAAGAAACAAGTTCATGCGTGCATTACTAAACGAGGCAGCCATTTTGTGCGTATGTTAACAATGCTTGTAGTCCCATCTGTAAGTAAGTTAACTTCAGATACACTGGCTCGTCATTTAGCAACTATGGGGGAATCTTGCAAAATGATTTCTAGGTTAGAGGGCCTCGAGGAACCACACGAAGGGCATCAGTCTAAAAGTGAGCAGGGAAAACACAGTAACGTAGTTGTAGAAACAATTGGTATTGTTGTTGTAAATTGTCGTAGCTGTGTTGGGAAAGAACCAGAGCTCCAAGCCATAATAGAAAGCACTGAAGCTAAAATAGTTGTAGGTCCAGAGATCTGGGTAAGCCGGAAATAAGTTCAGCTGAAATTTTTTCAAATGACGTAACAGTGTTCAGAAAGCATATATTAAATACAGTTGGTGGTGGAGTATTTATTGCTGTCAGAGGTAGTCTGTCTTGTAGCAGAATTGAAGTAGATAGTTAATGTGAAATAGTACGGGTAGAGGCTACACCTGACAGTCGGACTAAACTATTAATTGGATCGTTTTACCAACCCCTAGACTCAGATATAGTTGCTGAACAGTTCAAAGAAAACTTGAGTCTCATATCAAATCGGTACCCCACTCATACAATTATAGTCAGTGGTGACTTTAATCTACCCTCAACATGCTGGAAAAATTCTACGTTTAAAGATGGCGGCAGACACAAAACATCATCTGAAATTGTACTGAAAGCTTTCTCAGGAAAGTATTTTCAACAATAAGTTCATGAGCCCACTCGAAGCGTAAAGGATTGTGAAAGCACAAGGCAGTTGCTGCTAGGCTCAATGCCTTAATTATCAAAAAGAAACACAAAGCATATATATTTCACTAAGCTGATAAAATCCTCTTATGGTCTTTTTTAAGACAATCTTCACTCCTTCCGATATGGTCATGAAATTGTAGAAAAGTTGTAGAATGATTTCAAAGAAATAGTATCAACAGCAATTGAGAGATATATACCACATAAATTAATAAGTGATGGTATGAATCCTCCATGGTACACAAAATGGGTTAGATTGCTGTTGCAGAAGCAGCAAAAACAGCATGCCAAATTTAAAAAAAACACAAAATCCCCAAGACTGGCAAAGTTTTACAGAAGTCCGAAATATAGCATGTACTTAACTACAACGTGCTTTTAATAATTTCCATGATGAAACTCTCTCGAAATCTGGCAGAAAATCCAAAGAGATTCTGGTTATACATGAAGCACACCAGTGGCGAGACGCAATCAATACCTTAACTGTGCGATAACAACGGTGAAGTCACTGATGACAGTGCCACTAAAGCAGATTTATTAAACACGGTTTTCCGAAACTCTTTCTCTAAAGACGGCAAAGTAAATATTCGTAAATTCCAATCGAGAACAACTGCCAAGATGAGAAACGTAGAAGTAGATAGCCTTGGATTCGCAAAGCTGCTTAAATCACTTAATAAAGGCAATGCTTCTAGCCAGGTTGTACACCAGTCAGATTCCTCTCGAGTATGCTGATAAAATACAACCACTCGCTCACAGAAAGATCCGTACCTAAAGACTGGAAATTTGCTCAAGTCACACCAATGCCCAAAAAGGGAAGTAGCAGTAATCCATTGAATTACAGGCCCATATCAGTAACATCGATTTGCAGTAGGGTTTTGAAATATATACTGTATTCGAACATTATGAAGTCCCCAGCATGGATTCAGAAAATATTGTTCATGCGAAACGCAACTAGCACTTTATACTCGTAAAGTAATGAGTGTTATCGACAGGGGAGGTCAAATTGATTCCATATTTTTAGATTTCCAGAAAGCTTTCGACAGCGTTACTCACAAACATCTTCTAACCAAATGCGTGCCTGTGGAATATCGCCTCAGTTGTGTGACTGGGTTCAAGATTTCCTGTCAGAAAGGCCACAGTTCATAATAATAGAAAGTCATCGAGTAAAACAGAAGTAATATCCAGCATTCCGCAAGGAAGTGTTATAGGCCCTCTATTGTTCTTGATTTTTTATTAACGACATAGGAGGCAGTCTGAGTAGCCATCTTAGATTGTTTGCAGATGATGCTGTCATTTACCGTCTGTAAAGTCATCGGAGGATCAAAACAACTTGCTAAATGATATAGATAAGATATCTGTATGGTGGAAAGTGCAACAGGTCTACTAAAGAGACTACTCACACCACGCTTGCCCGCCTTGTTCTGGAGTACTGCTGTGCGGTGTGGGATCCGCATCAGGTGGGACTGACGGATGACATCGGAAAAGTACAAAGAAGGGAGGCTTGTTCTGTACCATCGCAAAATACAGGAGATAGTGGCAATCATTGAAACAAAACGCGTTTTTCGTTGCGTGGGATCTTCTCGTGAAATTTCAATCACCAGTTTTCTCCTCCGATTGCAAAAAGATTCTGTTGGTACCCACCTACATAGGGAGAAATGATCATCGCAATAAAATAAATCAGGGCTCGGAAAGAAAAATTCCAGTGCTCATTTTTCCCGCGCGCCATTAGAGAGTGGAACGGAAGAGAGACAGCTTGAAGGTGGTTCATTGAACTCTGTGCCAGGAACTTTATTGTGAATAGCAAAGTAATCGTGTAGATGTAGCAGACTAATGATGTAGATGTAGATTATTTTTGGCATAAACTCCAGATAACTGTGAGCTTATCAGAGGAAAGATTGAAACGAGCTATTTCAGTAAAGTGTGCTGTAATTCCTCCTTTCAAAGACTGCAAATATCCCCCCCCCCCCCCCCCCCCCCCACGTTGGTTAACGGCGTAAAATTAAATATGTTTTGCTGAGCATTCCTGTTCCTTTATGATGCATCCTAAGTGATGACTACCGAAGGTCTAGCTGTGTCAAAATTCCAAACAAAGCAGTTCTTGTCATTGCCCTGTAGTAAATGTCACCTACTCGAACAAAAGTCGCTCTTCTGGCATTGACTCTAACAAACCCCACCAATTATGGAAAAAAAATCTGTATCACTTGTATGCTCAACAAATTTCAGTTTTTTGTTGGCCCAAAGAAACCCCTTTCTGTTGAATTGGGACAGAATTAGAAGAAAAAGAAAGAGAAATTTGCAACCTTTGTCCATTACCAGAACATTAAAGTTTGCTTTAGCTCAGCTCTGAGTCAGTCTAAATGAAATTTTTGAACGTTGTAGTGTTAACAATAAGAAGCCACCAGTGTCGACAGAATCTACCTGTGGCCCACTACTGTGTGAATTCTTAGCCGTTTTTTATTCTCTGGCAACAGAGACATATCTCTTACTATTTGCTGGTCTAACAAATGGTCTTTCCTGGCACTGCACTTCCCAGATGTGCCCAGTTCTGTCGGTGCAGCACAAACACTCTCTCTCGGACACTCACACCCACTTGCAAGTAAAAGTGCTCTATCCTCACACTGATGTACGGCATTGCTAGTTGGCCTCGTTTATTTGTGCTGTCGAGTGGCGTAGTACTGGTGATAGAGAAGTCGCCAATGTGGGGGAGTAGCGAGTACGTATTTCACGACCCCTCGCAAATTGTCAACGTGTGTGCAAAATGGTTGCCTCACTTAGTAATGCACGAAGGAACTTGTTTCTGCCATGTTTGAGTCCATTTTGTGGAGTACATTCGTACTGATGTTAATAATATCCAGTGTTCTGTTAACCAGAACACAGCTCACCGTATTCCAAAGAAAATTGGGGCCACTATTAGACGACACAATATGTGTACGAGAATGAAGTGACCCATTCTTCTGTGCTGCTCGTGCGACCGGGATCCCGACTGGGTCAGATTAAAGAAATACAGCGGAGCATTTCGGTGGCTTGCTGCGACATTTATTACCTCGAGGTAAGTATTTTGCAGGTGGTGCTGCGACATTTATTACCTCGAGGTAAGTATTTTGCAGGTGCCTTCATATAATTCAGTGGGAATGCCTGGAGGGAAGACATTCTTTTTGCAATGCTCTACAGAGGAAATTTAGAGAACCAGCATTTGTGGCCAACTGCAGAACTATTCTGCTGCAACCGACGTAAGGTTCGTACATTTTTCCCTCGTTCTTTTTTGCAAGTGGAACAGTAAAGGAAATGACTAGTAACATTATCCGGGTACCTTCTGCCGAGCACCTTGCGGTGGCTCGTGGAGTACTCCGTAGTGGTAAAATATGGCACACCGGATTCCACTTCTTTGACAGGGCACGGTGTTTCCACGAAAGGCGGGTGGATTTTCTGTTTAATTGCGCGGTTGTCGAAACGTGGACGAAACTACTAACGGTATACTAGTCACTTTTCTTCATAGAGCACTGTCAGCTCCACCGTGCCTCTTCTTCAGTGTTCAGCCCTGAGGTCATTTTGCAGCAGCGTGCACCCCGAGCAGTGTGCGCTCGACATCTCAACTTCTGAATCGCTTATTGTACAAAATCTGAGATTCGACAGATAGCCTCGAGAGACGTTTTGAAAGTGATCACGGTCTGACATTAAAAAAATGGTTTCTCGGTTTTCTTCTCGTCTGAAACTGATCCTGGAAATGGGCAGTTAATCTCATTATCGTCGAGTTTTTCTGCACTGGGGTGCCGGGATATTTCCCACATAGTACCTGCGTGCCTGCATACGATTGATTGGCAGAATTCTGTTTAGTAATGAAAACCGGCTTTCGTGGGAAAATGGCACGTTTACCAGGTGGGATTGACGGAGGACATCGAAAGGGTGCAAAAATGGGCAGCTCGTTTTGTATTATCGCGTTATAGGGGAGAGAGTGTGGCAGATATGATACACGAGTTGGGATGGAAGTCATTACAGCATAGACGTTTTTCGTCGCGGCGAGAGCTTTTTACGAAATTTCAGTCACCAACTTTCTCTTCCGAATGCGAAAATATTTTGTTGAGCCCAACCTACATAGGTAGGAATGATCATCAAAATAAAATAAGAGAAATCAGAGCTCGAACAGAAAGGTTTAGGTGTTTGTTTTTCCCGCTCGCTGTTCGGGAGTGGAATAGTAGAGAGATAGCACTTAAATGTGAATTGCAGAGTAGTCGTGCATATGTAGATGTACCAAACAGTAAACTGCACAATACTACAGACGGGTAACCGTTATGTTACAGTGCTGTTTCCAGTTGTTTGTAATACCTGTGGTGCTACCTGACAGTGTGCCGATTAAAGAAATACGGTACAATTCCAGTCGACAGACAATTTATTTTCGTACACACGAATTTTCTGTCGAACTGTATAACTCGGGATTGTGCAGCTTAATGTTCCTATAGTACACTAAAATTTGGAAGTGAGCTCTTTTTGAAACACTTTGTATTTAGTGAAGATTAGCATAGTTTATAGATAACATTAATGTGTGAATTCACTGTTTTATATAATTTTCCTCGTGTTACAGTTGGCAATATCTTGCCTGTCGTCTGTGCTGGCAGTAGACTTCAAGCCGTCTGAAATTGAAGTTGGGGTGGTGTCGAAGGACAATCCAAAGTTCAGGTACGTACTTCTTTTATTTGTAGCCTGTGAAACCTGTCATGGAATGGGGAGTGGAGACTTTTTAATTCGTGCCGATTGGTACTCGGTCCTGTAGTCACGAGTTGCGAAGACTGGACCGTCAATTAATTTTACTCGGACTGTCTAACACTTTTTGTAAAAAAAATTAATAAATTGCTATCTCTGTGTATGTACGTGGGTGAGGGTCTACAAAGTTAATGCGTAATTGATCACGTTAGTAATATTCTGAAAATATTGTGAAATATCAGTGCCATAATCCTTCAAATAGTGTCATAAGTCAGTTGGTTAAACCAAAAAGATCCATTATATACTTATACATGGTGCAGTCACAATTTGACTAAAAGTGTAGGACAGAAAGCAGCATAAAATGACACCATTTGGTAAGTTCGCCGGGTAGGTAATGTTTTTATTATTAAACCCTTACAAACTTCAATTCGGTATTTCTTTGGGCTGTGTACATTTCATTTTGCCTTCCGAGCAGCATAAATTCTGTCATTTTTAGTAAAACAACTCGTTGAAACATAACCTCAACTGAACTTAATCAGCTTGAAGTATGCTACAGAGCTCATTTCAGAAAACCGAAAATGTTCCCCACTTTTGAAAAGCTCCTCTAGTTTTGTTCATACGAAAGTATTTGTTCTTTGTTTTGAGCAACATCCCGCACCCATATACTTGTGCTAAGAACATTCTCGGGTGAAGTATATTATCCAACTCGCTTTATTTGTGCGAACCTGAGAATGCTCTCTGAAATTTAGAGTATAAAGGCTATTCTTTTTAATTGTATGACCCACGGTTTCACACGGAACGAGCTAAATGACACACACTCGGGCTACGGGGCCACCGGTTGCAGTACGAGGGCAGGGTGCGGGATTTTCTGGGAATGTTACCCGCACCAAAAGCCACCTCGGAAAAATACTCTTGTGACAGTTGAAAAAACTTGAGAGCAACAGGATCTTTACGAGCTAATAAACACAATACGGGCAAGATGCTGTGTTCATATAGTAAAGTTTGATGAAAATGTGTTAAAGCACACGGAGCAAGATTCGATGACAAATAAGAGACGAATCACACGTGAAATTGCTGTGGAATAGTGTCGGGCTTGGAGTGTCGTTAACAAGATCGTTCTGTATCCTTTCCAGCAACAAAAGGTAAAAGCTGTGAGCCCGGACGACTTCCCTGGGCGTCTGGGATTTGTCGATCGGTTCCAACGACGAGTAGCACAACAGCCGCATTTCTGTGAACATTTGATGTTTACAGACCGGGCTTGCGATGTTATAATGTGGTATGATAATCGTGGCCGGTTTGAACATTTGCTGTGAGATACTTGTGTTAGTTACCTTATGGGAAGTTTGTGTACAAGTGCATACTCATTTTTCATTTACTTTGACCTTCATAGGACATGCAGCCTGAAACATGGAGATGTGATTGTTTGGATTTTTAAAGAACTGCTGTATTGTATCTCAACCAAGTACAGTAGACGTATATGTGAGGCTTTGTTTTTCTTCTCTCTTCCCGATTAATTAGTCCAAACATTTTGTTTACATACACATTCTTGTGAATTACTTTTCACTTCAAGTAAAGACACCTGTACACCAATTTGTCAAGTTTGTGTAGCACCAAAAATATGCAACTTTGATCCGTAGTTCCTACACTCTGATTCCTCCACTTGATGCTGTCTTTCTGCCCTGCACTTTGGTCAAAAATGTTTTTCCGCACCCTATATATTAAAATTGCTGTCAAAACGCACACCCGCACATGCGTATTTATGTATGTATGTATGTAAATACTACATCTGGTCTTGATCAGAAATTTTGTATATGAAGGGATAGTATTCTGTACAGCAACTACATTTGTTAGTATCGTATGCTTTGTTACGTGGGACTGGAATATAACTGGGTACAGCATTTTGAAATACAGTTACTAACATAGAAATTCTATAGCAGTCTTCAGTTATCCATAAGTTACTTTTTAATGAACTTCTCATCCGCATAGTCCTCCATCAACACATTGGAATTGTTTTCCATATTGTGCCTTAAGAATGTTTCACATCACTTTTTCACATTACCTTCACGGTTTCCAAATGGCGCAACCTTCCCGATCAGTTAGTCGATTTGTCGGAAGGCCAAGCAGACGTGCTGTTAGGTGGCTGGTTAGAGCCGAACATAAATATACGGGCATTTCTTCTTGTGCAGCAAGGAAATTAATAGTTTGGAACAATGATACAGGTACAGTCTTTGAGTACGCTTTCTTAGGTCACGAGTGACTAAAGCCAGAGTAATCATTAATGGTGTAAATGTGCTATTTTACTTCTTCAAATGTGTTCGAACTGAGGAGCACAGAATTCTGTCGAGACTAAATTGGCCGAGCATCCTTTATCGGAATACTCGTTTAAGCTGCTATCCCGTACTTGTCTTTTCTTTATGCTAGGTGCCCTCTGGTAGAAGTGTATGCTCGAAACCTTTACATAAACACCACTAACCGAACCCTTCTGAACAGAGCATCAGAGAACTGAGCATTCTCTCACTACAACTAGTTGACGAGTGTGAGCAAAGGGCATTTGGTCGCACTCAGTTCCCATTATCCCGTATTCTCCAAATTGTCGGGATTTCAACGAATTGTCAAATTATTTTGCATACTTGAAAATATTGTGAAAGAATTTGTGTTGTCAATTAAATGGAAAACCGAACAAAATGGATCTTTGGTTGAACATAAAAAAAATTATTCATCTATTTTAATTTCAAAGAAGATTGCTCTGAATTTTCTCAAAAATCGGAACAAATTAATAGTGCTACAGTAATATTGTACCACTGAACTTGTGAATGACACAAAAGCATTAAATGCTGAAATATTTCTATTTTAAACAATTAAGTGTGAAAAACAGTATCAGACATATGTCTCCAGAATGGCTAATCCATGTCTCCGCAATATCCTTTCTTTCGGGAGTGCTAGTTCTGCAAGGTTCGCAAGAGAGCTTCTGTAAAGTTTGGAAGGTAGGAGACGAGATACTGGCAGAAGTAAAGCTGTGAGGACGGGGCGTGAGTCGCGCTTCGATAGCTCAGATGTTAGAGCACTTGCCCGCCAAAGGCAAAGGTCCCGAGTTCGAGTCTCGGTCGGGCACACAGTTTTAATCTGCCAGGAAGTTTCAGACATATGTCTGCTAATACTTTGTTGACAAATGCTTACTCCTTTCAAAAAATTGTAATTTCGCTTATGCATACTGTCGGACAGATTTCCACAGTAACAGAGTTTGGTTCCCTAATTCAAGAAATGTTATGTCTGTTAACACACAAGTGACTTCGGGTAACCCCCACAGGAAACAGTCGCACGACACGAGATCTCGGTGGCCGGTTGTTGTCTCAGTGTTGCGATGTGACACAGACCAGAAATCTCTCCCGAGACAGTGTGTGATGCACAGTTGATACCACAGCTGGTGCCACCTTGCTCAGACCACTCGTTCACGAGGTCCGTTCACTCTGTTTCCTCACCGTGTTGCAATAACCTCTGCCATTCACAATCTTCTTCCCCCCACACCCATTATCCTCTCCAAACTGTGGCCATCTGTATCTGTATCGAGTGTTTGTTGCCTGAGGTTTGTTGGCCCAAATCTGGCAGCTGTATGTGACTGATGTAATTGTCCAGTTGGATATGGGTCTCGTCATGAAAGGTGACTCTTTGCGAACCTGACTTCCTTATTTTGGTTTCACATCAAGCAGTTGTACCCAGTTCTTACCACAGTTAGCACTAGAAGTTGGGTCAGTTGAATCTTGTAAAAGTTCTCGCGAGGGATGACGGTTTGAGATACGGGAAACCTGGAGCTACTTTCTCACTTACTGAGAGAATATTTTTAGCAGATGGGCAAACACAATCACCTCAGTGTCATAACATCAGCAGCTGAAACTTTCTGCAAACTTTTTAATCATTTGACAAATTGTGTACGTTTCACTGACCGAACATTGTACGCAATTTGAAAAGTGTCGCTAAAGGGCTTGCCCAGTATTTGTAATAAGGTTTAGCGGTGGAACTGTGTTCTTAGACTAAAAGTGATTCATTTTCACCGACCACAATGTCTTTAGATAACTAGTGAGCATTGCCACCTGACTGGGAAAAAAAAGGTAGACAATTTAGAAAATTACACTGTGCAGTCTTATCAGGGGGAGTCAAGAGGCTCACAACCTCCACAAAACCTTTTCATAGAAGCATTTAAATTGTTGGATATAAGGTGTGTTCAGAACAGAACAAGGATTTTTGTTTCTGAAACGATTTTCATCCACGTCGTGATTATCGCTCTAAAAAGTCTCGATTGGATGTTAACGTGCTTAAGACAGTTTACCAATCCCTGAAACAATTCCGGAACTTGATTTTTGGGATTGCTTTTGGCTCTCTCTCAGCAAAGTGTTATTAACATTAAAATATTCTATGTATCTTATGGTAAGCAGACAGTGTACCATTCTTATATTGAAACATTTTATATATTTCAGTGTTACAGTTATTAAACATGCATGTTATAAGTGGGTATTAATATAAAGCTATGGGAGAAAGTAGGTAACAAACTGCAACCCTTCTCCTGCCACCTTCTCGAATAGAGACCTTGTTTTGTAGATTCCTATTGGGACACACATTGTAATCTAAAAAACTGAAAGCTTTCTTTGTCCCTAATTTTGCAAGTTGCACATTGCCAGTCTGTATTTTATATCCTCTCCTCTTCTGCTGTCAGTTTTGCTGCCCAAACAGCAAAACTGATCTTGTACTTTTATTGTCTCAGCTCTTATCCAATTTCCCCAACGTTGCCCAATTTAATTAGACTAAATTCCATTTCCCTTGTGCTTTTGTTACACTTCATCTTTTAAAATCTTTTGCAGACACTATCCATTCCATTCCATCCAATTTATGTTCCAATTCCTTGCCTAATAGACACAGACTTAAAATGTCATTGCAAATGCCCAAGTTTGTATTTCTCCCCCCTGGACTTCAATACCTGTTCCAAATTTCTCCTCGGTTCCCCTTACTTCTTGCTCAATGTACAGATTAACATTGTGGATAGGCTACAACTTTATTTCACTCCTCTTTCAACTATTCGTTTTTATCTATCGTCTACTCACTCTTACAACTGCAAACTAGTTGCTGTTAATTTTGTAAATACCATTTTGTTCCCTGTATTTTACTTGTGTTAACTTAATTCCAAAGACCTTATTTCAATCGAGATTGTCAAGAGCTTCTTCTTAATGTTGCTTTTACAAACATTATTATATTGTCAGATGTTATAAAATGTTACCAAAATAATGGTTCAATTCAGTGGCAGTAGCCTGTCAGACGTGTATTGTCACACATTAGACTTTTCCTCAGTTTTAATTTAACAGAGTTATCGAGACGACGATGCCGTCATTAACTCGTGTCATTCCAGGATTCTGACAGAGCAGGAGATCGACGTCCACCTGACGGCCATCGCGGAGCGGGACTGACGCTGAAGCGGCGACTCGGAAGTCCGCCGACAGGTCCGAGGTCGTCTGCCGAAGTGTCGCGGGCACTTTGCCACTTTTGGAGAACATGCTGTCTTTTCTTTAAAAGTTACTCTGTTTGGCTGGCACGCTATTTGCCTCCATCCTTGTTGTCAGTGGTTTTTAAATAATTTGTGTAACACACAGGTCTGGTAATAAATGAAGTGCCGTACAGTTTTGTGTCTTGTTTAAAATTTCCAGTGCAGATTGAAATCTAAAATGCTTTTCAGGTTATGTATGTGTACAGCCAAATAAATGCAACACTGTAGGAGACAGCAAGCTGCTGATAAGGACCAAACACCTAAACTAGTTGACTGTCGTAAAGGGGACTAAACATAACACGGTGGAGAGGCGTGTGTGCAGGCACACACTGTACATGATGAAACAGTGAACAACTAGTCCAGACTAAACGACGACACTGGCTAAGTATGTAAGTACTGTGTATATGTGGGGGAGGGGGGGGGGGGGGGTGATTAATAAACTGGTATGGCAAAACATATATTGTATTTATTCTGTTGCACATAGGCTGTGGTGTCTCTTGTTCTTTAAAGGAAGGTAAATAGTGCCTCCCTTTACAGGACACATGCAGTTCTTTCGACCGGCGTTACACAGGGTGCAGCCTGTGAGCAGAAATAAGCCCGAAGGAAAACTCACCGTCTGGTAGATGTGACCACCACCGTGTGTCTCGTATGTTCCAGAAACTGTTAGAGATACACACGAATACAACTGACTGTCCCGAAATATAAATATAAAAGGAAAATGTGAAGCAAGGCGGACTCTTAGTACTACCTGCAGTATTGTGTAAGTTAAGGCTGGCATAAAAAATTCAAAGAAACAAGTGGCAGGAACTGTGTGGCTCACAGTTTCTCGCTTAAGTAGAACGTTAATATGAGGGTGTTATTTGTTTGACAGTTCATTAAATAAATTTTGTTGGTTTAATAAATACAGGTATTAAAATTTGTCAGTGTGAGATTTAGTGAGGTGGGCAGTGAGACTACATTGAGACTGCAGCCCAGTTGAAAATATTTTGAATTTTGTTATTCAACATACATAGCTATGTGTACACCACTACTTCATTATACGTATTAGGTATTTATTAATTTGCATGTTTGACTATTTTTGAGACGAAATAGTTAAAAATTTGCACGAACTTTGTCGTAATGCAGTTATCGTGTCGTTTAGACTGTTCGTAATTATGTACGTATGTCGTGTCTTCTTTTGGGTGTGTCACAATTTGATCCAGCAGCCATTACGGATGAAGAAACAGAGGAATTGAAGACATTGATTTCAATTGGTGTTCATTCGCAGCCAGTATTTGTAATTCCTTTGTGTCTTAATAATTATTGTCATAGAGATATCTGGATTTATTATATGCTGCCAGTCAAATAGAAATTGATTTCTGCTGTTATGTACTTTATGGTTACTTCAAATTATTTGGAATAAAACAACTTTCTTTCACATTTCATTACTATTTCACTAGAAAGTGTCTCGGTGAACTATATTAAAACCAGAGATAGCCCTTATCACCTTTTGTATTGCCCGCTATATGACTCTTCCGATGAAAATGCACATTGGACGAGTGCAGAAAGCAGTCACCTGGACAGCACTTCGTCAGGCAATTGCAGTATCAAGACTTCGGGGTCACTGAGGGTGGCAGTGATCTGAAACGGAATAGTTAACACGGGGTTCTGAATGGTGGTGACTTCTAACAGTCGGTACTTGGAGGCCGGTGGTCAGCTTACTGCACTATTGGGGGCTCTTAACGTATCATACTAGTGTACGTAGTTAATAAGTTCGATACATGTCCGGCCCGAGGTGACGACCCCACAGTAATAGTGGGTCTTGTGCAAAAAAAAAAATGATGACCACAGGGGTAAAAGTTGTGAGAAAAGTATTCCAGAACTACTATTGCAAAATTAACCTACATCCTACATCTCAAAGAAGTTTTTAATGTTATTGATTTAAAAAAAATAACTGGTCAAATGATTACTATGAAGCTAGTAATAAATTAATCAGATGTGAGTCACACATTTAATCAACCCTTTCACTGTGCTGTATCCACAAAAATAAGATTTTTGCAAAATTAATGCAATTGGATAGATAGCTTACTCACCGGGCAGTGGCAAGAGAACACATTTAAAATTGCAGTTTTTCGTAGTCAGTGTCTCCTGCCGAAGGATTGAAGGGGAAGGAAGGGGGTTGCAGTTCAGGAAAAGGAGCGCCAAAAAGTCACCCAGAACACTGGGTCGGGGGTGTCTTACTGGATGGGATAGTAAAGAAAGACAGATTGTCGGGGTGACGGCTTTTCGAGCAGATGTGCATTCTGTTGTCGAGATACTCCACGAAAAAGGGGATACAACATTAGTAGAAATAGTCACCTATTTAGTTTTGTAAAATGAAGAAACTGCACAAGTTACCAAATCAACACTCTAACAATGTCAAGTCCAGACTGGAATATCAACAATATTATGAAAACAGTAGACTGCTAGTGACCATAAAAATGACACATCTAGTTGCAGATAGGCACAGTGGACAGTGAACACACCTCACACACCGATGATTGTCACCTCCAGAGTAGTTGTGCGGGAGGTGTGCTCGCTTCTGTGAATGTGTGTGCATTTCGCGTTTCTGGGGGAGGCTTTGGTCAAAATCTTGTCTACAACAGTCTTTTTTCACTGTGCGTGCCTGCAACTCGATGTCACCTTTATGGTGAGTAGTAATCTATCCATTTCATTATTTTGTTCGATCAACAGTCTTTTATTGGATACATGACTTGTTTTTGGAACACTTTAAACTTCCACCTGGTTAACAAAACATAAATAAAATCACCTAACCACCTCAGATCACCTTCGCACCTATCTTGTCACGGAATGAAAGGGGGAGGGGGAAGATACAAATTCCATAAAAACTGTTCCCATCCTGAGTTGTTAGCTGACTGGGAGTACTAACAAGAGTTGTGCAGTTTCTGCATTTTACAAAATGGCCTTTCAGTTGCATTTGCCCCACAAGAATAACTCTTTGTGCCTCTCTTTGCTGTTGGCAGTTTTTTTTTTAAGTATGTACAGTAGACTTTTTAAACACTTAAGGGGAGGCGGTGGCAATCTTGCAGTGATATTTTTGTAAATCGATGTCTTTGCCATTTTTTGTACAATCTCATTGAAATTTTGTACAGTTATGTATAGAGATCTAATGATTTTTTAAAAATTCAGAATTTTAATAACAATATAATACAGTGAGATAATTTCAAATTTTTTATTGCATTATTATTTTAAGGTACACCTTTTCATAACTTCGAGGGAAATTTAGCAAATTTTTTAATGGTAAAATAATCTACACTAATAGGTGTTCAGTTAAATGTAGTAAATTGTTGATAAATTAATGCTATTATTTTCTGTCATATTTTGGATTCGAACATTTTTTACAAGCAAACTTTTCAACATATTATCAACTACAAAACTGTGTATAATACCTCGATTAAAATTCTGCTCCACTTAAATATTGCTTCAAAGTACAAGAATAGGTGTGACAAATTTCATTGCAATCCTTCCAGTAGTTCCCGAAAGCAGAAAACCTTAAGTTGCAGAAAAATCATTTTAAAGTTTGGCTGAAATGCGGTAAAAAAAAAATCATACCTTAGCTAAAACTGCCCATATCCATATTGTCATCATCCTCTACAGCTCTTTTAGCTGCTCTGCTCCTTTGCCGAGCAATTTTTTGTGTGTTCCGGACTGAAGTCTCCGCCTTTGCGATTCTTTGCTTATCGACGATGTGCAGTATCTGCTCAGTGATGGCTCCAGGTGTAAAGCCCGACTTGCGGAGGATGTGAAGTCTTGCCACAGTCCCATCATTAAACACTGCTGCAGCTTCCAAAGCAGAAATCTTCACCACCAAATTGGAAACAAACACAGTCTTTGGACATCTTTTCCGAATACGAGCAGTGAAACTTTCATTTGGGTTCTGTGTTTTCCCATGCAGACATTTTTCTAACAGTTCTGGTGAAGCCGGTGCTCTAAAAGTTGGTTTAATGGCCATTGAAACCTCATAAGGAAGGTTATTTTCATGGGTATAAGCTTCCCCACTTTCCTGAATTTTCATAAATTTGCATCATTCATTAGAACAGAGGCCACGTCGAGGTGTAGTACCTGTCGACAAGTAACGAAACCGAATGGCCCGTACTGCTTTCCTTGTACTATCAGAGCTTGTGAGGTTACTTCTAATTGCAGCACTGTAATAGACTTGTAGGCTGTCAATTCTCTTCTTCGTTAGTCTGTTTTTACCTCCCAGTGGCTTCCCATCCTCCACTAGCTCGCCTTTATTCTTTATTGTGCGCAACAATTCTTCGGAGTCGTCCACCTGTCCTCTTCTGAATATGGCCTGAGCACTCCAGTTTCTCAATAGTGCAATCTTTCCCATAGGGCTGACTTTCAACTACATTCTTGAAAGCGCTAGAGTCTCCATCTCCTAAATCTGTAAATATCTTACTTCATACTTTTGCAAAGATGTATGGAAAATGTATTTCTTACCTGTAGCTTCCATCCCACCACTGGAGCGTGCATAATTTCTGCTACAAACAGCTTTATGAGCTTCTTGCCATTCTGTTTCTTTACCTGCATCAATATATTTCATTTGCGAGGAACGCGCAGAATAATATTTAGACATCTCCAAGTCTAATATTTTTCCAGTGTCGACACAATTGTCGAAACTCCGTCTGATGAAGTATGCCCCCTCTTCGTCCGGGAACTGTCGTGGGAAACTGCTATATAGTTGCTATTAGTTGCTTAACAATTTTCTCGACTTGCCCCCAGGACTGCCATTTTTGTGCTCTCTTCACTTCTGCAACCGCATTGAGGTGAGCAGTATCCATTGCAGAAAATTTTAGGGGAGGACCAGGCATGTTCATAATACCACATAAAAGGTTTCCACCATCTCTTCCAATCCCTATACATCTTAGTCCATAAGCAAATCTCATATTGGCTTCATAGATTCTATTACTGACCTTTGATGTCTCGAATGGTCTGTCAGCATCACAGTTTGGACACAAAATGTGCAATGTGCGAACCAAATCACCTCTTTCCATCGTCGACCAAATCCACATAGAGAGCACTTGCAGGCTTTTCTAAGTGCTTCTGCCACCACTTCCAGATCTGAAATTCTGAAACCTGTATTTCTGTCACGATTTGTTTCTTCTGACACAATCCCTGTCCCAAGTTTTATTTTAGATGCACTTGGAGACAAGCTAATGTTTGCATCTCCAGGCCCGACCCTAACCTCAATGTCAGTTTTTCACTTTATATTGGAAATATGGGACATACTATATTTTTTAAATACCTTAGCAGGCCTAGCCATTGTAAAAAGGGATCAACAGATTCAACCTTGCACAAAGAATGGCACAGTAAATCGAGCATCACTCGAATTCCACCGAACAGCACAAAATTTGTTTACAACACTCCACAGCCTTCTATACCACACTGATTGAACCAGAAAATGGCTCCACAACCTTCTTTACATCACTGCTCTTATGTATAATACAAAAAATCACAGCCTTCTAAACCTATATTTTCTAGGTTCACAGGCCAAATTCTGCATAAAATTTTTCCTCTATTTGGTACGTTGAAAAGTGGGCTTGGCACATTACACTGCTTAGAGTTTTAATTTTTTTTATGCCATTTGTAGTTCGAATTTCAAGGAAAAAATTTGGGATGATAATCTGTTACATTTACTATCAAATAAGCAAATAAAAATAATTTGTAAATTTTCCATTATTTCTGCCACCATCTCCCCATAATACAGGAAAACATACAAGGCAGCAAACAATTTCATAGAGGACCGTCAACTGAACTGGCTACGGTTACCTTGCCAGATGACGTACTACAATCGATAAATCGTAACTTACACATCACTTAGTATGTGGGACAATCGTAGATATAATAATCCATTTTGACTAATAAAACTGCAACAAGTGCGAAGAATTATTAATAAATAACTAGTTTCACAACTGTAAAGCCACACCTTTGCAGATAACGGTTGCGAGTTTCGTACACAAATTTTGAGCGGGAAGGTAGGGCCCTGTATTATTTACCCTCAGAGAGATGTGATCACAATTTAAAGTCCATAATCGTCACCTGTAATTGACACTGCAGGATGCTGAAGCAGTCGAGCTAAAGTTACAATTAGAACTAAACTTTGTGTGCTTAGGTTCACCTGATTTCCACCTGAAGATGTGACTCAATGGTCACGAAATTAGTTGTGATAGAGTCGTTAATAAATAAATTCCTGACAGCTGTTGTGGTTTTATTAGTCGAAATCTTAAATTGCTGCCGTCGAAAACATTTCACGCCGCGGCTGAGTCTCCACAAAACCCCTGCTTCTTCAAAAAGGCCGGCCCATGTCCCTGCAGACACAGCTTCATCCCTTCGGCAGTTCTCTTCATTCCGTGTACGAACAGCATCCCGTCTCACCGAGTGTATTTTTTAGATAGGACATTTGCAGTGTTACATCCGTCGTCTCCTCTAGAATCTCGCCTTTAAAAATCTTTTTACAAGAGAGTATCATGTCTAATTAAATGTCCGACAAACTTTGCTCCGTGTCGTCCTACGACTTTGAGTTGTTCTTTTTTCTCTTATATTTCTCGTACGACCGTTACTCCTTACGAAAGGTTGTCGTAGGTGTTCTCTTGGTGTGCTCGTTCCGCAGATGACGAATGTTACTTCGGGAGTCACCCTCGGCCACTGCTATTCCTATCTCAATTTCCTCGAGACGTCTGTCCGGTTACGTCCTCGAGTTGCTCACTGCTTATTCTTATGACAGTCTTTCGTAGTCCTCTTTTTTTTTTTTAATCGTGTAAGATGATACAGGGTACCACTGTCTCACTTTCCGTATTATTTCTTGCTTCCTTCCTGCTACCGTTAATAGTTTAGTACTTTGACTTTTAGTATACTTGAAATTAGTTGCCTGTCTTTCCCTATTGTGAATGTGGCTTTAAACAACAATTTCCAAACAATTGTATTGTAAGCCTTTCCTAGCTCAGTAAACACTGTGTACCGTCTACTTCTCAAATGTGCGTGCAGCTAGGACCTCCTGTCGGGTAGACCGTCAGTGCGAGCCACTTTGGCGACCGGCTCATACCTGAAGACGTGACTGTGGCAGAGGTACTCGGCCCCCGAGCGGAGAAAATCTCCAACCCGGCCGGGAATCGAACCCGAGCCCTTCAGCTGGTGTTCTGCTGCACTTACCACTCAGCTGTGGATGCGGACTGTCTCCTTTGAATGTTCTGTTACACACGAAGACAGTAAAGGAACGGGATGGGAGGGGGGGGGGGGGGAAGAGAGAGAGAATATGTTGCTGTCGCACAGAAGTATTGACACGAACCTTTGCTAGGCGTAAACATTTCGGCACTGTCGCTCACCGAGAGTGCGACGTCAACATTTTCGTGTACAAGTGCAAGCGAGGTGGATGCGACGACTCCTCTCGGGGCCATCACAGAGCAGTGACGATACTCAAACAAATTAAACCGATACAGTAAAACTGAAGAATGCTGACGACTCGTAATGAGCGAAACTGATACAGTCGTTACGAGTGGTATCGTACGGCGGAGTTGCTCCTCGATGCCATAAATTCTCTGGTCTCAGAGGCCAAACTCAGTCGATAAGTACGATCGGTGGCATTTGTGTAACTCGCACTTAATTCTCTGATTACTATTTCAACATCTCGTGCTGTACGATGTGACGACCACCGGTCCGTAGCCACAGACGGCTACCGTCTGGCGTCCGGTACTGTAGGCGCCACTGACGAGTAGTCGGAAAGTCCACAGACACCTCTCTCTGACGATCCGTTACGGATGCGGGACAGAAGCTGATCAATGAGGAAAATCACTGGGCAGCTGTGCATTTTGAGAATTTTTTTTATTTTCGCAAGACGTTTCACCAGCTCAATGTGCCAACGTCAACGGACGGCTTGACGCCTCGTCAGACGGGAACGGCCTTCCAGAAAGAAGGGGGGGAACCCGTCTGCCACATAGCCGACAGGGCGATCTTCGGCAGGTCAGAGACTGCCTCTGCATTCGGCAGATTTCACTGTGGCTTACGAATCACCAACCTGCTAAATTTTGGTTCCTCTGTTTCTGATATACATTTGGCATACGAATAATAATACGAATAACAATTGGTACCAGCACCCTACTTGAAATGGCAGATAACAAAGTATTTGGAAATGTCAACACGTGGTTCGAGGCAAACGGATAATCACTGGATTTTGGTGAGACTCGGTACATATAATTTGGCACTTCTTGCAGAACCTCAGGAGCTGTAAATGTGAAACGGTGAAATAAAAGTAGTAGAAACTGTCAAGTTCTTGGGACTGCTGGTGGATCACAACACAAACTGAAAAACCCCTTGCCCAGTACACATTGATTACTGAATGCATGGGGATAGATGTTTCACTTCCAGCCCGGGCAAGTTAATGGTATCAAAAAACTTGGGAAATTTCATAAAATAAAGTTAGTTTCTCTAAAAGGTCAATATTTTGAACAAAGAAAAGATGCCTGCAGATATCCGGTGTCTCGGTGTACTGTGAACTCGGTGCGTAGCAGGGCTGCAGACTGCTGCAGGTTAGTTACTGTCTGACGAGGATTAAATGTACACTAGTTGAAAATGGTGAGTAAACTTCAAATGAAAAGAAAGGAAACGGTCACATTTGCACTGTACAGTTTATCGAGTGAGTGAGTAAGTAAGTAAGTAAGTAGAGTCGAGGATCCAGTGCGTCAGTGAGCCATTTGTTGCAGTTTCCACAGAGTGCGGCTGCCTCATTTCCTCAACTCACAGCCTCAGACCCTCCACGAGTTTCGTGTAACACTCCCGGCACCTCTTTCGCACTTTCTTCTTCCGTTACCTCGCGCGTAACTTTAAGCCACCGGACTCTCGTATTTTGCGGTACCGGACTACGAGATTACGGTACACCTCGACGGCTCCTAAAGAACGTCGGACGAGATACTGCACCGCATTTCCCTTACGGTGCTGCCTAGAAGTAAAGCTCGGTACACGGCACCGCAATAGAGCTCTGGGGAGCAGAACTGTAAGGAGCCGCAACTGCTAAACAGGTAACCCGAGATCGCATTTACGGGCCACGTTTCGTCTACGAGCCGCACCCGACTGACACTTTAGTACAAAGGAGTAGTCCGCACACGTGCTGCTCTACTAAACTGAGCGGCGCCCACTGCCGGTCGCAGGAGTGAACCTCTGCCGTGTCCGCTGACGCCGCCGTGGCAGTCGAGGTGTTCGAGAACCGCCTCAGCTCGGATACGTTTGAAGCGAGCACAATTACTGCTGCGGGCAGCTTAAAAATTGTTTTAGTAGTTCATTCTGCGTACTTTTGTCCGCTAATGGGTTACGGAATAATTTCTGTGGAAACTTCAGTTACAGTGACAATATTACGAGAATACAAAAGCGTGTTACGGGGACTGTGTCCCGTGTCAGCTCGAAAATACCTGTAGATAGCTTACGGACTTTATATTTTGACAGTCGCTTCAAGAAGAACGAGAAAAAGCACACACACACACACACACACACACACACACACACACACACACACACACACACACAGTTACCAGTACAGTGCACGGTGGAGGGTACCGTGTAGCGCTTCTAGTCTTCGCCTTTCCTGTTCCGTCCGAAAAATAGAGCGAGGGAGAAATGACTGCGCAAAATGTAAGTTTTCAGCAGTAGAATCGTACTGCAGTCAGCCTCGAATACCAGTTCTCTAACTTTCTGCAGAAGTGACTCGCGAATACTGCCGTCTTCCCTGCGGGGATTCCCCGTTTGAGTCCACGGAACATCTCCGTAATACCTGGTGGGATCCCAAACAGTCGAGAATGGACTACACTAGTGTTCTACACACAATCTCCTTTACAGACGACTGACACTTTCACAAAATTCTCCCAATAAGCCGAAGTCGACCATTCACTTTCCCTACTGTATTCCATTTCGCGTCCCTTTGCGACATTACACTTAGTTATTTAATTGCTGTGGTGGTCAGGCAGGATACTACAGACACTGTAACCGAACCTTATAGAATAGTTTTTCTTACTCGTCTGCATTAATTTACACTTTTCTACATTCAGAGCTAGCTGTGATACATCACACCGACTAGAAATTTCTTCGCATGTCCGTAGTTGAAATGGAGGACAGTCGGACCTCAGCTGTTATAAATGCATATTAAAAATGAAGAAACTCCTATAACTGAATTTAAGGTGTCGATTTTATTTTGGCAACTAGTTTCGACGTAACGTCGTCACCTTCAGCCCGTACACTTGTTGACGTCAACTGCGTCTGGCCAATACTAAAAGTCAGTTACTACCTGCGGGTTATGTAGCAAGAGTAAGTTGATAGAGGAGCAGGAGCGTAAAATCTGTGCCCTTCAGGTGCAGCTGAAAAACGCACAGGAGTAGCTAGATAGGATGAGGAGGGAGAACGGGGTTGGGGAATGGGCGCTGACTGTTGGCAAGAGATCTGCTAGGAGGAGGAGATACTCAGATAGTTTTACTATTTGTGTTTGTAGTAGATATGATCAACTGTCAGTCTAGTGGAGAGGAATCTCTAGTAGCTGTAGGTGTAGGAAGTATGCAGCAGACCTCAGCAGTTACGCTGGCTAGGACAGTTGCAGAGTCTAAGAGAAAGAAAAAGGTTCTGCTGTTAGGTAGTTCTCACGGTAGAGTAGGCCAGCAGTTGCAGGAAGTGAGTACCAGGTCACCAGGATTGTGAAGCCTAATGCAGGATTGGCTCAGGTGACTGTCAACATAGCGGGGCTGTGTAGGGATTTTACTAAAGAGGATCAGGTAGTGATTGTGGGTGGGGCCGGTAATAGTATCGATAGGGATGGGAAGTACGACATAGATGGCGACCTGGAAAAGATAGCCACTCAGACTGGCAACACGAATGTGCATTTCGTGGAACTGTTTCAGCGCCACGATCGGCCTCGTCTTAATACAGCCGTCAGGCGTAATAACGTGAGACTTGGGGGTGCGCCGATGACAGAAGGCATGGGTCACATTTCGGTGGTGTCGGTGGAGCCTATCGGCAGGACGGGTTTCGCCACACACGTCCGGCACATCAACAGGTATGGGAAGGGGAGGTTGGCAAAGTTTATAGGTGGGGGTGGTGGGATCACTCGTGGGAAAATCCCTGTACTAGTGGGAGTTAGAGCTGCACCTTTTTTAGTTTGAAGTCAGCTGATAGGTATTCCTGCTTAAGGGAAGTCTCTCTAACAAAGAAACCACTTTTGACAAAGCTTAGGTATCCGAGTAATGAGGGAATTAGTATATTTCATCAAAATATAAGGTATTAGAGATAAAGTTAGTCAACTGTTTATAGATGTTGACTCTGAAATTATTGGTATATCTGAACACTTCTTAAATAAGGAGATAATTCAGAGGCTTCCTTTACCAGGATACAGGTTGTCTTGCAGCTTTTCTAGGAGCTCTTTGCGGTGTGGGGGAGTAGCCCATGTATGTGAAAAACGGCATCCCATTTGAGTCAATTGATGTTTCAAAGTACTGCACTAAAAAGGTGTTTGAATGTTGTGCAGGTGTGGTTAAATTTAGTGGAGTTAAACTTCTTACTGTTATTTATAGATCCCCAGACACCGATTTCACAACATTTTTGCTAAAGCTAGAGGTGGTTCTTGCTTCACTTTATAGGAAATACAAAAAGTTAGTTATATGTGGTGACTTCAATATTAACTGTATAAGTGATTGTGCAAGGAAAAGGATGCTGGTAGACCACCTTAATTCATATAATCTTATGCAAACCGTATTCTTCCCAACAAGAATGCAAGGGAACAGTAGAACAACCATAGACTATATTTTTGTTCATTCCTCATTACTAGAAGGGCATTCTGTTAGGAAAAAGGTGAATGGCCTTTCAGATCATGATGCACAAGTTATAACTAAAAGATTTTTGTGCTGCAACACATGTTAAATATAGTTATCAACTTTTTAGGAAAGCTGATCCAGTTGCTGTAGAGACCTTTGTAAACCTTATCAAGGAACAAAAGTGGCAAGATGTTTACAGTGCTGATACAGTAGACAATAAATATAATGCTTTCCTCAAGACTTTTCTCCTGCTCTTTGAAAGTTGCTTTCTGTTACAACATTCAAAACAGGGTACTAGCACAAACATGCAGCCTGGGTGGCTGACTAGAGGCATAAAGAATATCCTGTAGAACAAAGTGGCAATTATATCAAAATGTTAGAAACAGTCAAAATTTAAATGCAGCAGCCCATTACAAACAGTATTGTAAGGTGCTTAAAAAATTTATTAGGAAGGCTAAAAGTATGTGATATGCAGATAGAATAGCCAAGTCTCAGGATAAAATTAAAACCATATGGTCAGTCGTAAAGGAAGTGGCTGGTCTGCAGAGACAGGTAGAGGATATAGAATCAGAGTGTAGTGTGAATGTCTGTGTTACTGATAAGTCGCATATGTGTACAGTATTTAATAATCACTTTCTGAATATAGCAGGTGAACTAAATAGGAACCTAGTCCCAACAGAGAATCATATAGCGCTCGTAGAAAAAAAGTGTTCCGAGACTGTTACCTGAAATGCTCCTCCATGATACTGACAAGAGGGAGATTGAGTTAATAATTAAATCACTAAAGACCAAGAACTCTAACGGATATGCGGGGTATCTAGCAGAATACTGAAGTATTGTTCTAATGTATGTTAGCCCAGTACTTAGCCATATCTATAACTTTTCCTTTAGGAGTCGTCGGTTTCCTGACCGATTAAAGCACTCGGTAGTGAAGCCACTTAATAAAAAGGGAGACAGGGATAATGTTGACAATTATAGACCTATTTCTATGCAATTGGTGTCTGCTAAAGTTATCGAGAAGGTTGTATATACGAGGTAACTGGAGCATTCAAATTCACATAATTTGCTGTCAAATGTACAGTTTGGTTTTAGAAACGGTTTAACAACTGAAAATGCTATATTGAAATATTTAATGGAAAATCTCATATAAAGATGTGAAACAAATACTAACAAAGACATAGAGGGGCTGGCCAGTACTTACCTCAGCTCAGTACAGCCGATAGATACACAAAAAACAGATCCAAAAATTTACATTCCTAGCTTTCGGAACAAATGTTCCTTCAGCAGAGAGGAGAGAGGGGAAAGAAAGGGAAGAAGGGAAAGTAGATTCAGTTACTCACAACCCAGGTTATGAAGCAACAGGGAGGGTAACAAGGATGGAGGCATGGACAGCTTGAGAGAAGAGCATACATATCTGCAAATGTCACAGCTCAATGGCTGTTGGAAAATGCACTGGTTATAAATCTAAAAAAGACTATGTATGCAGTGTTTAAAAACAAGGAACAGGCTGTGGACATGGATTTATAGGTTGATGGAACAAGGCTGGAAGAAGTAGAATCTACTAGATTCTTAGGTATTCTTGTGGATAATGAACTGAAATGAAAAAAAAAAAAAAAAAACCATATTAATAATGTTTGTAAGAAACTGAGCTCTGTCATATTCTTAATCACAGTATTCAGACAAGAACCTTCTGTGTACAGTGTATCGTGGACTTTTCGGACCACACTTACAGTATGGAGTGACTGTGTGGAGAAACTCAAACAAACAAGAGACAAAATGAGTATTCACATTAAAAAAAAAAAAAGAAAAAAAATTAGGAATCTTAACTTTTTCATCATTGTATATATACAAAACAATAATGTACATCACAAAAGGTATTGAGGAGTGGATTACAAATGCTAGTGCACACACCCAGAATACAAGAAGGAAGAATGAAGTGCGGATGCTAGAAAAAGGACCCCGGTATCAGATTACTAAGAAGTCTGCCTAAAAAACCTGCAACATAGTGTACTTCACAATGACTTTCCAAAGAAACTTACAGACTATCTCATTGAAAAAGAGTTCTACAATGTTGCAGAATACTTATGCCATTAAATTTGTATATTTTGTTATTCATTATCAGTGATGTAAAAATGTAAGCTAATGGAGTAGAAAAATAAGTGATGATGAATGTTAATACTTTGACATGCCCTATATTACATGTACATTTACTGTACACAATGTAATCTTACAGGATCAAATAAAATTCAATTCAATTTACAATTGGTCAAATTTTGGTGATGACGCCAGGAAAATGTAAAATGCAAAATGTTACTTTGACTGTTATGAGAAATTATTGATACTATTTTCCTGTAGTTCACGAACTGATTTACTATTGACTCAAAACTGAGTTTACTATGTTTTAAGTATTTCTATTGTTTCATCAACAAATGGAACTATTTTCTGTGAATCCTGCAGGGAGTGTATACGGTCATCTCGGTGACCACAAAATCTGCTTAATGATGCCACTTGTATGACTGTAAGCTACAATCACCGTATCTCCATTTTGGGTCAACCAAATCTGGTGATGCGGGCTTTATCCCGTAACATAACGATTATCCGGTACGTGAATGAAAACGTAAATGACACAAAAATGCGCAGGCACTCGCGCCCCCTCCCCCCACCGTAATCCCGGGCATGAAGTTTTCGTGCATTAGAGAACTCTCACTTCCAGAAGTCAGAGGATAACTGTCAATTCTGAATTATCGTACGACGAGCGACTGACAGACGGTATGTTTATAAATGAGACACGACGACACAAAATACCACGTGTCAGGTTTTGGGGATGTTTTTGCTAGCAATATGTTGCCCTCAGACCCAAGTAGTTTACATTCCCGGTTCGGTTTGACACTTTTCAGAGATACAGCATAATATCGTACGTCCCTCCGAATACCGTATTTTCACAGTAGGCTGTGTAAGGAGAAACATTACAGGACAAAAAGAGCATAGAGACAAAAAAAATGTTCAAATGTGTGTGAAATCTTATGGGACTTAACTGCTAAGGCCATCAGTCCCTAGGCTTATACACTACCTCACGTAAATTATTCTAAGGACAAACACACACACCCAGGCCTGAGGGAGGATTCGAACCTGTGGCGGGAGCAGCCACACCATCCACGACTGCAGTGCCTCAGACCGCTCGGCTAATCCCACGCGGCAGTAGATCGACAGTCGATAATAGTTTTCAGTACCCGCACGGTGCTGGAGAAATACGACAACTCATTAATTGTGTTTGTATGTAAGAAATTGACGAGCCACAAGTAGGACTCGTGCACTGACGGCTATGCCCAAACTTCACTGTGCACACGCACAGTCTCAACCGTTTCTGCCCTTTGTCGACATTGGTACCAGCAAGATGAGTCCCGGGACTTCCGACACTTTTTAGGAGGTTTTAATTTTAACTCTGAAGTTGGATAACAATTGACAAAAGAAATATTCTTTCGTGTGATACATTAAAAAATTAAAACTTTCCTGACTTTTTTCCTCGATAGCATCGACTTAAGACACTTAACTTTTCTACAGCACCGTGTATTCGACTCGACACGTCTACTCGTTCGTGAGGAAATTAATTCTTCCGAACAGATAAACCGACAGGCAGGCGGGCGGACGGACGGACGACACAATGACCGCACGAGGGTTTGGTCTTTACCGAATGAGGTACGGAAGCTGTAAAACGGTGTATCACGTTGTTGCAAGGGAGAACGTCTGGGAATGCCCGGGGGAGGGAACATACCCGAAGGACTGGAGAGGAAAATCCAGACGCTACAGCAGGATCGTACAAGTCGGACAGAGGAGGTATTTATGTTTTAGACGAAGAGCAAAGTTCGGCGAGCCGGTGCACTGCCCCACTATCGTCCGTCACCGTTACGGGTGATACGATCGAGAAAAGCTTTCGTGAACTCGGCGCAGTTGCCTTTACCGGTATTGTCGTGATCTGGGGTGAAACAGAAAAGAACATCAGAACGAGGCTCCGCATGCTGAAATCCCGGTCCCAGAGTACAGTCACACCGCCCCGCCGGTGATACCGAGGCGGCAGTGTACAGGTGGGTGTCCGGCGAGTGAGAAACTACGGGAGCACCTGCCGGAGGGCGTGCACAGCTTTCTGTACCTCGCAAGTACGATCCCCCTCCGGGGATTCGATTAAATAGGAGAGTACCGACAGACTGCCGGAGGGTGCCGAATTCTACCGACGAGTGAGAATCCTCTTACAGGGTGACACGACACGAGAGAAAAAAAAATCACCGACGTCCGACAGCTACACTGCACCGATACCGACGCGCGGTATCGGGGCACGTACTCTCACAGTGTGTGCCGTCGAGACTCCGAGCGTCGCAAACGAAATTTCTCAGATCCGCCCTCCGGGTGACCGAGACGGATAAGTTGAGGAAAGGGCAAGTGAGGAAGCGAGCCGGAATCGAGAGTTCCCTTCGGACTAAATCACCACGTCCAGATTGAAGTGGTCCACACATTTGACGAGGTTCGAGACTACGAGAACAGCCCGAATAAACTCGGAAAGAGAGACGGAACAAAAATGAGCAGTAGGAAGAGACAGAACTGGTTGGACACAATCGACGACGTCTCCGCTGCCAGAGGGAGGACCGTGGACGACGCTCTCGATGGGAGGACAGAAGGGAGGGGAGGAGACTCGTGTGGGGAACTGGAACTGTAGGATGATGATGATGATGGCAAAAACAAAGGAAAAAAAAGTTGTTCACACAGGAACACATGAAATTCATTTATTTGTCCACAGTGAAAAATTACGTCTCTAAATCCAGTGACAGGAAGGAACACCAAAGATTATAAAAGGCCCAAGAGAAACAAAATGATGTGTACTGCTGGATTATCATCTACAAAAACTTAAAAACCGACACAAAACTAAAGAAAAAAATAGCAACCAGAATATTATAGACCCACTGCTGTTCTACTAGTCTTACCAAAAAAAAATCTGAATGAATTTACACACAGACTCATTACATTTCTGACGACATATGGGGTTATCGAGCCAGGTTTACTTCCACGAAGATAAATATGCTACGTGCAGTCGTGGATATCACTGAGAACATTGTAAACAACTCTTAATAATATACGTGTAGAAATATTTACGGATCTAACAGAGGCTTCTGACTGTGCCGATCCAGAAATATTAGTATAAGCAGATGTGTTCGGTGTAACGCGGAATGTAATACAGGCACAACTGTAATAATAAATGAGACCGACACAGAAAACAGAGAAACAGAAGTCGAGTTGGAAATAAATGATGCTATTAAAACATTTGCTGGAATAAATTTCCATAACGACATTGCTAAAACACTCGATTTAAGTTTCAGACTAAAAAACAAATAAAATAAAACAGCAACATTTGCATTGACAGGAGCATAACAGAAATCACACACAAAATTCCTTGGGATGATAACTGATGAAAATGTAAATTGGACATACATAAACTGAGGTCAAACCTGTACTATCTTGGCTACCTAAGGGACACAAACATTACAAAAATATACACTAATGCTTTCTACATTAAGCCACGGTATAAGTTTGCAGGGAGGCCCTTCCACGAGAAGTGGTAACAGATTATTCAAAATGCAGTAATGAGGAAGAAGTATGACAGCCAACTTCAAAGAGAGAGAATCACGTATGCTGGCATTTAAGGTACTTAAGATACAAGGCACTACCGAGCACACATTTACATGAGCTTGTATGCTAGATAAAATCAAACTGTGGAAAACCCACGACGGAATGTAACAATACCACAGAAGGAAAGTTGCTACTCACCATATAACGGAGATGCTGAGTCGGCAACTTTCCTTCTGTGGTATTGTATGCTAGATATGTTCCAAACACTCAGGACATTCAGACATGATGTGATAAATTAACAGTGAACATAAAGAAAATAAACAGTATGCACTAAGCATAAAGAGAGAACACAAATCTGTCATGTTAGATTAGAGTAGTACTTGTTCCATACAACATGAATACGACACTTCGTAATGATGTGGAAAGTGTCAGACTAATAAAAGGTGTCTGTACAAGATATTACATTACACAAAGTATTACATGATACTTAATATTTTTAATTTCTTTTTTTTTTTTGGGGGGGGGGGGGGGGGGGGAAGGGTTGCTGAAGTTATCTGCTTACTATATCCAAAAAGTCATCTAATGAGTAGAAGGAGTTTCCATTAAGAAATTCTTTTAATTTCCTTTTAAATGCTATATGGCTATCTGTCAGACTTTTGATGCTATTAGGTAAGTGACCAAAGACTTTTGTGGCAGCATAATTTACCCCCTTCTGAGCCAAAGTTAGATTTAACCTAGAGTACTGAAGATCATCCTTTCTCCTAGTGTTGTAGCCATGTACACTGCTATTACTTTAGAATTCGTTTGGATTGTTAATAACAATTTTCATAAGTGAATGTAACATATATTGTGAGGCTACAGTGAAGATCCCTAGCTCTTTAAATAAGTTATGCTTATCCACTACGGATATTTTAGAACCGTGACTGTATATTGAATGTAAATAAGTTATATAGAACTGAAACCAGTCACTTTTTTGAATAATTATGTTTTATTCCATGAACCAGCTTTCGAACCTTTTCAGGTTCATCTTCAGATGGTTTCAGGAAGTTGCAGTTCTGTATAACTTATTTACATTCAATATACAGTCACGGTTCTAAAATATTCGTAATGGGTAAGCATAATCTGTTGCTACCATGCCAGGTAATTAGAACAAAGTGCAAATTTCGGTAATGTAAACTTAAACTAATGAAAACCATTCTTGCAATAAGATTTAACAAAAAGTGTCTCTCAGAAAACGTGACTCCAAATTATATCACAATGAAAATAATGAGTCAAAGTATGTCAGCCAAGATAGCAAAAGCACGATGTGAAATTATTTGGTTAAAAACTGAAATTAGATCTCTTTGCAAAAAGAAAGATGTGCTCAATTCAAAGTGTTGTATAATATGCACCTAGAACTTAGCCATAAACTTGTTGCTCGTGTCTTCATGGTCTTCCTAGACTATGTCAACAAAGAACGCATTATCATCTTTCATAGACATGAGAAAAAGATAAATGCTCTAATTTCAATGAATGCAGTGAAGTCCCCCAGTATTTTTTCTCAAACAGAACATAAGTTTTTTGATAAAGTGATAAATACTACAGAAATATGCTTCAGTAGTAATGACTTAAAGCTGTTAAACAAAGGCCTTAAGCACAACATTACCCCCTCACTAAATAAAAGCAACATTAAAGACCTTATAGTTAACACAAAAATTGCATGCACAACAGCTAAACTAAAACACAATGAACAAAATGCTATAGCTCACAAGGCAAAAAACATCATTATGAGAAGCATTCACCATAACAAAATGTACAATAAGATGAATACTGAACATAAGACATTATGTGACATAAACAAGAAACTTTCAGCTGAAAATGCCCTCATTGTCAGAGCAGACAAAGGTAACACAGCTGTTTTCATGTATGAATCAGACTATATCAGCAAAACTTGTGAATTCTTCAGAAAGAATAATATAGAGGAAATAGCATATGGCCCTACTCCCAAATTCCATGATAAAATTAAAACTTCTTATTGACACCATTAGAAGCAAAGCACAGTATAGTGATGAACCCATCAGAACCAAAACTGAGATCACAGCCTAAGATCCACAAACCAGAATGTCCGATACTTCCCACTGTGAAATCTATCAATAGCCAAAGCTATAAAATCACCAAAAATTTAATGATATTATCCGCAAGGCATATGTATTTGAAAATAACTAATCCATTAAAAACAGTTATGAGCTCATCAATAGTATAAAAGATATCGCCATCCCAGTCACAGCTAAATTTGCATCTCTTGACATAGTAAACCTATATACAAACATGCCTGTCAAGGAAACAATTATTTTAATAAGAAATAACTTACTCAAACATGGGATAATGAGTAGAGCTGAAGTCTGTGAACTCACAGAGATCCTGGAACTTATTTTGTCACACAACTACTTCTTGTTCAACAACAAGTTTTACATCCAGGAAGATGGACTGGCAATGGGGAGTAATCTTGCAGTCTTTCTAGCAGACATATATATCAATAATCTTGAAAATAACTTTTTTAGGTCCCAAACTCAACTAAAAGATAAGCTGCTTTATTACAAACGCTATGTTGATGACACACTCATTCTGTTCAATGGCACAACAGAAGAAGTAGATAATCTAGCCAAAGAACTCAATAAAATACACAATAAAATCCAATTCACAATAGAACATGAAACACCAGAAGGCATTAACTATCTTGATCTAACAATCTCAAATAAAAGTCAGAAGCAAAAATTTCAAATTTTCAGAAAGCCAACAACAACCAATGTTACCATACACAAATCCTCTTGCCATCCAGACCAACATAAAAAAGCATTCTTCAGAACAATGATTAATAGCATGCTTAAACTCTCATTGTACACAAGTGAAAGACAAAAAGAAACAGAAATTATTAAATCAATTGCCTCCGCCAATGGATACAGCCCTGAAATAATAGATAAACTAATCCATACACAAAACTAAATCAACCAACTGCTGAACAACCACCCACAAACAAGAAAAACCACATTTATTAGCCTGCCTTTCCTAGGGAAGATTTCTCACCAAATTGCCAACCTCATCAAGACATACAACATAAAAATAAGTTTCTTCACCAACAAAATAAAATCATACACAGCACCAAAACCACTATACAACAGTATCAAAAGTCAGGTGTGAACAAGCTCATTTGCAACTCATGTCCAAGCTTCTACATTGGACAAACTGGTAGAAGCTTCACAAGATTTAAAGAACACATTGATGCACTCCGTCTTAACAACCTGAACAAGTCCAGCTTTGCGTCACATCTTGCCCAACACAACCATTCTGCAAACAACACTGAACAAACTCTCCGAATACTCCATTTTGCCAACAAAGGCACAATTCTTGATCTTCTTGAAGAAACTGAAGCATTTTATCTACACAAATACAGCACCTGACTACCTACTCAATGATCAAACTGAACTGAGAAACAAATTCCTCTCCTTTCATCCTAACTACACTGGTGTAAATGTAATATCCTACCACAGAATAAAACTGATACTATATCTCTAAATGTTAAAGCCCTCTATACTGCTAACATAAATCAGTACTTTTATACATATTAATTCTAACTGGAACAAACAAAAGCTGCTGTTACCAATATTCCAGATCACTCTAAAGTAAGAATAAAAATAAGTCAACAGTTAAATAACTTTTGTTAATGATTTTTTAAATATGAAGTGTACAGCCATACAAACAGCTTTAGTCCATTACAATCACTATAACTCTTATACATATACCTTTAGCTAAAATAAACACAATCTGCTCTTGATAACACCTCAGATCATGTTAACATAGCAACAGAAATAAGTCAACAGTTCATCTGAAGATCTGTTATTAATTTAAATATAAAGGTCCTTGTCATACAGATACAGTCATGCAGATACAATAACTCTGTATTATTGATTCCTCGGTATTCATGTTAATGCCAAACATGATAACTGCAATTTTTTAAAAAAATGGAAATAAGATATCAGATCACCTGATGTTTGTTCTTGTAGTTATTTATTTATTTTATCTTGTGCTCTCATGTTATTCTGATTAAAATACTTGCCCTTATATCGACTTTAATACATGTAAAGAACAACAAATTACATCTCTGTACAAAGTAGGCTTGTGCCATATCTTTCAGTCAAGTTTTTTGTTACAAGCAACAGTTGTGAAGCGTATGCTGGATGCTGGAAAAGTCTCGCTGTCAAAGTGTAAACTAATATAGTTTGTGTGGAAGTGTGTGTCCTTATATAAATACTGACCATCAAAATGGAGGTAAACACATGGACACTAACCGAAAAAAGCCGCCTATACTGTCACAGTACGTAAAAACTAAATTTACATCCATATCGACAGATAAGCTATAGTCGTGGCGATACATTAAAATGTGCCCCATCTTTCTGCCATAGAGCCAGCACCCCCATTATGCTATACCAGTAATGATGTAACTTCCTGAAGCCATCTGAAGATGAACCTGAAAAGGTTCGAAAACCGGTTCATGGAATAAAACATAATAATTCAAAAAAGTGACTGGTTGCAGTTCTGTATAACTTATTCACACTTTAAATAAGTGTCTGCAGGATGATCTTGGATGAGCTCCAGCAATTATTCTGATTACACGCTTTTGTGCAATGAACTCTCTTTTACTCAGTGATGCGTTACCCCAGAATATGATGCCATACGAAAGCAGAGAATGAAAATAGGCGTGGTAAGCTAATTTACTCAGATGTATATCGCCAAAATTTGCAGTTACCCTAATAGCATAAGTAGCTGAACTCAAACGTCTCAGCAGATCTTCAGTGAGTTTTTTCCAGTTCAACCCCTCATCACTGCATACACCCAGAAATTTTGAATATTCTACCTTAGCTACCGATTTCTGATCGACGTCTATATTTATTGATGGGTTCATTCCATTTACTGTGTGGAACTGTATATACTGTGTTTTGTCAAAGTTTAATGAGAGCCCATTTGCAGAGAACCACTTAATGATTTTCTGAAAACATCGTTTACAATTTCACCAGTTAAGTCTTGTCCGTTGGGCATGATAGCTATACTTGTATCATCGGCAAAAAGTACCAGCTTCGTATCTTCATGAATATAGAATGGCAAGTCATTAATATATATTAAGAACAGCAGAGGACCCAAGACTGAACCTTGCGGCACCCCATTCTTGATTGTTCCACAGTTTGAGAAATCACCAGTTTTTTGCATATTATGTGAACTGTTTATTTCAACTTTCTGCACCCTTCCAGTTAGGTATGATTTAAACAATTTGAGGGCTGTCCCGTTAACACCACAGTACTTGAGCTTATCTAGAAGTATTCCATGATTTACACAATCAAAAACCTTTGAGAGATCACAAAAAATCCCAACATGTGACTTCCGGTTACTCAGATCATCTAATATTTCATTAGTGAAAGTATATATATCATTTTCCGTTGAAAAACCTTTCTGGAAACCAAACTGACATTTTGTTAAAACTTTATTTTTACAAAGGTGTGAAGCTACTCTACAATACATTACTTTTTTCAAGAATTTTGGATAAGGCAGTCGAGTCATTCCATGTCAAATCAACACACTTTAAATAAAACTTTTACCTCACCCTCTTAGATTTTGCTGAAAGTTGGTATACTTATAGTGGGTGGAGAAACTAAGAAAAATACCAAATTTCAATTTTTTACCTCAAACCATTCCTGAAATATGGTCATGTAAACTTTTCAAAAACTGGCCAAAAATGTGTGAAAGGACTTTTTTTAAACTGCCCTAGGAGATGCCCTAATTGAGCTAGAGAACTGGGAAAGGTGTCATTTTGCAGCATTTTTCATGCTCTTTCCAGTGATGGACAAAAACATAGCTTCTAATTAATAACCTTTTTCAAAATGGTAATTAATATTTTGATTTAATTTTTTTACAAAAAGTACATAATTGAAAACTTTCAAAATATTTCCATAACTACTTCCTACTGTTGTAAATCACATGGCAAAATATAAATGTGTGATGATGATGGGTTCATTGCTAAAAAAAAAAATATTCCGGACTCTTGTTTTTCACTGACGGCCCTAGTTTGACCAAACTGTCCTTTAAGGTAGTACATCAGTAGAGGACCGTATACATAGGGCTTGATGTCTGTACAATAATTCAGAGACTGGAGCCATCGTTGAGATGATGTAGTCTGCATCATTACCTTCTAAGGCTTTGTGTGCCTACAGCATTATTGTGCACTGTGGTTTTAGTGCAAATCAATTGTTACCTCTGTGTTGACCAGTCTGTATCTATTATATTTAATAATTCATTTTCAAGTAAATCTATACATTGAAGGGCAGTTTATAAGTGGTTTTTGTATAAATATGGAACCAAGTAAAAAGTGCAGTGCTGTAAGAGTGCAGTGTTGTAATCCAATAAAGAAGTCAAATCATTTTATTAGAGAGAGAAAAATCTGAGAAATGTCACAACATGGATGCCCAAATTATTTCCTCAAATACCAAGTGGTGCCACTTGTGATAAATGTAGGAAAGATGTAGCCAAAATTGAAAAATGCACCAGAGCTCATCAGTGATGAACGTGTTAAAGAAGAATCTTCTGGATCAGAGATAATCATCCGAGACCAAGACCCTGACTTCACTGTTAAAACATTTAACACAACACTTCAAGAACTAGGTGAGTCCCCAATTGACAAGAGAAAACTAACATCTAGGCATTACACCAAATCAAAAGTGAAGAAAATCTCATCAATGACACGTAAACTTTTTGTTGCTCCTGAAACTACTTCGTCAGACACTGATACTGATGGATCCATTCTGATGAACCCATTCTTGAAAATCTTAAAAGAAACTTTAAAAATTCTATAAGTAGAGCAAAAAAACTAATGATCCTTACAAATTTACCTGAAAAGTGGAGTGTCAGGAAAATAATGAGGGAATTTAATGCTCCTAAATTGCATTGTTCGGCAGTCCAAAAACATTTTGAAAGAGAGATGATTCATGGAAGGTCCAAACCCAAAACCAGGGAAGTGTTTACCAGCAGAAACTGTCAAAACTGTACATTCATTTTATGAAAACGACGAAGTTAGCAGGGCTATGCCAGGTATTAAAGATTGTGTGACAATTGCAGAAACAAGTGGAAATAAAACAAAAATATCAAAAAGACTTATTTTGTGTAACCTTAAAGAAGCTTACAAGCATTTAAAGACAAGTTTCCTAACATAAAAATATGTTTCTCTAAATTAACAGAGTTGACACCAAAACATTGTGTATTAGCTGGCCGGAGTGGCACACACACTGTCTGCGTGTACACAACTCACCAAAACATAAAATTAATGCTAGAAAATGCCAAACTAAATACAGTAACAAACAGCAGCTTAAACAATTATAAGCAGTGCATTGCAAAAATGCTTTGCAACTCATCATCAGTTGGTTGCAACACGGGAAACTGTGATTACTGCCCAGGAGAAACAGTCATACGTAAAATTTTAAAAGACTCTTTTCATGAAAACTTAATTGAACAAGTTCAGTTCCGAAAGTGGATGTCAGTTGACCGATGTAATCTGGAAATTGTTCAGAAAACTTCTGAATAATTCATAGATTTATTTTGTGGTAAAATGTCGACTTTGATTTGGCATGACTTCATTGCCAAGCAACAACGAACATTCCGTAACTCCACAGGAGAAAACCTTCTGGAATCTGAATTCGTTGTCATATGTGATTTTCCAGAAAATTATAGTATAGTTCTACAGGATGAAGCTCAGAGTTTCCACTGGACAAGACGACAGATTACCATTCATCCTTTTGTTATATATTGCAAACTGGAAGACAAAATTGAGCATATGAACTTTGTCATCGTTTCTGATTGCCTGGAGCACAATACAACTGTGGTTTGCACCTTTCAAAAGAAGCTAATTTAATATCTAACAAATAAATTTCAAAAGATTCCAAAAAAAGATATACTATTATTCTGACGGTTCTGCCGCTCAGTATAAAAATAAGAAAAACTTCCTGAACCTTTGCCTTCATGAGGAAGACTTCAACATAAAAGCTGAGTGGTACTTTTCAGCCACAGCACATGGGAAAGGCCTTGTGATGGAGTAGGGGGTTCAGTAAAGAGACAGGCAGCTCGTGCAAGTTTGCAAAGGCCATACCAAAATCAGATCCAAACCGCACGAGATCTATTTGAGTGGGCAGTAGATAATATGACAAATGTTGATTTTGCATATTCCACTCAAGAAGACTACGCTGCTTCAGAAATATTCTTAAAAGCCGATTGAAGAGGCGTTGACAATCAAAGGAACACAGCAATTTCACGCTTTCCTTCCCAACACTGCATCAAAATTAAGTCAAATACTTCTCAGGTGATAGGCAGAGTTGGGAGAGGGAAGTAACTACATCACCAGACAAACTGAAGTTACAAGATGTATCAGACTATGTCACCACTGTATATGGCAGAAACTGGTGGCTTGGGTACATTTTACAAAAAAATGAAGAACTTGATGAAATGTAAATAACTTTTCTTCATCCATGTGGACCAGCTAAGTCATTCTCTTATCCTGCACATGTAGATGTCCTGTGGGTGTCAGTTGTGGATGTTCACACAAAAGAGAATCCATTTACTCCGACAGGGAGAACATACATTCTTAATGAAAGTGATGTGAACCAAACCCAGTCAGCTTTATTAAAATGTAATATGTGAAGTTTCAAGACAATTAATTGGGAAACAGCTTTCAACTGAAGATTTAATTTTTGTCTCAGGTTAGTGTTATTGTATATTTTATAGAAAGTTATTTCAAAATTATTGTTAGTACCTATTGTGTTAAATTTAGCTATGTACAGATACCTGTTACTCAAAAACAAGCATTACGTATTTAATTTGTTTAATGGTTCCATTTCAAACACCATGGGCCAGAACTATTATGTAAATACTTGTACTTATTCATACTTTATTTCAGTTTGTAGTTAAATGCTCAATTTCTTGTTTTTGTTATATTGGTTCATATACTGTTAGTGAAGTTGTATGAAATTAAAATAAGCAATCAACTTAATTTTAAAATATGCTGATTAGTTTGGTTTAATAAGTTGATGTTTTGATATTTCTAATACTTTTTTTTTTACTTACCTTTCAGTATATTTTAAAGAAATTCCTGTTTGTTAAAGGTCAATTTGGTCAAACTAGGGCTATTAGTGAAAAACAAAGAGTCCGGAATAATTTTTTTAACAGCCGGCCAAAGTGGCCGAATGGTTCTAGGTGCTGCAGCCTGGAACCGAGCGACCACTACAGTCGCAGGTTCGGATCCTGCCTCGGGCATGGGTGTGTGTGATGTCCTTAGGTTAGTTAGGTTTAATTAGCCCTCAGTTCCACGCGACTGATGACCTTAGATGTTAAGTTGCATAGTGCTCAGAGCCAATAATTTTTTTAACAATGAACCCATCATCATCTCAGATTTATATTTTGCCATGTTATTTACAATAGTACGAAGTAGTTATGGAAATATTTTGAAAATTTTCAATTATGTACTTTTTGTAAAAAATTAAAATTAAATCAAAATATTAATCAGTATTTTGAAAAAGGTTATTAATTAGAAGCTATGTTTTGTTGTATATCCCTGGAAAGAGCATGCAAAATGACACCTTTCTCAGTTCTCTAGCTCAATTAGGGCAGCTCCTAGGACAATTTTAAAAAAGTCCATTCACACAATTTTTGCTGGTTTTTGAAAATCTTACATAGCCATATTTCAGGAATGGTTTGAGATTTAAAAAAATTGAAATTTGATATTTTTCTTAGTCTCAGTGTCCACTATAAGTATACCAACTTTCAGCAAAATCTAAGAGGGTGAGGTAAAATAGGTGCGTTGATTTGACATGGAATGACTCAGTCAGAAGAGAGATTGGGCGGTAGTTGTTGACATCAGACGTATCCCCTTTTTTATGGAGTGGTTTAACAATGGCATACTTCAGTGCATCTGGGAAAATACCCTTCTTCATAGAGCTATTACATTTGTGGCTAAGAATCCCACTTATTTCTTGGGAACAAGCTTTTATTATCCTGCTGGAAATGCCTTCAATTCCATGTGAGCTTTTATTCTTGAGAGTGTTTATCATCTTCCTAATTTCAGAAGGAGAGGTGGGTGGAATTTCAAATGTATTAAATTGTTTGGGTAAGGCCTTTTTCATTAACTGCCTTGCTTCTTCTAATGAACATTTAGATCCTGTTTTCCCTACAACATTTAAAAAATGATTATTCAAAATGTTTTTGACTTCTGGCTTGTTTGTCAAGTTTCCATTCTCTTTGATGGTGATGTCGTCATCCTGTACCCTTGGTTGCTGTCTCCCTTGCAATAATATTTCAAATTGTTTTAATTTTATTATCAGAGGTATTAATCTCAGACATGATGCATATGCTACTGGACTTTTTAATAACCTTTCTTAATGTAACACAGTAGTTTTTATAATATTCGGCTGTTTCTGGGTCATTACACTTTCTTGTTGTTAGGTACAGTTCCCTTTTGTGGTTACAAGATATTTTTGTTCCTTTAGTAAGTCAAGGTTTTTGCATGGTTTCTTATAATTACATTTAACATCTTTCTTGGGGAAACAGTTTTCAAATTCTCTTACAAGTGTATCATGAAATAAGTTATATTTAAAATTAGCATCGTGTTTCTTGTACACCTCATCCCAGTCTAACTGCTGAAGATTTTTTCTGAAATTTCTAACTGTTGAGTCATTAATTGAATGCACAACTTTGGAGGGTAGTTTTGAATTACTGAATGGAGCTATGCCATATACTGTAACTAGCTGAGCACCATGATCAGACAGGCCATTCACAACAGGACAAGATTTTATGTTTTTAAACCTTGGTCTATAAAAGTGTTATTTATGAATGTGCTGCTGTCCTTTACTACCCGAGTAGGAAAATTAATGACAGATGTCAAACTGAAAGAACCGAACAAGACTTCCAGGTCATTCTTCCTATTACACTCTTTCAGTGAATCAACATTCAAGTGCCCACAAATAATAATTTGCTTTCCCCTATTTGACAGGTAGCACAGCAAGGCATCTAAGTTTTCTAGGAATAAATGAAAGCTTCCTGAAGCGACCTATATACTGTTACAATTATAAAAGAGCCCTCCTTCAGTTTAAGTTGACAGACACATGCTTCTATGTGTTGCTGTAGACAAAACTTTTTTGTATCTAAGCTTTTTACACAGTGATAACTTTCGACATATGGGGCAACTCCTCATTCCACCTTATTCTCTCTACTCATATGTGCAGCTAGTTTATAACCACTGATATTTACCTTTCCATATCAGACACAATGTGATGCTCAGACAGGCATTGTATATCTATTACATTATAAGATTCAATGTCATCTAAACAGACCAGGAGCTCATCTACTTTATTCTTCAATCCCGGAATATTTTGCGGAATATTTTGCTGAAAAATGGTAACATTATTTTTTACTTTACTTTTGTGAGAATCTACTTTTTTCTTTAATCCACCAATATTTTGGTTAAATATGGTAACATAATTATTGACTTTACTGTTGTGAGAATATAGTGAGTTCTGGACCACTTTAGCATCTGCCTGCCTAAACTTCTCAAAGTTATAGACTGTATAACAAAGCTTTTAGGGATGAATATTGATTACGAATTAACATGGAATGAACACACATTGTCACTGGTAAAAAGAATGGCAGCAGCATCTTTTGGTCTAATGGTTTTGTCATCAGATAGTAACATCAATTGTCTGGTGGTGACATTCAATTCCTACAACACTCAGTTTTAGCTATGGGATTCTTTTCTGGGTAGATTCTTATTAACACTCAGTTTGTAGCTACGACATTTTTTTCTGGGCATGAATGGTACAAAATATGGACACCATTTTTAAACAGCTCAAAGGGGCCTAAGAATAATAACTAGAAGTTGTAAGTGGGCTCGTCATAAAGAAATGTTTAAGAAACTATCTACCTTTACCACACCGAGAAAGTACATCCAATAATACGATGTGCACATTACACCTAATAATCTATTGTATATATCAGGGAAACTAAGTATTTCACAAAGAGTTGTATATATACAGGTAGTACAAGACCTAGTTTGGACTTACATTTACCAAGGAAAAAACAAACAAAACAATTAAAATAGCATTTTCTATCAAAGAATAAAAATATATGATAAATTGCCCGAGATGAAAAGGATTACTAAAATACATCTGTTTAAAAAAAGCAACTAAAATGTTCTTTGTAAAATTAATGTACACTTCGTAAACGAAGATTAGTTAGAGGACTCGGGCAAGGGGTAAATGTCACATTACAGTATTGGATCATTTTTGTAAGAAATCATATGCCAAGATCCATAAAGCATGACAGTAATGTCTTGTCATTGTCCCGGGTTCAACAACCCACTCATCTTTCCAGGTGCAGCTTTTACACTGTGTGCTGCAATTGGTAGCTGTTTGCACAGCGAATGACAGGGAGATGGCAAAACCGATTAGGAAATAGTGTCAGGAAAAAGCCGTCATGAGCTGGTTCAAATGGCTCTGAGCAGTATGGGACTTAACATCTGAGGTCATCAGTCCCCTAGAACTTAGAACTACTTAAACCTAACTAACCTAAGGACATCACATGCATCCACGCCCGAGGCAGGATTCGAATCTGCGACTGGGGCAGTCGCGCAGTTCCGGACTGAAGTGCCTAGGACCACTCCGCCACCGCAACTGGCCCGTGAGGATTGTGCAAAATGTTGTCGTACAATCAAAATTTAAACAGGACTCTTAGATACCTGCATAATGACAACCTCAGAAATCAGAACTTTTCGAAAATACCCCACAAAGATTTCAGATCAATCACTGCGCTACACTACTGATTGGACCATTACAGTGCTCAGTTTTCCTTCGGTCACTTTTGTCAGCATCATAAACTCACAGCAACAGTATAACACTGGAATAGAAAACAATATCCCAAGAAATCCTGCCATAGGCCTAATCCGAGAAATTTACAGTGCGAGAAACACACACGAAAACCGCTAACCGACCATAATAGCCAGATCGATAATCGTCAGTCCCACGCAATCCGTGTCGAAAACAAAACTCGTCGACACATATTTTCCATTGAAATGAGACATTAGATTCGGCGATTCTCATCGGCTATTCTACCCTGTCACCAAAATTGGCTACAACTGATGGAAATTAATTTCCACCAGCAGCACCTGGCAGAAGAGCTGCTGACACCGTAAGAGGACTTTAACCTTTCGTTTACACTGAAGGGAAGAGTTAAATATTTGCACGAGACGTAGTGGCATGCTAACAGGCACAGAGTCAGTCTTTCGAACAGACAAAAATTAGTGCGAGGAGCATAGCGGCACCGGCATATGTCTTCCGTGTGTGCAGTGCAGTGACGAATAGTGAAACGGTGTGCAGATCAGAGAGCACTGTAGATTGGGGACCAACCCAATGAGGCATGGCAGTTAACAACACAATGACCTCATAATTGGGAGGGTGGAATGAATTCTGTGCAGCAATCCCAATTTATGCTTTGTGTGGATTTCCTAAATCATTTCAGGTAAATGCCAGGATGGTTTCTTCATCAAGACCTCGGCCAACCACCTGTCTTATCCTCATTACGATTACTTACATATTCTGAGTGTACACACACTTTTGAGCAATTTACTTTTATGCTATTATGATAACAAATGCATTATCATTGTATGTTGATTCCTGCATGCATAAATAAACAACAAAACTGTGACGCAAGGATACAGAACTACTTCCACGAGCCCACACGTCACCGTGAAATTCAAGTCAAAGCCATCCTATCCAGGTTCACAAGCCCTAGAAATACTTCTTTCATATTTGAGAGAAAAGTCCCCTGCAGTTAACAACCGTAGTTGTAAATCGGAGCTTGCTCCAACTAAGGTTGACAACCTTCAAAAGTCAAGAATGGAAAGGTCTTTTAGGAAAAAAATTCCACCGTCCTGCTCAAAAAGGCAGGAAAAGGCAACATCAGATTCGGTGGGTAGTCACCTAGAAGACAGCAACAAATCGGAGCATTTGCAACCGTCGAAATGCACACTAAAACACAAAAATAAGATTAAACATGAGCAAATTAGGTATATAGCAACACACAACATAAACTCACTACTTCAGACCGAAAACCTCAAGGAGCTCACAGATGAACTAAATAAACAAAAAATTTTAATAACAGGGATCCAAGAAATGAGAAACACCACAAAGGACCCACTCAAATCACAAGGATACAGAATTTATAATGGGAAACCAGGATGGAGGGCAATGAAACAATGTCCGCAGTTTGGAACAGGGTTTTTAGTAAACATAAAAATAATGGATTCAGTAACGGATTTCCAAGCCGTATCACCAAGAATTGCGAGTCTAAGCTTTAAAACAATGAATAAAACTTATACAATAATAAATGCTCATTCCCCAACAACTGAAACAAATTGTCTAACAAAAACAAAAGAAGAGATTGATAAATTTTGGGACCTCCTAGAACAACTGTGAACAGAGTAAATAAAAAGAATGTAAAAATCTTACTGGGAGATTTCAATGCTCAGTTGGGAAAGGAAAGGAAATATAAAGACATAATTGAAAAATGGAGTCCACATAAATTTACAAACAAAAACGGTCAACGACTTGCAGAACTCTGCAGAAAACACAACCTTACATACTTTAAGAGGAAGCCAAGTAAACTTAAAACATGGAAACATCCAGACTAGAGGATGGGGGAGTGGCAGCTAGACCATGTCTGTATGGACAAAAATTTTCATATGGAGCTCCACAATGTTAACGTACTGAGAGGAGTAGACACAGGCTCACACCATTATATAGTTAAAATTAAAATCAAACTCACTCCGTTAAAGAAGAGGACCGGAAAAACTAATAAAATAAAAAGGAGGTTTGACCCACATCAGCTAATTAAAAATAATATATACCAACAAATAACACAAACCATCAAATTAACAGATGATCAAGAACAACTAGAGTCCAATCTTAAAAAAGAACCAGAGAATCTAGCTCCCTTGAACCCACGAAGGAAACATGCATGATGGGCATCAAAATGTGACAAATTCCATGAAGATAGACACCAAGCATGGTTAAAGTTTCAAACACATGAAACTGAAAAAAATGCCATCAACCTAAAAAATGAAAGAAAATAATTCACACAAAATATTAGAAGAATCAAGAGAGGATTCCACAAAGATTTTATAAACTCTATATAAGGTAATTATCATAAAACCAGCTCAGGGAACTACTATAAAAGCTTTGGGAAACAACTACAACAATATGAGGCCCCCACACTAATACTGAAAGATGAAGATGAAAGAATGACACACGGTAACAAGGAAAATCCAGATATCATGGCAAAAGCATTCAACAGACTTCTGAATTACGAGGAACCCAAAGAACCCTTAAAAATCAACATAAATACCCCAATAAAAACCAAACCTAACAAACTAGACCCTCCAACTTTCCAAGAAGTAGAAAAAATTCTTAAAGAATGAAAAAATTATAAGATCAGGTTTTTGTTGAAATGTGGAAATATGCAAGTGACACAGCCAAGACCTCCTTATACATGGCTCTAACAAAGATTTGGGTAACAGAATGATTCCCCGAACATTGGACAACAGCTATCATCCACCCACTACACAAAAAGGGAGATAAGAGCAACCCAGACAACTACAGAGCAATCACTCTCCTAGATTGCACATGCAAAATTCTATCCAAAGATACTATATGAAAGAATCAAGGAGCAATTAGAACAGGAGTTAGGGGAACATCAGGGAGGTTTCAGACCATGGAGAAGCTGTGCAGAGCAGATAATTAGTTTAAAATTGATTATGGCATACTACAAGAAACGGAACAAACCTCTGGCAATGCCATTTGTAGATTTTAAGAAGGCATATGACTGTCTCCACAGACCTTCAGTATTAAAAATTTTAAGAATTCTAGGACTCCATCCAAAACTAATGAAAATAATACAACTCACTCTAACCAACACCAAATCGAAAGTGAAGTTTAGAGGAGAAATCTCAGAACCATTCCTCATAAAAACAGGCTTAAGACAAAGTGACTGCCTATCACCATTACTGTTCAACTGTGCACTGGAATACGCAATGAGAGAATGGTACAAGGATGATCTAAAGATGATAAGAATTGTAAGTGCAAAAAATGATATTAGTGTAAACTGCCTGGGCTTCGCTGATGATCTTGCTCTCCTAGCCGACACTGTTCAAGAAGCCAGGCAACAAGTGAAATCACTACAAGAAATAGCAGAGAAAGTAGGCCTTAGAGTATCATTTGAAAAAACAGAGATTATGCTAACTGATCCACCATTTGCAAACAATTACAATAAGAGAACAGGAAATCAAAACTGTTGATAAATTTAAATATTTAGGCAAAATAATAACATACAATCTAAATGAGAAGCCATCATGGCAGAATAGAATAAAAAAACTGAACTACACAAATTACATTACCAAAACTACATACAACAAAACAAGCCTATCTATAGATGCAAAATTAAAACACTATAAAACAGTTACACAACCAGAAATAACGTATGCAGCTGAAACTATCTTCAAAACAACTAACACAGCAGAAATTGACAGAATACTAAAAATAGAAAGAATAATAGTTAGGATATGTATAAATAAACAGTATAAAATAAATGGACACTGGAGAATAGCATCAAATGAAACAGTGTATAAGAAAATAGAACCAGTCATGAGCACGATCAGGAAGAAACACATCTCATTCTTTGGACATCTGATGAGAACTCCAGAAAATAGAATTAGTAAAAAAAATAATACAAAAATTGTGGAATAACAAGAGCGACATTAAATGGATCAAAGAAATTAAGGAAGATATAAAAGAACCCCAAATTACAGTAGATGACCTAAAAAATAAGACAGAGAAAACCGGAATACTGCAAGACCCGCAAACCAGACTACAAATGAAAATCAATAAAAGAAGTACAGGAAGAGTGGTCTCGGAATAAGAAGGAAATAAAGAAAATATCTGAAAGAATGAAGAAATATTGGGCAGACAGAAGGGCAAAACACCTTTCATATAAGAATAGACTCTAATAATTATATTACCTAAATATCATATTAAGTTATTATTGAGCCAAATTGTATCCCTGTGTAACAACTTGTTTACAACTTTGTATTTTTGACTAGGGTGGTCCAATGTAGGCCATAAAATAAATAAATAAATAATAATAATAATAATAATAATAATAATAATGAGAGAAAACTTAAAATGGTAATTGAAAAGTCGCTTTAAATATTATTTTAAAAATCTGTTTCTACAATATATACGATTTCATATGTAATACAGTATACAAAATGGAGATGTAGTCACATAAACCACAAAATATTTTGTTAAAAGTGAGAAAAAAACTTCTGAAACCATATGGAAATGACATATAACATAACTGGTGTAATCAAAATTGTAACTTAATGTAGTGTAAGTGTAGATTTTTGATGTAGTTAATTCAATGTATGACAGCTATTAAAATATGTACAATTTTCTGTGATAAAAATTTGACTTGATCCATACATCTATACTCTGCAAACCACAATGAGATGCGTGGCAGAGGGTGCGTCCCATTGTACCAGTTATTAGGGTTTCTTTGTTCCATTCACGTGTGGGGCGCGGTAAGAATGATTGTTTTAATGCCGTTGTGCGTGCAGTAATTATTCAAAGTTTATTCTCACGGTCGCTACGTGAGCTATACGTAGGGGAATGCAGTACGTTCCTAGTCATACAATGCTCTCTTGTCTACGGATCCAATAAAGATTGCATTAAATTTCGAATAACTACACTTATTTTTCTGTACGTTACATCTGCTTCAATTTATCACCTTTATTTGGCTATAAAATGTACGCCCAAAGCCTGTTTCATTATTTAAAGTACAATCGCGAAACTTTTTCACCGGTGCAAGTAAAAACACTTTTCGCGACAAAATGGAGATCATAATCTGAAGGAAATGTAATCAAAATAGAATTTTATTAAACCCTTGGGAGTGGGAGCGTTATATTAAAAGCGGAAAATAAAGTAGTTTCACTAAGGTCGGTGTATTACAAGTAAACATATTCCTAACCTACAAGTTAAGAGTCGGGACTGTTTGACTACATGTCTTTCAAAAATGTATGTAACATGTTATTTGTTAAGGAATGGAGGGATAAATGTTGATTTCTTGGGCCTGTTTAGATGTAATCCAACAACACAGCAATTCAGATTAACCGTTACGAGTAATGTGACAGCTGTCAAACAAATGCAACTAAATTTTTACTTATTCATTTGTCTCTCGCCGAAGCGGCGCTGCCGGCGCTCGCACGGTGTGGCATCTCTTGCTGTCCAAAGTGCGTAGAACTACGGAGACGGCGAGTGTTCTCAGCAGGCACGGACTGCGTGGGCGCCATAGCAGTGGCAGACAGCTTATTAGTTTCGAGAAGAGTGTGTGCGCCGCAGGGCGATGTGAAGTGCGCGAGACCAGATCGTGTCGTGAGTGAGTGCCGGCGGTTTGTTCGCGATCCGCGCCCGAAACTCGGAAGTCAGCGGGCGGCTGCTTGTCGACCAGTCACGCCCACGCCTTTGCCTTTCATCTTTTTACCCTGGTAAGTACTCTGCGGCCTGGCCGAGCTGCACCTCTGGCTGTCAATGGCTGTGCTGGCCCCGATTTCGTCTTGACAGTAACAGATTTTCGTGCTCGTGATGTAATACGCCGGTTAGTCGTGGTGGCTTCTTCTCAGGGAATGCGGGATGATTCAGTCAGCTATGTGGGCTAGTCACACGGGGGACAAAGTGCGAGGCACGGCAGAGCAGCCATAAGCTGCAGTATCGACGTGCTCGCGAAACTGCATTGCGTTCTTCCTCAATTTTTTCCTGTCTCTCCCGACCCATCGTTTCCTAGCACTGATCGTACGGATTTCCTCGCAGCCAATGCTGTGTGTGTGTGTGTGTGTGTGTGTGTGTGTGTGTGTGTGTGTGACCTAATCATCTAAACTACCTCAGCAAGCCGGTGCCGTGTGCGCTACTTTAATATTTTTAATGCGCACCATTACAACACCGGGCGTTATTAACGTAAATTAAATGCTTGCTTCGCATGGATGACCTGTTTGACTAATGCGTAGCCGTCTCAATGGATGTGGGAGAGACGCAAACTGTAGTGTGAATGAATGGATATCTGAGTAATGAGCTGCGACGAAAACCAGCTAATTGTTCTCGCAGAAAAAAAATTACGTAAAAGCTGTATTATTAATCTAGACTTGCTGCTCTCCAGCAGTTCAGTCGGTGAGTACCTGGTGATCGTTACGCAGGTTAATACATCCCTATTATTTACCCAACAACTCCTCTACTTTTTCAGGATCAGCCTCGCGACTTCCCTCTTTTAGGTTCTGTCGAAATTGGCCACAAAGTTAAAATAAATTTGCAAAATGATTAAACACAGTTATAAACGCTAGGAATTATTGCGTGTCTTCGTCCACTATTCTGTTTCTACGTTTTGTAGCAGGCTCTCTCGTGTCAGGAATTGCGCCGTGGTGGGACTACGTATGAAGCCGTAACAATCTCGTAATGTATCGCTTCCCTGTTATTTTTTTATGATTTACGTCACGCGCTTGGCTTCTTTTATGGCCGTGCGTAGCAGCGGCGGAGGCAGGCAGCAAATGAATAGGAATGGCCCGTTCAGCGATACGCCGCCCCTGCCTTCTTTGGAAATGTGGCTGGCGGCGATTTTATTCAATCGATAAGGCGGGCAGGCTGTGCGCGCTCACGGTCATTATCAGCGGCCGAGCCCTTGCCCTTTTGCCAGCTCTGGAATTTTCTGCGCACGGTTCGGGAAATGGGGTAGCTTCAGCTTGCAGGCCGACGCGGCATAACGTAATGTAATATGGCGAAGCAATCAATTCTGGAGTGACCCAGACAGAGGGTGTGCGCAGACGAAATCTATAACGTCATATATCTTCCGTCTGACACAAGAAGCAGAATTATACTTTCTATGGATGACACCAGTACTGTAATCAACCCAACCATACATAGCATACAGCAACAGAATAAGTCGTAAAAATCTGCGAATGGCCTCGCCATCAATTTCAGAAAGGCACAAGATTTTTTATTTTATTTGTTGATTCGTTCTTAGACCATTCTGTACAAAAGTTTCGGGCATGTCAACCACATTACCGGTATAAACACAGAGTACGAGAGAATTAAGCGAGAATAGTGCGGGGAATAGGCCCATTGCCTAATCAAAGGGATCATCTCAGCATTCACCTTAGCAGCTTGGGAAGTCAGGATGCCCCCATGGGGAATATATCCCGCTCCTACCGAACGCGAGTCCTGTGCGTTATGACTGGAATAGTCAACTCGCCCAGCATGTGATTGGAATGGAAATTAGACACGGACTAGAGTATGCACAAGTAGTAAGTCAGCGATGTAATTAGATTATGAAACTTTGATTTTTTAAAAATCTGAAAAATAAGAATAGGTGAACACATTACGAAACGCTGCTGAAAAGTGTAATACGTGAAAAACCTGGCACCACAATGTCCAACACCATCTAGCACTTTCTCTGAGATGAAACCGCATTGCGTCTGAAACGGAGGAAGTAGAAAAGAAACAGCAGAAACACTCGTTTGCAAAGACACACACAGCATAAATGGTACATCAGCTGGCACAGGCAAAAGAACTCAACAATAAGTGAGGGCACAGGGTAATATTTCACTTACACTCTAGAAACACTACTCAACAAGAAATGATTTAAACTCTGCTCTAAAAGCCCCTTTCCTTTCCAACGTCTTTATGTAAGTTGGCAGTGCATTGCGAAGAACGACACCATGGTGGCTAATACGTCTTTGATAAGAGTTATTCCTTAGTTGTCCATATGGAGTGACAAGGAGCTGCGAGTATTAAAACTGTGGTAATCGTGGTTGGTTTGAAGGTCACGAAGTCTAGCAGTTATCAACACACATTTATATATTTAAAAGGATGATTCAGTAAGCAAACACTACTCTTTTAAATAGAAGCTTGCAGTGAGATTTAGTAGACCTGTATGACAATATTCGAAGACCCCTTTTCTTTAGTGTAAAAATTTCACTTAATGTGCTATTTTACAACATAAAACTGTTCCGTAAGTTACATGGCACTGGAAGCAACCTACGTAAGCCACTGTGGCACTCTCTGAGGAGCAAACTTTAGAAATAAGAGTAAAACGTATAGAAAGATCACCGTACATTTCTAAAAGTTTTGATCATCATACGCTTTCTAATTGATTTCTGCCTAGTAGCAGTTCGAGATCTTGGTTTTGATTCATCTTTCCAAATAGAATATAATTTGTTTCCTTCACATTAAGGGTCAACCTGTTGGCATTGGACAATGAATGCAAGGACTTCAAAGTCCTAATCAGTTGTCATAGACACAGATTCCGTAACATCAGTCGATATTACGTTCTCGTATGCAGAGAGCATGATCTTAGATGCAGCTTGTCTTCGTCATATATATAACTGAGGAACAGAAGGGGCGAACACACTACCCTGTGGTAGACGTACTTCTGATATTATGATTAGAATGAGTTGATGTGAGTTCCACAACCTGCGAGCTGTTAGGTTGATTTGAAACCACTTGTTTTCAACCTATTTTATGCCTGTTGCTTCCAGCTTATCTAAAAGAATTTCATGACAAGCAGTATCGAAAACTTTAGAAAGATTTAAATTATCTCCTTCAACATTACAGTTTTTTCCAACAGTTTAATTTTTATAATCCTTCATCACTGTTTCTATACATCTACCTATGCATAAGCCATGATTATTGTTCAGAAGACTGGTTGTTGCTTATTGTTCAGAAGACAGTGGTCATGTAAGCACTTGGCAATTCGTTATTAACCTCTTCATTATTTTAGAGAATAATGAGAGGAGTGAAATATGTCTATAATTTTCAACTTTATGCCTGTTACTACCCTTCAATAAAGATATCATTTTCGAGATATTTAGTCTTTGGAGGAACACTCCATCAGCGAATGATAAATTAACAATGTGAGCCAACATATTGTTCTGAATGTGTAGCAGTACTACACCAATGATAAGTGTAACACATGGTTAGGATGTAATAAGTGGGATGGAAACTTTAAAATTTCCACGTGTTCATACTGTTGAGAGTTTAAACTGGAAAATAGCACATTTCGAAATTCCAAAAAAAAAAAAAAACTTTGTACTTAGGATTACCACACATCTTTTGGAGGGGCAAATCAGTGAGTTGACATCCTTTGCTTATTTCCATTCAGTAATGCCATATGGAATAATTTTCTGGCGTGCCTCATCTTTAAGGAAGATCTTCATTGTTCTAAAACGTACTATAGGAATAATATATGGTGCTAACCCATGGGATTATAGACATCTGTAGATATTAATACTGTTTCCGACATAGTTTCTTATAATCTTTTTTGTTAGTGACTAGTTTGGAACATTTTCTTTCATTCTCAAACCTATTATCTACATCAGAAGGTAAAGTTTTATTAACACAACATGAAATACAAAATTTTCAAACATTTTGTATGCACAGATTACAATACCGCAATAAAAGTTTTATGGCATACCTGCAGTTCTAATGTTTCGCCGTAAGTTTGTTTCTACATGAGACAAATCCAAAAAAATCGTATTTAATCGTCTTAGATTGTCTTGGCACGTTCAAAATTCGACAGGCTTCTGTAGTTGTTTACACAAAAAAAATTGACAAGAGGTTCAGTTGTTTATTGTGTTGACATGTCCTCTTTCCACAGATTATAATGTTACAACCAAGGAGATAGAACACTATACAGGTGACACAACGATCAGAGTGAAGCAAATTGAACAAAACTCCATGTTTTTGGAAGACAAAACAAAGGTGCGGAAGGAAATTACGAAACCTAGCACAAAATAATTAATTCACATAACGTTACACACGTGAAAGTTCGTGCTGCTGTATAACACAAATTTGCAAAAAATGACACTTTTTTAAAAAGTACGTACATGAAATGAGATATATTAGTAATCTTAATGCTTTTGTGTGTGCTGTTACTTACTGGGCAAACTTAAGGCATGATTTCGAAAAGAAATTCGGCAACTGCGTATTTTCAAAGTTGGCACACGTACCGTCTCGCTTTTAAAACAAGCACACGATAACGACTGATTACAGTGAACAAGGCATAGCTGCTTTCGATTGGCGTTCGTCTGAAATCGGTCACCTGAAATCCCACGCTCGTTAATTTTGAGGATTCACTGTATTTCATTGTTTCCGTATTAGGTAACTTGATTTTTATGACAGTATACTGTTTCAGGCCTTTGGTTTTAGTTATTTCATGTTCCGTAGAAAATTTCCCCGGTTATTTTATCGGTATGCTGTGGAATAAGTCAGATTACAAGATATAAACATATGAATAGTGCTAATATTACTGAAATTTTTAGTTCTACACATGCAACTACATTTAGAGGTACATTTTTTTTACCATTTCTGAAACAAAAACTCGCCCATGGAGTAGGAGGAGCTATCCAAAAGAAATGATTTTAAGCTAGATTTAAAACTGTATCTGCTACCTGCCAGACACGTTGTTGTCGGGCAAATTATCAAAGATTTTTTGTTGCCTAATAATGTACTCCTTTTTGAGCAGCTGACAGCTTCAATAAGGGATAGGAAAGGTTATTTTCCCCTCTAGTGTTGTACGTATGAACGTCACTGTTCTTCGCGAATTGAGATGGATTATTTGTAACGAATTTCATTAGCCAATATGTGCACTCTGACGGTGTAGTTAAAATACCTAACTGCTTGAAAATGTCCCTGCATGACGTCCTTGGGTGAACACCACTAATTAATCTCACAGCTCTCTTTCGTGCAATCAATACTTTATGCAAGCGCTGAGTTACCCCAGAAAAGTATTCCATAAGACATTGAGTGGAAATATGCAAAGTACGTTAGGAGGCTGATCTGTTTATTACCTAGGCTAGCGATTATACAAAGAGCGAAAGAAGCCGAACTTAGTTGTTTGAGTAGCTCAGTAATATGCTTCTTCCAGTGCAAGTTGTCATCAATGTGAACACCCAAAAATTTGGAGAAATCTACCCTGTTAACTGAGCTCTGTTAATATGCTATATCAATTGTCAGTATGACTCTGTTCGGTGTACTGAACTGGATATAATGGGCATTTTTTTTTTTCAAAATTAAGGGAGAGTCCATTTTCTGAGAACCACATAATTCTTTGAAAGACATCCTTAGCAATATATTCAGCTGCTCTTTCTGGAATGGGATTTGACACTCGTGTCATCTGCAAAGAGTACTAGTTCTGCTTGCTGAACGTTAAGTGGGAGGTCATTCACATGAATAAGGAACACCAGAGGACCTAAAATTGAACCATGTGGGACTCGCTTTGTGATAACTCCCCCATTCACTGGAATTTACCACCCTCCCAACATTATTTGTGCTATTCAGCACAACGTCTGCTTTTGGTTCATTAAGTATGATTCAAACCAGCTGTTTGTATAGCCTTCAATTCCATAAAACCTTAGTTTTTCTAAGAGTGTGACACGATCCACACAGTCAAATGTCTTGGGGAGGTCACAAAATATACCAACTGGCAATAATTGGTTATTTAGGGATTGTACTATTTGATGGGTAAATGTGTAGATAGCATTCTCAGTCGAGTAATGCTTCCAGAATCCGAACTGTGACATGCCGAGTAAATTATTTTCACTTAAATGTGAGACTGCTCTTGAATACATAACTTTTTCGAATATTTTAGAAAATGAAGTCAGCAATGAGATTGGTCTATAATTATTTAAGTCACTCTTGTCCCCTTCCGTATGAAGAGGTTTGACAATTGTGTATTTCAGTCTGTCTGGAAAAATTCCCTGTGTCAGCGAAGCATTACATATATTGCTAAGGACTCCACTCATTAAATTAGAACAACACTTCAAAATTCTGTTAGACTCCATCAATACCACATGAGCTCTGGTTTTTCAGTATATTTATAATTCCCGTAATTTCAGTGGGGAGTGTTGGTGCTATTTCTAAAGACCTAAAGTCCTGGGAACGACATTAACTTTTTTTGCTTCAGCTGAACACTAACACAATTTTTGCTGCTACATTCAGAAAGTGATTGTTAAAAATACATGCAGCTTGTGGATTATCACTCACATCATCACCATGTAGCTTTATTGATATAGTGTGCTGTGTACTGTCAGGCTGCCCCGTCTCCCGTTTGACAATATTCCATATTGTTTTTATCGTATTATCCGCATTATTAATTTCTGTCAGAACACACAAGCTTCTCGACTTCTTAATGACTTTCCTTAAAATATTACAGTATCTTGTTTAGTAAGCAAGGAACGCCAGATCCTGGCATATTCTGGCCTGTCTGTGTATTTCGCTCTTCCTCTTACACGGTATCATAATTCTCTTAGTAATCCATGGCTTGCTTGACTTTGTAATGCCTTTTTTGGTTAACGTGTCAGGAAAGCAACTCTCAAATATTGAGATAAATTTATGATGTAATAAATTGAATTTGGCATCAGTATCATTTTCTTTGTATACCTCATCTAGGCTGCACTTAAAGCTCTGTATCCTGTTTGCATTAATAAGCCACCCTGCCTTGTATGAACGTGCCTGAATCCTGTAAGGTGCTAATGTGTTATTTCCATTAGCTGTGCATCATGATCAGATAGCCCATTGACAACTGGGTTGACATTGTTCTTGCCTGAGCACTGTCTATCAAAATGTTATCGATAAGTGACCTGTTATCCTGCTGCACACGAGGTAGAAAATTTACAACAGACACTAGATTGAAACAACCAAACAAAGATTCTAGCTCATTTTTCCTATTGGTATCTTTCAAGAAATATTCATTAAATCACCACAAACCATTAACTGCTTCTTTTTGTCTGCCAAGTAGCTTAATAATGCCTCAAGATATTTCACGAATAGCTGAAAGTTACCTTGAGGGGCTCTGTAGATTGTTATAATTCCAATAGAAGTACATTGCAGTAGCAATTCACGAGGACATACCTCGAGCATCTGATCTACACAAAAACTATTTGTTTCAATATTTTTGACTTTGTGTCCAGTTTTTATATAAGTAGCAATTCCTTTTTCCACGTTGACTCTACACGAATAAGATGCTAATCTGTAATCCCTTAAATTTAACTTCTCCATCCCTGCGGTTACATGGTGTTAAGAGACACAAAACATCTATACCTTCAGAATTTACCCCATTTTCTAGGCATACAGGAAGCTCATCTATCTTGTTTTTCAGTCCTCTAATGTTCTGATGAAACACCCAAATTTTATTTCTTTGCATACTGCTACAGACATTATGGCACTGTTCTGTTTTAATCTCTTTCAATACTGTCTGCAGCCTGACTCTAACCTAAAAAACTAGTCCCTCTGACTCCAGTAATCACAGGTATTTTGTTTTGTGTGCATGTGGCCCCCCCTTAAGTTTTCTGCAAGATGATCAACTAATCTATCCTTCCCCCTCCTAAGGAGCATTGAAGATTTATCACAAACCCGTCACCCTAGGTATGATCTGTTCGTTACGGGCACAGCAACTGTAAAAGCCCTTCTAAGACAAATGATACTTTTCGAAACTAGACAATCGCTGCAGTCGGCCTGACACGTGCTTCTCTCTGGGACTTTCTTATTCACGTAACAGAATTACATTACGCAACGTTCGATGTTATCTGCATATAAAAGGGTGCTCTATCAGGAATGAGTGCTTCGATTTCGTGACTTTCTCGGATTCAAAAACGGAGAGACGACGCTGTTGCAAGTGAAGTAGCCAGCTGTGACACTTATATTCTTTCTTCTAACAAATATTAGACTTTTTTCCAGGATGTTTCGTGATTTCAAAGCGTGTGATTAGACAGGAATCTAATTACTGCGAGTGAAGTGAGCAGCAATGACATACAAAGGAGTCTAGGAAAGTTTCGCAATACGGCTTAATTTATTTAATTTTTTCTAAGTAATTTCCGCCGCTTTGAATACACCACTCCATCCTCCGATACCAATCCTTAAACCAGTTCTCCCAAGTTAACTGTTGTCCCAAGCACTCAGCAGCTCCTCTTCACTTGAAAACTGCACTGCTTCCAGCTTCATTTTCACGTTACGAAAACAGTGGAGTCACAAAGTGCATGGTCCAAACGAAATTTGAGCCACTTCGTTTGTAGCACGCCAGGTGGAATAGTTTTGTCGTGGCTGCCTCGCAGTATTTTAAAGGAATACGTGGACAGGTGGTACCGACTGCACGTAACCTCACTACATTGAAACCGACTTCTCGACCAAATACTAGCAGCAGCATCCAGAGGGACGGAGAGTATGTCGTGTGCCTGCTAGCATCCATTTGCAGACGGCTTCAAGGAAGAACGCAACAAAAAGTCGATGCCATCTTGTTCTTCCACGGACAAAAGCAGTGGGTTTTTAATAACTTACATTACAGGAACATGTAGACGAGAATAGGTTTTCACACAATGCGCCTATTTTGCAATTTTGTAACATTCTTTAAAAACTTTTCTCTGTAATACCCCATTGAATGAATGCCTCAACAAGGAATGCTTACAAAACTGAAGTTACTGTGTAGCGTGTTCAAAGTGCGAATGGTGTGCTTATTGTTAGCAAAAACTTTATACGAACTGATTGCGCAATGCAACTCCCAATACCATTAAAGAAATACAGTCACTGCAAAATACGCTCAGCCCCCTTACGCACTGAATCCTCTGGCCCTGTTCAAAACTGCAAACTTTGGTCCCTGTGCACATTAAAAAAAAAAATTTACCTCGACAGCAGCAACAGTGCATCGCTATATATTCTGTTCTCTCATGAAGAAGAATAAAATACAAGGGTAAGTCAATTTTTATTCGCAATTTAGCTATTTTTGTTTATTTTGGTAGTACTGTCGTTTTACGTTTCTGACGCATGCTTTGCTTTTTATCTTTGCAATTTTCACGCTGCTAGGTTAGTTTCGTTATCGCTGCCGTGCTGTTAATCGTGGCGGCTCCGCTGTCTATTCGCTCCAAGGAAGAGCGACGTTCAGTGATCCGCTTTCTGTGGTCGGAAGGCGCATCAGGGGCCGAAATTCATCGAAGACTTACGGCACAGTACTGGAACAGTGTTCTGCAGAGCGGAGTCTCTGCAAATGGATTGAAAAATTCCGAAGTGGTCGCACAAGTGTTACGAACGATGAAGGAGCCGGACGTCCGTTTACCACCACAAATGAAGAAACCATTCACATGACACGATTCTCTTAGACGATTAACTGTGGACCAAGTGGCACGTCGTCTGCATATTAGTCACGGTTCTGCCTACGAAATCATCCAGACTGACTTGGGTTTCATAAAGTTTGTGCAACATGGGTCCCAAAACAACTCACACAGTTGATAAACAAACGCGCTCGGACATCTCCAAAACGCGTTTGGATCGCTATGGTAACGAAGGGGACAACTTCTTAGACGGGATCATTACGGGCGACGAAACATGGATCCACCATTACGAGCCGGACAGTAAACGGTATGCAATAGAAACATCCAAGTAGTAGTTAAAGACCTAACCGTCCGCAGGAAAACTGATGCTGACGGTTTTTTTGGAACGTACGAGGTCCAATACTGGAACACTGTGGGGAAAGTGTACGTTGAAGTGAGATGCTTACTGCCAGGCTAAAGCCTGCAGTTCGAAGCAAACGCCGAGGATTGCTGTCAGGTGGTGTTCCGTTGTTGCACGACAATGGCCGTCCGCAACCTGCTGCTGAAACGCTCCAGAAATTAAAATTTTAAGTGCTGGATCATCCGATCCCCTTTTATCTCTTGTTTGGCCCACACTAACAAGCATTAAGGGACCGTCGGTGTGCCTCGAACGGAGGAGTGAAAGAAGTTCGCAGCTCTACTGAGAACCGTCTTTTATGAGGGCATCAGGAGGCTTGTGCAGTGATGGACCAAGTGCGTTGACACGAACGGAGACTATGTCGAAAAATGTTCTAGTAAGTTTCCCATTTGATTACAATAAAATTTAATAACTACTTGGCGGATAATTGACTTACCCTCGTATTTAACATCTTCACCTTGCTTTCGAGAAGACTTCTGCCTCCACATCTACGTTTCCAATAATACATGCGTTCTTAATTCCTACATTATAATCTAACACTCGGTGGCTTTACAGAGCACGCCACAAAAACTGCCTACTTCCTCTCTCACACAGACTGCGCACTCTTACTGCAACACTACAATCTCAGACCAGAAGCAGTATCTTTGGCTCGGCAATCGTGCAAAGTCAGCGATCCCCTTTATAGACCCGTCAGACACATAACATCGTTTATAATACAATAGTTTCATTTTAGTGTACGTTAGTACCATTACAATATTCGAGCGCCACATGTAAATGTACCCCAGTATACTCGTTTCCATTTTAGTGCGAGGTAATTGAAATACCTTATTAAAAGGTTAACAAACAGTCAATTTGGAGACAATTAGTGTAATCTTCATGTTTTGAGTGTAAAATTTCCTTCAGCAGATTTTGATGGGTACAGCAAAACAGTGAATTTGAGAAACAAGTTGGACCTGGTTTCAAATGTGAACACGGGAGAGATGGGGCCGTGTGCAGCCTGTGCTGGTCTTCAGCTTCCTTGATGTCACAGGAACTCCCACTCGAACATGGGCTCTAAAATGGATTCCTTAACAGCTATGAACATGATCTCCTCTATGGTGAAGAGTATCTCTTCTCCCGTAGCTTATATGGTATGCGTTTCAGAGGCTATGTTTAGCAGACTTCTTTTGTCTCTGCCATATTCCTGAACACTGACCATTCATCCTGGGTGTCCAGCGAAGGGCTCCCTTATTTCAAAACTGTATATCTGGAGAGCTGAGATCGAAGAACGAGTGCAAAAAGAGGTACTGTGGCGTTCGCTGTGTTATTCAGTGGTTTGGTATTTAACTAATTTGTAAATGGAAATGATGATCTTCTTTCATTTCAGTGAGTAATTACTAAATATTTTTTCTCCAGGCTAAAGATTTGGTCAAGTTGCTAAAAAACTCAAAGTTAACGTTGTGTTAAAGTGTTGTCTGTAAGTAGTGTGTCACTAAATCATAGTTCCTACAACAGATTCTATAAAACTATTATGATGGAAACAGTTATCTTCAGCAAAATTATCATTAAAACCACCGAATATCAGCCGCGCACAACACTGACGTATGTTACCTGAAACAATATTCTTCGCAGCTCGTGCGTCATTAATTTCGGCTCCATATATCAGCGAGAAAAGTCTGTTATATGGATCGTGCTATGAGCACTGTTTTTAAAGAACCAATCTGATTGGAATTATTTTTATTAAAATGAGTTCGGAACCACCGGTGCACATTTATTTTTACACATTTTTATTACCTTCGGCATTTATGTCTGCAAAGTTGCGTAATGTGAATTTGCCGCTGAGAAAATTAAGATGGCGGCAGACAATTGATAGACTTTCTATTGTTAGATCAAATTTCCTTTTAACAGGATAAGTATTTGAAATGCTTATTATACTTTACCTTCATATTCTGCACTATTTAGACTAATTTTCACCGAGCAAATCTTTGATGCTTTCGTAAGAAACAGATGTAAAAGCGATGCAAATCGCTATCAACGGCTGCGCTCCTTGCAGCAGAAAGAAATAATTAATACAGATAATGCTTATTGAGAGAGGAATAATTATTCACTCATTTGTATAATAATGAACTCTATTCTCAATTAATAATTAACAAATAATTACCATTTCTTAACAGACCTCAGTTTGATATACGTCTTGCGTCCCCAACCTACAAAAGCCAACCAACAGAAGGTAAAGACAAATGAAGACAAACGCAGATCATTAAAGGAATTTACAATGATTGTTGTCTTCGTGTGATACACATAGATATGTCCAATAACATAATAAAATATTATATAAGTAATTAATATTTATCGTCGTTTTATTTCACTGTTTTTTCATGTCGGATGTATAATGTTCATAACTGTTAGCTGCATAATTTCCTTTCGTCGCACTGTAGCTAAACTTATCTCGTGGATGTTACAGTACGTTCATTGTGAAAGCCGTAGGAATTCTCCACAGAAGCTGTGCAACACTTGTGAAATACTTGGAGAAGCAGCTAACAGATGGCGCTGGAGACCGTGCAGCTCGTGCATAATCTAAATCGTCCTCTCTGCAGGCAGGCTTTGCAGTCGCGCCGGAGTACGGAGGTGGCGCAAGCGAACAGTCAAATTTGCCCTGTAGTGTGTCAACACGCCACACAGATCGGCGATGCGGGCTCGCCGAGTGTGGTGGAATGGCTGACGAGGAGTGAGACGGTCGGAGATTCAGGCCAGTCCGTACCTGTGCTGTACTCAGCACAGTGAGCCTGTCTGAAGTATTCATTTAGAAAGCGAGATAGCTGTCTGGTGCGGTGATACAGATCCTCCGACGCCATCTGTGGGGCCACAAATTGTTCCAAAATTGCAAAACGCTGACCGTTTCTCGCACGACTAACGCCTCTGCTGCTTACTCCAGCTCGACAGCGACTTTGCGGGAATGCAGCAGTTTTGGCTCACGTAAATGAAGGTGTTTATTCACGTGGAAGTGAGCATCGTCTACGAACAAGAAGTAGCCAATAATATCAAACCCTCCACTGTCGGTCGTTGTGGACATCTGGTTCGCAAAGTCGGCTGGTACAGGTGTGGTCTAGTGGCTTTGGATTTCTACCGACACGCGTGTAGGCAACGTCTCACTATTGTCTGCTACCTACAACGCTTGAAACCATTATCTTGGATTTTGCTGACTAATTCCAGAAACGGTGGCGCCATTTTCAGGAGTAACAGCAGTTTGCCTGAGGCCGACATTCCACGTCTTAAATTCTCCTCTAGATCGTCAGCTACGCTGCCCTTCCGTTGGAATTTGGCGAATAGCTTACGGATCGTTTGCGAATTGGGGCTTTCCGGAACATTCCATCGCGCTTCAGAACTGCGCCTCGTTGCGGTACGACTGTGTTCTCACCCCCCCCCCCCCCCTGGAGAATCATTACACTGGATAAAATGACTTCAGAAATCAGCGAATAGCGAATATAATACTTCGTCAGAATCAATTATAAAAAAATAATTATGTAGCAATATAGGTTGTAATGTATTTGAAACACATTTTATTAAAACAATAATAGTGGCAAATAGCTTACTACTTAAACCAATAAATATCATTTAACTTAAAATAGGAGTCTTATTATTTATTAACACATTTTTACACTAAACTCCAAAACAGTTATCAAAACTATTTTAAGCAATACCAAATTTTACCAATTTGCCGCTAGAGGACTTCAAACACTCCAAGCCTTATTTCACCCCCCCCCCCCCTTTGACTTCTAGAATAACCCCTGGTTGAATACCTCGTTTCAGCCTCTTCTTTCTGTACTGTAACATCCATTCAGTTTCAGCGGTGGAACCGCAGAACACCAAATCGCCAGAAGTGCTAGGATACGGAAAGAGAGACCGACAGTGGCGCTCCGAGTGGCCTGGCAGTGAACTTCGACTTCGGGGAGACCATCTGCAGTGTTTCTTTGCGAAATATGAGCACTAGATGTTGATATTTCTCATTTATACTTCATGGAGGGGTCTGGTTGTCTGGTGGGAAAACGTATTTATTTGCAAAGCCAAGTATTGCGATTTCGACCGTGTGGCTGTTATCAAGTGGAAATTTTATTTTAGCCATGTTGGATAAAATTCAACTAAATGGAATTTATCTTCCTGGTTACAACTTTGTGTATTGCGCTCTTCAATTTGCAGTGTAAATATGTCGCTCGCATTCTACTTTATTTTTACTTTCATCCCTGACAGGAGTTACCGTAAACGATTCCATATTTGCTTTTGTTTCATACGAAACATAAGCTGGTTCCGTCTTAAGGTGTCCTGCGGACTCCATGTCTATTTGTTACTGCTCACAAATCTGCGTGCGAACTGCCCGATTTAAGTGCACTGTAAGTATCTTTATGGTATTCCTTGTCAATATTGTTTCCTTCCGTTTGTCGTACTCTCGCATTCAATGGAGCCACCGACTTTGTCAGACTTCTGCTAAAACGTATTGTTTGTAGTACGTGTTACGCAGTACTACGAATGCGAGAAGAATGCAGTCAGAATACGAAAAACATATATTTTATATGTAATTCAAAGAGTGCAATATACACGAAAAGCCGTAATCAGAAGTCCAATGTCTGTTTCTGTTAACTAGGAAGCGAAAAGAAACACGGAACACGAAAGTCAGCCAGTATTACAGCGAAATAACGGACTGAAATACGTGCAGCGCTCCCAAGTGGAGTGGCACCAAACCAACGTGAAGTGGCTGCATGAGTTGCGACCGTACTCGAACGGCTGCCGCAGAGGTGGTTGCTTCTCTAAACTGCGTCCCGTACGAGCAGAGCAGTCGCTTCTCTACCTCTCGTTACTCGTACGTCAGGTGCCTGGGCTATGCACGGCTCTGTACAGAGAGAACAGATCAATGTAGTCACAGGGTGGAGCTTTCATGATCCGCCGCGAATAGTCATCTAGTCAGTCACGCGTTGGTTACAGTTGCGAGTTAATAAAATACAAAGAAGTTTGGAAAAAGATGAATGAATAACTTAATAAGAAGGATTCTAGTCCAACGTCTCCATTATTGATGCACACGACAGAGAAATAAGTCGAATACTGTTTATTCAAGAAAGAGCATCTCAAAAAGGATGTGGTCTTACGATATTCAGTTAGAGTACAGATAAAGAATACACTTATCAGGTTACAAAAATGGTAGCAAAGTTCACATACTAAAGTCATCAAAGATAAAATGAAGCCCATTTCGTGAACACAATATCGTACAAGATACGAGGACTTAGTACCCCGTACTCTCCCAGTATCCTGAGTTCTGTAAATCAAGTGGAAAATGTTATGAGGCCTACTGTGTAACACATTCAGACCTATCTAAAGTTAGAGTATTGCAACGGCTGTGCGACTGAATCGCGCACGTTACTCCAGACTCGTTCGCCTCCTTGCAGAACTCTTTGAATCGTTCACTGGAACTCGTCACCCGAAAAGTCGCAGTCTCCACTTGACTCCCGTACTGTTCAGCTTCAGTGTGCTTTCCCATTGGCTGAAGGCCGTCCTCGTCAAAACTACAAAGTCTATAAACTCTGATTCAAGTGTACCACAATAATATTTAAATAAATAAATATCATAAACATAGATCACGGGCTGACAATAAATATAAGTAAGTTAGTTCATAAATAAATCAGATAGCATTATTGCGCAACTGAGCCCACGATAAATAACATGACAATCGCTAAATATCATTTAAACAATTACGTCTGCCTTCTTCACAGAAGCATCTTTAGGTGCTCTTTTTAATTGTCTGGTCCGCAAACACGTGCAATTGACCCATTTAAAATTGGCATACTTTTTAATAGCACTTGCGATCGGTATTTAAATAAAGTTAGTGCAAAATAGTAAACTGTTCATTAAAAAATACACAAGTATGACAATAGTGAGATATTTATGCTGTACTCATTTGCTGTGTAACTGAAGCAAATACGATGTTATGACAAACATTTGCATTATGAAATATGTATAAAAGAGGTCGTAAATCAGTAAATAAAATATACAGATTGGTAGCTTGCAGGTGTGATAGCTATAGTGCAATGCTGTCGTCAGAACGTTTGTGGAAATCGCATGAAACGATTTAAACTCGTTAATCCAGAAGTTCATTGTGTACATGTTTATTCGCTGTGAAATACTAACTTCTGCAGTTTTAAAGATATCAGCATGATAAGTCACGGTTGCAAAATACTAACACGAATTCTTTACAGATGAATGGAAAAACTAGTAGAAGCCGACCTCGGAAAGATCAGTTCGGATTCCGTAGAAATGTTGGAACACGTGAGGCAATACTGACCCTACGACTTTATCTTAGAAGCTAGATTAAGGAAGGGCAAACCTACGTTTCTAGTATTTGTAGACTTAGAGAAAGCTTTTGACAATGCTGACTGGAATACTCTCTTTCAAATTCTGATGGTGGCAGGGGTAAAGTACAGGGAGCGAAAGGCTATTTACAATTTGTACAGAAACCAGATGGCAGATATAAGAATCGAGGGGCATGAAAGGGAAGCAGTGGTTGGGAAGGGAGTCAGGCAGGGTTGTAGCCGATCTTAGTGAATAGGTACAAGCAGTAAAGGAAATGAAAAGAAAATTGGAACAGGAATTAAAATCCAGGGAGAAGGAATAAACACCTTGAGATCTGACGATTACATTGTAATTCTGTGAGACTACAAAGAACATGAAAGTGCAGTTGAATGGAATGGACGCTGTCTTGAAAGGAGGATATAAGATGAAAATCAACAAAAGCAAAACGAGGATAATGGAAAGATGTTGTTGTGGTCTTCAGTCCTGAGACTGGTTTGATACAGCTCTCCCTGCTACTCCATCCGGTACAAGCTTCATCTCCCAGTACCTACTGCAGCCTACATCCTTCTGAATCTGCTTAGTGTATTCATCTCTTGGTATCCCTCTGCGATTTTTACCCTCCACGCTTCCCTCCAATGCTAACTTTCTGATCCCTCGATGCCTCAAAACATGTCCTACCAACCGATTCCTTCTTCTACTCAAGTTGTGCCACAAACTCCTCTTCTCCCCAATCCTATTAAATAACTCCTCATTAGTTATGTGATCTACCCATCTAAGTTTCAGCATTCTTCTGTAACACCACATTTCGAAAGCTTCTATTCCCTTGTTGTCCAAACTATTTATTGTCTACGTTTCACTTTCATACATGGCTACACTCCATACAAATACTTTCAGAAACGACTTCCTGACACACAAATCTCTATACTCGATGTTAACAAATTTCACTTCTTCAGAAGCGCTTTCCTTGCCATTGCCAGTCTACTTTCTATATCCTCCCTATTTCGACCATCATCACTTATTTTGCTTCCTAAATAGCAAAACTCCTTTACTACTTTAAGTGTCTCATTTCCTAATCTAATTCCCTCAGCATCACCTGATTTAATTCGAGTACGTTCCATTATCCTCGTTCTGCTGTTGCTGATACTCATTTTATACCCTCCTTTCAAGACACTGTCCGTTCGTTAAACTGCTCTTCCAGGTCCTTTACTGTCTCTGACAGAATTACTATGCATGTATGTATGTGTGGTGTAATACTGACACAAAGTACCCCACACGACGGCGCCCGCTAAGTCTCGCTTCGAATGTATTATGCAGAAAGCAGAGGCGCGGGGAAAAGGTTCTTTTGTATTCGGACGCCGTCGCCGTCGCCGCCACCGCTAAACGGCAGAGAGAACGGGCGAGGCGGTTTCGTCAGCGAATTTCCCGCCCTGTCTCAGCGCTCGCGAATAGGCCGTGACGGAGCGGACCGCGCTTTGGTTTCTGCTGCGACCCTGTTTTACTTTGGCGAGTCGCGGCGCGTTAGACCGCGAATCGGCCACGCGGCGACCTGTCAGATACCACAAGTGACTGACAACCCGCGGCTTCCACAGTAACGAGCCACCAGTATCTGGCTACGGTTGCAGTCGCAGCTACAAGTCACAGGTGACAACTGAAAGTAGCGGCACAGTAACATTCCGTCACGCCAGAGTGCCAAACCTGTCGACAGACGTCGTAACAACCTCGCGTCTCGCGCTGTCGACGAACATCTTGAATCTTCACACTCGTCAGTCGTATATGTGGACAGATAAGTAGAGGAGCCAGGAGTTCGTGTGTGTGAATTATTACGGGACTTGACTGCTAAGGTCATCACTCCCGAAGTTTACAAACTACTTAACCAAAATTATACTAAGGACAAACACACACACCGATGTCCGAGGAAGGACACGAACCTCCGCCGGGACCAGCCAGACAGTGCATGACTGCAGCGCCTCAGACCGCTCGGCTAATCCCGCGCGGCAGCAGTTAAACTGGGAACTGCTTCTGGAAAAAGGCTATTACGGAACATACACTGTGTTCGAACATTAACTGGCCATCTAAATTGCTACACCACGAAGATGACGTGCTACAGACGCGGAATTTGACAGGAAGAAGATGCTGTGATAGGTACATGATTAACTTTCAGAGCATTCACGCAAGGTTGGCGCCTGTGGCGAACCTACAACGGGCTGACGTGAGGGAAGTTGCCAACAAATTTCTCATACACAAACAGAGGTCGACCGTCGATGCCTGGTGAAACGTTGTTGTGGACTTTGATAAAGGTCCGATTCTAGCCTATCGCGATTGCGGTTTATCGTATCGCGACATAGATACTCGCGTTGGTCGATCTCCAATGACTGTTAGCAGAATGTCGAATCCGTGGGTTCAGGAGGATAATACGGAACGCCGTGCTGGATCCCAGCTAACATTCGAGAAGACAGGCATCTTATCCGCACGGCTGTAACGGATCGTGCAGCCACGTCTCGATCCCTGAGTCAACAGATGGGGACGTTTGCAAGACGACAACCATCTGCACGAACAGTTAGACGACGTCTGCAGCAGCACGGACTATCAGCTCGGAGACCGTGGCTGCGGTTACCCTTGACGCTGCATCACAGACAGGAGCGCCTGCGATGGTGTACTCGACGACGAACCTGGGTGCACGAATGGCAAAACGTCATTTTTTCGAACGAATCCAGGTTCTGTTTACAACATCACGATGGTCGCATCCGTGTTTGGCGACATCGCGGTGTAAGCACATTCGAAGCGTGTATTCGTCTTCGCCATACTGGCGTATCACCCGGCATGATGGTATGGGGTGCCATTGGTTACACGTCTCGGTCACCTCTTGTTCGCATTGACGGCACCTTGAACAGTGGACGTTACATTTGAGATGTTACGGCCCGTGGCTCTGCCCTTCATTCGATCCCTGCGAAACCCTACTTTTGAGCAGGATAATGGACGACCGCATGTTGCAGGTCCTGTACGGTCCTTTCTGGATAGAGAAAATGTTCGACTGCTGCCCTGGCCAGCACATTCTCCAGATCTCTCACCAACTGAAAACGTCTGGTCAATGGTGGCCGAGCAACTGGCTCGTCAGAATACGCCAGTCACTACTCTTGATGAACTGTGGTATCTTGTTGAAGCTGCACGGGCAGCTGTACCTGTACACGCCATCCGAGCTCTGTTTGACTCAATGCCCAGGCTTATAGAGGCCTTTATTATGGCCAGAGGTGGTTGTTCTGGGTACTGATTTCTCAGGATCTATGCACCCAAATCGCGTGAAAATTTAATCACATGTCAGTTTGAATTTAATATACTTGTCCAATGAATACCCGTTTATCGCCTGCATTTCTTCTTGGTATAGCAATTTTAATGGCCAGTAGTGTACATCCAAGAAAACGGTATTCAGCGCCAATTCACAAAATCTTATTCTTGTGCAACAGACTGACGTTCTATTCACATGAAGTAATGAGTTTATCGACAGGGATTTCAGATCAGTTCTGGTTCTCCACCGTTCCTGACAGAAAAATCCCGCGCCTGTGGAGCAGCACTTCTAGTGCGACCGGATCCGTGGTTTCCTGCCAGAGGGGTCCGCAGCACGGAGTAGTAGGCGAAAAGCTACCGAGAGTGAAACGAAAGCGTCGCCGACCCTCTGCTGCCGCCGGTGTGCGAAATCTGCTTAGGGGAGACTTCGTCTGCTGCCAGATGATGCCGCCGTGCATCGTCTAGTAAAGTCATCAGATCAAAACCAATTGCAAAATGACGTAGAGAGAAATCTGTACGGTTCGAAAAGTGGAAATTGAACGTAAATAATGTAAAGTGGATGGTCATCCACGTGAGTACTAAAAGGAATCCACTAAAGCTCGGTTTCACGGCAAATCGCACCGATTCAAAGGTATCTAATTCAACTAAATACGTAGGAATTACGAGGAACCTAAATTGGAACGATCGCATAGATAATGTAGAAATGTCAAACCGAAGTCTGCTCTTGAGCAGAAGATGCGACTGATGAGCTAGAGAGACTGCCCACTCCACTTTCGCGAACTAGGGTTCAAAAAATGGCTCCGAGCACTATGGGACCTAACATCTATGGTCATCAGTCCCCTAGAACTTAGAACTACTTAAATCTAACCAACCTAAGGACACCACACAACACCCAGCCATCACGAGGCAGAGAAACGCGACATGGGGGACAGAGTGCCCGGGCGTGACAGGAACTGGGGCGGCGGTCACTGGAACGAAGCCGTCCTTCGTCTACATTTGGACAAATGAAGAGGGGACAGCCCGCAAGGACGAATGCAAGTGTTGCTTTCTCCCGCGCGCTGCTCCAGGGTGGAATGGCAGGCAGTGTGACGTCATCATTTTGATCTGTTTTCCGTCATCTTCTTTCAGTTGCTTCAAATTCGTGCATGCAGCTAAATGAAGGCGGTTCATTTGTTGCCATAAGGGTTTCGCTCCATTTATTTGGGAAGCGTCATCAGTGGCCTGAAATTCAGGTTACTTCTTATACATACAATAAACGCATTATGTGGTAGATTTAATCTGCTGATACATTACCTTTGTTTTTTCTTGTTTTTTAGGTTACAAGCAACTTTCGTAGCACAACTTCCATATTGTGAATGTATCTTTCGTGTTACTTAGTATTTGCTGGTCTTCATACTCCAGCAGAGACAGCGAAGGGCTTGGAAGAGCAGTTGAACGGAATGGATGGTGTCTTGGGAGGAGGATATAAGATCAATATCAACAAAAGCAAAACGAGTATAATGGAATGAAGTCGAATTAATTCGGGTGGTCCTGAGGGAATTAGATTAGGAAATTAGACGTTTAAAGTAGTAAAGGACTCCGTCTTCAGGCCACAGGTGGCCCATCGGGACCATCCGACCGCCGTGTCATCCTCAGGGGAGGATGGGGATAGGAGGGGCGTGTGGCCAGCACAGCGCTCTGCCGGTCGTTTCGGTGGTTTCCTCTGACCGGAGCTGCTACTAGGCGGTCGCGTGGCTCCTCAGTCCGCACCCCGAAGAATGGCGGCTGGGTGGTCACCCATCCAAGCGCCGGCCACGCCCGACAGCGCTTAACTTCGGTAATCTCACGGGAACCGGTGTATCCAGTGCGGCAATGCCGTTGCCAAGGTAGTAAAGGAGTTCTGCTATTTGGGGAGCAAAATAACTGATGATGGTCGAAGTAGGGAGGATATAAAATGTAGACTGACAATGGCAAGGAAAGCGTTTCTGAAGAACAGAAATTTGTTAACATCGAGTATAGATTTATATATCAGGAAGTCCTTTCTGAAAGTATTTGTATGGAGTGTAGCCATGTATGGAAGTGAAACGTGCAAGATGAATAGTTCGGACAAGAAGAGAATAGAAGCTTTCGAAATGTGGTGCTACAGAAGAATGCTGAAGATTAGATGGATAGATCACGTAACTAATCAGGTGGTATTGAATAGAATTGGGGAGACGAGGAGTTTGTGGTACAACTTGACTAGAAGAAGGGATCGGTTGGTAGGACATGTTGTGAGGCATCAAGGGATCACCAATTTAGTATTGGAGGACAGCGTGGAGGGTAAAAATTGTAGAGGGAGATGAAGAGATGAATACACTAAGCAGATTCAGAAGGATGTAGGCTGCAGTAGGTACTGGGAGATAAAGAAGCTTGCGCAGGGTAGAGTAGCATGGAGAGCTGCATCAAACCAGTCTCAGGACTGAAGACCACAACAAAAACATACTCCAGTTAACCGAGTCTGGCGTTGTTTATACACATGTCACATCAGATGTTTTACTTTCACTGCCGTTTGGCGATCAACATTTTGTATTCTCGGTGTGTAATGTTGCCAACTGTTCTTTTGTCTTTTGTTTCTGTTGTGTTTGGTGTTTTTCATTTGGTGTATGGGCGTGTGTGGTGGTGGGGGGATTCCACGAACCCTCTACCAGGCACTTTAAACGTTCACACACACGTGTCGATTGACTGAAAATCTAGTTCAGACACCTATGAACATAACAAAGCAATTGCAATCCGTATTCTAAAAACGAAATCGCACTGTATTGTACTGTATGGCCATTTGTTAAGATTCTCAGCAACACATATTTCTCACTGGTACAAACATTTGAAGCCTAAGGAAGAACGAACGTAAGCGATACTTACTACAGACTACTTTGCCGGGATGACGTTTTCTCTTTGCTCAAGCCAGCCAATTACTAACCCAACTTCTGTTCACCGTGTAACATATTGCGAAGAGTTGAAATTTTAACAGAATCATTCCGCGTAACATTTTGTCGGTTGCTAACATTAGTCCTGACGAGTAGATGCCACTAAGAGGCGCAAACGTATAAATTGTGCTGCAGTGTGCGGTTCACCTGAACATAGAAACCAGGTACCAGGAAACTCTCGGCTCCTTACACAATCGACACTTCCATTTGAAAAAAGGGTGTTTTTTTTTCACGCATCTGGACGTTTACGGCGTCTTACCTCTTGAACTTGTAGAACGATATGATTTTGCACGTACATTCGATGTAGATACTTCCTGCAAAGCGGTGTTGCCAATACAGCTTGTAATAAAGAAGCAATAAATGAGAACGTCATACCTCATTCTGAAATCGGAGTACGTGAAGAGCGAAAATGTAGTAATCGGTAAACTTGTTTTCTTTTCATCATTTTGTGGGACTTCTCAGGGAGAAAGTCACTTAAATGGCTGGAGTGTTTGTCTGGAAGTAGCTCACCGCTCTCGTGCTGCTGGACATTGTCTCGATAAACTTCAGTCGTTTCAAAGAAAATGCCGTTTTTGCATGCTGCACATCGAAATTATTATTTATGGGTGCATGAGTAAAAATAAAAATTTCGGTGTGCAGCATGCAAAAAAGACATTTTCTTTGAAACGAGTGCAGTTCATATAGAGCTGCTGCGAAAATTGCCACTACAAAAAACGACTAGGTAATTTGGGCGTAGCGAGCCACACAGCTTCTGACTGTACCACCTCTCTTACTGGGTTGCGCCTTTAACGTGAGATGACACCACATCTTAATGAGTAGACTATGGTAGCACTTGAAATTTTTAAAATCGCCCTGTATATGTGGGGGGGGGGGGGGGGGGGGGGAGGAGGTCCTAGAGCTGCTGCTGCATCCCACATCTTAGTCTTCGTAATAACCCGACACATTTTGTCTCTCTTCGAGGTTAAATCCCTGTTGGGCATTCTGCGTTCTGTCCTCTGGATCCATTCAACTTTCCTCTGCGCCTTGGGTTTGTCGATCTACAGTCACACACAATTTTCGGTATTCTTTCATATGACGAAAACATAAAACTTGTCTGCTTTCTATTCCATCAATTACAGTATCTTTATTAGTGTGTTGTTTGCCGCAACTCACTTGCTGTGTGTTCCAACCGGGACGCTCGTTTCAGAAAGGCCCCTCCGCCAACAGCTTCAGTCTATTCGCTGTTCTCCGATAATCATCCAGCACTCCGAATCGTTGATGCTAATTCGATTTACATTTTCGGTTTTATCGGTGCTTCACAGGAAAGAAGCGAAACGCGAAAGGTACACTTCAAACAGCCTTTGATTTAGCTGCACAAGGCGACGGACAATATCCAAAAACATAGAAGCAAGTGAGGCGACGACGAAAAACATGTACAATTAGACCATGCAATCATCATCATTTAAGACTGGTTATGCCTTTCAGCGTTCAGTCTGGAGTATAGCCCCCTTATAAAATTCCTCCATGATCCCCTATTCAGTGCTAACATTGGTGCCTCTTCTGATGTTAAGCCTATTACTTCTAAATCATTCTTAACCGAATCCAGGTACCTTCTCCTTGGTCTGCCCCGACTCCTCCTACCCTCTACTGCTGAACCCACGAGTCTCTTGGGTAACCTTGCTTCTCCCATGCGTGTAACACGACCCCACCATCTGAGCCTGTTCGCCCTGACTGCTACATCTATAGAGTTCATTCCCAGTTTTTCTTTGAGTTCCCCATGGTAGACACCCTCCTGCCATTGTTCCCATCTACTAGTACCTGCAATCATCCTAGCTACTTTCATATCCGTAACCTCAACCTTGTTGATAAGGTAACCTGAATCCACCCAGCTTCACTGCATTAGCTTTGCTACACCTCGCTTCCAGTTCTTTCACTATGTTGCCATCCTGTGAGAATATGCATCCTAAGTACTTGAAACCGCCCACCTGTTCTTTGTTCCTCCTATTTGGCACTCAATCCGTTTATATTTCTTTCCCACTGACATTACTTTCGTTTTGGAGATGCTAATCTTCATACCATAGTCCTTACATTTCTGATGTAGTTCTGAAATATTACTTTGCAGACTTTCAATCGACTCTGCCATCACAACTAAGTCATCCGCATATGCAAGACTGCTTATTTTGTGTTCACATATCTTAATCTCACCCAGCCAGTCTATTGTTTTCAACATATGATCCATAAATAATATGAACAACAGTGGAGACAGGTTGCAGCCTTTTCTTACCCCTGAAACTGCTGTGGACTGTGAATTCAATTTACCATCAACTCTAACTGCTGCCTAAAGACCTTTAATTGCTTCCAGAAGTTTGACTCCTATTCCATAATCTCGTAGAACAGACAATAACTTCCTCCTAGGAACCCGGTCATACGCCTTTTCTAGATCTATAAAGCATAGATATAATTCCCTGTTCCACTCATAACACTTCTCCATTATTTGCCGTAAGCTAAAGATTTGGTCCTGACAACCTCTAAGAGGCCTAAACCCACACTGATTTTCATCCAATTGGTCCTCAACTAATACTCGCACTTTCCTTTCAACAATACCTGAGAAGATTTTACCCACAACGCTGATTAAAGAGATACCTGTGTAGTTGTTACAATCTTTTCTGTTTCCATGTTTAAAGATTGGTGTGGTTACTGCTTTTGTCCAGTCTGATGGAACCTGCCCCAACCCACAGGCCATTTCAATTATCCCGTGTAGCCATTTAAGAACTTACATTGCACTGTATTTGATGAGTTCCGACTTAATTTCATCCACCCCAGCTGCTTTATTGCACTGCAATCCATTGACCATGTTCTCCACTTCCTCAACTGTGATCGTATTTCCATCATTCGTATCCCATTCTACCTCGAAATCTGAAACATTACTGATTTTATTTTCGCGTACATTGAGCAACTCTTCAAAATATTCCCTCCATCTGCCCAAGGCATCCACAGGATTCACCAGCAGTTTTCCTGACCTGTCGAAAATACTTGTCATTTCCTCCTTACCTCCTTTTCGAAGACTGCTAATTACACTCCAGAATGGTTTTCCAGCAGGTTGACCCAATGTCTCCAACCTGTTTCCAAAGTCTTTCCAAGATTTCTTCGTGGATGCTGCAATTATGTTTGGCTTTGTTTCTTTCATCAATATAACTTTCTCTGTCTACCTGAGTTCTAGTATGTAACAATTTTTGATACGCCTTCTTTTTCCTTTTACAGGCTGCCTTGACTGTCATTCCACCAAGCTGTTTGCTTCATCCTACTTTTACAAACTACTGTTCCAAGACATTCTTTAGCCACTTCTAGTACTGTGTCCCTGTACCTTGTCCATTCCTTGTCCAATAACTGTAATTGACTACATTCAACTACCTGGTAACTTTCTGAGATCGCTGTTATGTACTTGTGCCTGATTTCCTTATCCTGAAGTTTCTCCACTCTTATCGTCCTACATATGGACCTGACCACCTGCACTTTTGGCCACACAATCCCAATTTCAGTGCAGATTAAATAATGATCAGTGTCATCAAAGAATCCCCTGAATACACGTGTGTCCCTCACAGCCTTCCTGAATTCCTGATCTGTTGTTATAGTCAATGACAGATATGGTTCCCCTGCCTTACCAAGTGTACCGGTGAATATTCTTATGTTTAAAAAAAGAAGTTTGTGATTACTAAGCCCATACTGGCACAGAAATCCAAGAGTTGTTTCCCGTTCCTGTTGGCCTCCATATCCTCTCCAAATTTACCCATAACCTTTTCATACCCTTCTGTTCGATTTCCAATCCTGGCGTTAAAGTCACCCATGAGCAGAACACTGGCCTTGTCCTTTACTCTGACAACTACATCACTGAGTGCCTCATAAAAACTATCCATCTTCTCTTGATCTGTCCCTTCATAACGCGAATATACTGACTCAATCCTAATTTTCTTGCTAGACACTGCCAAATCTATCCACATCAGTCGTTCGTTTACATACCTTACTGCAACTATGCTGGGTTGCATTTCTTTCCTGATGTAAAGCCCTACACCCCATTGTGCTATTCCTGCTTTGACTCCTGACAGGTAGACCTTGTATTCTCCCACTTCCTCTTCTTTCTCACCCCTTACCCGAATGTCACTAACAGCTAAAACGTCCAGCCCCATCTTACTTGCAGCCTCTGCCAGCTCTACGTTCTTCCCAGGGTAGCCCCCATTGATATTAATAGCTCCCCATCTCATTACCATTTGTTTGCTAAGTCGTATCTTAGGAGTCCCTGGTTTGTCAGTTAGAGGTGGGACTCCGTCACCTCCAAAGGACCGAGGCATTTTGCTCTGATTGTTGCCAGCATCATATTTAAAGTACTGGGGAAGCAGGTTGCTAGCCTTACTTGCCCCGAGTCCCATTGAATTTTACCCCTAACGGTTGAGGGACTAACCGTTGGATTTGGTAGTCTTTGCCGTATGAGCACAAAGGTGACCACGGCTCAGAATATGTCCGAGATGCCCAGCCTTATTCTGAAGTAACTGGTATCCCGACTGTCGGTGCCACTTGCTTGGCCACTCATACGTTGCCCGTGGTTTATGAACTAGGACATGACTGCAGGAACACACACCATGAACCACAAATGCAATACGATTTTAAAACTGTGACGAATCGCGACTAGAAATAGCTGTTGTAGCGAAAAGTAGCGTTCACAGAAGTCGCTGTTATCGCGGAGTGACAGTTTTAGCCCATCCCTGCAGAGGAACGTTTAGTCACGCGGTTTCTCTTGCGCGTGTTGACCGCCAACTGACGTCGGCTGACGTCACTGTTTTGCAACGGCCGCCTCTCTCTCTCTCTCTCTCTCTCTCTCTCTCTCTCTCTCTCTCTCTCTCTCTCTCTCTCCCCTCCCAGACCCAAAGCAAGTGCTGTGTGTACCTTGCGGAGACGAGATGATTTCGTAACGACCCCTCTCGCTCGCTATCTCTCAAGGCGCGCGCACACAATGCACCGCTTGGCAACACAGACGGCGGTTTTTCTTTTTTGAGGTCTCTTCTCAGAACGGTAGCTCAGGTGGGGACTCCGCTCCACTTCTTACGTTCTGACACAGCAGTGGCGGGGCGATTCGACGAAACTGCAACGCAAGCATAGCGTATATCACAGTTAATGGCGTGTCTGTTCCTCATAAAATGACATTAAAAAAAGTGTGTGGAACCTTATGGGACTAGACTGCTAACTTCATCAGTCCCTAAGCTTACACACTACTTAACCTAAATTATCCTAAGGACAAAACACACACACGAGGGAGGACTCGATCCTCCGCCGTAACCAGTCGCACAGTCCAGGACTGCAGCGCCTCAGACCGCTCGGCTAATCCCGCACGGTTAAAATGACCTTCCATCGCCATCCTTGGTGCTCTACTTCCTGTGTATATCAATGACCTTTCATCGTCAACATTACCAAATGCCAAGCTTCTTTCGTTTTCAGATGATACAAACATAGCAACATGCAGCAAATAAAGTATAAAGTGAATCACTTTAATATTCGGACACTATGATATGCTAACCTTGCAGCATCATAACTTTATTCGTAGCAAGACATATAACCAAGCATTATACTCCGTGATGTGTCTTGTACGTAATAGCACATCATTCAACTCACTCCACAATAAAATAAAGCTCACAATAGAACATGAAACAAATCAATCCATAAATTTCTTAGACCTCACAATTGTGAATGATAAACAAGAACGTAACTTGAACATTTAACGAAAACCTTACACTGACATCACAATACATGAATCTTCATACCACCTGAACACACATAAGTATGCTGCATTTAGATAAATATTGAACAGGGCACACACATTACCTTTAAAACCCAAAGTACTAACACAAGAAATAGATACATCAAAACAATTGCAGTTAATATCATCTAGAAAAATTCAGACCAACATCACTAGCAGAAACACTGAAAACTACCGACACAAAACAAATCTCAGGCACAGTATCACAAAAAATAGCTTACTTATTCAAAAAAAGCAATATTTTAATATCTTCCTCCACAAACAGCAAACTTCGATACCACTCACCTCACACAGTGAACACAAACAAGCCAATAACACAACACAGTGGGATATATAAATTACAATGTAACAGTTGCCCTGCATTTTACATAGGAAAAACTGGAAGAACCTTCCACACACGGTATGAAGAACACACCGACGCCTTTCGACTAAACCATTTTAGAAAATCTACAACAGCTGACCACGTGTATATTTATGAACACAGTCTCGACGACATCCACAACAGCCTGACTGTCCTTCACACAGGACACAACAGTAAAAAACTTAATCTACTACAACAGTTAGAAATAATGCTACACAAAGAAAAATATTCCGGAAACTTGTTGAATGAACAGAGTTCAGCAGCCACAATTTTTCTACACCTTTAAAAGTTTTTTTCTTGCGGAATCAAATCTGTAATAGTACAAACAGCTTACAACCTACAACATGGTGTCCAATAATTGTTTTAACAATACCTGTATATTAGTAATACTATATCATATTATCTTCTGTGAAACAACTAAATCGATTATATTTAGAAGTAGAACATCTGTATGAACGAGAATATTTGGCATGTTTACGTTGTGCTAATACAAAGTGCGAAAAAGTGACTATGTCTATATCCCAGTACGTACTGCAAAATTAAAGATGTGTATTGCACCTGAAGATGAGCCTCAAGGGCTCGAAATGCATGGTGCAGTAAATAAACCAACTTGTGACTGAAGGCGGTTTGTTCATTTTACGAAAGTAAAACAGTTGCGGACGATACACTGAAAAACAATGGATAAAATAAAGTAATAGCATAAACTTTATTAACGTAACTGTTTAAATACAACTCGGTCCTATATATTCGCGTTAGTTCAATATTCGGACACTTTGCAAAACTAATCATTTCAGGACAAGCTTTTGTGGAACATTAAATGTTTCAATATCTGGTCGGACAGCGAACGTGTTTTATCACTTCTTTCAAACGCTGCGGCATATTGCAAATGATCTTTTTTGAATATTCCGCATGTGGACTGTCCGAATCTTCTTTTAATCGACGATACTGGTGCCTTTCTAATACGTCGCTCCACTTCTCAATGGGGTTAAGATGTGGTGATTGAGGTGGGGTTGTAGGACTTTGGGGCAGTTGTACAACAAATACTTGTGCTCAACGCCAGCCTCAGGCTTCGCGTCGTTGTGCTGGTAAAACTTGAACGTGTTTGGTATCCCCACCGTCCCAGCACTTCCCCGCAAAGTGTTCTTAAGTGTGTTCAAATAGACACATTCGTCCGTAACATTGCCGATGAATGGCAAATGGCCCGGTCCAAATATCGATGTACAGCCCCAGACGAGAACGCTGCCACGACCACGGTTTACAGTCCGTTCAGTATTTGTTGACTGAATTCTTCGTCCTTCTTCCGCCACACCATGCTTCGTCCATCCCACCCAAAGACGTTAAATTTACTTCCGTCGGCAAAACTGCAGTCGTTCCACCGTATTCCACGCTTCGCAATAAACCCCCTGGCCAAAGTACAATATCTTGTTCCGGTTCTGTCCATTCACGTACTGTTGCTTCCCGGCCACTCTTCCATTGCAGCCGCTTTCATTGACGGCTCTTCGGTCTGTCCTTCCTCGCCAGCCTCGTTCAGCAGCTCACGTGATAATCCGGCTGCACTAAGTGGGGGATCCTCTTTCATTTTCCGTATTAGCTGCGCAGCGGTTTGTCCACATGATTTACCTTTAGCGTTGTGAAAAATCACAAGCTGTGTGTCGTACCTCAAAACTAGCGTTTGCTTTGCTTTGCTTGGCGTCAAGCCGTGTGGTCAGTCGACACACGCACACGCACACGCGTCTGACCGAAGCCCAGATATTACAGTAACGTGACCATCGAAGAGTGCTTTGTTTCACTCGTATTACTTAACGAGTGGTATGCTGTTATTTACTAGGCACCTGGCTTCATATAATGCGTGCATATATACACTACTGGCCATTAAAATTGCTACGCCAAGAACAAATGCAGGCAATAAACGGGTATTCATTCGACAAGTATATCATACTAGAACTGACATGTAATAACATTTTCACGCAATTTGGGTGCATAGATCCGGTAAAATCAGTACCCAGAACAACCACTTCTGGCCGCAATAACGGCCTCGATACGCCTGGGCATAGAGCAAAACAGACCTCGGATGACGTGTACAGGTACAGCTGCCCGTGCAGCTTCAACACGATACCTCAGGTCATCAAGAGTAGTGACTGGCGTATTCTGACAAGCCAGTTGCTCGGCCACCATTGACCGGACGTTTTCGATTGGTGAGACATCTGGAGAATGTGCTGGCCAGGGCAGGAGTCGGACATTTTCTGTGTCCAGAAAGGACCGTACAGGACCTACAACGTGCGGTCGTCCATTATCCTGTTGAAATGTAGGGTTTCGCAGGGATCTAATGAAGGGCAGATCCACGTGTCGTAACACATGTGAAATGTAACGTCCACTGTTCAAAGTGCCGTCAATGCGAACAAGACGTGACAGAGACGTGTAACCGATGGCACCCCATACCATCACGCCGGGTGATGCGCCAGTAGGGCGATGACGAATACACGCTTCCAATGTGCGTTCACCGGGATGTTGCCAAACACGGATGCGGCCATCAGGAAGCTGTTAACAGATCCTGGATTCCTCCGAAAAAATGTCGTTTTTCCATTAGTGCACCCAGGTTCGTCGTCGAGTACACCAACGCAGGCGCTCCTGTGCCTGACGCAGTGTCAAGGGTAACCACAGCCACGGTCTCCTAGCTGATAGTCCGTGCTGCTGCAAACGTCGTCGAACTGTTCGTGCAGATGGTTGTCTTCTTGCAAACGTCCCCATCTGTTGTCTCAGGGATCGAGACGTGGCTGCACGATCCGTTACAGCCATGCGGGGATAAGATGTCTGTCATCTCGACTGCTAGTTATACGAGGCCGTTGGGATCCAGCACGGCGTTCCGTATTACCCTCCTGAACCCACTGATTCCATATTCTGCCAACAGTCACTGGATCTCGACCGACGCGAGCAGCAATGTCGCGATACGATAAACCGCAATCGCGACAGGCTACAATCCGACCTTTATCAAAGTAGGAAACGTGATGGTACCCACTTCTCCTCCTTACACGAGGCATCACAACGACGTTTTACCAGGCAACGCCTGTCAACTGCTGTTCATGATAAATCGGTCGGAAACTTTCCTCGTGTCAGCACGTTGTAGGTGTCGCCACCGGCGCCAACCTTGTGTGAATGCTCTGAAAGTTAATCATTTGCATATGACAGCATCTTCTACGTGTCTGTTAAATTTCGCGTCTGTAGCACGTCATCTTCGTGGTGTACCGATTTTGATGGCCAGTACTGTAATTACCTCGCAGACAATATTACTAAAATCAGGCTTTTTGAAGACGACGCACTTACCTACAGTGAAATACTGTCCGAAAAAAGTTGAACAAGCATTCAGTCAGATATCGATAAGATTTCAAACGGGTGCAAAGATTGGCAACTTGTTCAAACGGTAAAAAATGTAAAATTTAGCACTTTACAAAACGAAAAACTGGCGTATCCTAAGATAATTTAAGTGAGTCACAGTTGGTGTCGATTAATTCGTACAAATACCGGTGTGTAATCCTTTGTAGGGGTATGAATAGGAGCGGTCACTTGGTTCAGTCGTGGGTTAAGCAGGCCGGAGACTCAGGTTTGCTGGTACAACACTGGGCAGGTGCAGTCAGTCTAATGGGGATGGCTTATAAATGAGATACAACCGGTTCTAGAATACCGACCAAGTGTGTGGGGCCCGTGCCAGACAGGGCTAACAGGAGGTGTTGATCGTGTGCAGAGAAGGGCAGCACGAATGAAAGGCCACTGGTTTGTTTCGTGCCAGGGAGAGGCTCGCGGACATCGGAAGAAACTGAACTAGCAAACCGTTGAAGACAGATGTAAAGTATCCCGAGAAAACTTCAAGAACCGGCTTTAAAGTATCCCACTAGGAATACACTAACCCCCCTACGTATCGGTCACATGGTGATCATGAGGTTAACTTTAGTAAGATTAGAATATTTCCTGCACGCACAGACAATTCTTCCCGCAAACTGTACGTGAATGAAACGGGAAAAAACCTTAACTGGCACAGTGACATGTACCTTCTGCCATGCACCTCAATGGTTCGCAGAATATGTAGAGGCCTAAAATACACTCCTGGAAATTGAAATAAGAACACCGTGAATTCATTGTCCCAGGAGGGGGAAACTTTATTGACACATTCCTGGGGTCAGATACATCACATGGTCACACTGACAGAACCACAGGCACATAGACACAGGCAACAGAGCATGCACAATGTCGGCACTAGTACAGTGTACATCCACCTTTCGCAGCAATGCAGGCTGCTATTCTCCCATGGAGACGATCGTAGACATGCTGGATGTAGTCCTGTGGAACGGCTTGCCATGCCATTTCCACCTGGCGCCTCAGTTGGACCAGCGTTCGTGCTGGACGTGCAGACCGCGTGAGACGACGCTTCATCCAGTCCCAAACATGGTCAATGGGAGACAGATCCGGAGATCTTGCTGGCCAGGGTAGTTGACTTACACCTTCTAGAGCACGTTGGGTGGCACGGGATACATGCGGACGTGCATTATCCTGTTGGAACAGCAAGTTCCCTTGCCGGTCTAGGAATGGTAGAACGATGGGTTCGATGACGGTTTGGATGTACCGTGCACTATTCAGTGTCCCCTCGACGATCACCAGAGGTGTACGGCCAGTGTAGGAGATCGCTCCCCACACCATGATGCCGGGTGTTGGCCCTATGTGCCTCGGTCGTATGCAGTCCTGATTGTGGCGCTCACCTGTACGGCGCCAAACACACATACGACCATCATTGGCACCGAGGCAGAAGCGACTCTCATCGCTAAAGACGACACGTCTCCATTCGTCCCTCCATTCACGCATGTCGCGACGCCACTGGAGGCGGGCTGCACGATGTTGGGGCGTGAGCGGAAGACGGCCTAACGGTGTGCGGGACCGTAGCCCAGCTTCATGGAGACGGTTGCGAATGGTCCTCGCCGATACCCCAGGAGCAACAGTGTCCCTAATTTGCCTGGAAGTGGCGGTGCGGTCCCCTACGGCACTGCGTACGATCCTACGGTCTTGGCGTGCATCCGTGCGTCGCTGCGGTCCGGTCCCAGGTTGACGGGCACGTGCACCTTCCGCCGACCACTGGCGACAACATCGATGTACTGTGGAGACCTCACGCCCCACGTGTTGAGCAATTCGGCGGTACGTCCACCCGGCCTCCCGCATGCCCACTATACGCCCTCGCTCAAAGTCCGTCAACTGCACATACGGTTCACGTCCACGCTGTCGCGGCATGCTACCAGTGTTAAAGACTACGATGGAGCTCCGTATGCCACGGCAAACTGGCTGACAATGACGGCGGCGGTGCACAAATGCTGCGCAGCTAGCGCCATTCGACGGCCAACACCGCGGTTCCTGGTGTGTCCGCTGTGCCGTGCGTGTGATCATTGCTTGTACAGCCCTCTCGCAGTGTCCGGAGCAAGTATGGTGGGTCCGACACACCGGTGTCAATGTGTTCTTTTACATTTCCAGGAGTGTAAAATTTCAGTTCGGTTATAATACGTTTTCCACGGAATCAGGAAGCAGTCACGAATGTACTGCTGTTGCTATAAACTTGTCGTGTGTACAAAAATATTGAAATTACGTATTACCAGTAAAGGTTAGGCACAAGGAGTGTGTTGCTCTTGGCCGTGATCGACTCTGCTGAGTAATCGATAGTCGGCTATGAAATTGCATCACAGTAACTAGCCGCGAGGTTCGATGAAAGCAGGCACTGCACACCCTTCCTCGATATGCTGGGTGACGTTCGGTATCTGGTCTGAAACCAGACTCATCTTTCTAGATGACATCAGAAAATACGATTTAAAATCATTCTCTCCAGAACTTAAATAGGCGGCGCAGGAACGACACACGTTTCAAGTGCTTGGGGTTATTAGTTGGCTTAAGCAATGCCACAACTTTACAACGCCCCAGAGCTGTGGAATTCTAGTTAGACAGGCGTTCATAATTTTCAGGAACCATTTCATGGTTACAAAGTTGTTTTCTCTTGCTCCAGCGTCTCTCCTCTTTTTTTTCTTTTTTCTCTGTTTTTATTTATTTTTTCCGCCCGATGAATAGCAGTTCTTGGTTCATTGTGTGAGCACGGAGTGCCAATGCCATCATTCGAAATAAGTGTCCAAGAAATACAAAAGCAACTGAAATCACTCAACAGAGGAAGCTCCACTGGACCTGACGGGATACCAATTCGACTCTACACAGAGTACGCGAAAGAACTTCCCCCCTTCTAACAGCCGCGTACCGCAAGTCTCTAGAGGAACGGAAGGTTCCAAATGATCGCAAAAGAGCACAGGTAGTCCCAGTCTACAAGAAGGGTCGTCGAGCAGATGCGCAAAACTGTAGACCTATATCTCTGACGTCCATCTGTTGTAGAATTTTAGAACATGTTTTTCACTCGCGTATCATGTCGTTTCTGTAAACACAGAATCTACTCTGTAGGAATCAACATGGATTCCGGAAACAGCGATCGTGTGAGGCGCAACTCGCTTTATTTGTTCACGAGACCCAGAAAATGTTAGATACAGTCTCCCAGGTAGATGCCATTTTCCTTGGCTTCCGGAAGGCATTCGATACAGTTCCGCACTGTCGCCTGATAAAGTAAGAGCCTACGGAATATCAGACCAGCTGTGTGGCTGGATTGAAGAGTTTTTAGCAAACAGAACACAGCACGTTGTTCTCAATGGAGAGACGTCTACAGACGTCAAAGTAACGTCTCGCGTGTCACAGGGGAGTGTTATGGGACCATTGCTTTTCACAATATATGTAAATGACCTAGTAGATAGTGTCGGGAGTTCCGTGCGGCTTTTCGCGGATGATGCTGTAGTATACAGAGAAGTTGCAGCATTAGAAAATTGCAGCGAAATGCAGGAAGATGTGCAGCGGATAGGCACTTGGTGCAGGGAGTGGCAACTGACCCTTAACATAGACAAGTGTAATGTATTGCGAATACATAGTACAATAAAGGATCCTTCTTTGTATTATGTGATAGCGGCGACGTTTTGTGCACGGCCTGCGGAGGCGGCTGCAGCTCCGTATCGGCTGCCACGTTGGCGGCTGTGATAGCGCCCCCGGAGTTCGTCGCAGAGGACACAGGGCAGCCAGAGAGCGCTCGACGTCGCTTTAACCCTAAGCATTTGCTTGAAAAAGATTTTTGTGTCAGGATTACACAGTCACCAAGGAATGTCGAGACACGCACACACAGGTCTCTTAACCTGTACTACTAACCCACTACCCCACAATTCTTTAGAAGTTACAGGTGGCCTCTGTAACAGCATACAGGGGCACGAAAATTTGATTTTCACTGGCTCGTATAATTGTTGTTGTGGTCTTCAGAGAATTCTTTCATGCAGCCCGCCGTGCTACCCTATCCTGTGCAAGCTTCATCATCTCCCAGTACCTACTGCAACCTACATCCTTCTGAATATTCTTACTGTATTCATCTCTTGGTCTCCCTCTACGATTTTTACCCTCCACGCTGCCGTCCAGTACTAAATAGGTGATCCCTTGATGCCTCAGAACATGTCCTACCAACCGGTCCTTCCTTCTAGTCAAGTTGTACCACAAATTATTCTTCTCCCCAATTCTGTTCAGTACCTCCTCATTACTTACTTGATCTACCCATCTGATGTTCGGCATTCTACTGTAGGACCATATTTCGAAAGCTTCTATTCTATTCTATTCTTGTCTAAACTGTTATCGTCCATGTTTCATTTCCATACATGGCTACACTCTCTCTAAAGAGGAAGAGACTTCCTGACACTTAAATCTATACTCGATGTTAAATTTCTCTTCTTCAGAAACGCTTTCTTTGCCATTGCCAGTCTACATTCTATTTCCTCTGTACTTCGACCGTCATAGTTATAGCAAAACTCACCTACTGCTCTATGTCTCACTTGCTAATCTAATTCCTTCATCATCACGTTATTTAATTCGACTATATTCCATTATCCTCGTTTTGCTTTTGTTGATACTCTTTATATCCTGCTTTGAAGACACTGTCCATTCCGTTTAACTGCTCTTTCAGGTCCTTAGTTGTCTCTGACAGAATTACAATGTCATCGGTAAAACTCAGTTTTTGTTTCTTCTCCATGGATTTTAATTCCTGCTCCACATTTTTCTTTTGTTTCCTTTACTGCTTGCTCAATATACAGATTGAATAAGATGGGGGATAGGCTACAACTCTCTCATTCCCTTCTCAATTACTTCGACTCTTACAACTGCCATCTCGTTTCTATACAGATTGTAAACAGCCTACCGCTCCCTGCATATGACCCCTGCGACTTTCACAATTTGAAAGACAGTATTCCAGTCAACATTGTCAAAAGCTTTCTGTAAGTCTACAAATGCTAGAAACGTAGGTTTCCGTTTCGTTGATCTACCTTCTAAGATAAGTCGTAGGGTCAGTATTGCCTCACGTGTTCCAATATTTCTATGGAATCCAAACTGATCTTTCCCGAGGTCGGCTTCTATCAGTTTTTCCATTCGTCTGTAAAGAATTCGTGTTAGTATTTTGCATCCGTGAATTATTAAACTGATAGGTAATTTTCACACCTGTTAACGCCCGCTTTCTTTGGGATTGGAATTATTATATTCTTCTTTTAGTGTGTTGCTCACCAGATGGTTGTCGTCGACGGTGAGTGTTCGTCGGAGGTGAGGGCATCATCTGGAGTGCCCCAGGGAAGTGTGGTAGGTCCGCTGTTGTTTTCTTCCTACATAAATGATCTTTTTGATAGGGTGGATAACAATGTGCGGCTGTTTGCTGATGATGCTGTGGTGTACGGGAAGGTGTCGTCGTTGAGTGACTGTAGGACGATACGAGATGACTTGGACAGGATTTGATTGGTGTAAAGAATTGCAGCTAACTCTAAATACAGATAAATGTAAATTAATGCGGGCGAATAGGAAAAAGAATCCCGTAAGGTTTGAATACTCCATTAGTAGTGTAGCGCTTGACACAGTCACGTCGATTAAATATTTGGGCGTAACATTGCAGAGCGATATGAAGTGGGACAAGCATGTAATGGCAGTTGTGGGGAAGGCGGATGGTCGTCTTCGGTTCATTGGTAGAAGTTTGGGCAGATGTGGTTCATCTGTAAAGGAGACCGCTTATAAAACACTAATACCACCTATTCCTGAGTACTGCTCGAGCGTTTGGGATCCCTATCAGGTCGGATAGGTTTGACCGTCACGCGAGTGTTACAGAAATGCTTCAGGAACTCGGGTGGGAGTCTCTGGAGGAAAGGCGGCGTTCTTTTCGTGAATCGCTACTCAGGAAATTTAGAGAACCAGCATTTGAGGCTGACTGCAGTACAATTTTACTGGCGCCAACTTACATTTCGCGGAAAGACCACAAAGATAAGCTAAGAGAGATTAGGGTCCGTACAGAGGCATAGAGGCAGTCATTTTTCCCTCGTTCTGTTTGGGAGTGGAACAGGGAGAGAAGATGCTAGCTGTGGTACGAGGTAGCCTCCGCCACGCACCGTATGGTGGATTGGGGAGTGTGTATGTAGATGATGTTTTGTCGTGGCTGGCTCTACCGAGGCTATGAGTAGCCCGAAAGGAATGTCGCCTACTCCCGGGGCCTTGTGTCGACTCAGGTCTTTCAGCGCTCTGTCAAACTTTTCACGCAGTGTCGTATCTCCCATTTCATCCTCGTCTACGCCCTCTTCCATTTCCGTAACACTGCCCTCAATCACATCACCCTTGTATAGACCCTCTACATAGTTGTTCCTGCGTTCCCTTCTTCTCTTAGAACTGGTTTCCATATAATAATTGAGTGTAAAATATTGTCGTAGTGTACTACTTAACAAGTAAAAATCTTGTCAGCGGAAAAATTCTTCTGTAGGAAAGCAAAAAAAGGCGAATACGGCGTCATAAAGTTCTAAAGCAGTGAAAAAAATATACTGACGAACATACTGTGGTTACTTCACAACCTTCCCGATGATTCTAGAAACCTTACCATTTGTTCACTATGTCAGTTAAAAACGGCGTTCACGTCGCACGCACTCGTGCATATTTCACGTGCTTGAGTACGGTAACTCAGAACCCATGTACAGGGTGAGTCAGAGGAAAGGTACACATGCTTTGAGGTATATTAGTGACTGAACAGAAAAGAAAAAACTTCACATGGACGTATGCCGCATTCCGAATGGTTTTGGATATAGAACACATTTAACATCACTTTTGTACGCGTTTCGTGAATAACTCGAAAACCGCACCGTCCGACGAAAACGTGTGGCAGTACAAAATGAAACTATACTAAATTACCTACAAAAGGTCCTATTCATTTATTCCTCTAGAACTAACGCTTTGTGCGGAGAGAGCGCTTGAGTGTTGAAGTGGCTCAACGCCCACGCGGCTTGAGGTACTTCCGCGACTTGAGACCCCCCGTGTCACGCATGAGACTGCCTGCCTCAAACTGGCCTACGTAGACTACGTAAGCTACATCGCATGCGCGTCGAGCGAGTTCAACATTCTCGCGCTCTCTCCGCACAAACCGTTAGTTCTAGAGGTGATATTAAATGTGTTCTATTCCGGAAACCGTTCGGAACAGGTCATACGTCCATATGAAGAGGTTTTTTTTTAGAGTCGCTAATACTATCAACTTTTCTCCTGACTCAGCCTGTATGTCGGTAACGAATAATGATATCGAAAATAGTTCGTTCTCCGAGAATATCATCTACAGAACACAAATAGTAAAAATTGTGACGATTTGCCGTGAACAGTAATTACAGAAGTGGCCATCCCGCCAACTGGTACTTACGGCATCCAAAACCCACGGTTTTTCGGTGTTTTCTGGGGAACAGCGTGTGAACAAATCGTGTTCTTATAAGCCGCGTAATGCAAAAGAGCCAACTAATTTTCTCAGTTTGTCTGGTCTGGAGGAAATGTGTAATGTTTAAACTTTGACCCAGTACTACAGGATAGCCACAGCACGCCCTTTCTTCCTACACAAATCGTTGCTGGCCAGACCTCTGTCCAAAACACTTGACCCCTTATCCCAGTGCTCCATAGAACCGGACACAAACATCTTACATGTCGCTTTAATACAGTATTTACAAATTCGAAAAAAAGATTTTGTATATATACCTTGTCAGCACATCTTGCGGTTTTCCAGGGTTTTTCTGTTTCTATTGCACGCGTTCTCTTTCGCAATTTGTCATCTGCGTTAGAAATGCCACGAATGAAGAAATTTCGCACTAAACGAAGGTTCTGAGGCAACCAGTTGATGGCAACATCGAATAATGCACATCATTTGGTTCAACAGTCCCCTGCAGAAATTGGGTGTACTGGCATACAATACTCTCACATGCGTCCCTTCCTGTTACGGAGGCAATTAAGTTAAGGGATCAGGCAGATACAAATCATTGCAGGAGATAAGTCCACGGTGTCTCACAGAATACCAACGAAAGCTTCAGCAGCTGCATAGGCGAGCGAACACCGAAACCTGTGTCTAAGATGTGTGTAACTACTTTCAATGTTGGTGCGATTCATAAGATTCGTGTTGTGAAAAAGATATTCAGACACGTACGAATACGGTCTGAAGGTCGCATTGATCGGAGTGAAGAGAGCAGCAAATGCTGTTACCGAGGAGGCTAGGATGAACAAAAGAATGAAGAGAAAGCGAGGAGGATAAAGAAACGTACGACCAACAGCAATATGCTTAGTTCGTAAATCTTATTTTGCGATTTACCGGAAACAATTTTTAACATTAAGGTACATTTTTCTCCTAAATGACAAGTTAAAAATCACCAAAATTGGCACATATAATCGGAATAACCTTCTCTACTTCCCTTGCCTCTATTTAGAGAAATTTCTAAAATGTGGCGATGTGTGTGATTATTGTTCTAAATGTTTAAATATACTTCTCGTAGTAAAACAAACTTTGTATTTCACAGATTAACATCAGAGGAGGAAGTGGCTGTAGAGCAACTGTTTTTCTAAGCTGTGCAGTCAGTGAGACCGACGAAAATGGTAGCTTAGTTAAACGGTGTTCTGTTTCTTAGTCATTGTTTGTACAAATTTCGAACAAGTTCTGCTTTCTAGACCAGTAACACTGCGAGAGGGAAGAGATTGTTAAAAAGTCGTTCAGGACGGGTCTCCTTAAGCAGTGTACACATATAGTAAAACTCATTAACGTTCAATGCAGCGAATGAAAAAAACGTCGATGCATGGTGAGTGCAACTCGTCAGCTTGTAATACATCGATGTATATCGTCAGTCGCCTAGTCTGAGCGAATGGGACGGCGCATCGTGCAACGGCGGAAAAGCGCCAAAGAAAAGCGAAAGCGGAAGAAGCTAGGCGCGGTGCAACAGCGCGGAAAGGACGCCAAGGGCAGGGAAACAGCTGCTACACGGCCGGCCGGCCGGCCGGCCTTCGGACGTAGTCGGAAGCGCTCGGCTCCACTCGGGCCTCAAGGTCGACATTGCGAGCAGAGCGCCGCGTTGCATTGTTCTGCACGTGACCGGCTTGGGACTTCCGTAGATGAATATCGATATTCGACTTAACTGAATTTCGCCATGATAAGTATCGATATCCGCCGTTTTAGGAAGTATACAATCGATATTTCAACGTATCGGTACGAAAATTTGTTTTAAAATTTAGATTAAGCTTCATGTTTTCACTTGTTATTCAAAACTGCGGGAATGAGGTTTATGAACTAATAAAAAACCAAGCAAAATCAAATATAATCATACATTACTTTCCACATCAATAGAGAAATCTTATGAAAAGTAATAGTTACACGTACTAGAGCAAAGGAAGAAATACGAAAACAAAAGATAACCACAATCACTTTTGACAGGCTCCCCTTTTTCGTCTTCACTCTCCAAAACCAAAGGAGCAGACAGACAACTAACAGCAAACAACAGAAAGAGTGTTCTTGAGAAATGCAATTCAAATATTTCTACCAACCTTACTTTCGAGTGAAAGATTACAAAAATACGCTATTGACAATAGTCAACCTTTTAATAACTTCAAAGTAAGTATCTGTAGATACCGATCTTACCGCGCAAATATTTCACTATTAAAAAGATAGAGCTGAGTTTTCTCTATATGATGATGATGATGATGATGATGATGATGATGATGATGATGATGATGATATCCGGTTATATCGCCAGAAATATCGTTGTTGAGATATATCGATTAGACGAAATATCGTATAAGTAATTAGGATGTGTCAATATTTCGATATTTTGCTGTCAACCCTTGCCTTAACACTTCAGTACAATAGCCGATGACAGAAACACTATACTATTGTGTAAAACTGCTGTTTGGTGAATATATATTTCGATGCGTCCTGTTACTCACTAGACTTCTTTATAGTAACGGAAACATTCTTCAACAGTGAAGTATTAAAAAAATTGTATTATATTTCTGCTTTATGTGTAGCTAAAATCTCAGTGGGTACTACGTCGCAGTGTCTCGCTGTTCATCATCATGGACATGTTACAAATTCCCAAAATGACTCTGAGGAAAACCACATTACAGTTATAAGAAAATTTATTTGAAATCAATTTTGTGTTTACTATTACTGCAATCTGTAATTCTATAAAAAGACTTTGCCACATTTTAATTCTAGAAGATGAAGTTGCAAGTAATTAAGTATTCGTGTGAAGGCCTTAAACACTTCCAGCCTGCATGCATTTCACGCAGACGTTCAACTCTTTGAGTCTTAGTAACATAAATAATTAAAAATTTTCACAAAATTGGCCATCATGGTAAGAAACGAATACAGGAAATAGTTGTCAAAACTTAAAGGCTCATTTGTCTTAAGCAACTGGTTTTACTTTAGAATCAGTAAGGCATAAAGCTTTCAACCACCCACCGTTTGGTGAGGCATTCCAAATCAATATCGCGTTTATTTAGAAAGAAACCCACGTGTAGACATTTCCCTGCACTCATGACGGCCAAAGGAAATGACAGTCCTAATTTGTTGTTGTTGTTGTGGTCTTAAGTCCTGAGACTGGTTTATTGCAGCTCTCCATGCTACTCTATCCTGTGCAAGCTTCTTCATCTCCCAGTACCTACTGCAACCTACATCCTTCTGAATCTTCTTAGTGTATTCATCTCTTGGTCTCCCTCTACGATTTTTACCCTCCACGCTGTCCTCCAATACTAAATTCATGATCCCTTGATGCCTCAGAACATGTCCTACCAACCGACCCCTTCTTCTAGTCAACTTGTCACAAACTTCTCTTCTCCCCAGTTCTATTCAGTACCTCCTCATCAGTTATGTGATCTACCCATCTAATCTTCAGCATTCTTCTGTAGCACCGCATTTCGAAAGCTTCTATTCTCTTCTTGTCCAAACTATACATCTTCCATGTTTCACTTTCATACATGGCTACACTCCATACAAATACTTTCAGAAACGGCTTCCTGACACTTAAATCTATACTCTATGTTAACAAATTTCTCTTCTTCAGAAACGCTTTCTATGCCATTGCCAGTCTACATTTTATATCCTCTCCACTTGGATCATCAGTTATTTTGCTCACCAAACAGCAAAACTCCTTTACTACTTTGTGTCTCATTTCCTAACCTAATTCCCTCGGCATCATCCGACTTAATTCGACAACGCTCCATTATACTCGTTTTGCTTTTGTTGTTTGTTATACCCTCCTTTCAAGACACTGTCCATTCCATTCAACTGCTCTTCAACTCCTTTGCTGTCTCTGACTGAATTAGAATGTCATCGGCGAACCTCAAAATTATTTCTTCTCCGTGGATTTTAATATCTACTCCGAACTTTTCTTTTGTTTCCTTCCCTGCTTGTTCAATGTACAGATTGAATAACATCTGGGAGAGGCTACAACCCTGTCTCACTCCCTTCACAACCACTGCTTTCCTTTCATGCCCCTCGACTCTTCTAACTGCCATCTGCTTTCTGTACAAATTGTAAATAGCCTTTCGCTCCCTGTATTTTACCCCTGCCACCTTCAGAATTTGAAAGAGAATATTCCAGTCAACATTGTCAAAAGCTTTCTCTATGTCTACAAATGGTAAAAACGTAGGTATGGCTATCTTTCTCCTAAGATAAGACGTAAGGTCAGTATTGCTTCACGTGTTCAAACATTTCTACGAAATGCAAACTGATCTTCCCCGAGGTCAGCTTCTACTAGTTTTTCCATTTGTCTGTAAACAATTCGCGTTAGTATTTTGCAGCCGCGACCTATTAAACTGATAGTTCGGTAATTTTCACATACGTCAACACCTGCTTTCTTTGGGATTGGAATTATTATATTCTTCTTGAAGTCTGAGGGTATTTCGCCTGCCTCATACATCTTGCTCATCCGATGGTAGAGTTTCGTCAGGACTGGCTCTCCCAAGGCCGTCAGTAGTTCCAATGCAATGTTGTCTACTCCCGGGTCCTTGTTTCGACTCAGGTCTTTCAGTGCTCCGTCAAACGCTTCACGCAGTATATTATCTCCCATCTTGTCTTCATCTACATCGTCTTCCTTTTCCATAATATTGTCCTCAAGTACATCGCCTTTGTATAGACCCTCTATATACTCCTTCCACCTTTCTGCTTTCCCTTCTTTGCTTAGAACTGGTTTTCCATCTGAGCTCTTGATATCCATACAAGTGGCTCTTTGTTCTCCAAAGGTCTCTCTAATTTTCCTGTAGGCAGTATCTATGTTACCCCTAGGGAGATAAGCCTCTGCATCCTTAGATTTGTCCTCTAGCCATAGGGATACAGGTAGTCGTTTCTCCGTTGCTCTTTTTGAGAGTGGAAGAGGATAGGAAAGCACTGGTATTGGTACTGGGGACCCTCGGCTATGTACCGTACCGTGGCTTGCCGAGTGTACGTACCTAGAGGTAGATGGTGCGTGTACGAGGTGGTCTTCAGCGAACACCGGTGCCGAACTCGAAAGTTTGGATTCAGACTAGGGAGGCCAGCAGCGGCCTTTTGCATCGGTGGCAGGCGTAGCGCGGCCAGAGATGGAGAGGACGTGTCGCACTGAAACATTCAGCTGGTACCGTGTGTGTGTGTGTGTGTGTGTGTGTGTGTGTGTGTGTGTGTGTGTGTCAGCTATAGGGGGCGGGAGGGGGGGGGGACAGCTGGGAACGCGGTCACACGTGGTCTAGCCTCCCCCTCCTTTCCTCCCCCCTCCTTTCCTCCCCCCTCCTTTCCTCCCCCCTCCTTTCCTCCCCCCTCCTTTCCTCCCCCCTCCTTTCCTCCCCCCTCCTTTCCTCCCCCCTCCTTTCCTCCCCCCTCCTTTCCTCCCCCCTCCTTTCCTCCCCCCTCCTTTCCTCCCCCCTCCTTTCCTCCCCCCTCCTTTCCTCCCCCCTCCTTTCCTCCCCCCTCCTTTCCTCCCCCCTCCTTTCCTCCCCCCTCCTTTCCTCCCCCCTCCTTTCCTCCCCCCTCCTTTTCTCCCCCCTCCTTTCCTCCCCCCTCCTTTCCTCCCCCCTCCTTTCCTCCCCCCTCCTTTCCTCCCCCCTCCCTTTCCTCTCCCCCTCCCTTTCCTCTCCCCCTCCCTTTCCTCTCCCCCTCCCTTTCCTCTCCCCCTCCCTTTCCTCTCCCCCTCCCTTTCCTCTCCCCCTCCCTTTCCTCTCCCCCTCCCTTTCCTCTCCCCCTCCCTTTCCTCTCCCCCTCCCTTTCCTCTCCCCCTCCCTTTCCTCTCCCCCTCCCTTTCCTCTCCCCCTCCCTTTCCTCTCCCCCTCCTCCTTTCCTCGTGACTCCTGCCCGCAAGCTGGAAGCTGCCCCATTGCACACTACTCTACACTCCGTTCATCAAAAGAATAAAACCTGATGTCATGACACCGTGTATTCTTCCGCGTCACCTCGAATCTCGTCGGATTTCGCCTCACGTGGAGCGGATGCCGAGCCGTGTCCAGTACAGGCGAGTACGATCGTAAGCATACACGCTCCATACTGTGCGTCACACACACACACACACACACACACACACACACACACACACACACACACACACACACTGCACCGTAGTGCGGGACAATATATTTACGGACGCGTTCAAGTTGGACAGTACTGGGCAGGCAGCCCTTCCAGCTCAACTGCACTCGTGTGAGCAGTCGCAGTTTTGACGCATACAAACGGTATACGTAACTTCGGATGCCGATGATTTTTAAAGAGAATGATACACTGTTCGGCAAAACTCCAGCACGGCAGCGCGCGCTTCTTACGTAACCAGACGGAAAGCATACAGTGGTACTCTAATTACAAACAAGAGTGATGCATTAAAATAACTTCCGGCAGTTCATCCAGGCAACACTTCCAGCGACAGTGCCTTGGAGTCAGCGCCTTTGAAACCCGCCTGTTTCTGTAGATACGTCGACGATACCTTCGTTGCTTGGCCTCACGGTAGGCAGAATTTGAATGTCTCTCTAGAACGTCTGAACTCGATCCACCTGAACATTTGTTTTACAATGGAGGTGCAAGAGGATGGTGGTCTTCGCTTTCCTGACGTGTTGGTTAGGAGGAAGGATGATGGATCATTGGGACATGCAGTCTACAGGAGACGTACTCACACCGACTTGTACTTACAGGCTGAGCGGGGAGGAGTACTTCGTACCTCGGTACACAGGCCACGTGTCGTTTCTGACGCTGAGACTTTGCCAGATGAGCTGTCCCATCTTGGACATTTCGTCGAAATGGTTATAGTGGTAGATTGCACGTGCGTTGCGCTGTCGACCAACTGTACATCGGGTGACTGACGATAATTGTGAGTCGACACCTAAGTCTACTGCCTTTTTGCCTCACGTAGGAAACACGTCCAACAAGATCGGTCGTCTTTTGCGGAAATACGATGTGAAATGTCTTCCGACCAGCGTCTAAAATTAGAGCACGTTCGAGTTCCGTTAAGGATGATCTTGGACTGCGTAAGGTGGGTGTATATCGTATTCCCTGTAGCTGCGGCACGGCATATATTGGTCAAACTACCAGGACCGTGGAGGACCGATGTACTGAGCATAAACGGCACACACGGTTACTGCAGCCAAGTAGATCTGCTATTGCCGAACATTGCCCATGTTAAACAATAACACAGAGATATTGGCATGTACGTCCAGCTATTTGGACAGTGTTATTAGGGAGGCAGTTGAGATTAAATTAGCGAGCAACCTCGTTAACAGGGACGCAGGTTTCTGTTTAAACTCTGTTTGGAATCCGGCTCTCTCCGTTGTCAAAAAACAGAGGGGCAGACTCAATCCTACCTCACCTGCGGATTCGTAGTGTCACTATCGATATCTCTGACTTTGGTCATCTTTGGTGGCTCTAGTGTCCAGTGTGTGTGATATCTTTCCTGCTTCAGTCCGAGTACCGAGGTTTTAAATTTACATGTACGACGCCTGTCCCTTGCAGTTTGCCTCGAAAATGGCGGCGTGTTCTCCCGCCGAAATGTCGGCGGTCGCTGAAAGTGTTACCTGGCTGAATTCCCGGAAGTTATTTCAAAGTTGTATACGCCTGGAGAACTCAGGTCTGACGAGAGTGATGCAAATTCCCAACTTAAACACAGCGTAGTTCTGGGCCAACTGTGTGTGACGCAAAAGCACACTGCGGGGATTTCGCCGTACTGTTGAATGCTGAGGCCACTGGAGGTGTTAATTACAGTCAGTTGTCTGGTAATCTGTTAGCTGTTTTCTTACGCGAATCCGAGAAATATATTGCAGTTCTGGGACTGTCACCTGCTTCGTTGATAACGAATCGATAGACAGCGGAATCCACGAAGCCAGCCGGGCGCACCATTTTGTCCTCTTCTTTCATGACTTGACGTTCTACACCGCTGGTCATTAAAATTGCTACACCAAGAAGAAATGCAGATAATGAACGGGTATTCATTGGACAAATATATTATACTAGAACTGACATGTGATGACATTTTCACGCAACTTGGGTGCATAGATCCAGAGAAATCACTACCCAGAACAACCACCTCTGGCCGTAATAACGGCCTCGATACGCCTGGGCATTGAGTCAAACAGAGCTCGGATGGCGTGTACAGGTACAGCTGACCATGCAGCTTCAACACGATACCACAGTTCATCGAGAGTAGTGACTGGCGTATTGTGACGAGCCAGTTGCTAGGCCACTATTGACCAGAGGTTTTCAGTTGGTGAGAGATGTGGAGAATGTGCTGGCCACGGCAGCAGTCCAACATTTTGTGTGTCCAGAAAGGCCCGTACAGGACCTGCAATGTGCGGTCGTGCATTATCCTGCTGAAATGTATGGTTTCGCAGGGATCGAATGAAGGGTAGAGCCACGGGTGGTAACACACATGAAATGTAACGTCCACTGTTCAAAGTGCCATTAATGTGAACAAGAGGTGACCGAGACGTGTAACCAATGACACCCCATACCATCACGCCGTGTGATACGCCAGTATGGCGATGACGAATACACACTTCAAATGTGCATTCACCGCGATGTCTCCAAACACGGGTACGACCATCGTGATGCTGTAAACAGAACCTGGATTCATCCGGAAGAATGACGTTTTGCCATTCGTGCACCCAGGTTCGTCGTCGAGTACACTGTCGCACGCGCTCCTGTCTGTGATGCAGCGTCAAGGGTAACCGCAGCCACGGTCTCAGAGCTGATAGTCCGTGCTGCTGCAAACGGCGTCCAATTGTTCGTGCAGAGGGTTGTCGCCTTGCAAACGTCACCATGTGTTGACTGAGGGATCGAGACGTGGCTGCACGATCCGTTACAGCCGTGCGGATAAGATGCCTGTCTTCTCGAATGTTAGCTGGGATCCAGCACGGCGTTCCGTATTACCCTCCTGAACCCACCGATTCGACATTCTGCTAACAGTCATTGGAGATCGACCAACGCGAGTATCTATGTCGCGATACGATAAACAGCAATCGCAATAGGCTATACAACCCGACCTTCATCAGTCGGAAACGTAATGGTACGCATTTCTCCTCTTTACACGAGGCATCACAACAACGTTTCACCAGGCGACGCCGGTCGACTGCTGTTTGTGTATGAGAAATCGGTTGGAAACTTTCCTCACGTCTGCATGTTGTAGGTGTCGCCACCGGCGCCAACGTTGTGCGAATGCTCTGAAGAGCTAATCGTTTGCATATCACAGCATCTTCATCCTGTCGGTTAAATTCCGCGTCTGTAGCACGCCACGCTAGTGGTGTAGCAGTTCCAGTGGCCAGTAGTGTACGTCCCGCCAGCGTTCGGCAGCGACGTGTGAAAGACGTGCGTGCGCTAGGTCCGGTAGGTGTGGCAGGTGAACTCTCGTTATTTCTGGCGACATATCCGTTAACTTGGCTCCAGGTCAGTTCTGTTCAGTTCATATTCTAGTGGTATAGTGGCAAATGTAGAAATGCAGCGTTTGTATGGTGTGCTCTGAGCTGTGAAAATTGTTTTCCTGTTTCTACGACACCACTCTGGTACGTGTGATCCTACTGTGGTATAGAACAGTGGACACAGTCGAAATAGAGTATTTGTTTTTTTTCCATTTGGTCCTAAAAATTAAATTTTCTTAATTGTAGCAACCATTATTCATAATCTTTCATAAAATATCGATAATTAAGAATTCATATTTGAATGAAAACAAGAATTTCGTGTGCAGTTTGTAAATAGAAGCAAGACGACGTTTATTATTTAAAAAAAACGACGATGAATTTTACAATTGGGAATTGTATTTAAAAACTGAATGAAAAAAAATGATGAAGGCGAAGGTTGAAACAGCGATCTATGAACTGCACCAGATTATACTTCTATTACCCTACAGGTTCCGCTGTACATCCAAAGAGTATTTGTATCTCAGGCGTGTTCAATACAGTCCCACGGAAAACTTCAAAGCCGATTATTTTTCCTGTAAATTTATGAAAATCATTCAGGGCAGTAGCCGGCCAGTGTGGCCGAACGGTTCTAGGCGCTTGAGTCTGGATCCGCACGATGGCTGCAGTCGCAGGTTCGAATGCTGCCTCGGCCACGGGTCTGTGTGATGACCTCAGGTTAGTTAGGTTTAAGTAGTTCTAAGTTCTAGGGGACTGATGACCTCAAATGTTAAGTCCCATAGTGCTCGGAGCCATTCGAATTTTAAGAACACTGCAGTTGTCGGCACTCTTTGACAGCTGTTACACACGTGTGTTTCACTACGGAGAAGGCAGCGGCGGCCATTTTGCAGCGCGAGAATCAGAGCACAACAGTACAGGGGCTGTGACTGTACACGATTTTTGAAATGAAAACTGCGTGGTTAAAGCGTGATTAAGAAAAACTTCGACGGCTGTTAATACATCTCAATATGTCAGTTTCTTTTAACGTAACTTGGTAATGATACATCTAGTACATAAGTAGGACGTACGTAACAACACGTGTGCTGCGGCTTTTGACCAATCATCGGGTTTGTTTCTTAACGTCACGACTATTCTTACGATGAACGGAGTACATTCACAGCAGCGCCACGTCACGCAACGCAGCGGTAAACGGCTAATAATGGCGTCTCGCCGCTAGCGGTTGACGACGGCCACGAGGGAAGCAGTACAGCGTCACTTGGGGAAGAACGTAATGAACGGGGCGGTTTGCCGCGATGCCGTTACAAACTTGGAGGGTCAAACAGGTCTAACTTTGTGCAGTTTTGTCAGATGATGGAGACACTGGCTGTTGTTTGAAGACGAGTGAGTGTTGATGGTGTCGGGACACCAACCAGCCACAAATTTACTTTCAGTTCTTTTATTCAAAGGGTACCGTTACTGGTTTCGAATCGTTGTGATTCATCCTCATACTGTTTACTCGCTTTCTTTATGACACGAGCTGCGTTTTTTTACAGATTAATTGTCCAAAAAATATAATTATAAAAGCGCCACACACACAGATGGTTGCGTTGCAGATTTTCGTTCCATGTGACTTACGTGGAACGTCGGTTTGGAGTGTTTGCTTTCATGACATTCGTCCAACAGATGTTAATGCATTCCCACTGCATTCTTATTGTTGCATACATAAATTGTTCTCGCTGAACACTTTAGATTTGTCACTGAGAAGATTTCTACCACGCACCACATGTTTTGATACATACAAAGAGCTTACAAACATATCAGTATCACGGATGCTATGATATATCTTAACATTTCACGATGATGTCCTATGTTTGGAAAGGATCATATATTCATTTACGCAACTGTAATGCCTTTTAGACTAGTACAGAGGCATTGAATTTTTGAGTGGATATTTTTAAAATAATTAATTTTTTATAGAACTGTATACGTAAAATAGTGTATTATTTAATTACACTTAGCATCATGAGAATTATTGTAACACACAAATTTGCTACTTGATCTGCAGATAGGTGTACTAATATTATTTGCTTTGGAGGCTGGAAAGCAATTTTTGGAAATTTTTAAGGAAAGAGGTGTTAGCTAACTCTGTTCGTTAAGAATATAGTCTGGGGTGCTGTTTTGTGTGTTTGTGTGTATGTGTGTATTTCCAATTCTTCTAATAGATTCATAGTGGCTCCTTCTTCTGTTAGATGCAAAATATTTAAGTTGTCTTCAACGTTTCCCACTGAATGGTTTTCTTCGGCAATATGGGCTGCAAATGCTGATTTGTTCAAGTTACCAAGTCTTAAAGCATCAATATGCTCTTTAAATCATCATTAAATCGAAACCGGTAACTGTACCCTTCGAATAAGGGAACTGAAAGTAAATTTGTGGCTGGTCGCTGTCCTAATACCAACATAGGTCCAAGTTTTTTGTGGTCCACTGTTCGCTCCTCACGTAATATTGCAGCCTAAGTGTATTAGCGTGCCCTACGTTTCGGCGTTACTCACATGCCATACCAGTAACGTATCAGTTTGAGGTTAGGGGCGCTGGTCCGGAAACAACAGTTGAAAACTAGAAGCGAAAATCATCCCGGTACTTCTGACAATGGAGATCATCTGCTGAAAGCTGTTTGCGCTCAAGATTAAGAGGTGACGGTCTGGATCAAAACAGCAAAGAAGTGTACAGTAAATGCGCCCGTACATTAACTGTGAGCGCTTGTTGAGCAGAACAACTGCTGTCTTTCCCAACAGTGAATGTCCGCTCCCTGGCCAGTGGCTGCCTATCTTCCTCAGAACATTAGCCCCGAGTGCAATCAGACTAACGCTAACTCTAGCAACTAACTGAACTGTACAATGAAAGACTTATCGTGTAACAATTCTATTTCTAAAACGAAGAACGATATTCATTTTCTGTGTGTGTGTATGAGGAACGAACGAATGACGAAGGAATTGCCGGTGCATCGTAAGTGCTGCTCCTAAATTTCCCGTAACGTACATCGTTCACTGTTGTGCTCCTTCCCCCATAACGTCGCAGTGCTGGACTTCGTGAGGCCCAAAAACGCGTAAGCATCAGTTTTCCTGCTGACGGTCGGGTCTTGAATTTTCTCTTGCACGGCGAATTCGTGAAACCCAAGTTTGTTGCGGATGATTCCGTAGGCAGAATCCTGGAGATACTAGAAGGTTTCAGATTATATAATGGTAAGACAGAGATATAGGAACCAGGTTTTAAATTGTAAGACATTTCCAGGGGCAGATGTGGACTCTGACCACAATCTATTGGTTATGACCTGTAGATTAAAACTGAAGAAACTGCAAAAAGGTGGGAATTTAAGAGGATTGGACCTGGATAAACTGACTAAACCAGAGGTTGTACACAGTTTCAGGGAGAGCATATGGGAACAATTGACAGAAATAGGGGAAAGAAATACAGAAGAATGGGTAGCTTTGAGGGATGAAGTAGTGAAGGCAGCAGAGGATCAAGTAGGTAAAAAGACGAGGGCTACTAGAAATCCTTGGGTGACAGATGACATATTGAATTTGATTAAAGGAGACAATATAAAAACGCAGTAAATGAAGCAGGCAAAACGGAATAGAAATGAGATAGACAGGAAGTGCAAAATAGCTAAGCAAGGATGGCTAGATGACAAATGTAAGGATGTAGAGGCTTATATCACAAGGGGTAAGATATATACTGCCTACAGGAAAATGAGAGATCTTTGTGAAAGGAGAACCACTTCTATGAATATCAAGAGCTCATATGGGATCCCAGTTCTAAGCAAAGAAGGGGAAGCAGAAAGGTGGAAGGAGTATATAGAGGGTCTATACAATGGCGATTTACTTGAAGACAGTATCATGGAAATGGAACAGGACGTAGAAAAAGATGAAATGGGAGATACGATACTGCATGAACAGTTTGACAGGGCAATGAAAGACATGAGTCGAAACAAGGCGCCGGGAGTAGACAGCATTCCATTACAACTAATGACAGCCTTGGGAGAGCCAGTCCTGACAAAACTCTACCATCTGGTGAGCAAGATGTATGAAGCATGCGAAATACCCTCAGACTTCAAGAAGAATATAATAATTCCAATCCCAAACACAGCAGGTGCTGACACATGTGAAAATTACCGAACTATCAGTTTAATAAGTCACACCTGCAAAATACTAACGCGAATTCTTGACAGACGTATAGAAAACTGGTAGAAGCCGACCTCGGCGAAGATCAGTTTGGATTCCGCAGAAATATTGGAACACGTGAGGCAATACTGACCCTACGACTTAACTTAGGAGAAAGAGTAAGGAAAGGCAAACCTACATTTCTAGCATTTGTAGACTTAGATAAAGCTTTATACAATGTTGACTGGAATACTCTCTTTCAAATTCTAAAGGCGGAAGGGGTAAAATACAGGGAGCGAAAACCTATTTACAATTTGAACAGAAACCAGATGGCAGTTATAAGAGTCAAGGGACACGAAAGGGAAGCAGAGGTTGGGAAGGGAGTGAGACAGGGTTGTAGCCTCTCCCTGTATTTCTGTATATTGAGCACGCAGTAAAGGAAACAAATAAAAATTCGGAGTAGGTATTAAAGTCCATGGAGAAGAAATAAAAACTTTGACGTTCGCCGATGACATTGTATATCTGTCAGAGACAGCAAAGGAATTGGAAGGGCAATTGAATGGAATGGGTAGTGTCCTGAAGGGAGGATGTAAGACGAACATCAACAAAAGCAAAATGAGGATAATGGAATGTAGTCAAATTAAATCGGGTGGTGCTGAGGGAATTAGATTAGGAAATGAGACACTTAAAGTAGTAAAGGAGTTTTGCTATTTGGGGAGCAAAATAACTGATGGTGGTCGAAGTAGAGAGGATACAAAATGTAGACTGGCAATGGCGAGGAAAGAGTTTCTGAAGAAGAGAAATTTGTTAACATCGAGTATAGAGATTTGTGTGTCAGGAAGTCGTTTCTGAAAGTATTTGTATGGAGTGTAGCCATGTATGAAAGTGAAACACGGACGATAAACAGTTTGGACAAGAAGAGAATAGCTTTCGAAATGTGGTGCTACAGAAGAATGCAGATTAGATGGTTAGATCACATAACTAATGACGAGGTATTGAACAGAACTGGGCGGGAAGAGGAGTTTGTGGTCCAACTTGACAAGAAGAAGGGATCGGTTGGTAGGACATGTTCTGAGGCATCAAGGGATCACCAATTTAGAATTGGAGGGCAGCGTGGAGGGTAAAAATCGTATAGGGAGACCAAGAGATGAATATACTAAGCAGATGCAGAAGGATGTAGGCTGCAGTAGGCACTGGGAGATGAAGAAGCTTGCACAGGATAGAGTAGCATATAGAGATGCATCAAACCAGTCTCAGGACTGAAGAAGATAACAACCACCACCTTGACTAACTTGCAGACGACGTGCCACTTCGTCAGTAGTTAATCGTCTGTGTAAGACAATCACCTCACGTGAACGCTGAATCCTTTTTTTCATTTGTGGTGGTAAACTGACGTCCGGCTCCTTCATCGTTCGTAACACTTGTGCGACCATTTCGGAATTTTTCAATCCATTCGTAGAGACTCCGCTCTGCATAACACTGTTCCCGTACTGTGCCGGAAGTCTTCGATGAATTTCCGCCCCTGATGCGCCTTCCGACCACAGAAAACGGATCGCTGGACGTCGCTCTTCCTTGGTGCGAATAGACAGCGGAGCAGCCACTATTAACAACACGGCAGCGACAACGAAACTAACCTAGCAGCGTTAAAATTGCAAAGGTATGACAAGTAAACAAAGCATGGGTCATCGACGTAAAACGACAGTACTACCAAAATAAACAAAAATATAACTAAATTGCGGATAACAATTGACTTAGGCTCGTAGTTTGTGTGGAGTACAGAGAATCCACCTCGTCGATTTCGCTTGGCCTGCTTGAGTACGTGTTCGCATCGCCCCGTTTCTTCAGTTTCCTCTTCGACGCCGCCATAACTCTCGTAGTCGTTCGGCACAGGACTCTTAAGGCTTTTTGGATTCCTTTCGACGCGAGCTTTGCTCTGACTCCAGTTTTCAATAATTCCCAGCAAGTTTACGAGCCTTAGTGAAACAAGTTACGTCGTTTCACAACGCCACGCCGATTCTCTCTGTAACTTTCCCACTTCTTTCGCTATTATGTCTACGCCTTTTGCCCAAGCCCTTCACAGCTCAGGGCTTAATTTAAGATTTATGTCGGAACGCCCTACGACCACCTGCCAGGGCATTTTTCTTTATTTTTTTAATTGAGCGTAGCAACTCTGAACGGGAGACTTAAAATAGCAGAGGTGTGTTAAATCTCAATGCGACTGTACACTGAGGCGACCTCTTCATTGCCCCGCCAAATCATTCGTTCCAACTGTCCACAGTGTTCCTGAAAACCACTGGCGAAGAGTCGTGTCTGACCTGGCACATTTCCATTCATAAAAATTCCGTCGTTGTTTGGAACAAAGTCCGTGAATATGTGCAAATGATCTAAGTATTTCTTTATTGTGAAAATTGATCAAATGGCTCTGAGCACTATGGGACTTACCGAGCGAGGTGGCGCAGTGGTTAGCACACTGGACTCGCATTCGGGAGGACGACGGTTCAATCCCGTCTCCGGCCATCCTGATTTAGGTTTTCCGTGATTTCCCTAAATCGTTTCAGGCAAATGCCAGGATGGTTCCTCTGAAAGGGCACGGCCGATTTCCTTCCCTAACCCGAGCTTGCGCTCCGTCTCTAATGACCTCGTTGTCGACGGGACGTTAAACACTAACCACCACTATGGGACTTAACATTTATTATTGTTATTATCGTGGGAGGCGAAGAGTGGAGGAGGGAGTGGTTCTATGGTTCGGTAGGTGCGCTTCGGAGAAACTAACCGCTGCCTCGACCCGTAACCTACGGCTGGTTTCTGTAAAAGTTGTGTACGAGCTTTCACTCTCTGTTTTACACACCCCTAGCACCACGTACAAATGATGAATTAACTCTATCCAGGTGGGGTAAAAATCACAGAGAATGAAGAATCTGTATACAATCAGGAGTCGAAATCATAGAGTAATTCCAATTTGCTGCGTCTCAGGATGTTTACCACTTCGTAGAATCCATACCGTAATTTTCCGTGAACACAGAAACGTCTCGTATGAGAGCGAGCGCTAGCTGTCCCCTCTGTCACGCTCGCGTTGCGCAATTCCCTGCACGGCCAGGCCAGCAACCGCCAAGCAGAAACAGCTGACTGTCGCAGCACATTCCTGTCGGGCGATGCGGGAGCCGCCTGCCGGCAGCGCGCCCAACCATCCACTGCCATTCGCGAACACAGCTAGCGCCTGGGGCGGGAAACACCGTTAGATACTTTAGTTCAGATTATTCGGCGTTTTTCGGTATTTCAGTCTCGCTTACGACAATTTTATTTTTTACTAATAACGGGTTGAGAAAACCGAAATAAATAGTCACAGTAGAACTACTAACGTTTTTTCGTTTTACATAAACTTTTTAAAAAAAGTTATTCGTAAAATCTGGATTGCTTTGAAATGTTGTGTTGTTTCAGGAAATGAGAAAAGCAATCAGTGCCATTTTAATAACAATGCCGACAGAAACGAGCAATAAATACACGATTGTAGAGACCATAGTTCTACGTCTTAGCATGGTGCGTGGTCCGTTAGACGGTAGGCGTGTACATGCAGTGTACGAGGGCTGCTCCATCTGATCTACGGTATTGCATCGCCACGAATTACTTCGTCTTTTTGTCTTTTGCAGCGGTTCGCTTCAGGTTATACGAGCCCTATTGTTGCTAAGCTTTGTTGACTTATTCTCCCCTCAATAATCTCACTTCTTTCACGCATGTCTTCCAACCATACACAACTCGTTGTTGTTGTCCTGTGGTTTTACAATGAAACCATTGTTTATACTGCAATTGTGAGTTGAGACTTTGCAGTGAAAAGATGGGTAGGTCAGTTGAATTAACGCCAGAAAAGAAAGCCGCTACACTTGCTTATTCGTCTTTTGGTCTCAGAACGAGAGAGCGAACCTTTAACACAGGATTTAATATAAAATTACGAGGCTACTGAAAAAATAAAAAATAAAATGAAAATGCAAATGCTGATCGTGTGAAAGGAAGAGGTCGGAAAAGGGCGCCTATTGTAAAGTGACCAAATTGTTTTCGGTGAAAACCGGGACACATTCACCCGCGTGCCAATGGACACCTCATTCCACATGTACCCAGGTTTCTAAACTGATAGTTCGGTAATTTTCACATCTGTCAGCACCTGCTTTCTTTGGGATTGGAATTATTATATTCTTCTTGAAGTCTGAGGGTATTTCGCCTGTCTCGTACATCTTGCTCACCAGAGGGTACAGTTTTGTCAGGACTGGCTCTCCCAAGGCTATCAGTAGTTCCAATGGAATGTTGCCTACTCCGGGGGCCTTGTTTGTTCTGAGGTCTTTCGTTGCCCTGTCAAACAGTTCATGCAGTATCGTATCTGCCATTTCATCTTCATCTATATCCTCTTCTATTTCCATAATATTATCCTCAAATATATCGCCCTTGTGTAGACCGTCCATATACTCCTTCCACCTTCTTTGCTTAGAACTAGGTTTCCGTCTGAGCTCTTGATGTTCATACAAGTGGTTCTCTTATCTCCAAAGGTCTCTTTAATTTTCCTGTAGGCAGTATCTATCTTACCCCTAGTGAGATAAGCCTCTACATCCTTACATTTGTCCTCTAGCCATCCCTGCTTAGCCATTTTGCACTTCCTGTCGATCTCATTTTTTGTAGACGTTTGTATTCCTTTTTGCCTGCTTCGTTTACTGCATTTTTATATTTTCTCCTTTCATCAATTAAATTCAATATTTCTTCTGTTACCCAAGGATTTCTACTAGCCCTCGTCTTTTTACCTACTTGATCCTCCGCTGCCTTTACTATTTGATCTCTCAAAGCTACCCATTCTTCTTCGACTGTATTTCCTTCCCCCCATTTCTGTCAATTGTTCCCTTACGCTCGCACTGAAACTCTGTACAACCTCTGGTTCTTTCAGTTTATCCAGGTCCCATCTCCTTAACTTCCCACCGTTTTTCCGGTTTTTTCAGTTTGTCTACAGGTCATAACCAACAGATTGTGGTCAGAGTCCCCTGGAAATGTCTTACAATTTAAAACCTGGTTCCTAAATCTCTGTCTTACCATTATATAATTTATTTGATACCTGTCAGTATCTCCAGGCTTCTTCCATGTATACAGCCTTCTTTTATGACTCTTGAACCAAGTGTTACCTATGATTAAGTTATGCTCTGTGCAAAATTCTACCAGGCGGCTTCCTCTTTCATTTCTTTGCCCCAGTCCATATTCACGTACTCCCTTTTCCACCTACCGAATTCCAGTCACCCATGACAATTAAATTTTCATCTCCCTTCACTACCTGAATAATTTCTTTTATCTCATCATACATTTCATCATTTTCTTCGTCATCTGCAGAGCTAGTTGGCATATAAACTTGTACTACTGCGCTGGGCGTGGGCTTCGTGTCTATCTTGGCCACACTAATGCGTTCACTATGCTGTTTGTAGTAGCTTACCCGCATTCTTATTTTCCTATTCATTATTAAACCTGCTCCTGCATTACCGCTATTTGATTTTGTATTTATAACCCTGTAGTCACGTGACCAGAAGTCTTGTTCCTCCTGCCACCGGAATCCCTAATTCCCACTATATCTAACTTCAACCTATCCATTTCCCTTTTTAAATTTTCTAACCTACCTGCCCGATTAAGGGATCTGACATTCCACGCTCCGATCCGTAGAACGCCAGTTTTCTTTCTCCTGATAACGACATCCTCCTGAGTAGTCCCCGCCCGGAGATCCGAATGGGGGACTATTTTACCTCCGGAATATTTTACCCAAGAGGACGCCATCATCATTTAACCATACAGTAAAGCTGCATGCCCTCGGGAAAAATTGCGGCCGTAATTTCCCCTTGCTTTCAGCCGTTCGCAGTACCAGCACAGCAAGGCCGTTTTGGTTAGTGTTACAAGGCCAGATCAGTCAATGATCCAGACTGTTGCCCCTGCAACTACTGAAAAGGCTGCTGCCCCTCTTCAGGAACCACACGTTTGTCTGGCCTCTCAACAGATACCCCTCCGTTGTGGTTGCACCTACGGTACGGCCATCTGTATCGCTGAGGCACGCAAGCCCCCCACCACCACCACCACCACCACCAACGTCCATGGTTCATGGGGCAATAAAATTCAGTACACAGTACGGCAAAATTTATCGTATTGGCAATACTACCACTGCTGATGTGCGCCGTTCCTCTGTGAGCATATGGCAGCGCTATTCTCCGCTCCCCGCCTCTGATTTCCCACGGCGCTAGCGAGGCACGCGCGGCGCGAGAAACTGTGCCGCAACCACAACGCCGCGCGACCTGGCGCAGGCGCGAGTCGCGTCCCAGTCGCGTCGCGTCCCAATTTGTGCCTAGCCTAACGCAAGTTCTCGGCGAGCACGACGCTAGACGTGAGTGGGCTCCGCTCAAATGCTCGTCGGATTTGTTGCACTGTGTGTCGAGGAACGCGCCACGGGCCCGGTCTTCTGCCCTTACAGAGAGACACCCCGTTTCTTCAGACTGTTTACACCACCGTCGAATGTTCTCTGGTGGTGGTTGTTTAGCACTGAACTGCGATCACTGATTAAGACTAAATTCAACAACGCAGTACGCCTTCTGTTGTGCGGACGCCATATTTCGCGAGACTGGCTGCACGCTCCAGGTCAGCGCTCGTAGCGACATGTTGCGGATTATTTCTGAAACTCTAGACCGTGATGATTACGTCTAGCGCTGTTTGTTGCCTAGTGACATTTGTCTCAATAATAAGAGTTAAAATCGGGTCATTCTTTTCGGGACACCCTGTGCATAAAAAAAAGCTGAGGAGTAAGGATGTGTATTCGGTTATGAGGCCTAAGACTCGATCAACGAGGGAGAATTTTGAGACAGTTAGACGCTGGCGTGCGACAACAGTTTTCTAAACTCTGTGCTTCTTGGGGGGTCGTAGAAAAATATCCGCTACCATTCGCAATAAGAGGTTGTTTATTCGTCGTAGGCCAAACTGGAAGGCGTTTCACTACAAGATACCGTGAGGATCTAGATGCGTTCCGTCTAAATAATTTTGATAAATCCACCTTTGCAATGCACTAAAGCCACAGCCATTACAGAAAACCTACAAATACTACACACTGGGAACAAAGGCAAGAAAGTGAATCTGCTTGAAGAGCTAGAAATGTATATCTGCAGCTCTGACTCACCAGACCTTGTTCTGAACGAACGAGTGGAGCTTGCAAACAAATCCTATCGTAACATATTTCATGAAATATTCAAAAAGAGAAAGTAATTATCCCCTGATATAATGACAAAGTAATATTCTGTGGTAATTCGATGTAGCAGTCATACAACAGTCTAAGGGTCATTATCACAATTTGTAATAATGATATTGTAAACACAAGCTGTAACTGGCATTCTATAATGTGTAATAGCTTTCAAAAATTTCAGCTATATAACATTATTGCACCTCCTAGATCTAAGTTGTCTCACAACTGTGTGGCCCAAAGCAGTTCTAGCTGTCATTTCTTAATTTTTAATGTGTAATAGCTTTGAGTAATTTCATATATATAAGAACACTGTATTTCCTAGATCTAAGTTATCCGTCAAATACGTGAACCAAAAAATTTCATAATGTTTGTCAAGAAACGTCGCAGCCTATTATAGCTTTTTTAAATTTCTATGTATGCAACACCTTTGCACTTCCTGTGGCTAAGTTCTTCGACCAGAACCTACAAGTTTCTGGGTGAGCAACATCTTTACATCTACTACATCTAAGTTTTTTGACCACAGCCCACATGTTTGTAAATAAAAATAGTGTACTTCACGAGTGCACGTCGTCAAAGTGTAATATGGAGCTACACCTGATACATGGTCGTGACAAAGACTACAAGTGTGTAACTAAGTGGCAAAACTATCATCACACAATGACTGTACTAATGGTGCTTCATCTTTTTGTAAGTACAGATGTATTTTCGTCAAATGCTACCTTACCACTTAAAATTGTTGTCACCAGCAAATAATTTTTTTTTGTATTCATACAATGATCTGCAACAGCACAAACACGTAAATTAATGTATAAACACCTGAAGACGGGCGCAAGCCCGAACCTGGCGGTGTGGCGAGTAACCAAGCTTTTATTGTGACTGGTAGCTGATTTTTCTACAAACCCATAAAGGAACAGTCACGGAGTCCGACAGGATCCACCATGGATAAAATTCATTTTATGCCTCTTGCCTTGATAGTTTCCCTGTGTGTTTACTAGTTTAACCAAAAGTCACAAAATATAAACGCTTATTTCGTGGAAAAACCAGACATTATAGATAGAATACATGTGTTATAAAAGCGTAAGAAAAGATTTGACACGTATTGTTTAGCACTCGACACAGAACTAAAGGCACTCTGTGAAACTGATATTTTGTGTGCTGCTCTACTCTGGAAGTGGTGAGCTAGATGACTCGGAATTCACTGAAGAAGAACTGTAATTCTGTCGCTTCTTAGAAGCAACTACTGCCACTACAGTGAGTCTCTACCGATTCAGTTTGCCAAACGCGAAAAGGAGAACCATCGCAATAATACTAAGAATTACGGAGACGCTAGGTTAACCGCACTCCTACCAATACTAAATCCGTAATACAAGAGACGGTCAGGAAGTTTCCTTCCAAGGCCGCTCAATCCAAAACCGCCTCGCGCGCTGACCGCACCATCCCCGTATGCTGACCGCCGTACGCCCTGCTCGGGGACCGACGGAGCAGTCGCACCATTGGACAACTGTGTTCTCCACAGAGCTGCACCTTCTGCGTTCTCTGACGTCTGCCGGCGATTCTCCTACGGCAGCCAAGAAAATGACGGCAGCGCACTGCCAGTGTTTGGAGGCGTTTCGTAATGACGTCTCTGTAGTCCCACGTTTCCGCGTTTGTCGCAAAGCGGCGAATCCCGTAGTAATCCCCTCCCTACATGTCGGTGCTCATATACCGGCAACCTAGGATACGCACTGCAGAAACGCCATCAAATAACGGAGCGGTGCTTGGTGTCGGCTGTAAGTGACAAAAACTGTGAGTGACGGCTACGTGCCCGAAAGAGTCGGCATTTTCCTCTCTGTCACGTGATTTAAGGCCTCTTTCAACGATCAACAATCATTATGTTGTTCGTATACTTGACTTTGTACGACTACTTTTGACGTCGGTGTCAAACACGGAGCGCGTTTGGCGTGTTGGAGAGAGCGTGACCAGATGCAGTTGTTTAAAAAGGACAAACAGCTTCAAAAAGAGGAGACATCAAACGGGTCAACTGCAGATGAAGATACCACACGTCAGCTTTGGACAAGTCACGTGACTGCTGGGAATAAAGCTAGTAGTTAATTGTTAATGATGGTCGGGTGGTGGTTAACCGAGCCATATAAAATAAATTAAAAAAATTGATTGTGATGACAGTGTGGCGTCAATTGTTTTGTTATGTCAACAACACGGAATTGTTTACAAAGCCAAAAACGTAAGAGCATTCATCTCCCTTCATTCGACGTATCGCTACCAACATCTGTAATTCAAGCAGCAGCTGACGACATGTAAACAGCACTTTAGCCTTCCGAATACAAATAATTTGAATAACTATGAAACAATCATACAGCCATGAGAGTTAAACTGTCGAGCTATTTCTTACGTTTATTAGCTACTCACAAAGACGCACGTTCCAGCTCCACATATCTTACATTCCGCTTCAAATTCATTTCTCCCTTTCTTAAAGCCGGATATTTGTAGGAAAGGATATCAGAAAATATACACTTTCGTTTAGGCATAGCCAAATATTTTACGTAACTCACTCTCTTAAAAATTACACTCACAAATCACGCGTGCGCCACAGCAAGCCAATGGAAGATACAAAACGAAAATGTTAAATAATCGATATTTGCATTCGCTAATAGGTCGATCAACGATAACATCGACGATCCTGGTGCCACCTACCAACACCGCCTTGGAGCGTGTTTGTCACGAACGCTGTGCCAATAGCAAAAAAGCCGTATACTGTAAAAACCCGCCCGGACGCCGGACAGAGCTGAAAAAGAGCTCCTGTTCACCCCTAGTTGGGGAGAAATTTCGATCGACGTCAGATATTGACAAGATGGCGGACGTTCACTTGGCCGATGTTTCGCGCCAAGTCTGTTTACTGAGAAACCGTTTCAGTTAAAATTTATGTCACTGTAATGCGAGTTTCCGCAATTGTAGAGTCATCGTCAAATACAAAAGCAAAAGGACGCTGGCAATTACAAAAATGGTAGAGATGATGCGTCTTTTCCAGCCATATGTTATGGAGGAATACTTAACAGAAAAATCGGAATTCTACGCGCAACATACAACCGGGGGTGCAGTGAAACAAAAAGAATTGGAGGATCTCCGGCTTTTCGACGGACGGTGGATGTGTTATCACGTTGTCGTTTAGAGAAAGGAGCGCAAGATAATATTTTCGCATAACCGTGTTTTTCTTTTTCAGTGTGACAGCGAAATTAAGTAAAAGTAATTAGGCGAGTGGCTAGACACTGGACTCGCATTCGGGAGAACGAGGGTTCAATCCCTCGTCGGACCATCGTCATTTAGGTTTTCCGTCATTTCCCTAAATCGCTCCAGGCAAATGCCGGGATGGTTCCTTTAACAGGGCACAGCCGACTTGCTTCCGCATCCTTCCGTAATCCGAAGAGACCGATGCCCTCGCTGTTCGGTGTCTTTTCCCCGAAATCAACCCAACCCTCCGAGTAATTATGAGATCGTGTGGTTATTCTGAGGAAGTTGACTGAGTCACCGTGTTCTGAGTACAATATTTGCTTCGGCAGAGCTTCACCCATTCCTTGGAAAAGCGTCTCGATTTCTTCTTCAGAGGCAGCGGCGTCAAAATCCTTGCCGACACGGACGTTGTCTGCTCCGAAAGTGAGGTTACGTTAGACAAATTCTGTTGGTACGTGAACGAGCCTTCTTGACAGCTCCGTGGATAGGACAGAAGGAATGTGAGAATTAAGCCACATCGGTCGGTTTCAATGTACCGGGTGATCAAAAAGTCGGTATAAATTCGAAAACTGAATAAATCACGGAATAATGTAGATAGAGAGGTACAAATTGACACGCATGCTCCGAATGACACGGGGTTTTATTAGAACCAAAAAAACACAAGTTGAAAAAATGCCCAACAGATGCCGCTTCATCTGACCAGAATAGCACTAATTAGCAAAACAACGTAAGACAAAGCAAAGATGGTGTTCTTTGCAGGAAATGCTCAATATGTCCACCATCACTCCTCAACAATAGCTGTAGTCGAGGAATAATGTTGTGAACAGCATTGTAAAGCATGTCCAGAGTTATGGTGAGGCACTGGCGTCGGATGTTGTCTTTCAGCATCCCTAGAGATGTCGGTCGATCACGATACACTTGCGACTTCAGGTAACCCCAAAGCCAATAATCGCACGGACTGAGGTCTGGGGACCTCGGAGGCCAAGAGTGACGAAAGCGGCGGCTGAGCACACGATCACCACCAAACGACGCGACCAAGAGATCTTTCACGCGTCTAGCAATATGAGGTGGTTCTAATGAAATCTCGAGTCATTCGAAGCATGCGTGTCAACTTTTAACTCTGTATCTAGATTATTCCGCGGTTTATTAAGTTTTCAAGTTTATTCTGACTCTTTGATCACCCGGTGTCCGTCGTCTAAGATTTCAAACAGGCCTCACCTAGAGCCACAATGTGCACCTGCGCCCCTGCCGGTCCGGTCCGGTGTGAGCGGATGGCCGACGCGTTGACGTCACGGCGGGCTACCGCGACTGCGCCTTCCGGTCGCTCCGCTCCGCGCCTCAGCTCAGCTCGGCTCAAAGTGGGTCGCCGATAATCCGCAAACATCCGGCCCCGCGCTCTACGCCGCTGTGCTCTGCCGCCTCCCAGCTCGCGGGCTCGGCCGTAGTGTAAACACGGCACACTGTGTGCGCGGTCTGCGTGTGACAGGCGGCCGCCCAGCACGGCGCCCCCAGAGACACCGCCAGCTGCCAGCTGCCGGCTGCTGGGAATGATCCGTTCGCTTCCAGAGCTGTGCCTCGTCCCGAGTACAGGCGGCGGCGCGGGAAGCTCGAAGCGGGCACCGCGCGGCGGCCGGTACCGACACAGACACCGACAGACTCACAGGAAGGCCTCGCCGCTTGTTGGTGGCGTGACGTCAACTAGGCGCGGCGAACGCCACGTCTGTCGCAGGCGTACTCGTAATGGCGGTGTCTCCGACACAGGAAGCTGAAGCTGTTGGCGGTAGTTGACCGACACACATTGTTCCGAGACATTTCTGCGATCAATTAATTGTGCTATTCGTTACACTTCTTAACGAATAGTGTGCTCCTGAACTTAAGTTTCCACCTGTTTTAAGGATTCACACACAAAAACAACTTCATGGTCCAGCAGCAACAGAATTCCTGCTTCCTTACCTTATTTGTAAATCTGAGGAAGTTAAATTTCTACTGGGTTGCTTTTACAACAAACTGTGAACATATTGGTGCTCTTCTTTAGGTACCTTGGCTGACTGTGGGGTGAGGAGCACTGAATGTTAATGAAATATCTCGCGATTGTTCACATTTGGAGTTGGGGTGGGGGACAGAAAGAGGCAAAAGAGAGATACTTGTTTTAGCAAATAAAATTTTCTTGTAAAGTTTTTCCTTTCAGTTGCAAGACGGGAATTTTTATATTTCATAATGTGCATGTTTAAAAAAGTTTAAGTTCAGCAGTATTTTCGATGTATGAAGCTATTTTGTTTCCTGTTTAGAATTCCTTTCGTTGAAAACGACTGTAATCCAATGACTGACAACAGTTGGACATTTACACATGTAAATTACTTCACATTTCCAGTGAAGATGTCAAACGAAAATAAATAAATAAATAAAAGAAACGAGTTGATTGTAAGGGGGTTGGGATAAGCAAAATGGATCAAGTAAATATAGTTGCTCGAATGTAAAATTTCCGAAGGTTGCAATGGGACAAAGCATCTTACCATATTGATCTACGTTTGTCTGGACAGGATTCAGTAATAAAGAACTATAATCATTTGTAGCTTTTCGATAGTAAGAAAGTCTTTCATCTAAATAAACCTGCAGAATCCAAAACAATACCAAACATTTTGTCCAAAAATAAGAATTTATGCCGTGCGTAGCTGACGTGTCGTCACCAACAAGCGCCGGGACTGCCTGCTCTCCGAAACGAAGTAAGCTAAATGTGTCTAAAATAAAATAAAAAATCTGACGTAAAACAAGGTGTGTAGCAGGTGCAGAAGTATGAAACCGGAACTTTCCCCATAGGTGGTGGCAGCCGTCATTGTAGAGCCCGTGAAACCTGGAGAGCCTGTATAGGGAGGGAGAGAGTGGCCGTAGGTGAGGTTGCCCGTGGCGCAGTTTTTCTGCCGATCTTCTCTCGCGCTTCCTATGTTCGCCTCGCTTCTGACCTACATCGAAGTTCAGAGGACTTTTGGAAACCATTAAAAGGTATTCGAATTATTGCGAGACTCGGTATGCGTTGTGCACGCCTGTTCGATTTAGTCGTACCTCGTTTTTAGTACGTAATTAGCGTCTGCGATCTTAAATAAGAGTCGAAATAATGAAACGTTTTGTGAAGTCGGTAGGCCTACGTGTTCGTACGTCAGTAATTGTACAGGGTTGTTTTTGACATCCGTAATTCGTTGTGCAGACGTTCGTAAACGGTGCCGGGTTGTGCTGCATTTGGTTGTTCCGATAGAGGCGTTATTTTGGTTTCAGTATTATTGCCTGACTGTTGACGCAGGCAAGTTGTAAGCACGTTTTCCGCAGTTGTCGTGCTCGCTGAAACATTATTCGTGGTAAGTAATGGTAGGTACTCTGGAAGACAGTTTATAATACGCCTACTTACTGTGGGGTAGAAGGGATACGGTACTTTCCTTGTAATATTACATTTGGTCGGTATTACAGTAGCCTACATTTAACATTACCTGATTTTTGTAATATTTTTCGTTCATCTACGAGAGGTATTCCAGTTGTTTACTTCTGACATGCAAAAAGTTTGAAGACGTGACAAGAAGTACTGATACGTCTTGCACATTTTGCCCGTCACAAGTAAACAACTGCTTACGACTTTCATTCATCTGACGTAGTACAAGTACGTTAAATCATATGCGCTTCCGATACAAAACAAATGCTATACACTATACTTTTTTTTTTATTTACGTTACTTTCGTTGCAATATGCCTAGTGAACGATCTTTAAAGGAGATAAATGCAAGTAACGAATGATTTCTACAGGCACTGCGTTGTACGTAGTGGGCTAGTATATCATAGCTCTAAAGACAGGCATTTAACGAATGGTTTCGCCGTATTGCCTTGTGCTCTTGATTCGGTGAGTGTGTACTCCACTACTGGTCCGCCCGCAGTGTGGCAGAAAAATGGCCGCCGTTTCGTCCGGTTGTCCACTCTCTCCCTGTACAGGCTCTCCTCTGCAGCACTGCGTCTGCTTGCTGTAACGGCCGACGGAGAATGTCGACACACGGTAACCCGAGGTCCGTTCATCGGTGTCTGTTTCAAACCCGTAAACACGTACAGTTTTGTGCCCACCAACTAAGATTTGCGGACAGCACTGGCTTCCTGTTATCATTTGGAGGAAACTGCTGCAGAATCAGTCGAATGCACGTCAAAAGACCAGGTGAGCATACTCTCGGAAAAACAGTGTTTCGAGTGGTTAAATAAAAATTCAGAAGTGCCCATTTTGACGTGAGCTGGAAACTACCGAAGAAGATAGAGGACAACGAATTGCGAGTCTTACTGGATGAAGATGATGAACTAAACAGCAACTCGCGGTACAGTTGAACGTGACGCAGAAAGCCGTTTGTCCAGATTGAAAGCTATGAGAAAGGTGCGTAAAGTGAGGAAAATGGGTTCCGCAGGAGCTGAAGGAAAGACACCTACCAGATCGAAACACCACTTGTGAAGCGCTTCGCGTCAAGTACAAAAGAAAGTCGTTTCTCCTTCGAATAGTGACAGGTGAAGGAAAAATGTGTATAATTTGAGAATCGTAAGCGTCGTAAGTCCAGGAAAACCGTCGGCGTCCACTGCAAGACGGAATCGCTTTGCAAAGAAGACAATGCTCTTCGTTTGGGGGGACCGGAAGGGTGCCATCTATTAGGAGCTGCTAAACCCTGGTGAAACCGTCAACACTGATCACTTCCAATCGAGCATTACGTGTAAAACGACCGGAATGTGGAAAGAGGCAACACACCGTTACATTGCTCCGTGACAACGGCCCACCGCACACAGCGAAACGGGTCGCGGAAACGATCGATCCGTCGAGCTGGGAAAGACCAGGCCACGCGGCTTAGCCCCACACTTGGCTCCGCCCTGTTATCATCTGTTATCATCTGTCTGCATCAGTGGGACGCGCTCTTGCTGAACAACGCTTCAGTTCGTGTGGAAACGTACGAAAACGGCGCTCTAGCCGGCTCGCTTCGAAGGAACTTTGGTTTACGTGGCATTCATAGCCAGTCGCGGAGGGAGGTGGGGGAAATGTATAAATAGCAGTGGAGATTATTTAGAATAAAATATTGTTTATCAGTCTCAAACAACAGACCTGCCGTTATTGCAACCAAATTCAGGTTTCATACTTCTACACCTGGTATCTGTGCAGTTGTATTTTTGCAATAAATACACTGCGTAAGACATTCGAGGGATGTATACGAAAACGCAGCTACGTAGGTATTATCAGACAAGTCCAACTTCATGAACTACAATTGCATCATATGACGTACACGCACAAGCCAAATGTGCTCCACGCTGTGTATACTTTGATGCATTTTATTTTCTTTGGAATTATATCCTTAAAAACTGAGTCAAAATTTTTCCGTCTTTTTTCGATTTCTAACGTCGGTTACAGGAAATAACAGGAACAAGATCCGAAAATCGGTTATTTCAGAAACAGGTTTGTTTGCGTGGCTTTGACAGTGGCATTAGTAGAGTGGCGCGGAAGAAGCAGATTTAACCGAGGAGCCGTTGTTGGAGTGACAGCCGCCCGCCGTCCCCGGTGCTGAGTTTGGCTGCCCCGAGACACACACGCGCCGACTTCCGACTCGCACGCTCCTGTGTTCCAAACCTCTTCCATCAGGTTGCACCTCGTAATGGGTGCATTGTGTCAGCGTTCCACATTTGTAAATTAGGTAAACTACTGCATAAAATACCGTAAAATTGGAAGGAGCGTAATGACAACGGAAAAGAAATGACAGACGAAATGAATTAGCAACTGAACATATAGCACAGGAATACCGGAGGCAGAAACTGGCTGTAAATAGTGATCCGGGTAGAAAAGGGAAACGTGCCGTGAGGCTGTCAGGGACGTGGGAAATTACTGTACGAGGTACTAAATACTAAACGAAATAAATATGTAAACATGCTTGCGCTGCAAATAGAGGACGGTAACTTAGTGAACAGAACAAGGGATTAGGTTCAAATGGCTCCGAGCACTTACGGGACTTAACGTCTGAGGTCATCAGTCCCCTACAACTTAAAACTACTGAAACATAACTAACCTAAGGACATCACACACATCCATGCCCGAGGCAGGATTCGAACCTGCGACCGCAGCAGCCGCGTGGTTGCGCACTGGAGCGCCTGCAACGGCTCGGCCACAGCGGCCGGCCAAGGGATTAGATATGAAATGAAAGAAAAAGAATGAGATTTTCACTCTGCAGCGGAGTGTGCGCTGATACGAAACTTCCTGGCAGATCAAAACTGTGTGCCGGACCGAGACTCGAAGTTTCACATCAGCGCAGACTCGGCTGCAGAGTGAAAATCTCATTCTGGAAACATCCCCCAGGCCATGTCTCCGCAATACCCTTTCTTTCAGGAGTGCTGGTTCTGCAAGGTTCGCAGGAGAGCTTCTCTGAAGTTTGGAAGGTAGGAGACGAGGTACTGGCAGAAGTAAAGCTGTGAGGACGGGGTGTGTCATGCTCGGGTAGCTCAGATGGTTGGGCACTTGCCCGCGAAAGGCAAAGGTCCCGAGTTCGAGTCTCGGTCCGGCACACAGTTTTAATCTACCAGGAAGTTTCAAAGAAAACGTACTTCAACATGCTGCTAAATGAAGATGGGGGAGAACACAGCCATCGACGACTGCACAGTAATTAATGAAGTCCACATTAGCGGACACCCATCAACTTGGCGTGAGGTAGAAACAGCGTTAGAGGGCATGCGGAATGTAAAGTCAACGGGCTTTGATGATCTCAGATCAGACATCATGGCAAGCGGGATATTAGGCTTACAGTTGCTATATAGTGTCATCAGTGGTTTGGGAAGAATCCCTAATCCCAGAAGATTGGAGTAAAGGAGTCATCACGGCTCTGGTTAAAACGGGCAGTGGACGAAAACGTGGAAGTAACGGCGGCGTCAGGCTCCTAAAGTGATACTTGGAAAGACAGCAGAACGCGGGTGCTTGACGAAGAGCAACATGGATTCAGGAGAGACCGGGGCAGGAGGAGCGCTGACAGGAAAGTGCTGCGAATACGGAAGAACTCTTTTGATCGTCTTCGTCAGCATTGAAAAAACAAGTGTGTGGCAGTTTTCACCGAAACACGATACGGGAATGTTTGGAAGATCCAAAGGCGCCAACGCACCTCACTGGTAAAGTGAAGCTGCAGTACCAAAAGCGTTGCCACTGTGTGCAGATAGGCAACAGATGATCGGAATGGTTTGAAACAGAGAGAGATGTGTCCGTCAAGGCACTACCACCATTACTGTTTGTAGTAGTGATGTAGAAGATGATGAAATCTCTCAACAGAACAGACAAACAACCAAATCTCCTGCTTTATGCTGATGAATTGGTAGTATGGGGAGGGACGGAAACTGAAGCACGGAAGGAAGTTAATGAATAGAGAAGAGGTCCAAAAAATTACGGACTAAAAATAAGTAAAACGAAGACGGTAGAACTGAGCATCAACGGGCAAGGAGCAACCTCAAATACATTACTACTCCACTGAAGCCCAACGAAGCTTGTACAGGCATGCGTATTCAGATACAGAGAGATGTAAAAAACAAGTGTCTGGCGCAGTTGTTAGATGGGCTAGTACTGTTGCAAGGGCAGAGTATCAAAGTTTGATCGTGGTGTTATTGTCGGCGCACCAGCGATGGCATACAGCATCTCCGACGAAGTGATGGAGATTTTCCCGTGCGACCATTTCGAAAGTGCGCCGTGAATATCAGGAATCTGGTGAAACGTGAAATCCCCGACATCGGTGCGACGGGTAAAAGATCCTGCAAGAAGGGGAGCCACGACGACCGATGAGGATCGTTGAGTGTGGCGGAAGTGCAGCCCTCCCGCAGACGGCAGAGCTGGTCCGTCAGCAGGTGCGGGCGTGTGGCCTGCACGACGCAGAGCTCAGCGCCTCGCCTGGGCCCGTCAACACCGACATTGGACTGTTGACGAGTGGAAGCCAGCCGCTGTGACCGAGCAGTCCACTGCTGCGGTCGCAGGCTCGGATCCTGCCTCGGGCATTGATGTGTGTCACGTCCCTAGGGTGGTTAGGTTTACGTAGTTCTAAGTCTAGGACAGTGATGACCTCAGACACAAAGTCCCACCATTGTGCTCGCAGCCATTTCAACCATCTTTTGATGACTGGAAACAAGTTGCCTGATCGGGCGAATAGACGTGTACGAGGATGGAACAACCTCACGAATTCGTGCACCCTGCATGTTAGCACAGGCCTGTTCGAGCTGGTGGAGGCTGTGTGATGGTGTGGGGCACGTGCAGCGGGAGCAGTGTGGGACCCCTCACACATCTAGGTACGACTCTGACAGGTGACATACCTGCGTCATCAGCTGCATCCAATCTGCATTTCGACTGACTTGGGAAATTCCAGCAGGACAATGCGACACCCCATATGTCCAGAAGAGTTAGTGGCTCAAGGAACATGTTCAGAGTCTAAACACTTCCGCTGGCCACCAGACTCCCCAGACACGAACATTTTTTAGCTTTTCTGGGATGCCTTGCAACGTGCTGTTCAGAAGAGATCTCCACCCCCTCGTGCTCTTCAGGACTGGCGGTGTCGGCTCCCTCCAGCACTGCCTCACGCATTATTGGAGTCCACGGCACATCTCGCTAAGGCGCTTCTGCGGGCTCGCGGGGGCACTGCACGTTATGAAGCCGGTGCACCGGTTTCTTTGGCGCCTCAGGGTAGGAGCAGGCAAAGTAGAAGCAGGTCGCCGTTTCGAGTACCTAGGAAGCACGACCTAGAAAGAGATCGCCACTGAGCAGCGGGTACTGAGCAGGACACAGAAGGCATCCGAGTTTTACACTCGACTCACAAATCTTCTCTGGGACGATAAAATGCCACGAAAAAGCAAAAGCGACTGTGTGCGACACGCATTTCGGACTAGTCCCAACATGCGGTTTAGAAACACGTAACCTAGTATACAAAGACCTCGGCAAAATTCGGGCGACAGAAATGAGCCAAACAACGGGAAAGTGCACAGTCGGGAATGAGGAGAGCAGAAAAGTAGCTGGTGTCGAGTGTCACGAGGAGATGCTGGCTTCAGTGGGATGGCCACGTAATGGGGACCGACAGCAAAAGAGCTGCCAAAAAGCATCCCAGCCTGAACCTCGTCGGAAGAAGACCGCGGGGAAGACCGAGAAAACGCTGGGTAGAGACAGTAAGGGCAGGTCTGGAGGAGGGAGGACACAAATGGGAAGTTGTCCTGGAAGGAAAAGTGGAGTTGGGGGGTTAGGTGGGTAACCTGGAGGTCGACCACAGCAGCAGGAAGCTTGTGGCTGTGCAGCAGACGCAGTGGGCAGAGCTGCCGGGCTGGTATCACACCGGAGCGCCCCCCCCGCGGGCTTCCTGAGGAGCAGATAGGGGCGTATTTTTAGCGGTGCAGCGGCGGCTCGCCGCCTCCGAACGCTCCAGCACGCACGCACGCACGCACGCCGCGGCGACAGCTGAGGGGCCACACACGCGACGGCAGACACGTGACCTGGCCAGGTGGCAGCGGACGGGCGTGCCGCACGCGGCAGCATGGCACCCCGGCCTCTGGCAGCAGGGACACGCTCATCCCTCAACCCCTCCTCCCCGAGTCTACCTGCACCACTGGCACGAAGATCACGTGCTACAGAACGCGACATTTAACCGACAGGTAGAAGGTGCTGCGATATGCAAATCATTGGCTTTTTAGAGCATTCGCACAAGTTTGGCAACGGTGGCGCCACCTATAACGTGATCACGTGAGGAAAGTTTCCAACAGATTTCTCATACCCAAACAGCAGTTGACAGGCGTTGCCTGGTGAAACGTTGTTGTGATGCCTCGTGTGAGGAGGAGAAATGCGTACCATCACCTTTCCCACCTTGATAAATGTCGGATTGTAGCCTGTCGCGGTTGCAATTTGTCGTATCGCGACATTGCTCTGCTGTCAGCAGAATACGGAATCGGAGTGTTCAGTAGGGTAATACGGAACGCCGTGTTTGATCCCAAAGGCCTCGTATCACTGGCAGTCAAGATGACAGGAATCTTATCCGCACGGCTGTAACGGATCGTGCAGCCACGTCTCGATCCCTGAGTCAACACATGAGGACGTTTGAAAGACAACAACCATCTGCACGAACAGTTCGACGACGTTGGCAGCAGCACGGACTATCAGCTCGGAGACCGTGGCTGCGGTTACCCTTGACGCTGCATCACAGACAGGAGCGCCTGCGACGGTGTACTCGACGACGAACCTGGGTGCACGAATGGCAAAACGTCATTTCCGATGAATCGGGCTTTTGTTTACAACGTTACGATGGTCGCATCCGTGTTTGACGACATCGCGGTGAACGCACATTGGAAGCGTGTATTCATCGCCATACAGGCGTATCACCCGGCGTGATGGTATGGGGTGCCATTGGTTACACGTCTCTGTCACCTCTTGTTCACATTGACGGCACTTTGAACAATGGACGTTACATTTCAGATGTGTTACGACCCGTGGCTCTACCCTTCATCCGATCCCTGCGAAACCCTACATTTTTGCAGGATAATGCACGACCGCATGTTGCAGGTGTTGTACGGGCCTTTCTGGATACAGGAAATGTTCGACTCCTGCCCTGGGCACACCATGCTCCACATCTCTCACCAACTGGTCAATGGTGGCTGATCAATTGGTTCGTCCCAATACGCCAGTCACGACTCTTGATGAAGTGTGGTATCGTGTTGAAGCTGCACGGGCAGCTGTACCTGTACACGCCGTCCGAGCTCTGTTTGACTAAATGCCCAGGCGTATCGAGGCCGTTATTACGGCCAGAGGTGGTTGTTCTGGCTACTTATTTCTCAGGATCCACTTACCCAAACTGCGTGAAAATGTAATCACATGTCAGTTCTAGTATAATATATCTGTCCAACGAATACCCGTTTATCATCTGCGTTTCTTCTTGGTGTAGCAATTGTAATGGCTGGTAGTGTAGTCTCTCAGTGCTTTGTCAGTATGGAACAGGACATTGGTGAAGACGGCAACGGAGATACGATAATGCGAGAGGAGTTTGACATAGCACTGAAAGACCTAAGGCCTGCGGAGTAGACGAGCTTTCCTCAAAACTTTTTAAAACCTCAGCACAGCCACCAGCTATAACAACTTCACACGTGTGGTGTACGGGATGTACGACACAGGCGAAACACCGTCTAACTTAAGGGAGAACTCCAATTCCAAAGAAATCAGGTGCTGACACGTCAGAATACTTCAGTGGTGAATGGTCGTTGCGAAATACTAACAGGAATTCTTTACTGAAGAATGGAAAAAAACTGGTCGTACTCGACGTCTGGGAACATCGGTTTGGTTTCTGGAGAAATGTAGGAACAAGCCGTGCAGTACGGACCCCACGGCTTATCACACGAGGTAGGCTACGGAAGGGCAAACCTACGTCTGTAGAGCATTTCTAGACTTAACAGAAAGCTTTTGACACTGTCCACTGGAATTCTCTGTGTGATATTCCCAAGGTAGAAGGGGTAAAATGCAGGCAGGGAAAGTCTCTTCACAGATTGTTCAGAAACCAGACGGCAGTTACAAAAGCTGAGGGCATGAAAGCGAAGCAGTGGTCAAGAAAGGAGACAGGGTTGTACCCTATCTCCCATGTTATTCACTCTGTAGGATAATGGAATGCAGTCGAATTAAATCAGGTGATGCTGAGGGAATTAGATTAGAAAGTGAGACAAAGTAGTAGATGACTTCCGCTGTTGGGGGGAGCAAAATAACTGAGGATAGTCGGAGTAGAGAGGATATAAAATGTAGACTGGCAATGGCAAGGAAAGAGAAATCTGTTGACACCGAGCAAAGATTTGTCAGGAAGTCTTTTCTGAAAGTATTTGTATGGAGTGTAGCCATGTATGGAAGTGAAACGTGGACGATAAACAGTATTGACAAGAAGGGAATAGAAGCTTTTGAAATTTGGTGCTACAGGAAAATGCTGAAGATTAGATGCGTAGACCACGTAACCGACGAGGAGGTACTAAACAGAATAGGGGAGAAGAGGAATCTGTAGCAGAACTTGAGTACACGCAGTGATCAGTTACAGGACATTTTGTCAGACGTCAAGGATCACCGATTTAGTGTTGGAGAGAGGGGGTGGGGGTAAAAATCGTGATGGAGGAAACGAAATGAGTACAGTAAGCTGATTGAGAAAGATGTAGCTTGCAGTAGTTATTCGGAGATGGTGGCCCTCACTGGATAGAGTAGCATGGAGAACTGCATCAAACCGGTGCAAAAGACTACATCTGTTTTGAAACTTAATGTTTCGTTTATACATTTTCTTAAGATGATAACGTATTCGCTATTACTAAAAAAGGATAAAGACAATTTTACTCTTATTTATTTCTACAATTTCTGTTTAACTAATGATACGTCGTACAATTAATGAAAAGAAATTTATTACGATTTATCATAATTCCGGCAAGTGTCCCGACAATCGGGCAGTTTTCGCGACGCCGACGCAAACGTCGCCCAGCCACTGTGCCGCTCAGTTCGAATTACTCTTTTAGAGTGCTGTGGGACTGTGTAGCTTTGAGAAAGGAGCTGATGCGTATTAATTTAGTCCAATTAATGGAACGAAATCTCTAGAAACTTGTACAATTTCACAAACGCATCCAAAAACTGCACTCCGGGACTTGCCGGCGTCCCGGACGACCTATCGCGACACCGTCTGGTACGGAGAAGCAGGGACGGCACCGTTCGGCCACCCCGTGCCTTGCTGCTCTTAGTCGGTTTTTTGTTGTTGTTGCTAACTCTTTCTGGTTATATGGCCGTGGTCCATGGAATACTTGTATTCCTAACGTTTCGTCCAATACTACGTTGGACATCTTCAGAGGTACGGCTGGTCCTGCCGAGTCATGGCGACTGACGAGTTTTGCTAATGAGTGAAGCTGAGTGTCCCAGGCGTTATGGTTTACCTAAAGTTCACAAAATAAATCTTCCTCTGAGACCCATTGTTAGTGCGATTGATTACCCTACTTATCAAATATCTAGGTATCTAGCTACCCTTCTGCAACCATACATTGGTAAGACTGATTTTTGTGTGAGGGATTCACGTCATATTATTGAGAAAATTGAAGGTCTAACTTTGGCTCCTGAAGACATTCTGGTCCGTTGTGATATCGTATCTCTGTTTGCTATGATTCCGGTCAATGAAGTTATGGTTTACATAACGGAAGTTTTCCCTGAAGATTTGACCGCTCTGTTTAGACACTGTCTCACATCTAGCCAGTTTCAGTGGGATGAGGAGTTTTATGAGCAAGTGGATGGTGTTGCCATGGGTAGCCCGTTGAGCCCTGCGATTGCCAATTTTTACAGGGAGAAATTTGAACAATTAGCGTTGACTAAAGCAAATAACAAACCGTGTGGTCGGTATCGTTATATAGACGACACATTCGTGGTTCGGACACACGGTAAAAAAGCCTTAGATGAATTTTCTCATTATCTTAATAGCATAAAGCGTAAAATTCAGTTTACCACTGAAGTGGAAAAAGACAAGGTTATTTCGTTTCTCGATGTGTCAGTCGTGAGACAGACCGATAGCTGTCTAAAACATAAAGTGTTTCGGAATTGCACACATACTGAACGATACTTACATAAGAACTCCAATCGACACCCACAACAAAAAAGAGGTGTAATCAAAAGTTTAGTGGACAGGGCGAAACGGATTTGTACGCCGGAACATCTGGATACGGAACTGAATCGTCTGAAACAGGCCTTCGAAAAGAATGGGTACTCAAACAAAGAAATCAATAGTTTTAAGACATAATTACAGCAGGCCAAAGGACAAGGATGGTGCACAGCAATGGAAGAACACGGTGCCTTTACCTTTCATTAGTAAGGTAACAGATCGAATCCGCGAAATTTTGCTGAAACAGTCAGACCGTTCCATCATCTTTTGGGCGTGCACTCGGGACAGCGAGAATAGTTCTTGCGATATTTCGGCTGGAAACCTCCCAGCCATCTTCAGGGCGAGTCGGAGACTGAGTGCATAGAGAGAGAGAGCTGGTCTGATGGGTATTTAACCCCTGTGTTCGAAGGACCGGATCTGTCTTGATCCCTGCCTTCTGTCTGATGATATGTGGTAACAAAATGATGGGATGATAGGGTCATGAGTGTATGTAGATGTTTGTTGTTTAAGTTTAAGTGAGTGTTATGATGTTTTTATTTAATTTTATTTTTGTTTTGTATACTGTTTATCGTGGTATGTTGTAGTTTCTGGTGTTTGTCGTGATGGGAAATCTCGTTCTTGGGTCGGGTGGATTTTGTCCCAGATTTCTGATGAGTGGGTGGTTCGAATCCGTGGTTTGGTGGAAAAACTTTATGGACTTTCGTTGGATGATTTCCGGGATATTGAGTATGTTATGATTTGTGTATATGTCTCGGTTTGTCTGGTACCGGCTAGCATCGGCAGCAATTCTGAAGAATTTGTTCTGCACCCTTTGTACTTTTGTTATGTTGGTGTCTGCGGCCATTGACCAGATTTCAGAGCCGTAAGTGATGGCTGGTTCTATGATGGTTTTGAAAATCTTCTTTTTGGCGCGCATATTTATTCTGTTACCTTTAATGATGGGGTACAGTCTGAATATTGCTCCTGCAGCCTTGTTACAAATGTGTGTAACATGGTCTCTAAATGTCAACCTCTTGTCCAGCTTGATGCCTAGATACTTTATTGTGTCTGACCATGGAAGATTGTTATTTTTGAAGCGTATATGTAGGTTAGGAGGTATTCTTTTGAATGTGAATAGTATTGCTTGGGTTTTCTCCGCGTTTATTGTTATTTTCCATTGGTTAGCCCATTTCTGGATGGATTGTAGGTGTTGCTCTATTTTTGTGACTATATATTGTAGGTTTGAACTGCTGCGGTACACTGCAGTGTCGTCTGCAAATAATAAGTGTCCTCCCAGCTGTTTGGGGATATCATTTGTGTATATTGAGTAGAGGATGGGCCCCAGCACTGAGCCTTGCGGGACTCCAGCCTCTATGGATCTAGTGTTACTTGCCGCTCCTGGTACATGGACATAGAATGCTCTGTTGCGGAGAAAAGAAGCAATAATGTGGATGATGTGGTTGGGGCAGTTGTAGTGATGAAGCTTGTAAATAAGGCCCTGATGCCATACCTTATCGAATGCTTTTTCAATGTCAAGCAGGACTGCTCCAGTACTGTGTCTAATGTTCCTGGCCTGACATATGTGCTCGACGAGTCTGGTCACCTGGTGGATGGTACTGTGTTCTTCGCGGAATCCGAATTGTTCTGGGATGATTATGTTGTTATCCTTTAGGAATTTCTTTAGTTCCGTTTGAATGAGCTTTTCGAGGATTTTTCCTAGGAAGTCTAACAAGGAAATTGGCCTGTAGTTTTGCGGAAATAATAAGTCCTTATTTGGCTTTGGTAATGTGATGATTCGGGCCTGTTTCCAAGCTTTGGGAAAGTAATTTAATCTTAAGCAAGCATTATATATTGATGTTAGATAATTGATAGTTGCTGGAGGTAGGTGATGTAGTAGTTGCGGTTTGATGGAATCTGGGCCTGATGCCTTCTTAGGATGTATGTTTCTGATGTGGTGTGATATGGTTTCTGCGTTTATTGGATTGAAAGATGTTCTGATCGGGGCACTTAGGATGCGGTTTACCCTTCTGAGTACCATTTCCTGGTGGTCATCACTTTCGTCATCTACCGCTTCTGGTGCTTGGAATTGCCTTTCTAGCGAATCCGCCAGTGCTTCAGCTCGGTCTGTGGGGTCGTAGACTATTCCACGTTCCCCATGGAGCGGCTGTATAGATGTTTCGTTTAGTTTACGAGTTTTAAGAATTTTCCAGAATTTTTCCTGGTTCCTTTCTGCTTCTCGTAACGTTTCCTCCCATGCCTCGCTACGGTGGTTTTGGAGCTCTCTTTTGATCCTCCTGGCCAATTGTTCTGACTTTCGTCGGTCGGCTGGGTCCCTGTAGTTTTGCCATCTCTTTCTGGTGTTTCTTTTTTCCTCTATTAGGTTCCGGATGTGTGGGGGTAGTGTGTCTCTACCTGTGGTGTGGGTTATTGTTGTTGTAGATCTTTTGCTGCAATCCTTTATGATTGTGGTGATTTCTTCTATGGCTCTGTTGATTTGGGCTTTTGATTGAAGAGGAGGTAGTTCTGGAGTGTATGCTGTGAGTAGTTGGTTGTATTTTATCCAGTTTGTTGTGGATTCCTTGATGGTTCTGTTGTCATGAAAGTTGACCAGGTTTCCATTGATTTCTAATATTACGGGGTGGTGGTCTGAGTCCAAGTCGTTGACCACCTCGGTTGTCGTATTCCATGTCAGATTTTTTGATAGAAAAATATCCAGTATGTCTGGGCGGCATCTTGTGTCGTAGTGAATGTGTGTTGGCCTGTCTGGAGCTATGATGGAGATGTTCGGCTTGTTGTCCAGAAATCTACGGAGCGTTCTGCCATTGGTGTTTGTGGCATGACAATTCCAGGATCTGTGTTTAGCATTTAGGTCACCACCGATCAGAACATTTTGATGCATTTGGAAAAGGTTCTCAAGGTCTTGCGGACATATGCTCCTTCCTGTAGGTGGATTGTAAGCTGCTGCTATGGTAATGGTTTTGTTGAATAATCTTGTTTCAATTGCTGTTGATTCCATTCTAGTGAGATGAGGTGAGGTGAGACGTCTGTGTACAATTTTGTTTTTGACCAGAATGGCTGTTCCTCCACCTGGTCTGTTCGGTCTGTCATTTCTGTGGACCACATAATTCCTGATTTTGAAGGTCTGGTTTGGTTGCAGGTGAGTCTCTGTGATGAGCGCAATGTCGATCTTTTGCTCATCTAGGAATTCCGCTAGAGTATGTTTTTGAGTTATAATGCCATTGGCATTCCAATTCATGATTTTTACTGCTTTATTTGCCGCCAAGAATGCTAACTGCGGCTTGAAATAAAATTGTGATTTTGGTGAAATTGTCCTGTGCTTGTCTTAGCTGCTCTGCTGCTGTCTTGATTGTGTTTAATATGTTTGGAATGTCAAATTGTGTGATGAAACCTAGAAGTTCTTTGATGTCTGAACCAATTCCTGATGCTGGTTGTGATGTGGGTTCGGAGGTGTTGCTGTTTTCTTCTGTTGTGGGGGTAGCGTTTGGTTGTGCCCATCCTCTTGTTTTCCGCAGTGCTGGAAAGTTTGTGGGATTGAGTTGTACTGTTTGTTTGGCTCTTTCCTCCTCCAGCCTGTTTTGTGCAGGGGTTTTCGCTTTCTTTCTCTCTTGCTGAGTCTGCAAGAGTTTTAAATATACTGGGCATTTTTTGAAGCTACTCGTGTGTTCTCCTTTGCAGTGGTAGCGCGTTTGCGCGTGCCTATTTATACGGAGAGTCACGTGGTACAAAGCTGCTGAGGATGAAAGCGCATGCGTCAAAGATATCAAAGTCGCCACTACTGCGCTAGTCATAGATAAGATGTATGTAGCAAAGATAAACATATAAGCGCAGAGTGCAAACAAAATAGTGCTGCTGCGAATCCACCGTGCTTGTAAATAAATAATCTTTAAAAGTGGTAACGCTGTCGGAAGTGAAGATGCAGAAGTTCTTTCCGAACGAAGGTGTGAAATAAGCGGTTTCCAAGCATTGTCAAGATGAAATCCTTCGTCACGGTTTAGCAGGCTGTCTGCTAGTTGTATTTCTACAGCTTCCTTAACAACTGACTCCCAGAAATATGAAGCAGTAGTTAAAATCTTAACATCTTTTATAATCTATGGCATGGCCAGTACAAATGCATTTTATGGCAATCTACGGTTTTCAAATGGAGAAGCACCGCTTTCCCTACTGAGCCAAAATGACCCAGTACCCACCTTTTGTTTTTCTTCTTCCAAGAAACGAAAAAAGCAGGTAAAACGAATTTAGCAGGTAATGCAAATTGGAAACAGCCAAACAAGAGCCTTCCTAAATGCAGTGTTTCGTATATGAAAGATACACGAAAATCGTTTTATATGAATTTTCGTTCTCTAAATATTGAGCAAATTATTGAAAGTTAGTTGCTAAATCAAGTCGATGAAACCAAAAAATATATAACAAAAAATCTTGCCTTGTTATAAGTATGTCTTCTGCTGTTAACGATATAATTGAGCTGATATGCCCTTTTGTTACCTGAAAAGACGTACCTATTACATACGGCGTAATATTTATGTAATTTACGTAACTCTACTTTTTGATTACCGGTCGTGGAGGCTGAATAGCCAGGCTCAAGTGGAAGAAAGAACGAGACGAGCAACTGGATGCTGAACTAACTATAGAGGAGCAGTCGGCAGTGGAAGTGAGGCAGGCGGCCGTGCGAAGAACGAGGGAGGCCGAGGCTGAGGCGAGCGCAGTGAACGAGACGAGCAACTGGATGCTGAACTAACTATAGAGGAGCAGTCGGCAGTGGAAGTGAGGCAGGCGGCCGTGCGAAGAACGAGGGAGGCCGAGGCTGAGGCGAGCACGCGACCGAGGCTCGAACGAGAACTGCCCAAGTGAGCGCCGCGACCGAAGTGAACTAGTGAACTACGAAACGACCGTTCCTAGGAATTCGTTCCCCGGTCCCTTCGTTCATCTCGGTGAACCGTTCCTTGCCACCCGTTCGTTCGCCAACTACCCACCTCTAGTTAGTGGCTCGGTTCGGCTGCCCCCCAGTCAGGTTTCACTCGAAAGGGCCAGTGAGAGGACGGTTCCGACCGACGCCTGAAGCCACGGCCGGCTGTTACAGAGCTGCGTGTTTAGCTGCTGTGTGACACAGGTGCGTTCCGAGCAGAGAGCCGTCACATACTTCCTTTCGGCCAAAAACCGGAGCATTGCCAATAATCGGGCGTAAGGCCACACTGAACAGGGGTTTGTAGCGTAATCAGTGGGGAATACTATGGTCTTGAAACTTCCTGGCAGATTAAAACTGTGTGCCGGACCGAGACTCGAACTCGGGACCTTTGCCTTTCGCGGGCAAGTGCTCTACCAACCACGACTCACGCCCGGTACTCACAGCTTTACTTCTGCCAGTACCTCGTCTCCTGCCTTCCAAACTTCACAGAAGCGCTCCTGCGAATCTTACAGAACTAGCACTCCTGGAAGAAAGAATATTGCGGAGCCTTGGCTTAGCCACAGCCTAAGGGATGTTTCCTGAATGACATTTTCACTTTGCAACGGTTCGCAGGAGAGCTTCTGTAAAGTTTGGAAGATACGAGACGAGATGCTGGCAGAAGTACAGCTGTGAGTACCGGGCGTGAGTCGTGCTTGGGTGGCTCAGTTTATACAGCTTTTGCCCGCGAAAGGCAAAGGTCCCGGGTTCGAGTCTCGGTCCGGCACACAGTTTTGATCTCCCAGGAAGTTACGTATTAGCGCACACTCTGCTGCAAAGTGAAAACCTCAGTCTGGAATAATACGGTTTATTGAAATTCTGAATAAAATCGACCTGCTTTGAAGGAAAAAAGTGTGATGCATTACTTATTGAACGGGCACTTTCGATCAGGAAGCGTGCGTACGGCGTTTCACGCAAAAGTTCTCCGATCCGTAGTCACCGAGTACAGGTGTTGAGACGTCGGTGATGAAATGGGAAGGAGTGCAGATACCCCGCACATCCCTGAAGCGCTTCGCACACTGACGGGGAGTCATTTACGGAGGTTTCCGAGGTCTGCCGACCGCCAGGTGAGACAGCCAGCACGGCCCGGGTGTCGAACTCGGGAGCTCCGGGTTGACAGTCTGTCGCTCTCGCGCTTAGTCACTTCTCCAGCCGCCACCCTCCAGGACTCTGTGACGTCCGTTTGGGATTCGTTACGTCACATACAAAAATAACATATATTATATTTTACATACTTTTATTTTAGATTTATCAGCATGATTCTTTCTCTCAGGGATATTGACTTTCCTTATACTTTTACTTCCTTGCATAAGTAAATATGAAACGGGTTCTTGAAGGGCCACACTTATTCATGTACCAGATTCAGATTTTGAATGTGATGGCTGAAATATAGTTGCCGTTAACGGAATTGAAGGTAATTTTGTTAATTTCTATTTATTGATTGCAAAGCAAGGCTCGAGAGAATTTCGATTGTTGCCGTGGAGCGGCCAACATAAAACTTATTGAAATCGTGAAATCTGTATAGTTCAAAAACACGAACTTTAATGTAAATTATCTGTTGCAATTCAAAATGTTCGCACAACTAAATCTCTCGCATTTACATTTACTGTTAACACTTCGATAAATAAATTAATAGTTCGGCGCGTAATGGCCGCCCAGAGCCAGCATCGGAAGAAGAGCTTCTCGCAACGCAATTACTGAACAAATACTTATTAAAAATAATTAGCCACTGCGAGCATTTGAGGTGCCTACTGTTAGAAAGAAATTCATTTGGTAATAATATCATTTTAGCAATAAATACGAATAACTTACATAAAACATGTGTAGCCGCTCAATGGCTGCCTTGCGTATCTCGAAACAAAACAGCGAGTGTCCCACAAAATACGTCCTTCCTGCTCGGCCGTACAATCGCTTCTCTTTCGTTCCTTCTTTTATTTTCATAGCCATTAAATAAAGATGCTATCGCTGCGTATCAGTTGTTTCAAGGACATTAACTATATCTTTTACACCAATGATATTCATAAAATACGTAAACTACGACTTACAACCGCTAAACATGTCGATATTTGCGCGCTTAGCCCCTTCGCTCCACCCGCCACCCTCCAGGACATGTATATCTCAACTCCGAGACATGCGCGCCATCTGACTGCTATCGTCCCGGTGAAGACTGTTTCGTGTGTTACTGCGAGCGCCATATCTCCCACTGATTCGCAATGCTTTTTTTTTCTTCCTTTTCACAGGTAAGCGTGCTGCGCCGGGCCGGGCCGCAAACCAGACTGGGGCGAGCGCCTCTGTCACCACCCCCACCAGAAGCCTTGCTGCTCCACTACTTCTTCTTCATGTCGGTACTTGTTACGAAAACAGCACGAGAATTCCGCCGTATGCAAAGCACATTTTGAGTTTGGTGTTTATCCAGACATGTTTTATCACTTTTTGTGATATCTTCAGTGAGTTATTTTATTTATTATTATTTGGGACAGCCAGTTCTGACAAAAATCTACCACCTGGTGAGCATTTCAAGGGGAATATAATAATTGCAATCCCAAATAAAGCAGGCGTTGACAGATATGAAAATTGCCGAACAATCAGTTTAATAAGCCACGGATGCAAAATACTAACGCGAATTCTTTACAGACGAATGGAAAAACTGGGAGAAGCCCACCTCGGGGAAGATCAGTTCGGATTCCGTAGAAATGTTGGAACACGTGAGGCAATACTGACCCTACGACTTATCTTAGAGGCTAGATTAAGAAAAGGCGAACCTACATTTCCAGCATTTCTGCACTTAGAGAAAGCTTTTGATAATGTTGACTGGAATACTATCTTCCACATTGTGAAAGTGGCAGAGAGCGAAAGGCTATTTACAATTTGAACAGAAACCAGATGGCAGTCATATGAGTCGAGGGGCATGAAAGGGAAGCAGTGGTTGGGAAAGGAGTGATTTTATTCAATCTGTATATTGACCAAGCAGTAAACGAAACAAAAGAAAAATTCCGGGTAGGTACTAAAATCCATGGAGAACTTAGAGGTTCGCCGTTGACATTGTAATTCTGTCAGAGACAAGAAAGCACTTTGAAGAGCAATTGAACGGAATGGACAGTGTCTTGAAAGGAGGATATAAGATGAACATCAACAAAAGCAAAACGAGGATAATGGAATGTAGTCGAATTATGTCGGGTGATGCTGAGGAATTAGATTAGGAAATGAGACGCTTAAAGTAGTGAAGGAGTTTTGCTATTCGGGGAGCAAAACAACTGATGATGGTCGATGTAGAGAGGATATAAAATATAGACTGGCAATGGCAAGGAAAGTGTTTCTGAACAAGTTTGTTAACATGGAGTATAGGTTTAAGTGTCAGGAAGTCGTTTCTGAAAGTATTTGTATGGAGTGTAGCCATGTATGGAAGTGAAACATGGACGGTAAATAGTTTGGACAAGAAGAGAATAGAAGCTTTTGAAATGTGGTGCTACAGAAGAATGCTGAAGATGAGATGGGTAGATCACATAAATAATGAGGAGGTATTGAATAGGATTGGGGAGAAGAGAAGTTTGTGGCACAACTTGACTAGAAGAAGGGACCGGCTAGTAGGACATGTTCTGAGGCATCAAGGGATCACCAATTTAGCATTGGAGGGCAGCGGGGAGGGTAAAAATCGTAGAGGGAGACCAAGAGATGAATACACTGAGGAGATCCAGAAGGATGTAGGTTGCAGTAGGTACTGGCAGATGAAGAAGGTTGCACAGGACAGAGTAGCATGGAGAGCTGCATCAAAGCAGTCTCTGGACTGAAGAGCACAACAACAAAAAAACTTAAATTTCGCTGAAAGACCACCAAGATACGATTAGGGAGGTTAGGGCTCGTACAGAGGCATATAGGCAGTGACTTTTCCCTGGTTCTGTTCGGGAGTGGAACAGGGAGAGGAGATGCTAGTTGCCACGCGCCGTATGGATGTAGATGTAGATGTAGATGTAGATACAGCACGGCACGAGGGCCGCGTCAAAGGGTGCGAGGTGTGAGGTGGGCGGTGTGCGGTGTCGAGGCAGGAGCTGCGCTGCAGCCGTCGTTCGCGCCCGTCCAGCTCGGTCTGCGCTCACACTGGCGGCAGCAGGCAGGCGTGCGTGGCTCCCTGGAGCTGGCCGGAGTCTATTAATAGCGCGGCCGCCGCCTCGCTTTGTGTTCTCCGGAACCGGTCCGCACGCGACAGCAGCCTCTGCCGTTGCCATAGCGACGGCGTCGGCGTCGGAGCTCCAGCGCGCGCCTCTGCGCCGTCACCGCCGCCTGCCGCTCCCTCCCTCCCTCCCTCCCTCCCTCCCTCCCTCCCTCCCTCGTCCTCCTCAACCTGCTCGCTATAGTCGACCCCCTGTTTCCCATCTCCAGTTCTCAACCCCCCCCCCCCCCCCCCTCCGTCATGATCATCGCTCTCTGTCTACAAATGCTAGAAACGTAGGTTTGCCTTTCCTTAATCTTTCTTCTAAGATACGTCGTAGGGTCAGTATTGCCTCACGTGTTCCAACATTTCTACGAAATCCTAACTGATCTTCCCCGAGGTCGGCTTCTACTAGTTTTTCCATTCGTGTGTAAAGAATTGGCGTTAGTATTTTGCAGCTGTGACTTATTAAACTGATAGTTCGGTAATTTTCACATCTGTCAGCACCTGCTTTCTTTGGAATTGGAATTATTATATTCTTCCTGAAGTCTGACGGTATTTCGCCTGTCTCATACATCTTGCTCACCAGATGGTAGAGTTTTGTCAGGACTGGCTCTCCCAAAGCCGTCAGTAGTTCTAATGGAATGTTGTCTACTCCCGGGGCCTTGTTTCGACTCAGGTCTTGCAGTGCTCTGTCAAACTCTTAACGCAGTATCGTATCTCCCATTTCATCTTCATCTACATCCTCTTCCATTTCCATAATATTGTCCTCAAGTACATCGCCCTTGTATAGACCCTCCATATACTCCTTCCACCTTTCTGCTTTCCCTTCTTTGATTAGAACTGGGTTTCCATCTGAGCTCTTGATATTCATAAAACTGGTTCTCTTTTTTCCAAAGATCTCTTTAATTTTTCTGTAGGCAGTATCTATCTTACCCCTAGTGAGATAAGCCTCTACATCCTTACATTTGTCCTCTAGCCGTCCCTGCTTAGCCATTTTGCACTTCCTGTCGATCTCATTTTTGAGACGCTTGTATTCCTTTTTGCCTGCTTCATTTACTGCATTTTTATATTCTCCTTTCATCAATTAAATTCAATATTTCTTCTGTCGCCCAAGGATTTCTACTAGCCCTCGTCTTTTTACCTACTTGATCCTCTGGTGCCTTCACTACTTGATCGCTCGGCCAGATACCGGAAAGTACCGCCGTCCCTCACAGCTTACTCAATCGTCATGTCGAAGGCATTTGCCCCGCTGCACCTGTATTCTTACCTTGCAGTCCAACGGAAAGACAACACGTGAATGTAAGATGGCGAACCATCTTAGTGTTGAACGGGGTCCTCTGACGTCCGCAAAGCGCGGCACAAGCGCTCGTTCGTCCGTCGGTTCGTTCGAATGACTCAATGACTGAATGGCTCTTACACCTCTTTCGTAACGTGAGTGCAAGATGCGTTAAAACGATCGGCTTTTAATGTGTGAGCCGCTGGTTGCTGTGAACAAAGAGAAATTAACGGCTGAACGCAATACGCGTTAGGGCTGTTACGTGTGTCCAGAATCGTCTGCCGACTTGGCTGCATCCTGTCTGTAAGATGCCAGACGACAGCAAAAAGCCCTCTACTGGTGCACGCAGCCAGTAGCTACATTTAACACAAATACGAGAGTTCTAACGACACACCGGATTTAATTACCGTAAGTCAGCGAACATCACAACTGAAGCACAACGTACACCCAATGCCTGTCCGCTACGACAGACTGTCAGAGAGAGAGAGAGAGAGAGAGAGAGAGAGAGAGAGAGAGAGAGAGGAGAAATGTGAGCGAGCTGGCGCTCGTCCACACATAGGCTGTTAAAGGAACAGATAATGTACAGGACACTTGCTTTTTACAAGCAAGGATTTTATTCCGCCAAAAAGTAATACTTTATATTTAAACGTTAAAACTGGCAAATAATATTTTTATCCTGTAAGGGCCAACCAAATACACTACTGCCCATTGATATTGCTACACCAAGAAGAAATGCAGATGATAAACGGGTATTCATTGGACAAATATACTAGAACTGACATGTGATTACATTTACGCAGTTACATTACACACAATTTGGGTGCATAGATCCTGAGAAATCAGTACCCAGAACAACCACCTCTGGCCGTAATAACGGCCTCGATACGCCTGGGCATTGAGTCAAACAGAGCTCGGACGGCGTGCACAGGTACAGCTGCCCGTGCAGCTTCAACACGATACCACAGTTCATCGAGAGTAGTGACTGGCGTATTGTGACGAGCCAGTTGACCGGGCAGTTTTCAATTGGTGAGAGATCTGGATAATGTGCTGGCCAGGGCAGCAGTCCAACATTTTCTTTATCCAGAAAGGCCCTTACAGGACCTGCAACATGCGGTCTTGAGTTATCCTGCTGAAATGAAATGTAGGGTTTCGCAGGGATCGAATTAAGGGTAGAGCCAAGGGTCGTAACACATCTGAAATGTAACGTCCACTGTTCAAAGTACCGTCAATGCTAACAAGAGGTGACCGAGACGTGTAACCAATGGCACCCCATACCATCACGCCGGGTGATACGCCAGTATGGCGATGACGAATACACCAATGTGCGTTCACCGCGATGTCTCCAAACACGGATGCGACCATCGTGATGCTGTAAACAGAACCTGGATTCATCCGATAAAATGACGTTTTGCCATTCGTGCACCCAGGTTCGTCGTCGAGTACACCGTCGCAGGCGCTCCTGTCTGTGATGCAGCGTCAAGGGTAACCCCAGCCACGATCTCAGAGCTGATTTAATCATTTCCATATCACAGCATACTCTTCTGTCGGTTAAATTTGGCGTTCTGTAGGACGTAATCTTCGTGGAGTAGAAATTTTAATGGCGACTAATGTCTGAGCTACGTATGCAGAATCGTTTCGATAGTAGGGCAGTAACGCAATACTTGGCCGCCAAAACAGTTCTTTCGATGCGCAGGACTCGTTCGTAAGTGCCAAAGCTGGTTTTTTAAGTGGAAATGCGGTAATTCTTTTTTTTATCATTCCGACTCGTATCAGTGAGGAAGACGAAGTGTGAAGGCCGAAGAGGAAGGAAATCCGTGTCGAACAAGCGGGACTGTGGTGGTGCGCTGTGTAATGGGGCCAGCGAAATGCATTCAGGCGTAACGAGTGGGCTAAATGCGGCAGCGAAAAAACACTTCCGGTGTTGTGTTTTCGCCTCGGGTTAGTTGTGTCGCCTCTGTGGGCGCTTGGGGGGCAGCAACGGAGGAGGTTCGTTCGAGTAAAGCCGTCACGAACGAATGCACCAGTTTTCAAACTGCCTCTATTGCGCATGCGCACCTTCGTGATAGTTTCGACCGTCAGAAACAAGCCTTGGCGGTTACTCGAACGCGTATTCCGCGTGTTTCGTTGTCTCGCCACCTGTAGCGCTAGCTGACACCTCTGCCCGCGTCGCGTTACTCAAATGTTTCTGATTTAAATGACGAAACAGTGCACGGGGGTTGTTTTTTCTTCTTCCACGCTCACCATTACGCATTTCGAGAATTTGTTCCCATCGTCGAGTGAAAATATGTGCACAAGTATTGTGGGTGGTGTTTGTGCGACGTTTAGTGCCTCTCTTGCAGCATACTTTCTCAAGATCAAGGTTCCGTACTGTACCTCTTACATTGTGTAGAAAAATACACCCACACACACACTGCAAACTTTCACAAAGAGTAAGAGTGATGATTCGCGCGCGTCTGGTTTTCTGCGTAATGGAGAAGGCGCGGAATCTTGTAACTACAAGAAGGCGGCTACAGCGGAACAAAAAAGTAACAATGTAAATATTTGATGATGACGATCAGAAATTCTCGAAATGTATAGTGCAAGAACCATGGAGAAATACTTAATTGGTGCAGTGTTTCATCACCGTATTTAGCGAACGAATGACAGCTGCAGACATAGCGGAAACATATCGATTACGATGCACGAAATTGAGTCAAACGTTTTTCCATCCCATTTGTGGCCGGCACTTTTTGGAGAACCAGTTATACGTTCTAGGCGCTTTAGTCTGGAACCGCTACGGTCGCAGGTTCGAGTCCTGCCTCGGGCATGGAAGTCTAAGTTCTAGGGGACTGATGACCTCAGAAGTTAAGTCCCATACTGCTCAGAGCCATTTGAACTTCACCAAAACCCTGGTTTTTTTTTTTTTTTTTTACATGTTGTTGTGGTCTTCAGTCCTGAGACTGGTTTGATGCAGCTCTCCATGCTACTCTATCCTGTGCAAGCTTCATCTCCCAGTACCTACTGCAACCTACATCCTTCTGAATCTGCTTAGTGTACTCATCTCTCGGTCTCCCTCTACGATTTTTACCCTCCACACTGCCCTCCAATACTAAATTTGTGATCCCTTGATGCCTCAAAACATGTCCTACCAACAGATCCCTTCTTCTAGTCAAGTTGTGCCACAAACTTCTCTTCTCCCCAATCCTATTCAATACCTCCTCATTACTTACGTGATCTATCCACCTTATCTTCAGTATTCTTCTGTAGCACCACATTTCGAAAGCTTCTATTCTCTTCTTGTCCAAACTAGTTATCGTCCATGTTTCACTTCCATACATGGGTACACTCCATACAAGTACTTTCAGGAACGTCTTCCTGACATTTAAATCTATACTCGATGTTAACAAATTCCTCTCCTTCAGAAACGCCTTCCTTGGCATTGCCAGTCTACATTTTATATCCTCTCTACTTCGACCATCATCAGTTATTTTACTTCCTAAATAGCAAAACTCCTTTACTACTTTAAGTGTCTCATTTCCCAATCTAATTCCCTCAGCATCACCCGACTTGATTGGACTACATTTCACTATCCCCGTTTTGCTTTTGTTGATGTTCATCTTGTATCCTCCTTTCAAGACACTGTCCATTCCGTTCAACTGCTCTTCCAAGTCCTTTGCCGTCTGTGACAGAATTACAATGTCATCGGCGAACCTCAAAGTTTTTACTTCGTCTCCATGAATTTTAATACCTACTCCAAATTTTTCTTTTGTTTCCTTTACTGCTTGCTCAATATACAGATTGAATAACATCGGGGAGAGGCTACAACCCTGTCTCACTCCTTTCCCAACCACTGCTTCCCTTTCATGCCCCTCGACTCTTATTACTGCCATCTGGTTTCTGTACAAATTATAAATAGCCTTTCGCTCCCTGTATTTCACCCCTGCCACTTTTAGAATTTGAAAAAGAGTATTCCAGTCAACATTGTCAAAAGCTTTCTCTAAGTCTACAAATGCTAGAAACGTAGGTTTGCCTTTTCTTAATCTTCATTCTAAGATAAGTCGTAAGGTCAGTATTGCCTCACGTGTTCCAACATTTCGACGGAATCCAAACTGATCCTCCCCGAGGTCCGCATCTATCAGTTTTTCCATTCGTCTGTAAAGAATTCGCGTTAGTATTTTGCAGCTGTGACTTATTAAACTGATAGTTCGGTAATTTTCACATCTGTCAGCACCTGCTTTCTTTGGGATTTGAATTATTACATTCTTCTTGAAGACTGAGGGTATTTCGCCTGTCTCATACATCTTGCTCACCAGCTGGTAGAGTTTTCTCAGGACTGGTTGTCCCAAGGCCGTCAGTAGTTCTAATGGAATGTTGTCTACTCCGGGGGCCTTGTTCCGACTCAGGTCTTTCAGTGCTCTGTCAAACTCTTCACGCAGTATCGTAGCTCCCATTTCGTCTTCATCTACATCCTCTTCCATTTCCATAATATTGTCCTCAAGTACATCACCCTTGTATAAACCTTCTATATACTCCTTCCACCTTTCTGCCTTCCCTTCTTTGCTTAGAACTGGGTTGCCATCTGAGCTCTTGATATTCATACACGTGGTTCTCTTCTCTCCAAAGGTCTCTTTAATTTTCCTGTAGGCAGTATCTATCTTACCCCTACTGAGATAAGTCTCTACATCCTTACATTTATCCTCTAGCCATCCCTGTTTAGCCATTTTGCACTTCCTCTCGATCTCATTTTTGAGACGTTTGTATTCCTTTTTGCCTGCTTCATTTACTGCATTTTTATATTTTCTCCTTTCATCAATTAAATTCAATATTTATTCTGTTACCCAAGGATTTCTAGCAGCCCTCGTCTTTTTACCTACTTTATCCTCTGCTGCCTTCACTACTTCATCCCTCAGAGCTACCCATTCTTCTTCTACTGTATTTCTTTCCCCTATTCCTGTCAATTGTTCGCTTATGCTCTCCCTGAAACTCTGTACAACCTCTGGTTCTTTCAGTTTATCCAGGTCCCATCTCCTTAATTTCCCACATTTTTGCAGTTTCTTCAGTTTTAATCTACAGGTCATAACCAATAGATTGTGGTCTGAGTCCACATCTGCCCCTGGAAATGTCTTACAACTTAAAACCTGGTTCCTAAATCTCTGTCTTACCATTATATAATCTATCTGATACTTTTAGTATCTCCAGGGTTCTTCCACGTATACAACCTTCTTTCATGATTCTTAAACCAAGTGTTACCTATGATTAAGTTGTGCTCTGTACAAAATTCTACTAGGCGGCTTCCTCTTTCATTTCTTAGCCCCAATCCATATTCACCTACTATGTTTCCTTCTCTCCCTTTTCCTACACTCGAATTCCAGTCACCCATTACTATTAAATTTTCGTCTCCCTTCACTATCTGAACAATTTCTTTTATTTCATCGTACATTTCTTCAATTTCTTCGTCATCTGCAGAGCTAGTTGGCATATAAACTTGTACTACTGTAGTAGGTGTGGGCTTCGTGTCTATCTTGGCCACAATAATGCGTTCACTATGTTGTTTGTAGTAGCTTACCCGCATTCCTATTTTCCTATTCATTATTAAACCTACTCCTGCATTACCCCTATTTGATTTTGTGTTTATAACCCTGTAATCACCTGACCAGAATTCTTGTTCCTCCTTCCACCGAACTTCACTAATTCCCACTATATCTAACTTTAACCTATCCATATCCCTTTTTAAATTTTCTAACCTACCTGTCCGATTAAGGGATCTGACATTCCACGCTCCGATCCGTAGAACGCCAGTTTTCTTTCTCCTGATAACGACATCCTCCTGAGTAGTCCCCGCCTGGAGATCCGAATGGGGGACTATTTTACCTCCGGAATATTTTACCCAAGAGGATGCCATCATCATTTAATCATACAGTAAAGCTGCATGTCCTCGGGAAAGATTACGGCTGTAGTTTCCCGTTGCTTTCAGCCGTTCGCAGTACCAGCACAGCAAGGCCGTTTTGGTTAGTGTTACAAGGCCAGATCAGTCAATCATCGAGACTGTTGCCCTTTCAACTACTGAAAAGGCTGCTGCCTCTTTTCAGGAACCACACGTTCGTCTGGCCTCTCAACAGATACCCTTCCGTTGTGGTTGCACCTACGGTACGGCTATCTGTATCGCTGAGGCACGCAAGCCTCCCCACCAACGGCAAGGTCCATGGTTCATGGGGTTTTTTTTTGACATATTGTGACTATTTATGCTTGTGATGAAAAAAATTGATGCGCTTGTGTCATTGATTTTCGTAACACAAGTTTTGTTTAACAAGCTGCGACATCGCCGCGAAAAACACAGTGACCCCCATTTTTAGTAAGTTTCCTTTAATTTACGGCTACACTACGGTCACAATCTTTTCTGTTTAACAGATACAGATCTGTAAAATCTGTTAAACAGAACAGATTGTGACCGTAGACGTAAATTAAAGGAGACAAGTTTTGTTGCTGATTGACAATACATTCCAGGTAATTAGTACCAGAGTCAACAACCAACAATGTAGTAGATCCCGAGACATTAGAAATGCTGGGAGTTACCGAATTGGTTGAGTTGGTAGGCACTGGCCGGAAGGTGGCCACTGGTTAATGATCTGGTGAGCAGCTTAGTTTCGTCATTGTATGTGTAACAGCATAGCATACCTCCTTGGGCTTGTGCGCGCTCCCCTCTTCAGGGAGCCGGCTTAATGTGCCGATGTCAGTCAAAGTAGGGAGCGTAGTATGTGGCTCTCAGTTGTCGGCCCCCGTGATCGGATCGTTGTACGAAAGAGAGGAAATTTATTCATTTTGAAAAGGACGTTAACAGAAGCATCTCAGAACTCGACGAGGTCAAAGTAAAGGACGATTTCCATTTACTTTGTTGTTGGTGGTCTGGTGAATCTAATAGAACATCTCCCAGGCGTGTATCTGCAGTAGTTTTCCAGAACGCCCAGACAAGCAAAGGTTATATATAACACGGGTACATTTGTTTACTTTCCTTTAAGAATGTGGAAACGTTTGTCATTGTTGGCAACCGTCAGTAAGTTGTTTTCAGACCATTCCTAACCGTGAAACGAGTTAGTTTTCTGTATTGTTGAGTGAAAGAACGTAACAACAGTGTATTTAAGTTCAACCACGTAGTAACAACCCTGACGGACTGAAACAGACTAACAAAATCTGTTCGTACTCGTGCAGCTAAATGCATTGAACTTGGTGGAGACTTTTTGAACATTTATTCTCAATGTATTCTGAAATCGCATGTACACTGTAAAACTTCCTTAACACTGAGCTTTATTTTTCGCGGTTTAACATGAATTAGCGTGTGCTGTGGTATTAATAAAAGCAGATTATCTGAAACATTCAAACAGTTTCAGTTCCAAGGAGATGAAAGGCTATTTTTATCCCTGTTCTCCCAATGCTATTTTACTCTTTGAATAGGTACACTTTTCAAAAGAACTAAAACTGCTAAAAACAACAATTTAAACTGCATATATATATATACTCAATTTACAAGTAAAATGAACATAATACCTCTTATGGTTTTGAAGAAGGAAAAAAATTATTCTTTCACTAGTAAAATTCATCTTTGTGTGTACATTTATTATTATAAAAAAGTTTGTTTTCTGGTTCTCAATTGACTTGTAAATAATTTATCCCATCTGCACCACAAACTGACCAAATTTCACGTTTGTAACCCCATTAGTTTATCAAATAATGGCACCTGAAAGTAAGAAAAGAAAAGTAGTTTTAAGAAAAATCGATTTAAAGTTTAACATTGCAGTTCTAGTAGTGTTATCGATGAGAATTACTTACCACTAATATTTTCCCACACCATACTGAGCATCATCTGAATCATACTGACCTTCTTTTCTTCTCTTGGTCCCTCTTCTTTTCGGTCTGGCTTCTTTTGTGCATTTTAAATTAGCAATATCTGCTTTGCAGATTCTCTCTTCATCTACACTCCTGGAAATGGAAAAAAGAACACATTGACACCGGTGTGTCAGACCCACCATACTTGCTCCGGACACTGCGAGAGGGCTGTACAAGCAATGATCACACGCACGGCACAGCGGACACACCAGGAACCGCGGTGTTGGCCGTCGAATGGCGCTAGCTGCGCAGCATTTGTGCACCGCCGCCGTCAGTGTCAGCCAGTTTGCCGTGGCATACGGAGCTCCATCGCAGTCTAACACTGGTAGCATGCCGCGACAGCGTGGACGTGAACCGTATGTGCAGTTGACGGACTTTGAGCGAGGGCGTATAGTGGGCATGCGGGAGGCCGGGTGGACGTACCGCCGAATTGCTCAACACGTGGGGCGTGAGGTCTCCACAGTACATCGATGTTGTCGCCAGTGGTCGGCGGAAGGTGCACGTGCCCGTCGACCTGGGACCGGACCGCAGCGACGCACGGATGCACGCCGAGACCGTAGGATCCTACGCAGTGCCGTAGGGGACCGCACCGCCACTTCCCAGCAAATTAGGGACACTGTTGCTCCTGGGGTATCGGCGAGGACCATTCGCAACCGTCTCCATGAAGCTGGGCTACGGTCCCGCACACCGTTAGGCCGTCTTCCGCTCACGCCCCAACATCGTGCAGCCCGCCTCCAGTGGTGTCGCGACAGGCGTGAATGGAGGGACGAATGGAGACGTGTCGTCTTCAGCGATGAGAGTCGCTTCTGCCTCGGTGCCAATGATGGTCGTATGTGTGTTTGGCGCCGTGCAGGTGAGCGCCACAATCAGGACTGCATACGACCGAGGCACACAGGGCCAACACCCGGCATCATGGTGTGGGGAGCGATCTCCTACACTGGCCGTACACCTCTGGTGATCGTCGAGGGGACACTGAATAGTGCACGGTACATCCAAACCGTCATCGAACCCATCGTTCTACCATTCCTAGACCGGCAAGGGAACTTGCTGTTCCAACAGGACAATGCACGTCCGCATGTATCACGTGCCACCCAACGTGCTGTAGGTGTAATTCAAGTACCCTGGCCAGCAAGATCTCCGGATCTGTCCCCCATTGAGCATGTTTGGGACTGGATGAAGCGTCGTCTCACGCGGTCTGCACGTCCAGCACGAATGCTGGTCCAAATGAGGCGCCAGGTGGAAATGGCATGGCAAGCCGTTCCACAGGACTACATCCAGCATCTCTACGATCGTCTCCATGGGAGAATAGCAGCCTGCATTGCTGCGAAAGGTGGATATACACTGTACTAGTGCCGACATTGTGCATGCTCTGTTGCCTGTGTGTATGTGCCTGTGGTTCTGTCAGTGTGATCATGTGATGTATCTGACCCCAGCAATGTGTTAATAAAGTTTCCCCTTCCTGGGAAAATGAATTCACGGTGTTCTTATTTCAATTTCCAGGAGTGTATTACTGTTCTACGTCGTTTCTTAATGTTTTTTGTAACAAATATATGCTTAGAGAAAATTCAATAAATCCTACCATTATTGATTATTGAATACTAAGGCAGTCTTTTCGTTATTACAGGTATTTACTTTATCGACAATTCAGTAATATTTGAAATATGTGGCAAAGATCTTTTTGTGATTATTTATAGTCCAGAATGTGTCTTTCAAACTACTTTCATTGTTAGCTCAGTTGGAGTTACATTCATTGTTTTCCATTGTTATAAAAATTCCTATACTCGAAATAGGACACTGGGACTTGGTGTTATCAGTTCAGTTACTTGTCTTGCTCCACGTTCCAATATGAAACTGTGCTACTGCTGGTGTATTTTCGTTTTAGAACGTGGCAATTTTACCAGATTTTGTTGCTGAGGTAAGTAACGACACCTCTTATATGTATATAAATACTTTGTCAGTTTATGAAATGATAGTCAAATACTATGGACGAAGTGGGTGAAACAGTTTATCCGAGGCAAGCCTATTAGATTTGGCTAAAGTTGTGGTCTCTTTGTCGAACAACTGGCTACTGTTTCAAATTTGATTGATACTGTGGAAAGGATCCAGAAGATACTGCAAGGGATGGCCTACTATTGGGCTGCATTGAAAAACCCGAGAATCACTGTGTGTACTTTGACAATTTCTTCACTAGTAGAGATCTGATTCATCTGGGAGATTTGGGTTTTCGAGCAACTGGGGCTGTCGGAGGGAATCGAGCTGGTGACTGTCCCCTACTGAGCAGCTAGGAATTGAGGAGGACAGTTCGAGGAAACTGTGACTACCAGTTAGACAGGAATGGTGAAGTCTTATTTGTTCGGTGGCACAACAGATGCGTTACAATTGGCACAAATTTTGACAAAGTTGAACCTTTGTGAGCAGCTACGCGGTACAGCAGACAAGCAAGTGAGAAGACACAACTGCAACAACCTGGCGTTTTGAAGTCGTATGACGCGTACATGGCAGGTCAGTTGAGAGTACAAGACATCAGGTTTGAAGGAATTTGTTATATGATTGATAAAAGAAGCACGCAAAGATGGTCTGTAAGAGCTAAATGTAACGGGAAACAAAAAACATATTGTGTTAAATGACGTGTAACACTGTGTGTGAAATGTTTCGTACCATTTCACAAGAAATAACTAGTTAAGACTTGAAAACAGTTTAGTATGCTATACGATACTGTTAGATCCCAGCGTCCCATGTTGAGGACTGCCGTTATATCAGCATGTATAAATATTCTTTGGCTATTTTTGTACTTATTGTGGTTCATACACTATGTACATTATAATTAAGAAATAAAAAACTCAATTTAAAAAAAAATTATTTGGGACTTAATGGGTTAACATAGGACCAGAACCTCTTTCGATTTTCCGCGACATTTCTAGAGTGTGTTTCATTATGGAAAATATTAAATGCATCTCGCATTGAAATCCGCACCAAATTTTGAGCCTCAGAAAAACTTGGCTAATCTTGGAGATTTTGCGTTCGTCTAAATCATATTTGCCTTTTTCGGTGCTCCTGCAGCAGCTTTCTGTCGTGTTTTGTGTACCGTGGGGGATCAGTTCCGTCTCTTATTACTTTATTTGCTATGAATATCTCGGGTGCTGTTGGTACTATATATTTGAACTTAGAGCACATATGGTCTTCATTTACATAGTCCTAGAAAGACGTCAACCGAATTTTTAGCTGCTTCTATAAACAGATATATTTCACGTTTAGTTTTGGTGAGTTTCTTTGTTCGAGGAATTGAGCCTCGCTGCGACTGTGTGCTCACTAATCCCTGTATACGTTGTCATGCTCAGGATTATTTGTGGCTAAGAGGTCAGGTGTGTCTTCGAAACCATTTAAAATTTGAATGGCCTCGTGAACTAACTGTTCCAAATAATTTTAAAAAAGCATTTAGAACAATTACCGAAATTGTTTTCTATCTACAATAGGGTCTGAAAATGTATTTTTGTCAACATACGGAAGGTAGATTGAAGTCACTACCAACTATAATTGTATGAGTAGGGTAGCTATTCGTGATGAGACTCGAGTTTTCTTTGAACTGTTAAGCAACTGTTTCATCTTAGACAGGGGGTCGGTAAAAGAAGGCAGTTATTAATTTATTCCGGTTGTCGAATATAACCTCTGCCCACACTGTCACATGAAGTATCTGCTTCAATGCCACTTGTGAGCTGGAACTCACATTACATTCTTTTTCGTTAAGTTGTGTTTCTTGTTTCCGCTGTAGTGCAGATCATTACAATTACAGCTTTTCCATCGAAAACCTAGGATGCTTTCTTCAAATGTGTTTGAAATCTTATGGGACTTCACTGCTAAGGTCATCAGTCCCTAAGGTTACACACTACTTAACCTAAATTATAGGATGCTTTCTCTGTGAGCCTGTAAATACCAGAGCTAAACAATGTAGAACAACAACGTACGTTACAAGCAATGGATTCTGTATTTCTTCATTTCCTTATTTCTAACATTTTACAATTGTACCTCGACTTTAGATGACATGTAAGTCATAGATGTTCTTATCTCTCTGTTTACGAAAGTACTTTCAGGTATGTTTTGAACAATGTCCAGCTACACTTTATTAACTGTTTCGGATTTTAGAGAGTAAATTAATGTGGAGTCTGTCGTTCTTCTTTTCGGACATTCACATACCCATTTCTTCTTTTCTTATTGTGTTTTGGGCACGCAGTCGTAGCAATTAAAGAAGACACAAATGCAGCAATCAAAAAGAAATGATGAGCGCACATTCGCATTGTCGTTACATCGTTCCTTTCTTGTTGCTCCCATGGCGATGGACTGTTTCTATCGCAATCCGTAAGCGCGAAAGGAAGCTACCGTACAGACAGAGGGATCTATATTTATACTCGGCAGAAGTAATTACATACTGACATAATCGTCGGTATTGCTTTCGTTTCGCAAAAGTTATAAATATTTAGATTTCGGAAAAGCAGCTCTGTATTTGGCCGGGATGTGGAAGGAGGCGGCCCCTTACGCACTGGTTGCATGGAGTGAGATGTGGAAACGGCGGTTTGAGAGCGGACAGGACAAGTACGAGGAAGGCCGTCCCTTACCCGAGGGATCGCTACTCGAGCTGCCTGGCCAAGGGGCAACTGTGGCGATGTCCGTCATTCGTGTGTGTGTGTCTGACTCTCGACTCTGAGTTCTTTGCGGGCAGCAGTGACGCCAGCACAGGAGCCGCGAAAACGTGTGTGTGTGTGTGTGTGTCACTCTGAGGGTTTTTTGAGGCGTTGCGTCAACTGCGCGGCCGCTCCAGTCAGGCGCACACCCAGCCACTGTGTGTAAACAGGCGCCACGGCTGCCAACTTCGGCGCTCCGAAGCGCCACGTCGCTGACACTGCTCTCCCCTCTCCCTCGCCCTCCCTCCCTCCCTCTCCCCTGACACCACTTGCCCACAAAACTGACACCATCCGAGGGAAATTTTTTGACACGGGGAGTAATCTCGCCACAGTCCCTCGGTGGGTACCCAAACTTGGGGAGGGGAGATTCCCTGATAATTCCAGGTGTGTGGAGGAAGGCAGCTCCCCGATAATTCAGTATTGAGCTGGCAGCGTACCACAATAATGACTTTCCTTCCCTGTCAACTGAGCTACATGCGAGCCATACCCCAGTAGTTCAACGTCCGTGCTTTATATGGAATAATATTCATACAATTAACAAACTTTCAAATACACTGCCAGAAAAAAATCGCGACACCAAAAAATAATGTAGAGTAACGCAGTTTCGCGACTACATTTGTCTAGCTAACATAAGTGATTAACATTGAGACACTTAAAGTAGTAAAAAAGTTCTGCTATTTGGGGAGCAAAATAACTGATGATGGTCGAAGTAGGGAGGATATAAAATGTAGTTTGGCAGTGGGAAGGAAAGAGTTTCTGAAGAAAAGAAATTTGTTAACATCGAGTATAGATTTAAGTGTTACGAAGGCGTTTCTGATAGTATTTCTATGGAGTGTATCCATGTATCGAAGTGAAACATGGACAATAAATAGTTTGGACAAAAAGAGAATAGAAGCTTTCGAAATGTGGTGCTACAGAAGAATGCTGAAGATTAAATGGGTAGATCACATAACTAATGAGGAAGTATTGAATAGGATTGGGGAGAAGAGAAGTTTGTGGCACAACTTGACTAGAAGGAGGGACGGGTAGGTAGGACACGTTCTGAGGCATCAAGGGATCACCAGTTTAGTATTGGAGGGCAGCGTGGAGGGTAAAAATCGTAGAGGGAGACCGAGAGATGACTGCACTAAGCAGATTCAGAAGGATGTAGGGTGCAGCAGGTACTGGGAGATGAAGAAGCTTGCACAGGATAGAGTAGCATGGAGAGCTGCATCAAACCAGTCTCAGGACTGAAGACAACAAGAACAACAACAACATTGCATTCTTCTGAATTTGGCATGCTTTCTCGTTGCTTCTGCAACAGTGTTCTGACGTTTTTTGTACCATGGGGGATCACTCCCGTCTCTTAGTAACTTATGCGGTATGAATCTATCTATTGCTATCGGTACTGTCTTTGAATTCAGCCATGTCTGGTCTAGACGTGCTTAATTAATTTGGAAGGAATGGAGACTGTCTCTTAGGATGGCATCGAGGCTAAGTTTATCTGCAGTTTGAAACAGATATATTTCGCGTTTATTTTGATTGGTTTTGTTCGGTATGGTTTTGAGCCTCGCTACAATGGCCCAGTGTTCACTGATCCCTGTCCCCGTTACGACGCTCTCTGTTGCATCAGGATTATTTGTGGCTAAGGGGTCAAGTGTGTGTTCCCAACCATGTAGAAATCGTGCGCGCTCATGGACCCGTTGTTCAAAGTAATTCTGAGAGAAAGGATTCAGTACAATTTCGGAAGATGTTTTGACTGCCACCGGCTTTGAACATGTATTTTCGCCAACAAACCGAACGTAGATTGGAGTCGCCACCAATTACAACTCTACGAGTGGGGTACTTACTTGTAATGAGATTGAAGTTTTCTTTGAAGCATTCAGCTGTTATATCATCTGAGTCGGGGGTCGCTAGAAGGAGCCAATTATTATTTTGGTACGGCTGTTGAGTGGTGGGGTTTCGGGTCCGCTGGATGGGTCAGGTGTCCACTGAACACAGGTGGCGCCTACTCGGGCAGCAGGGGCTGTCTGGCGTGGACCGGGCGGTTTTTTTCTTAGGTTCGACTGTCTCGGGAAAGATCAAAAAGGGCTCCAGTCTCAAAGGGCACAGGGCAAAGCCACAATCGGTATTGTACGAGTGAGACCCAAAAGAAACCGGATTGTTGTCATAAAAAATTGATTGATGAACCTTTTTCCAAAATTACTTCAGTCACCTTCAAAATACTCTCCATTACATGAGATGCACCTGTCATGTCTCTCTTCCCACTGTTGGAAGCATGTTGGCAACTGTTAAAGTTTAATATTGTCCAGTGCCCTGTGCAAAGTTACCTGATCGCCAAACTTGCGGGCGCTCCCCCTCACGTCCTCCCGCAGACGCCTTAAAACACCCGAGTAAACGTGACGGCTACGAGTCTGGCCAGTGGGCACAATTCCACGAACATCGAAAAAGACGGTGATCATCGTCTTCACATGTGACCTCACTTGCCTCGCTTTTCTCGGTCTAGGAGAGTTGGGAACCCTGCACTGGCTTGACGCTTGCTCGGTTTCTGGGTCATACCCGTAACACCAACTCTCACCCCCATGTAATGACTTTGTTCAAGAAGTTTGGATCACGTGCAGTCTCTGTTTTCAAGTCCTGACACACATTCGTGCGGATGTGTGAGAAGGCGCGGAACAAATGTAGCACCAATCCTCACTCAAAATCCGCTGGCACGAGCTGCAACTCATTCCTGTCTCTGCTAAAATTTGGTCGATCTTACGGCGGACCTCTTCAGTGTTCTCTTCATTTCGCGATGTTGAAGGGCGTCCAGAACGAGCTCGGCACAAATCTGACGACGTTTAAAGCGCCCAAACCACAAGACGACCTGTGTGTAGCTCATAGCGTCCCCCTGGAAAGAACATTACACACACACACACACACACACACACATTGTTCTTTTAAAGTTGCCATAAGGACTTGGCAGAGGTAACCCGCCAACAGTCAGAGAAACACGACACCACACTTGCTCGTTCAGCTCTGCACCGCTGTTCCATGGAGGTCTCTACTAACACCATCTAGCGTGAGAACCCTGCACTACGTCTATGAGTGGCAGCTCCCCCGGAGTCCGGTTTCGTTTGGGTCACCCCTCCTCGTAAACTGTCGGGAAGTAACAGAGCTTCGAGCGCTGATAGAAAGCACTGAAGCTGAAATCGTTATAGGAACAGAAAGCTGAAGCCGGAGATACTCTCTGCCGAAATTTTTTCAGAGGCGCAAACCGTGTTCAGAAAGGCTAGGTTAAATAAAGTAGGTGGTGGTGTGTTTGTGTCTGCTGGTAGGAGTTCATTCTGATGCCACTGCGCCGCCGAATTCGGACCTCCTTACCGGTCGAATCTCGACTCTCTCTCTCTGTCTGTCTGTCTGTCTGTCTGTCTGTCTGGACGTGTCGGCGTCGCGATTCCCTGACTGCAGGGCTGCACTCTCACGCCTCCGTAACAGTTCTGAGTTGAGGTGCTGCCCACTGCTGAAAGTACCTCAGAGCCAGCAAGGGTAGCATTCACTTCACGCTAAGTGAGGACAGCCCTACGCCATAGTGACGTAGGCACGCATCATCTTGCACGAGATGTCCGATCGACTGTTGTGTGTATGCCGTAATCATCGACTGTTGTGTGCCTCTTCGATATGCATTGCTATTTGTTTGTGTTAGACATGGGCAAACTGAAACACACAACTGTTTCGAAACAAATGAGACAGTACGGTGTAATGTTTCGAAAAGCTGTTTCGAAACAGTGAAACAGTCTGTGTTTCCTAATTGTATAGGCCTACACATTATATCATATTCGGTGTCTACTGTATAAATATTGTCTCATAAACACAAACGAGGTGCGAGAGCGCCAATCGTAACGCAGAAAGTATGATAATTTCATTTACGTGGTATTCTAGTGGCTAATTTTGATAGGTTTTCTGAGTGGTGATCTGTAGGTGCCCTCGAAAAGGTATGTCATGGGATATAATTTATTGATGTAGCATTCTGGGAATCGAGGCTCTGAATTAACATTTATGAGTGTGCCACTCACACTTTTCTTACTCACTGTTAAATTTTCCATTGTTTTCGGTATGTTCCGTTTAGTACAAAATCCAGACTAAAATTTAAAGGATTTCACACGGTGTAATGCCTTTGTGATACCTATATCATGGTAGATCTGTCTCTGCACCACTTACAATTCTTGTTACGGAAGTTTACTCGATGTACAGATATATGGCGTTTCCTTAAGTACTCAGAGCAAGCAGATATATCATCATTTTATTACAAACTTCCCCAGGAAATCAGAGAAAATGTTAAGTTTCTGTTGAAATGCCATTTTTATCACAGTATCTGAAAGTCAAGAACAAAAGTATCAAAGTATCGTTCTTGATTCGCCTGAGAATCACATAGAGGATAGATCCACTTAGTAGATCCAAATACTGAGACATGTCATCCTTAAAGCACCAGGTACCCACTGCATCTTTAACCAAATAACTGACACAACGCCCAAAGTTTCCTTCAACCTTCTCAGCTTTAGTCACGCTTTTCCTATTAAAAAACTTCAGATTGTTTGTAATATGGACGAATGTGATAATGTTCCGAGGCATTAAGAATTTTCTTAGAAGCATATGAATGTGAGCCTAATAGGAAAATTTACGAGTAACTGCGCATTTTGTTTATCAATAGAAGGATGAAGTTCCTTTTAAAGAAAGTTTGTGACCAAAGGGTAGTAGTGAATGATTCTTGTGCTATGTGATGTTTCACATGTGATGTTTCACATGTGATGTTTCACATGTGATGTTTCACATGTGATGTTTCACATGTGATGTTTCACATGTGATGTTTCACATGTGATGTTTCACATGTGATGTTTCACATGTGATGTTTCACATGTGATGTTTCACATGTGATGTTTCACATGTGATGTTTCACATGTGATGTTTCACATGTGATGTTTCACATGTGATGGCATACTGTGTTTATTCTCTCAATAGACATGGCATACATTTTGTGAATGTATGACACGATTACTGCAGCTATTTCCATACTGAGTGAAAGTCATACAAAAGTAGCCAAAACTAGCACAGTACACGGTGCTGATAAATGTGACTTACTTGTCGTTGTTTTTTCGCGATATATAGCTTATAAAAAAAAATGACGCATCTTGTAAAAGGTCAGTACATTATGATCAGCAGCAAACATTTATTTCTGGACAGCAAAATTTTCTTAGTTCATGTAAAAGATGAAGGCAAAAGTAAATGCAACTAGATGGTATAATATTTCCAACAACATCGGAACCACCACAATTTTTCAGTTTGTTTCTGCACTCATGAATTGTGTAAAATTCATTGGCTTTTCTGAAAATACGAAACACTTTAGTTTCTCCATATTTCACGTTTTTATCCACATGATTTTCGCACGATTAATAGGATTAAAAAAAATGACTAGACACTTTTCTTAACTTTCGTTATAGTTACGATTGCTTCATTCAGATATTGGTTGTGAAACACAATAAAATGCCAGTGTCTTTGGATTGCAGCTTAATTATTAATTATTTCGCGTTTCTGTCCACACGATTTATGCACGATTCCTCGGATTAAAAAAGTTTTTTTTTTTACGTTATGGTTCCTTGCTTCAGACATTCGTTATGTACATGAAACACACACGTTTCTGTACACACGATTTTTATACTTTTGTTATGGTTCCTTCGTTCAGACATACATTCAACTAGGATATGCATATCACACAACTCGAGTCACTTAGCTTGTACCCATGACACATATATTTACATTTACCTTTGACGTTATCGGTACAACTGCAAAGATCGATATACGTACTCGTGTAGTCGTTTTAGGTTATTGACGTCACGATGACGCGAACCTACGTCACTGTGAAGTAGGGCTGTAGGACTCTCCTCACCCAGCGTGAAGTGAATGCTACCGTGTTGCGGACAGGCGCAGAAGTTGGGATTGCTGGTGATCGGGAGATCCAGTGTTGGGCGGCTGATGGCGCCACTTAAGCTGCCGGCATCCGAACGTTGAGCGTTGACCGTGCCGAGCTCCTGACGTCACAGCAGGAAGAGCACGTTCTGGAGTCTTCCCGACCGTGGTGAGCAGTATCTGGCATGTCAGATGTTCTGCGCATTGGCATTCATGTAAAGCCTATATGTATATGTGCCACTTGTGAGCAGCGGGCAAATTGAGAATCACTGCAAAACCCGTTGTTAGTTGTGTGATTCGTTCCAGTAAAATATACGAAACATCGTATTCGTGGCAAAAGAATTATTGTAACTTGCGTATTGTGAGAGCTGGCTATTTGAAGCCAGCGACACACTGAAGATGCACCCAAAATGCATTCTTCTTGATACAATTTGTTATAAATAAATTTTTAATTAGGAACATAATTATCTACGTTTAACGACCTTAGTAAAGGGTAGTACAGTATCGTTAAGGACACGTAGAAATTTGTTGGTTTAGCATAATGGCTGGCATTTCTGTCCATAAGTGGCATTTTGTTAGGGCGGTGGTTCGCGCCTAAACACTTACAAATTTTATTTCGTAACATTCGTGTTTTTATTAGGTTCTGATACTTTATTATTAGTTAAATATAAGTATATGCTATAATATTTGATGTTATGTAAGTATAAGTTCACTTTTTTGGGGTGATTACGTCAGATTGGCTTAATCTTGAGGAGAGCTTGCGCTACTTGTGTAAAGATACTTTGCTCGTTTTTCTTTTACGCTGCGTAATTCACATGTTGCAAAGATTCTGCTACTGGGTAGAAACAGTGATTGAGAGAAACTAACCTTGGGGTTCTACTAAAATGTGGCATTTATCAAATAATGTTTACCTTACACGGAGAAGTATTCCAAATTTGTACCGCACTGTCTGTAATGGAACTTTTGTAAGCGTGTGTCCTTAATGATTGGACACGGTACTTTACTTTTCGTGGACAATGGAGGAAATGTGCGTTTTACTGGAGCTAACGTGGGAATTTTACGCGCGCCCTTTGAGTAGACAATGTGATTGACGAACTAGGAACATCCCTCGACTGCCGCTGGAGTGCGTCGCGATCGCGTGTACCACGTTAGGGCCCACGTACCGTGTGCACGGGTCGCATCGTTCACGAGCGTTCAGCAGCACGCTGAACTCGCCACGATCAGCGTTCACGTTCGGCAGCACGGCCCGTGTGACGACGGCTTTAGGGATACGGCAGGTAAGGAAGGCAGTGTGCATACCCGGGGGAAGTCGTCAGAGATGCGGAAAGGGTCCTTGGGGATGCGACGAAGGGTGGAGGGTGCAGGGTGCAGCCAAGTGCCGGTGGCGTCCACAGCGTGTGCCGCTGTGGCTCGCAGGAGAGATCGTCGCTGCTCTCCGGCAGAGCTGAGCACAGGGCGTGCGGCTCGGGCTGTTCACTCGTCCAGGGCAGCAGTGCCAACTCCCCTCCTGCACCTTTCTCTCATTTCCATCTCTCCTCCGTCGACGTACTGCCCACTGTTGTACATATTGTATATTAGCGTATATCTCTGTAACTTACCCCTACTTTCGAACATCTCGCTCCATGTTACATTGCCGAACGCTTTTTCCAGGCCGATAAATCCTATTAACGCGCCTCGAGTTTGCTTTAGTCTTCCATTCCTCTCCGGTGCCTTTACCTTTCCTAAAGACAAACTGAAAGTCACCTAGTGCATCCTCAGTTTTCTTTTCCATTCTTCTGTGTCTTATTCTAGTAAGCAAGTCGGCTCCACGAGCCGTTAAGCTGATGGCACGCTGTTCTCGCGCGTGTCAGTCCTTGCTTCTTGGGAATCGTGTGGATGATGCTTTTCCGAAAGTCGGACGGTATGCCGCCAGACTCTCACATTTTACACATCAACGCGAGTAGTCGTCTTGTTCACACTTCTCCCAATGATTTCAGAAATGGCTACGGACTGTTAGCTGTCCATTCTGCCCTATTTGAGCGTAAGTCCTCCAAAGCCCTTTTAAATTCTCATCCTAGTGCCTGATCCCTTGTCTCTTGTAAATAGACTCCTGTTTCTTCTTCTATCGCAACAGACAAATCTTCCCCCTCATAGAGGCTTCCAATGTATTCTTTGCACCTGTGCGCTCTCTCCTCTGGAATTCCCGTTGCACTCTTAATGTTACCGCCCTTACTTTCAATTTCACCAAAGGTTGTTTTGACTTCCCTATATGCTGAGTGAGTCCTTCCGACAATCACTTGTTTTTCGAGTTCTTCACTTTCTCGTGCAGCCATTTCGTCTTTACTTTCCTGCACTTTGTTTATTTTATTCCTCACCACTTGTATTTCTCTATTCCTGAATTTCCGTGACCATTTTAGTACTTCCTTCTTTCACGGATCATGTGAAGTATTTCTTCCGTCACCCACGGTTTCTTCGCAGTTACCTCTCTTGTACCTGTGTTTTCCTTCCCAAATTGTGGCTCTGAGCACTGTGGGACTTAACATCTGAGGTCATCAGTCCCCTAGAACTTACAACTACTTAAACCTAACCAACCTAAGGACATCACACACATCCGTGCCCGAGGCAGGATTAGAACCTGCGACCGTAGCAGCAGCGCGATTAGAAATAAACAAACGTGTGCGCAGTAAATCTGTTTCCGGTGACGCCTCTGTGACGTGCAGGCAGTATGTCGCTCGTACGTGTTTTCCTGCCTAACAGCCTCATCTACATCTACGTGATTACTCTAAAATTCACATTTAAGTGCTTGGCAGAGGGTTCATCGAACTGCAATCATACTACCTCTCTACCATTCCACTCTCGAACAGCGCGCGGGAAAAACGGACACCTAAACCTTTCTGTTCGAGCTCTGATTTCTCTTATTTTATTTTGATGATCATTCCTGCCTATGTAGGTTGGGCTCGACAAAATATTTTCGCATTCGGAAGAGAAAGTTGCTGACAAATTTCGTAAATAGATCTCGCCGCGACGAAAAACGTCTTTGCTTTAATGACTTCCATCCCAACTCGTGTATCATATCTGCGACACTCTCTCCCCTGTAACGCGATAATACAAAACGAGCTGCCCTTTTTTGCACCCTTTCGATGTCATCCGTCAATCCCGCCTGATAAGGATCCCACACCGCGCAGCAATATTCAAACAGAGGACGAACGAATGTAGTGTAAGCTGTCTCTTTAGTGGACTTGTCGCATCTTCCAAGTGTCCTGTCAGTGAAACGCAACCTTTGGCTCGTCTTCCCCACAATATTATCTATGTGGTCTTTCCGACTGAAGTTGTTCGTAATTTGAACACCCAGGTACTTAGTTGAATTGACAACCTCGAGAGTTTTACTACTTATCGAGTAATCGAATTCCAACGGATTTCTTTTGGAACTCGTGTGGATCACCTCACACTTTTCGTTATTTAGCGTCAACTGCCACCTGCCACACCGTACAGCAATCTTTTCTAAATCGCTTTGGAACTGATACTGGCCTTCGGATGACCTTACTAGACGGTAAATTACAGCATCATCTGTGAGCAACCCAAGAGAACTGCTCAGATTCTCACCCAGGTCATTTATATAGATCAGGAACAGCAGAGGTCCCAGGACGCTTCCCTGGGGAACACCCGATATCACTTCAGTTTTACTCGATGATTTGCCGTCTGTTACTACGAACTGCAACGTTCCTGACAGGAAATCACGAATCCAGTCGCACAACTGCTTGATTAGAAGTCGCTTGTGAGGAACGGTGTCAAAAGCTTTCCGGATATCTAGAAATACGGAATCAACTTGAGATCCCCTGTCGATAGCGGCCATTACTTCGTGGGAATAGACAGCTAGTTGCATTGCACAAGAACGATGTTCTCTGAAACTGTGCTGATTACGTATCAATAGATCGTTCCCTTCGAGGCGATTCATAATGTTTGAGTACAGTATATGCTCCAAAACCCTACTGCAAACCGACGTCAATGATACAAGTCTGTAGTTAAATGGATTCCTCCTACTACCCTTCTTAAACACTGGTGCGACCTGCGCAATTTTGCAATCTGTAGGTACAGATCTATCGGTGAGTGAGCGGTTGTATATGATTGCTAAGTAGGGAGCTATTGTATCAGCGTAATCTGAAAGTGACCCAATTGGTATACAATCTGCACCTGAAGACTTGCCCGTATCAAGCGATTTGAGTTGCTTTGCAACCCCTAAGGTATCTATTTGTGTTTCAAATTCTGGAATATTCCATTCGTCTTCCCTGGTGAAGGAATTTCGGAAAACTGCGTTCAATAACTCCGCTTTAGCGGCACACTTGTCGATAACAGTACCATCGGCACTGCGCAGCGAAGGTATTGACTGCGTCTTGCCGCTTGTGTACTTTACATACGACCAGAATTTCTTCGGATTCTCTACCAAATTTCGAGACAATGTTTCGTTGTGGAACCTATTAAAGGCATCTCGCATGTCACACACACACACACACACACACACACACACACACACACACACACACACACACACACACACACACGTTTACCTTCCGCCGGCAGTTGGAGGGCCGTCACATCGTGCTGCTATCGAGGCTCCTGCGCTCAAGCGCCAATGACCACGACACTTCCTTTGCTGTGTGACTCGTGAAAGTGTTACGTTGGACTGTTGATAGTTCCACAAGCGCGATCCAGGTGTTTCTTTATTCTGCTGTTCCGATTGTTTGTTCTGTGAAACTACAAGTGGACTGGCAGTTGCATCTGTCGCGACTACTCTATGTTCTGTCGCCATATGTCCGACAGAACAGCACACCCATTTGTACAAATGTACTCTATATACACTACGTGATCAAAAGTATCCGGACACCTGACTGAAAATGACTCAAGTTCGTGGCTCCCTCCATCGGTAATGCTGGAATTGAGTATGGTGTTCTCCCACCCTTAGCCTCGATGACAGCTTCCACTCTCGGAGGCATACGTTCAATCAGGTGCCCGAAGGTTTATCGGGGAATGGCGGCCCATTCCTCACGGAGTGCTGCACTGAGGAGAGGTATCGATGTCGGTCGGCGAGGCCTGGCACGATGTCGGCGTTCCAAAACATCCCAGAAGGTGTTCTGCAGGATTCAGGTCAGGACTCTGTGCGGGCCAGTCCATTACAGGGGTGTTACTGTCGTGTAACCACTGCGCCACAGGCCGTGCGGTATGAACAGCTGCTCCATCGTGTTGAAAGATGCAGTCGCCATCCCCGAATTGCTCTTCAACAGTGGGAAGCGAGAAGGTCCTGAAAACACCAGTATAGGCCTGTGTTGTGAAAGTGCCACGCAAAACAACAAGGGGTGCAAGACCCCTTCATGTAGAACACCACCACACCATAACACCACCACCACCACCACCGCCTCCGAATTTCACTGTGGGCACTACACACGCAGCCAGATGACGTTCGCCCGGCATTCGCCATACCCACACCCTGCCATCGGGTCGCCACATTGTGTTCCGTGATTCGTCACTCCACACAATGTTTTTCCACTGTTCAATCGCCTAATGTTTACGCTCCCTACAGCGAGCGAGGCGTCGTTTGGCATTTACCGGCGTGATCTGTGGCTTATGAGCAGCTCCTTGAACGTGAAATCCAAGTTTTCTCACCTCCCGCCTGACTGCCATAGTACTTGCGGCGGATCCTGATGCAGTTTGGAATTCCTGTGTGACGGTCTGGATAGATGTCTGCCTACTACACATTACGACCCTCTTCAAGTGTCGGCGGTCTCTGACAGTCCACAGACGAGGTCGGCCTGTACGCTTTTGAGCTGTACGTGTCCCTTCACGTTTCCCCTTCACTATGACATCGGAAACAGTGCACCTAGGTATGTTTAGGACTGCGGAAGTCTCCCGTACAGACGTACGACACAAGTGACACCCAGTCACCTGACCACGTTCCAAGTCCGTGAGTTCTGCAGAGCGCCCCACTCTGCTCTCTGAGTATACCCTTCAGTAGGAGGCAGCACAATGAACCTAATACGAAAAATGTATGTTTCTGGGGGGAGGGGTTCGGATATTTTTGATGACAATGTATATGGGGCTGAGACAGATTTGTTACTTTCTGCTCTGATTTAAAAACATACGGTATCAATAATTCACTTTTATTCAAATGTTACTTAATCCGGCTTTCGAAGACCATCTTGCACATTGAATCGCCGAACTTTTTCTTTCCTACCTTTGTTTGTAAGGCCGAGACATCCTGAGGGGTGGTGTCGATTATTGATAACCAGTGGGAGTGTCCCAAAGTAGAACTGGCGTCCGCAGCCGTGAAAACCTCTACGCCGGCAGCTGTTGCTGAAAGGAGCGTGTCTTTCCGGGAACTGAGCTGTCTCTGTCTCACAGACACACAGCCCGCGTGTGAATGGGCGCTATAAATACATCCCGGCACACGCGCTTCCTGTTCCGGTGATAAATAAGCCCCCCCCCCCCCCCCCATCATCCGTCGCCTCCTCCTCCTCCTCCAGGAGACGTGCGCAGCGCCTCTGGTGGTCAGTACAGCAGGCTGACACCCACCGGTGCCGTGTAGCCTAGCTAGCCTGTAGCTGGCAGCTGCCAGGGGCCTCACTTCCACGGAAAGGGCTGTGCGTGCGAGGCGAACGTCTACAAAAAAAGCTACCAGTTCAATAAAATGTTTCTACTGTTGGAGATCACTGTATAAATACAAAAAAAAAATTATTTGCTGGTGACTACAATTGTAACTGGTGAGGTAGCATTTGGCGAAAATACATCTGTACTCACAAAAAGATGAAGCACCATTATTACACTTGGGCTGTGATGGTAGTCTCGCCACTCAATCACACAGTTGTGGTCTTCTTCGCGTCCATCTATCAGGTATGACACCGGTGGGTGCAGTATGCAGCCACGCCTTCCTTCCAGTATTCAGCTGCCGTCGGCCTGTGCTTGTTTCGCGCCACCGTGCGCCGGATCCATCCGGTGAGAACCTGCAGTTCTTGTCTTCCTTCCTTTCTTTCTCTCTTCTTTTCCTGACCACCCCTTTTCTCTTCCGGCCGTCGTATTTATATCAGGAGCACGTTTCCACTACACTGTATCCGACGTCAGTACCTTCGTGGCACTGTACATGTGGTTACTTGCCTCCAGGCGAGCACAGTAGAGCAGACTGCAGCAAGCCTCTAACCACGCCCCGTCACTTACCGACCTTAATGACGTTGAAGAATTAAACCGCGTGTACCTAATGGAAATTCGGGAAAAGCGATCGTCACCCAAGTTAATCTGTCGGTAAAGAGGGACGAAAGGGCTACATCCAAGTGAAAGGAAAAATGCAAATGAAGTAGGTGGAAATTAATTTTGAGAAAAGGGTAAAGTAAATGAAGAAAGTAAATGTGCGGTCGTTACGTTAACAATTAACTGGCGTTAATTGGATATTTGAGATTTGGGGAAAATTACGGTCCCCAGTCCTGTGGACAACTACTATAATAACTGAAAATGAAAGATTAATGCACACTGAGGGTTGACAAGTGTTGTGTGAAAACTGAAAGTTTGTCAGAAGTAATAAATTTCACTACACTCTGACTTAATTTAGTAAAATAATTAATAAAAGCAGAAAATTCAAAGTTAATTTAGTTACTGAAATTAATACTGAACTTTTCTTCTGAAGCAGTATCAAATTAAATAAAATACGGTTAGTCTTGGGCTACCTCAACAATCATTTCAAAAGCTACTTGAATCTACACAATTTAGAAATAAGACATTTAACTTTGAACTTTAATTAAATGATTCTGCACAATTAACAATAGTAAAATTTAGTACGTACCGAGCTAAGCTGCAGTCACAGGTAAGCTTAAATATGGTAACAAAACTCGCACTATTAATTTGTGCTTGTCTAATCTAAATGCTGTAGCCAGCCAGCTGCGAATACTTCAACTGAACCTTGAAATTAAAGCAGTGAAATGGAATGATATTACTTTAATGCTGACGTATGAATTTCAACGACACTCGGGTTCATTCCGCAAAAGGAAGGGACCCTGCTTGGTAATGCAATTGGGACAATGAGCAACAAATGTTCATGCTAAGTTGCTGTAATTATAGTTACGAAAATGGAACAGTTTGAAAAGCTGAGGTCTGCCACACAGTTCTAAAACTTTCCGTGCTTCCAGGCTTCCTTGTTGGCTGACTGAAGGTTTGAAGCCGTCGGTCGAGGAGGTGGCGACAGTCGCTCATTGTCGGCCGTCGCTGTTGCAGAAGCTGGACGTTGGCGCGCCTTCTTCTCGACACGGTCACCAGCCGAAACGGCCTCTCGATGTGTGCCAGCTAATGCTTCCCGTCCGCGACACCGTGTCAGAAACAAGCATAGCAAGTCGAACGCAGTTACATGCTGCCAAACTCCGACAGCGCGGCAACTCGCGGGAGCGTCACTCAACACACCTGCTCCACCGCCCTACTCCAGCCAGTCTCCTCTGTCCGCGCTCCACACGACCTATCGATGTAATCGTTCGATAGCATACGTTTCCCCAGGCGAGACCCAGCGTAAAAATACAAATAATACTTACAAAACAAACCAGTTATACATCGACATGAATGAATGTGTGTGTGTGTGTGTGTGTGTGTGTGTGTGTGTGTGTCTCTCTCTCTCTCTCTCTCTCTCTCTCTCTATATATATATATATATATATATATATATATATATGGCGAGTCACCTAACGTTACCGCTGGATATATTTCGTAAACCACATCAAATACTGACGAATCGATTCCACAGACCGAACGTGAGGAGAGGGGCTAGTGTAACTGGTTAATACAAACCATAAAAAAATGCACGGAAGTATGTTTTGTAACACAAACATACGTTTTGTTAAATGGAACCCCGTTAGTTTTGTTAGCACATCTGAACACACAAACAAATACGTAATCAGTGCCGTTTGTTGCATTGTAAAATGTTAATTACATCCGGAGATATTGTAACCTAAACGTCAGGTGACTCACCCTATATATAGTAAAACAATTACAATATATAAAGACACAGAAATGTCATATCTCCAGGTAACAAAATAAGGAAAAAAATGTATAGTACAATAGATGGGAATAGGAGGATATGCATTTCCGGCGTTACGAGCCTTGTCCATTCCTTGGTCCGGCTGACAGACTTGTATTACTGCGCCCTCCGTGTTTGTTCCCAGAACTTCATCCTGTCACTCGTACTGCTGTTTTACGTTCTAGGAATGTACCAGGCTCCTGGAGGTCTGGTCCACTGGAGAGACGGAGTTTCGGTTCAGCCACAAATCAGACAAGCTGATAGTGGAGCAAATGGTAGATGCCAGTCGGGCATAAACAGCAAGGGCTCGCCACTTGCGGCGAAACCTTCCAGCAACCTCGGTCAGAACCAGGATGTCGGGACCGTATTAATTCCTCTCCTGTACAACGTCCTTCGACAACAACACAACCAGTGCATGCTCTACGAGTATGTATGTGAAGTGCTGTGTGACACTCTCGTGTTTTGACCACTGTTCCTTTTAACGGCGTTTTAGCACAGCTCGACGAAGAATAATGGAGTCTACATCTTCATCGATACTCTGGAAATCACAGTTTAGAACCTGGCAGAGGGTTCATCAAACCAGCTTTACAATAATTCTCTATTATTCCACTGTCGTATAGCGCGCTGGAAAAACAAACACCTCTTTCTCCGCTAGCTCTCATTTCCCTAATTTTATTACGTCGATCGTTTCTCGCTATGTGGGTCGGCGTCAACGAAATATTTTTCACATTGGGAGGAGAAAGTTGGTGCCTGAAATTTCGTGAAAAGATCCCGCCGCAACAAAAACGCCTTTGTTTTACTGATGTCCGCCCCAAATCCCGCATCGTGTCCGTGACACACTCTCCCTCATTTCACGTTAATACAAAACGTGCTGCCCTTCTTTGAACTTTCACGATGTACCTCGTCAATCCTGAATGAGATTTTCACTCTGCAGCGGAGTGTGCGCCGATACGAAACTTCCTGGCACATTAAAACTGTGTGCCGCACCGAGACTCGAACTCGGGACCTTTGCCTTTCGCAGGCAAGTGCTCTACCAACTGAGCTACCGAAGCACGACTCACGCCCGGTACTCACAGCTTTACTTCTGTCAGTACCTCGTCTCCTACCTTCCAAACTTCACAGAAGCTCTCCTGTGAACCTCGCAGAACTAGCACTCCTGGAAGAAAGGATATTCCGGAGACACGGCTTAGGCAGAAGTAAAGCTGTGAGTGCCGGGCGTGAGTCGTGCTCGGGCAGCTCAGATGGTAGAGCACTTGCCGGCGAAAGGCAAAGGTCCCGAGTTCGAGTCTCGGTGCGGCACACAGTTTTAATCTGACAGCAAGTTTCCCGTGAGTCCTATCTGGTAAGGGTCCCACACCGCGCAGCAGTATTCCAAAAGAGGACGGACAAGCGAAATGTAGCCAGTCTTCTTACTCGGTATGTTGCGTCTTCCACGTGTTCTGCCAATAAAATGCGGTCTGTGTTTTGCCTTCCTCACAGCCCTTTCTATGTGGTCCTTACAATTTAAGTTGTTCGTGACTTTAATTACTAGGTATTTACTTGAATTTAGAGCCTTTAGATTGGACTCTTTTATCGTGTAACCGAAGCTTGACAGATTGCTTTTAGCGCTCGTGTGGATGGCCTCACACCATTCTTACTGGTCGATAAACGGCAGCATCATATGCAAACAACCTGAGACGGCTGCTCAGATTGTGTCCCAAATCATTTATGTAGATAAGGAACAGCAAAGCGCCTGTAACACTACCTTGCGGAACGCCAGAAATCACTTCTGTTTTACTCGATGACGTTGCGTCACTTACTACGAGCGACAGGAAATAACGAGTCCACTCACGTAACTGAGGCAATATTCCACAAGGCCGCTTGTGTGCTATACTGTCAGAGGCCTCCTAGTGACGCAGAATAGTCGATCTTTCCCTGTCAGTGCTTTGAATGTAAATACTCTCCTTACTCCACACGCGATTATCTGGTATCTCGAGTGACGAGGGGGGTGCGGTGCACCGTGCAGCACTCCCCAGTGCCATCGTCGCCGTCGCAGCAGCCACAGCCTGCGCTGTATGGCCCGCGCATTCTCCTGCAAAGTGCTGGCCGCCTTGCGCACAAAGTGTGTCCGCCTCTTTCGCACAGCTGGCCGCCGGTGGTGACCCAAACCGCCGAGGACTGAGGGTCCACCGTGCAGGGACGTGGTGCGTTGGGACAACGCCATCACACGTGTCGTACACACTGTAACCACCGGAACTTGAGGCCGCTTCATCGCACCATCGGCAGAGCAGGCCCCGCTGACGGCAGGCAACGGGCTCTACACGCTGCTGGCGACCGCTCTGAACGACAGGAACAGGTGCACACGTCTAACTCTCTTGTATCGGTTGTGAATGCACTACTGGCCATTATAATTGCTACACCACGAAGATGACGTGCTACAGGCGCGAAATTTAACCGACGGGAAGATGATGATCCATGGCGTGCGAGGTCACCTGACCTGTGGGAATATATAAAGTCTTAATTTTGATAATCAACAGCCGCAGCTGCACCGTTCACCTAGAGTTTACCACTGTCTGCTAGTCACTCGTTGACCTCGAATTTACTAGTAAAGTGAAGTAAAAGGTGTAGCTGAGGAAAAGGGCGTAAAGAACGTACTTAGACGGACTTTCCCTAAAAGTTATGAACTACTCATTAGTCACGATACGAGGAAGATATCGTGTGCTTACAAGGTATGGCATGTCTAGGAAAATTTTTGTGCTTAAGCTCGAACTTTCGAACTTTAATCACGTAAAAAGAACTCGGGAGTGGGAAGGATAATATAAAGCCAGCATCGCCATTATTATGAGCAGGTCTAGAAATTTTTAAGACGTAATTGTTAAGCACTTGCTTAGCTACGATTACAACGCACGAACATCCTATTGCCTCGGCACAGAAATAGTCACGATTGCACTTGCGAACAACTCTATATCTAATCTGTAACCTCCACAATACGGGCCTTATAAAATAATGATCATAATTCGAGATTAGTATATTTGCCTGAAATGGTCTAGAATCGTATTTCTACAGTTGCTGACAGGGCAGCCAAATGTGGAATATTCAAAGTCCCCCGTTCATACGGCAGTGGACACGGAACTACCCGCCAGACCGTAGCTGCGTGCGACGTGATTCGAAACACACCAGGGATACAAGGTGAGTGCGTCATCGTCGCGAAAATAAAGTGACGCTTTGTAATGTTGTTGCATTAATTTTTTCTGAAAGCGGTGCTCATAGACAATAAAAGCGGGTTAAAAGCTGTGAGCCATCTGAGCAAGTTAACCTTACATTACTGCGCAACTGTTTCGCCAGGTATCCAGTGTAGCTTACCAAATTCCCAACCAAACAAACAAAATAATTATAATCTTTTAATAGCCATACGACAACCAGTGATTACAATTTAAAGAAATAAATCTGTTTATATTTGGAAATTTATTTTAACATTGATCATTGAAATTTCAGCATATTAAACTGTATTCATAACTAAACTGGTGCCTTATTTAGGATTGTGAAAATGTGAGATTGTAATCTTACGGAACACATCAAATATGGAGCCAAGATTGGGAGAGTGCATACAACACTGCATTCATAAAATAACACAAAGAACGTTGAAACACATGCAAGAGGAAATTAACCACAACCAACCGATTCAGTTTTCGCCCAAAGAAGTTACGTTCGTAGCGCAATCCTGTCCATCATGAAATTACCACACACTGGTATACTAAATTCATACTAACTCCCTGTGAAATCTTCCGAAAAAGAATAGCTAAGGGCTACTTCGATGATTACACCGCATGCTTCACGTGGTCAACTTGCCTTGCACAAAGAGTGTAACTCCACAATAATTTTGATAATTAAAATAAATTAGATCAAAAAGCAATTCACAAAAGAAAAACCTCGAACTGTTTACTATCGTCTTACTATTAACCTGATGGGTCAAAGAACTGTATAAGCACGTGGTTCTGGTCTCACAAAGTACACCCCACGTGGGTTGAACATAAAGAGAAGTTCCTGTATAGAAAAATATTGTCAAGGCGAGGCGATACAATATCACGCACATTCGCATTTAAGATCGATGATCTTAGTTACTCATCAACACGTGGTTCCACTTTACTCAAAGTAGTGACAAAGCAACTAGCGGAATATATTCTGAACTTCACACTCGAATTAGACTGCGTAGCAATTTAAGATAACATTAGATATTTTAGAGCTAAACCTGAAATAAAGGTGATAAAATTTTCAGTTAGGCTGAACTTAAGAAATCCATTGTCCTACGAACTTAGCAGACACACGCTTAGCCGGAGATCTTACCACTAAAGACGCTCGCCGCGGACAGACTGACCTGCTACCCTCAAGCATGCAACTAGAAATACATTTGCTCATTCATCCTCTCACACAAAAGGGAAGGAGGATGACAGTATCTTATCATATACGGTATATAAAAGAAAGCGGATATAGGTTCCGTATGAGATTGTGTGACATGAATTACATATATGAATTAGATATAAGCTGTGCTTTAAAGTGTAGTAGTGTGACAGATCGTTCTTGTTTATGTGTAAAAGTAACACGTTCCACTGCTCAGTCTCCTCGCAGATAGTCTGAAACACCACAATAAATTTAGAAGAGAAATTTATGGTGTAAATAACAAGTTTAAGAAATTAACATGAAAGAAATCCAACAGAGACCTTTCAGTGTATATGTAATAAGTTCCTTAAATTTACGCCTGTGGTCACAAACTTGTTGTTAAGATGACCGGTTTCGGTCTTTGACTATCATCGGATGTGTTTCATAAAAACAGTCCTAATGCACTGCAGCCGTAGTGGCATCGTCAAATGTGGAATCAGCACCAGCATCGTCAAATACGTATAAATCACGTCACACGCGCGAGTAATCTGTTAAGAGAGAGTTTGTGACCGTAGACGCAAAAGTAAAGAAGGGGTATTTGTCGGGGTGCGTCAGAATTTTGTTCGCCGACGTCATGCCCGCATTGAGGTTGGTTAAGTTTCAAAAGATTTTGTAAAGAACACTACAGATGACATGTTCCTCGTGTCAATGGTGGTATTTGCAGTTCACTAATGTAAACAAGAAGTAGACAGTAATGTGATTTTACTGTTACTACCTCCTTAAACTGCCGTCTCCAGCGCCAAGTTCCCTACCTCAAATCGGTCACTGGAGCATCATCTTCGTCCTGTCAGCTCTTGCTCGCTCTTACGGAAACACCCTGTAGATATACGTGTAGAATTGGGTACTTTCTTTGCCGACCGGAGTGGCCGAGCGGTTCTAGGCGCTACAGTATCGGGCACGGATGTGTGTGACGTCCTTAGGTTAGGTTTAAGTAGTTCTAAGTTGTAGAGGACCGATGAGCTCAGAAGTTAACTCCCATAGTGCTCAGAGCCATTTGAACCATTTGGGTACCTTTCGGAAGTCAGATGGCGCCAAAACTAGTGCTCCGTAAAAATGGACCCAGTGCGGCAGAAATCTGCTGCAGTACAATGGAGTGGAGAAGTAATGTGGACTGACAGACAGAGTGTGTGTGTGTGTGTGTGTGTGTGTGTGTGTGTGTGTGTGTGTGTGACCCGCGGCAGGTCAGGCGCAGATAAGCCCCGATCTGGGAGTCGCAGGCAGCTGCAGGCGTCCAGCCAGCCAGCCAGCCAGACTGACAACACAGCAGGCGCAGCCCGCCAAAGCCGTGGGCAAGTGCACCTTCTCCGCAGTCTGAGGAGCGCTCATCAGCGGAGCCTCACACAACTCCACACTTCCCACCTGTTACTGCAGACACACCAAAAGCAGCGGGAGCGTCCTCGAAACTAACGGCTCCGCATTTCATATCTCAAAACCCTCTAATCATTTTTAACTGAAACAAAGTTTATTACAATTCTGCCTATTTTATTCGTACCTACATACTTATTTCCGAGCATAGGCACCGTGGCGCACACACACACACACACACACACACACACACACACACACACACACACACTCTTCTCCCGACTGCCAAGCACTTAAATGTGAATTGCAGAGTACTCATGTAGATGTAGATCTCAGTGTGGAACATTCGATTCTGTTCCCGTCGAGCAGTCCCACATTAACACGAGTGGTCCATGTTGTAACGTTGTAACGGGACATCCTCCTCCTCTAACATTAGATTTTCTCGACCGCAGTTGTCGATACCAGTATTGTGTGTCGAATTTTGGACGGGTTAGTTTTATCTGAGCTGCTTTTCGGAAAACTATATCATTTTACGCACAGTATGTTATATTTCTAAGTAAAATTTATGAAAAGGTATTGCTTTATTTTCGGTGTTACAATCGTTAAGTACTTGATCTGAATGTACAGTTGAAATTACTTTTTTCAGATACATTTCAACTTACGAAATATTTGGCACACTTAAAATTTGTATTATTAACTACGCAATCTAGTACTGTTTACTATGTTTATTTCTGCATTCATTTATGAAATAATAATCAAAATTAATAGAAATTCGTGTGTCAAGAAAAACTGTAAACCCTTTCGAATGCGGCTATTTCCGCTGAGTGAGGCAGTAGCAACTGTATGTCTCGTGGGATCGTGTTTTTGTATTTTGGAGGACGACGTAATTTCCGCTGTGTTAATGTGAAAATTCGAAAGACTGTATGACATACTTAAATGTGACAAAATACCGGGTGGTCAAAAAGTCAGTATAAATTTGAAAACTGAATAAATCGCGGAATAATGTAGACAGAGAGGCACAAATCCTTAAAATTTTAGAAAGCGTTCTGGTAATGCAGAGTCAAGACAGATCGGCGCAAAATGTTGAAACTGAGTAAAGCAGTCTAGATTCGAACGGAAGTTTTTATTTTTTCTTCAGGATGGCAACGAGTTTCCTCTACAATTTAAACCACCCGCATGCCGTAAGCCGTGCAATACATCAGAAACACGCATTCAGACCGGTGTAGGATGTATAACAGCCGTGGTGGCGAAGGCTCACAGCGGACTGAGAGCAGCTGCAGACGTAACGGCACGCAGCTGAAGCAGGAGCGTCGCGTCGCCCCAGCACACAAACTGAGAGCTGCGACCAGCGGACACAGCCAGTCGCCTACTCGCCATACTCACGACTCGTGCTGCACTGAACCGAAAACGGGTGGCCACCTACAAGGTGACAGTTACTGAAGTATACGAAATAAAACAGTCTGGGCTTCAGAACGGTTTCCGTTTGGACGTTCAAACTGCACGGTTGGGCGTGAGGCGTGATAACAACTAGTGTGGTTTGGTTTTGCGACGAAGCCCAGCTCCGTTTGGACGGGTCCCTCAGTAAGCGAAACTGGCGCATCTGGAGGCAGTGAGAGACCGCATTTCGCGGTCAACACGTGGCTGAGTCGTATGATAAGGTGCGACATTCCTCGGTCCCATGGAAGCAGCAGAGCGTCTGACGTCCTGGAGGAGCAGACTGGAGACGGCATTCTGGCTCTGGGGTACCCAGAGGCCTCTGTTGGCCGCCATATTCTCCAGGTCTCAACATACGCGACTCCTTTTCGTGGGGGCTGTATTAAAGACGAGGTGTACAGCAACAACCCCAGAACCATTGCTAAGCTGCAAACAGCCGTTGAGGACATCAGAGACAGCATCGACGTCTCTGCACGTCAGCGGGTCGTGCAGAAATTCGCGATTCGTCTGCGCCACGTCATTGCCAATGACGGCAGACGTATCGAGCACGTCATAACCTAAATCCGAGTATCTCTAGTGGAGTTTACGTGTCCAATAAAGTGTGCCCACTGCAATGGGACACCCTCCCCTGACATTACCTTTTTTATAGAAATAGCCGATACCACGGGTATTTTCGCATCTTCTGTAAGTGATCATCACCTCGGCTGTTCAAGTAAAAGAATGTCTTACGATTTTGTGTACGATGAATTATTTTTCAGGCTACAATGTATAGAAAGAAATTACTTCGTTACAATCAATATCTACAATCTCTGCATATAGAATTACAATTAATTTTCTTTTAGAAATATTTCAAATTATGAAATATTTGCCGTAGTTAAAATTTCTATTATTAATTGCACAATTTGACGATATTAATTAAATTTATTTCTGGACTCATTTAGAAACTAATTACGCAACTTCGTGACGATTCTTCGCTCGTCAAGAAAGTTTATAAACTCTTCTGCTTTGTAAAGTCTTTGGAATATTGTGAGTACCACAGAATGTACGCATGCCGCTGGTGGAATCGGACGTTTTTCTTTTTTGATTGCCAATAACAGTGTGATTTGTGGTATTATAGAAGTGGAAATTGTAAAGGAGTGATATTGAAAACATGTGGTGAAAAATAAAATTAAACACTAAGACAGCAAATCTTTGACCAGTATAATATCAACTGGAAGCCAGAAAGTTAAACAATTTAATCCTAAAGAATCCATCCCAGACATGACTGCAGCAAACAAACAAAATGAAAATAAGTGAAAAAGATTTTTTAGATATGTATCTTACGCTTCTCGAAGCTTTTGAAACTGATCAACAGACTAACAATTCACTCGTGATGTGTGGCAGTGTAAGATTGCAACAGGCCGTAGTTCGTATCTAATTTACGTGTTTTTTACATTTACATGGACACTGTGCAAATCACATTGGAGTGCCTAGCAGAAGGTTCATCGAACCACCTCCACACTTCTCTATTATTCCAATCTCGTGTAGCATATCTTTCCGCACGAGCTCTGATTTCCCTAATTTTATCGTGGTGCTCGTTCCTCCCTGTGTAAGTCGTCGTCAACATATTTTCGCATTAGGAGGAGAAAGTTTATTGGAATTTCGTGAGAAGATTCCGTCGCAACGAAAAACGCCTTTCTTCTAATGATTTCCGGCCCAAATCCTGCGTCATTTCAGTGACACTCTCTCCCCTATTTCGCGATAATACAAAACGGGCTGCCTTTCTTTGAACTTTTTCGATGTACTCCGTCAGTCCTCTCTGGTAAGGATCCCACACCGCGCAGCAGTATTCTAAAAGAGGACGGACAAGCGTAGTGTAGGCAGTCTCCTTAGTGGGTCTGTTACATTTTCTAAGTGTCCTGCCAACCTGTGGTTAGCCTTCACCACAACATTTTTCTTTGTGTTCCTTCCAATTTAAGTTCTCCGGAATTGTAATGCCTAGGTAATCAATTCAACGCTTCAATCTGGAACCGCGCACCGCTACGGTCGCAGGTTCGACTCCTGCCTCGGGCATGGATGTGTGTGATGTCCTTAGGTTAGTTAGGTTTAAGTAGTTCTAAGTTCTAGGGGACTGATGACCTCATATGTTTAGTCCCATAGTGGTCAGAGCGATTTGAACCATTACTTACCTCAATTTACGGCTTTTAAATTAGACTGTTGTAACGCGTAACCGAAGTTTGAGTTCCTTTTAGCACTCACGTGGACGACCTCACACTTCTCGTTAATGAGGGTCAACTGCCACTTTCCGCGCCAGTGAGATATTTTTTTAAAAATCGCTTTGCAATTTCTTCCGATCTTCTGGTAACTTTATTGGTCGGTAAACGACAGCGTCATCTGCAAACAACGGAAGATTGCTGCTCAGATTGTCTCCAAAATCTTTTATATAGGTAAGGAACAGCCAAGGGCCTATAACAGTACCTTGGGAAACGTCAGAAATCACTTATGTTTTACTCGATCGTTTTCCGTGAATTACTACGAACTGTTTCACTCGATGACCTTCCGTCAATTACAACTGTGACCTCTCTGACAGGAAATCACAAATCCAGTCACATAACTGAGAGGATATTCCATAAGGATGCTGTTTCACTACGAGCCTCTTGTGTGGTACAGCGTCAAAAGCCTTCCGGAAATCCAGGAATACGGAATCGATCTGAAATCCCTTGTCAATAGCACTACTCAACACTTCATGTGAATAAAGAGCCGGTTTTGTTTCACAGGAACGATGTTTTCTAAACCCATGTTGACTGTGTCGATAGACAGTTTTCTTAAAGGTAATTCATAATGTTCGAACACAATGTATGTTCTAAAATCCTGCTGCATATCGACGTTAACGATATGGGCCTGTAATTTAGTAGATTACTCCTATTACTTTTGTTGAATATTTGTGTGACCTGTGCAACTTTCCAGTTTTTGGGTAGGGATCTTTCGCCGAGCGAACGGTTGTGTATGACTGTTAAGTATGGTGCTAATGCATCAGTGTGCTCTGAAAGGAACCTAATTGGTATACAGTCTGGACCAGAAAACTTGCTTTTATTGAGTGATTTGAGTTGCTTTAGTACCCAGAGGATATTTACTTCTACGTGACTCATATTGGCAGCTGTTCTCGATTCGAATTCTGAAATATGTAGTTCATCTTCTTTTGTGAAGGCATTTCGGATGGTTGTGTAACTGTGCTTCCATACAGTTCAATAACACTCACCCTGTAAATAAACTTTGGTTGCGAACGAGACTGTAACGTCCTGTCGATTACGTGGTTGAAATCAAATACCGGGCACGAGAGCTCGTTTGTGAAGTAATCATTTAAGGTATTGTCGGTGGATGCTCTGACAGTGTGCGAAGCTCGCCTTCTTCTGTAGCCTCGTTTGGCTGGCTCTGCTTAGCTGGCTCTGCTTAGCTGGCTCTGCTTAGCTGGCTCTGCTTAGCTGGCTCTGCTTAGCCGGCTCTGCTTAGCTGGCTCTGCTTAGCCGGCTCTGCTTAGCTGGCTCTGCTTAGCTACCAGCGCAGCGGCTCCTCGGCCAGCCGTTGCCCCCGCAGATAGCGCCGGGCCTATCGCGCACACAGCTTCCGCCAACCTTCCTTCCCTCCCTCCCTCCCTCCCTCCCTCCCTCCCTCCCTCCCTCCCTGCCCCTCTCAACTAGAGATGGGCAAACGCGGTCATCCTTGGGAAGTAGTTCACCGCTGATCGTTCTTTTTTGGGAACTGTTCATTTTTCCTCGTTGACCGCTGACTTGTGCTTGGCATATGGTTCATATGAAAAACTGAAAACTGGTAGTGTAGGTGACTGAAGGATGGAGGGCACACTTGCCTCCCCCCTGCAGTACAGAGTTTTTATTCAGTGCAGAATTCTTACACACTTGCAGAACTACTTTCTGTGACTCTGCAGAACCTCTCGTTTAGCCAACTGTAGCGTTGTGTGGCAGATCGCAGGGAAATAATATAGGGTGGCGCCCGAAAAACCGGCCCCGAGTTCAGACTGCTCGCCTATTAGGGACGATGTGTTGCCCGTTACGAGCAGACACAACAAACAGACAAACACGTAATAATTAGGCAGTGAATAAATAACAAGCTAATGCAAGCAACAATGGCGAAACAGACGATGACGATGTGTAGGGAGCTGGAGAAGAGGACATGAAAATCTCACGCGACGCGCGTGGGCTATAGCTCGTGTAGTCTTGTAAACGAACTTAATAGACCACAAGTGTCGTCTAGAAAATTCTTCGTTTCGACTTCCACTACATAGCTATGCTACGTTGTCAACAATAATCGTTTACACTCTATATATACTTAACGTTCGTAGGCGAAGTACAGACTTTATGGAAGCATAAAATAAAATGTCGTCTTCTCATACTTGCGTCACACGCTTAGTAAAAATTTAGTTATTCTGTTGCATTATTAAAGTTAATGCAGCAATAATAATAATTAAGATCGCAGTAATAAAGTTTTTGGTTTGAAAGCTCCTTCTGAACAAATGTTTTTGAGATAATAAGTAAATACGATTTAATGGCAGTCTATGTCTTTTCAAATGGAGAGGCACCGCTTTTCCTAGTGAGCCAAAATGACCCACAACCCATCTTTTTTTTTTTTTCTTCAAAGAATCCTAACTAGCAGGTAAATCAAATTGGAAACAACCAAACTTAAAAATAATTACATCCTACCGAAATGTAATGTTTTGTATATTGAAGATACGCGAAAAATGTTTTATATGAATTTTCTCACACTAAAAATTGAGCAAATTATTGAAAGTTAGCTCCTTAATCAAGTCGATGAAACCAAAAAATATATGAATAACAAAAAAAACATTCCCTCGTAATGTCTTCTGCTGTTCATCGATATAATGAAGTGAGCTGATATACCCTTTTGTTACCGAAAAGACGTACCTATTACATACGACGTAATATTTATGTAATTTACATAACTATAAAACACTTTTTGATTGCCGGTCGTGGAGGCTGAATAGCCAGAGCAGAGTGCAAGAACAGTTTGGAACACACGTAAAATGGGCGAGCGCAGTGAACGAGACGAGCAACTGGATGCTGAACTAACTATAGAGGAGCAGTCGGCAGTGGAAGTGAGGCAGGCGGCCGTGCGAAGAACGAGGGAGGCCCAGACTGAGGCTGAGGCGAGCACGCGACCGAGGCTCGAACGAGAACTGCCCAAGTGAGCGCCGCGACCGAAGAGAACTACGAACCGATCGTTCCTAGGAATTCGTTCCCGGTCCCTTCGTTCATCTCGGTGAACCGTTCCTTGGCACCCGTTCGTTGGCGAATCACCCACCTCTACTTCTCCCTCTTTCTACCTGACCGTCACCGTCCTTTACTGCTGTTGCAAGGAGACCTTAAGGCAAGCCGCTCAACACTGGGTGAACGGGCCGCGACACCTGTTGTGCGGGCCACCAGAGAGCCGTCCCCAGCGGCCCACCTGCGACCGCAGCGCCTCCAGCACAGCACAGCACGGCACAGCACAGCACTTGGCGCAGTTTCCGTTTGCCAACACGTAGGACCACACAGTGTGGGACGACTCGCTGCTACTCCAGACACACTTCTCTCCAGTTCTACATCCACACTCGGCAAGCCACCTGAAGGCGTACCTTCATTACCTCTATCGGTTCCCCCTTCTCTTACAGCCACGTATTGATCGACACGAAGTGCAAAATGGCTAAGCAGGGATGGCTAGAGGACAAATGTTAGGATGTAGAGGTTTATCTCACTAGGGGTAAGGTACATACTGCCTACAGGAAAATTAGAGAGACCTTTGGAGATAAGACAACCACTTGTATGAACATCAAGAGCTCAGATGGAAACTCAGCTCTAAGCAAAGAAGGGAAAGCAGAAAGTTGGAAGGAGTATATAGAGGGTCTATACAAGGGCGATGCACATGAGGACAATATTATGGAAATGGAAGAGGATGTAGATGAAGATCAAATGTGAGACAGGATACTGGGTGAAGAGTTTGACAGAGCAGTGAAAGACCTGAGTCGAAACAAGGCCCCGGGAGTAGACAACATTCCATTGGAACTGCTGACGGCCTTGGCAGAGCCAGTCCGGACAAAACTCTACCATCTCGTGAGCAAGATGTATGAGACAGGCGCAATACCCTAGGACTTCAAGAAGAATATAATAATTCCAATCCCAAAGAAAGCAGGTGTTGACAGATGTGAAAATTACCGAACTATCAGTGTAGTAAGTCACAGCTGCAAAATACTAACGCGAATTCTTTACAGATGAATGGAGAAACTGGTAGAGGGCGACGTCGAGGAAGATCAGTTTGGATTCCGCAGAAATGTTGGAACAGGTGACGCAATAGTAACCCTACCACTTATCTTAGAGGCTAGATTAAGAAAAGGCGAACCTACGTTTCTAGCATTTGTGCACTTAGAGAAAGCTTTTGATCATGTTGACTGGAATACTATCTTTCACATTGTGAAGGTGGCAGGGGTAAAATACAGGGAGCCAAAGGCTATTTACAATTTGTACAGAAACCAGATGGCAGTTATAAGAGTCGAGGGGCATGAAAGGGAAGCAGTGGTTGGGAAGGGAGTGAGACAGGGCTGTAACCTCTCCCCGATGTTATTCAATCTGTATATTGAACAAGCAGTAAAGGAAACAAAAGAAAAATTCGAAGTAGGTATTAAAATCCCTGAGAAGAAATAAAGCATTTAGGTTCACCGATGACATTGTGATTCTGTGAGAGACAGCAAAGGACTTAGATGAGCAGTTGAACGGAATGGACAGTGTCATGAAAGGAGGATATAAGATGAAGATGAAGATGAACATGAACAAAAGCAAAACGAGGATAATGGAATATAGACGAATGAAGTCAGGTATTTGGGCAGCAAAATAAATCATGATGGTCGTAGTAGAGAGGATATAAAATTATGACTGTCAATGGCAAGTAAGGCGCTCCTGAAGAAGAGAAATTTGTTAACCTCGAGTATAGGTTGAAGTGTCAGGAAGACGTTTCTGGAAGTATTCGTGTGGAGTGTAGCCATGTATGGAAGTGAAACATGGAAGATGAATAGTTTGGACAAGAAGAGAATAGAAGCTTTCGAAATGCGGTGCTAAAGAAGAATGCTGAAGATTAGATGGGTAGATCACGTAACTAATGAGGAGGTACTGAATAGAACTGGGGAGAAGAGAAGTTTGTGGCACAACTTGACAAGGAGGGGGGATCGGTTGGTAGGACATGTTTTGAGGCATCAAGGGATCACAAATTTAGCATTGGAGGGCAGCGTGGAGGGTAAAAATCGTAGAGGGAGACCGAGAGATGAGTACACTAAGCAGATTCAGAAGGATGTAGGTTGCAGTAGGTACTGGGAGATGAAGGAGCTTGCACAGGATAGAGTAGCATGGAGAGCTGCATCAAACCAGTCTCAGGACTGAAGACAACAACAACAACAAAACTGTACTTGAGTAGCCAGCTGCAAAAATGGCTGTGCGGACAATGTGGCATATTCTACACCGTATTTTAGATCAAAGTGTCGATGCTGTGCTGAGCATACTTACATGATTCGACGACGCCGTTCCGGCCTCACCGCGGTGTAGAGAAAGGCGCGTTCTGCCGTATTTTATCTGTACTTTTCCCTGGTTGTGCGATAGGATACTGTGATACGTAATGCTGTATTGTCTTGAAAGACACGCTGCCCTCTAGGTGTGTATACTTTCATATTTCACGTCTGAGGGTGGTCGTTACTGACTGAAACCGGTCATCGTCTACACAACTGATGTTGTGATCGAAGACCGGAACAAAAGACATTGGACAGCACTGGATCACTGTTCATATACGCGGCTACGTCGCAGCTGGTGAAGACAGTTTAGCACTCGGAGGAGGAAAATGGCGATCGTGATTTCGTGACAAAAGACGCCATTGTTTTAGTGATTGCCACACCATTGCTGTGGCGCTCTTTTCTCTATTTCGCCACAAGTCAAAACGAGCTGCCCCCTTTCGAATTTCTTCGACGTCCTATCTGGTCCCGAGTTCGAGTCTCGATCCGGCACACAGTTTTAATCTGCCAGGAAGTTTCGTATCAACGCACACTCCGCTGCAGAGTGAAAATCTCACTTACAATCCACTTGCAGTTTCCAACAGAAATAGAAAGTAGCGCGTGTGCTATTGTGTCTACAGAATATGCCTTATCTGCTCGTAGCCCTCGAAAACGGACAAAATAACTCGAGAACAGATGTTTTTCAACAGCAGCTTTCACTCCTTACACCGAAAATACTGTGGTCTCCGACTGCAGCACATTCCTTGAGCAGAGTTTCAGAGAAATAGAATTTCACTTTTCGAGACAAACGGCGAACCGTGAATGTACTAAATTACTTTAATTTCTCTCTTCCATTTAATATTTTGGTTCTTTGTATCTCGAAACTGAGTCGAATTTGTTTCACCTTTATTCGATTTGTACGTTTATTGCCGGCGTAATAGGAATATAAAAAAACGAAAATCGATTACGTATTAATCGTAGGTCAGCAACTTCTGTCAATCAGTGCAGTGAAGAAGCAGCCAAACTCGCTAATTTCACTTTTTTTTCACTCGACGATTAGTTTCGAGTAGTAGTACGATGATTACTTTCGGGCAGTAACTGACCGTTTTCTTTCTTTTTTTTATCGGTTTTTACATTTTCGGTAATTCCATTTAGGATGACTCGAAAATGGGTCCCAGCGAGAAACTAGTCATCGAACGAATAAAGTGAAATTTGCAACTTCAGCTGGTTCTTCATTGTAACAGAAATCCGTTATTTCAGAAACCGGTTATGTGGTACAGTTTCGACAGTCAGATTAAGTTGTTGTTGTGGTCTTCAGTCCTGAAACTGGTTTGATGCAGCTCTCCATGCTACTCTATCCTGTGCAAGCTTCATCTCCCAGTACCTACTGCAACCTACATCCTTTTGAATCTGCTTAGTGTACTCATCTCTCGGTCTCCCTCTACGATTTTTACCCTCCACGCTGCCCTCCAATGCTAAATTTGTGATCCCTTGATGCCTCAAAACATGTCCTACCAACCGATCCCTTCTTCTAGTCAAGTTGTGCCACAAACTTCTCTTCTCCCCAATCCTATTCAATACTTCCTCATTAGTTACGTGATCTACCCATCTAATCTTCAGCATTCTTCTGTAGCACCACATATCGAAAGCTTCTATTCTCTTCTTGTGCAAACTATTTACCGTCCATGTTTCACTTCCATATATGGCTACACTCCATACAAATACTTTCAGAAATGATTTCCTGACACTTAAATCTATACTCGATGTTAACAAATGTGTCTTCTTCAGAAACGCTTTCCTTGCCATTGCCAGTCTACATTTTATATCCTCTCTACTTCGACCATCATCAGTTATTTTGCTCCTCAGATAGCAAAACTCCTTTACTACTTTAAGTGCCTCATGCCCTAATATAACTCGCTCAGCATGACCCGACTTAATTCGACTACATTCCATTATCTCGTTTTGCTTTTGTTGATGTTCATCTTATACCCTCCTTTCCAGACACTGTCGATTCCGTTCAACTGCTCTTCCAAGTCCTTTGCTGTCTCTGACAGAATTACAATGTCATCGGCGAACCTCAAAGTTTTTATTTCTTCTCCATGGATTTTAATACCTACTCCGAATTTTTCTTTTGTTTCCTTTACTGCTTGCTCAATATACAGATCGGATAACATCGGGGAGAGGCTACAACCCTGTCTCACTCCATTCCCAACCACTGCTTCCCTTTCATGTCCCTCGACTCTTGTAACTGCCATCTGGTTTCTGTACAAATTGTATATAGCCTGTCGCTCCCTGTATTTTACCCCTGCCACTTTTAGAATTTGAAAGAGAGTATTCCAGTCAGCATTGTCAAAAGCTTTCTCTAAGTCTACAAATACTAGAAACGTAGGTTTGCCCTTCCTTAATCTAGCTTCTAAGATAAAGTCGTAGGGTCAGTATTGCCTCACGTGTTCCAACATTTCTACGGAATGCAAACTGATCTTCCCCGAGGTCGGCTTCTACTAGTTTTTCCATTCGTGTGTAAAGAACTCGCGTTAGTATTTTGCAGCTGTGACTTATTAAACTGATAGTTCGGTAATTTTCACATCTGTCAGCACCTGCTTTCTTTGGAATTGGAATTATTATATTCTTCTTGAAGTCTGAGGGTATTTCGCCTGTCTCATACATCTTGCTCACCAGATGGTAGAGTTTTGTCAGGACTGGCTCTCCCAAGGCCGTCAGTAGTTCCAGTGGAATGTTCTCAACACCAGGGCCTTGTTTCGACTCCGGTCTTTCATTGCCCTGTCAAACTGTTCATGCAGTATCGTATCTCCCATTTTATCTTCATCTTCATTTACATCCTCTTCCATTTCCATAATATTGTCCTGAAGTACATCGCCCTTGTACAGACCCTCCATATACTCCTTCCACCTTTCTGCTTTCCCTTCTTTGTTTAGAACTGGGTTTCCATCTGAGCTCTTAATATTCATACAAGTGGTCCTCTTTTCTCCAAAGGTCTCTTTAATTTTCCTGTAGGCAGCATCTATCTTACCCCTAGTGAGATAAGCTTCTACATCCTTACATTTGTCCTCTAGCCATCCCCGCTTTGCCATTTTGCACTTCCTGTCGATCTCATTTTTGAGATGTTTGTATTCCTTTTTGCCTGCTTCATTTGCTGTGTTTTTCTATTTTCTCCTTTCATCAATTAAATTCAATATTTCTTCTGTTACCCAAGGATTTCTACTAGCCCACGTCTTTTTACCTACTTTATCCTCTGCTGCCTCCACTACTTCATGCCTCAAAGCTACCCATTCTTCTACTGTATTTCTTTCCCCCATTCGTGTGAATTGCTCTTTTATGCTCTCCTCGAAACTCTGTACAACCTCTGGTTCTTTTAGTTTATCCAGGTCCCATCTCCTTAAATTCCCACCTTTTTGCAGTTTCTTCAGTTTTAATCTACAGGTCATAACCAATAGATTGTGGTCAGAGTCCACATCTGCCCCTGGAAATGTCTTACAATTTAAAACCTGGTTCCTAAATCTGTTTTACCATTATATAATCTATCTGAAACCTGTCAGTATCTCCAGGCTTCTTCCATGTATACAGTCTTCCTTTATGATTCTTGAATCAAGTGTTAGCTATGATTAAGTTGTGCTCTGTGGAAAATTCTACCAGGCGGCTTCCTCTTTCATTTCTTAGCCCCAGTCCATATTCACCTACTACGTTTCCTTCTCTCCCTTTTCCTACACTCGAATTCCAGTCACCCATGACTATTAAATTTTCGTCTCCCTTCACTACTTGAATAATTCCTTTTATTTGATCATACATTTCTTCATCATCTGCAGAGCTAGTTGGCAAATAAACTTGTACTACTGTAGTAGGTGTGGGCTTCGTGTCTATCTTGGCCACAATAATGCGTTCACTATGTTGTTTGTAGTAGCTTACCCGCACTCCTATTTTCCTATTCATTATTAAACCTACTCCTGCATTACCCCTATTTGATTTTGTGTTTATAACCCTGTATTCACCTGACCAGAAGTCTTGTTCCTCCTGCCACCGAACTTCACTAATTACCACTATATCTAACTTTAACCTATCCATTTCCCTTTTTAAATGTTCTAACCTACCTGCCCGATTAAGGAATCTGACATTCCACGCTCCGACCCGTAGAACGCCAGTTTTCTTTCTCCTGATAACGACGTCCTCTTGAGTAGTCCCCGCCCGGAGATCGGAATGGGGGACTATTTTACCTGCGGAATACTTTACCCAAGAGGATGCCATCATTTAATCATACAGTAAAGCTGCATGCTCTCGGGAAAAATTACGGCTGTAGTTTCCCCTTGCTTTCAGCCGTTCGTAGTACCAGCACAGCAAGACTGTTTTGGTTAGTGTTACAAGGCCAGATCAGTCAATCATCCAGACTGTTGCCCCTGCAACTACTGAAAAGGCTGCTGCCCCTCTTCATGAACCACACGTTTGTCTGGTCGCTCAACAGATACCCCTCCGTTGTGGTTGCATCTACGGTACGGCTATCTGTATCGCTGAGGCACGCAAGCCTCCCCACCAACGGCAAGGTCCATGGTTCATGGGGGGGGGGGGGGGGGGGAGAGATTAAATCGGTATCGAAAAAACTGTATAATCGCGAACCGGTTGTTTGACCGATAATCGCCGTCCATAGGGCAGTGACACGGGGGGCAAGGAATGTAGAACATATATCAAATTCGCATACAGGAATCACGAAGCATTACATAAGTTACAAATATCCCCGTAATTTAGGAGGGTACCGGTCAGATTCGACATAGGAATGAGAGGTGTATGGCTGACTTTGAAACCACACATTAGTTTATTTTAGTTTCAGCGTTCACCAGTGTGGTATAGTATTGCGTGATGACGACGTGCGCCGTAAACGAGCCGCTTGTTGGGCAGCGACTGTGGCTCGTTGCCGGAGCGGCGCATGCGCAGACACCTCCCCCCCCCCCCCCCCCCCCCCAAGGCAGTCGCTTGTTTTTGCCGACCGCCAGCCCTCTTCATTCCTGTGTGCGTCGCCTGCCTGCTCGGACGCTGGTGCTCTTTCATTTGTCTGCTCTACGTTTCCCCCTCCACTGTTCTCGCATCGCGTCGTCGCTTTTTCGTTTCAGCATCCGTATTAATTCGCGCGATATAAAAATGAACACAGCGATGCTTATTGGCACCGACTTTAAATGAAGTACAGCGTGTTTACAAACTCTATATGTATTCTTAAAAACGTGGGATAAATTGCAAATGTTGTGTGTCCACCTGTGGCAGCACGATCATCATCTAGACGATAGCGTAACTCGTCATCTACTTCACGCAACGAATCTGCTTTAACAGGAGTTACGGAGGCTGTAATTTTGTTAATTTCTACATCTACACGGATAATCTGCAAATCACATTTATGTGCTTGGCAGAGGGTACATCGAACCACCTTCACAATTCTCTATTATTCTAATTTCGTATACCGTGTGGATAGGACTAATACCTATATCTTTCCGTGCTATCTCGTGATTTATTTTATCACGATGATCGTTTCTTCCTGGCCGTGCGGTTCTGGGCGTTTCAGTCTGGAACCGCGTCACCGCTACGGTCGCAGGTTCGAATCCTGCCTCGGGCACGGATGTGTGTGTTGTCCTCAGGTCGGTTAGATTTAAGTATTTCCAAGTTACAGAGGACTGATGACCTTAGAAGTTAAGTCCCATAGTGCTCAGAGCCATTTCAACCATTTTTTTTTGTAGGTCAGTAAAAGACTGGCAGTTTATTTATATACATCCACACGTTTATGTACTTCAGCACACATAAACAACAAATAAGAATGTGCGATGTCCAGTTCACACGAAATTGTATACTTTACATTTTTTTCCGGTTTCTGTGCACATCGACCGCAATCGTCGAAAAATGCGCGGCTCACGATTTATGTCTCAAAAAGAGTAAATATGTCGTTAGAAATATTTTACGGAACCCGCAGTCTTTCCAGCTTTACATTAGTTTAGGCAGTCCTTTTATTTCCTGCCATGTTAAGACCCTTTTGTGCCCTTCTTTTCTCACTGCAGTGCCACTGTGGTCAAATCTGTATAGCCGTGGAGTGGCCATTATACGGGGACGCTCCGTCGTTAAGGTTTGTGGGTGGAAAAACGCGCCGACTAGGCAGTAGGTGGCCTCAGAGCCCTACAGTCATTGGGACGCGCTCACTGCGCCAGTTAAATCGACAGCCTCTGGATGTCGGTAACGGATAATGGATTCGAAAAAGTTCCAAGGTTCCCTGAGAACGTCAGCTTAATAATGTGTCCACCACGAACAGAAGTCGTAGAGTAGGCCATCCACACAACTGGTACTTTGGCTGCCGGCAGTGTGTGGTGTTCCAAGTTCGGCCCGTGTGTCAGGCAGCTGGGCCGAGGTGTAACCGAAACACGGCAGCCGCCATCTCCGCGGGCAGTAGAACCCGACGCACGGCGCACGGCGCGCCAGTCTCCGGAACGCACTCCTACCGTGCGCAATGTGAGGAACACCATCCACCACGCGAGCACACTCACACTCACACTCAACACTGTGCTTTGCCCACCCCCTCCGAGTGCCCTTGCGAAGTCCTTCGCCGTCTCTGGCAGAAGTACAGTGTCGCCGACGAACCTGATTCCTGTTTCTTGTCGCTCCTCGAATTTTCTGTCAGTTACCCTTTCCCTCCTCAGCCACTGCTTCCCTGTCGTGCCTTTAGACTCTCGTGGCTCTAGTCAAAGTTACAACTTGTAAAGAAACTTCCCGTGGCTGCATTTTACCCCTCCTGCCTTGATAATTTCAGAGGTTATATTCCAACAATTTGTACGGAAACCGGACGCCAGTCATAAGAGTCCAGACACATGAAGGGGAAGCAGCGGTTGGGAAGGGAGTGAGACAGGGTTGTAGCCTCTCCCCGATGTTGTTCAATCTGTGTATTGAGCAAGCACTAACGGAAACATAACAAAAGTTCAGAGTAGGTATTAAAATCCGATGACAATGTAATTCTGTCAAAGACAGCAAAGGACTTGGAAGAGCAGTTGAACGAGATGGACAGTGTCTTCAAAGGAGGATATAAGATGAACATCAACAAAAGTAAAACGACGATAATGGAATGTGGTCGAATTAAGTCGGGTGATGATGAGGGAATTAGATAAGGAAATGAGACACTTAAAGTAGTAAAGGAGTTTTTCTATTTGGGGAGCAAAATAACTGATGATGGCCGAAGTAGAGAGGATATAAAATTTACACTGGCAATGGCAAGGAAAGCGTTCCTGAAGAAGAGAAATTTGTTAACATCGAGTATAGATTTAAGTGTCAGGAAGTCATTTCTGAAAGTATTTGTATGGAGTGTAGCCATGTATGGAAGTGAAACATGGACGATAAATAGTTTGGACAAGAAGAGAATAGAAGCTTTCGAAATGTGGTGCTACAGAAGAATGCTGAAGATTAGATGGGTGGATCACGTAACTAATGAGGAGGTATAGAATAGAATTGGGCAAAAGAGGAGTTTGTGGCACAACTTGACTAGAAGAAGGGATCGGTTGGTAGGACATGTCCTGAGGCATGAAGGGATCACAAATTTAGTACTGGAGGGCAGTGTGGAGGGTAAAAATCGTAGAGGGAGACCAAGAGATGAATACACTGAGCAGATTCAGAAAGATGCAGGCTTCAGTAGGTACTGGGAGATGAAGGAGCTTGCACAGGATAGACTAGCATGGAGAGCTGCATCAAACCCGTCTCAGAACTGAAGACCACAACTACTACAACAGTATTCCAACCACCATTTTCCGAAGCTGCCTCCACGTGCTGTAAGCGTTCCTGTGCCGCTCCCTGGTCCATCCGCTGTACCAGTGTAGCTCGGCAGCCCTGGGTTTGTTTGGAGGACGGGACGGCGAGCACGGCCGTGCGCGTGGCGATCGATCAGTGGGTGGGTTTCTCTGCCCCCCCGTGCCGTGATGTGACGTGACGTGATGCGCCCGTGTACGCCACACGCCACACGCCGCACGCCATACATCACAATCGGCGCCATTCAGCGCTCGACCGCAACAATCGGCTTCATTCAGCGCTCCCTCCCTCCCTCCCTCCCTCCCTCCGCATTCCTCTGGCCGCTTCTTCCGCCGCGACAGCGATACGTCACAGTGACAGCCTCCCTCCGCCACTCACCGCCGCTCAGAGCGCCTCGTTATGCCCGGCCGGCGGCAGCGCCCCCTGCTGGAATGTCTCCAGCCCGCGGCGCCTGGAGATCTCGCCCGGATATTTTTAGATCCGTGGGCGTCGCGCTGCCACAAAACCCAGCGGCAACGTAACTGCCCATTATCGTGATCACATGAGGTGCGTACTTGCACGCGCTCGGATCCCGAGAGAAGTTGGGACAAGCTGTAGCGGAAAACGCATAGTACACACGATGGTTTCACGAAGATATGCAAATATTTTAAGACGTTATTCTACAGGTGAAACTAAAGAATAAATTCACATAAACGTAGGTCCGCAAATGTTTAGTTTCCGGGTTACGGCTAAAAAAAGATTCTGCGTGAAACGCAGCAACTTCTCTGACATGAAGCCATCACAAAACTATACAAGGTTAAAGTAAAACACGACTTCGATACCTTTCGTTTTTATTGATCTCATGAATCTAATAAATGTCTCAGACGTGTATCTGCGGTAGTTTTCCAGAACATCACATTTGCCCTAAACAAATACCACACGTCGGTATTACACTATCAAATTTCTTCGTCAAAGATGTGATGAAATACTAGTCAAATATATTTGTGAAAGATCTTTGACGTAGCGCCAAAAAAGGGCTATTACAGTGTCGTCATATTTTCGTCAAAGTTCAAGATGGCTGACAACAACAACTTGTTATTAACCGCAGCAGTTGCATGTACCACAACTGCACTGTGTGCACATGCGGAAGAGAAGCGGGGGAAAGAAAGAAAACATACCTGGGTGGAGACGTGGGTTTTACAACGACACGATAAAAGCGTTAGAGAAAACTTGTTGCATGAGCTTATAGTGGAGGACGCAAAGTCGCACATCAATTACTTAAGAATGGATCAGCATACGTTTCTGTTTGTGCTCAGTGAAGTGTATCCTGATATTACAAAGCACAATATTCACTTATGAACTGCTACATCTGCAGAAGACAGGCTCACTGTAACACTGATTCCTTGCTGCAGGAGAGGGTTAGGTTAGGTCTGCAATCCGCTTAATCTGTTTTGGTATTGAGGGCGCCTCACGTTGTAAAGCGCCTCATCAGCTCCATACATCTCTCTTACTTTTGTACTCGATAGTACACATCAATTTTATTTACCGGCCATTTTTATCAACACACTACAAATTACACAACACTGCAGCGATGCCAGCGCTTCACGTGGTAACGAGTCACATTGCAGTGAACAGAAGACAAGCGACTTTTATGATGAAATCTACAGCGAGGCCCTAGATTTCATCAAATTTGACGACAGACGGGATTTGACAAAGTGCCCTATTACACCATCAAACTTCTTAGACTTAAATATTTGACATATCAGCTTGGACGAAGAAATTTGATAGTGTAATACCGGTCATATCGGCGTATTGCTTAGTCCTAAACTTGACAGGCGTCCCTATTTCATAAACAATCTACGAAATTCAACAGTTATTATGTGGTTTCACTTAAATACACTGTTGTCGTTATGTTCTTTCACTGAACAATAGAGGAAAGTAACTCGTTTCAAGATTATGCAACGACTGAAACAACTCACTAACTGTCGCCAACAATGACATCAACGTTTCTAGATCAGTAATGAAAAATAAACAAATATACTCGTACTTGTATAATAATCTTTGCTTCTCTCGATGTTCTGGAAAAGATAGACGCATGGGCCATGTTTCATTAGATTGACCAGACGAATAACAACGAAAAAAATGGAAATCGTGGTTTATTTTAACCGCGTACAGTACAGTTTTGCAATGGATTCGTATCAGGGAAATTGTTAAATTTCAGGAGAAATCTGTTATCAGGCGTATCTTCTCAAGTAAACCTTTGGAGACCTATATTTATATGAAGTATTTTGTTGCAGAATAACACATCAGAATGTTCGCATATCCTCGTGAATCATCGTTATACATAATAGGTGTTGTTCAGGTTTGCTGTTTGAGCGTGTAGAGCATTTACTCTCATTCAAGAACATTCAAGTATTGTGGAGTTATTGCCTCTAGGCGCACCTGCTTTGAGCCATGGGCCTACTTAAGAAACAGAATGTAATAAGTTACGGCGAATAATAAAATATAATAGCAGTTCCGGTAACTGCGGTCCACTCATATCGCTCATAGAGGGTCCCGTCACGTTAATGTGAAGACCACCGCGTGTGGTTCAGTTCAGGGTGCAACGAGGAGTCCCAACACGGAAGGCGGCCGCAGTAGCCGTAATGTGGACAGGGAGCGCTCTGCCTGACGGCTGTCGGCTAACTGTTTGAGAACCGGAGTGGTTAAAGTAGACGACAAAATGGCGCCATCCATAACCGGCAGACCGAGCGAGGTGGCGCACTGGTTAGCTCACTGGACTCGCATTCGGGAGGACGACGGTTCAATCCCGCGTCCGGCTATCCTGATTTAGGCTTTCCGTGATTTCCCTAAATCGCTCCAGGCATATGCCGGGATGGTTCCTCTGGCAGGGCACGGCCGACTTCCTTCCCCGCTGTCTGGTCTCCTCCCCCAGACAACCCGACCCACAGCCGGCACGGAGACAATTGGGGTGGACCACGGGCCGTCCTAAGGTGGCAGCAGAAGAGACGTGCGACTGTTGAGCGAGCGTCCGGGGTTTCCGACAGCGTCCAGTCAGCGACGGTCGCTGTGTAGAGGCGCAGGCCGGGACCTGGACGGCGGTGCCCCACACAGCTGGAGCTGCGGTGAGTGGCCTCGTGACACGGCTGCCGTGCTGTCGTCCGCGGGGCAGCTGGCCGTCGCTGCGTACGGCACACACCCTGCCACAGTCGCCTGAGGGGCCCGGAGCGTTGTGGCGCGGGGAACGTCTTCGTCGCATTGCCTGGGTGTCCTCGCTATTCGTTAAGGCACAAAGCGTGAACCAAAGTGTGTGTGTGTGTGTGTGTGTGTGTGTGTGTCTGGAGTCGTGCACGCAGCTTGCCACGGCACTCTCCAGCACGACAACGCGCCGTGCCGGCCAGCTGCCGCGGTCGCCCAAGTGGAGGACCTGGCGGGGCTGGCCGCGCGGCTCTGCACCCGCCGCCGCTTCCTCCCACCCCCTCATCGCCTCCCTGCCTGCGCTGCAGAAGCTGGTCGCTCGCGCCCTTCACACGCGGTCACACGTCACTGCACAGTGTGTGTCGCCGACACGGAAATACAGACAAACGTGTTACTTTTGTATACATCGTGGTTTGATACCCACCGGCATTGCAAGGTTCCTAGTAGGCATCAGGCATTTAGTTTTGATACGTAGATCGGTAGATCACGTAACTAATGAGGTACTGAACAGGATTGGGGAGGAGTTCGTAGCACAACTTGACTAGAAGAAGGGATGGGTTGGTAGGACACGTTCTGAGACATCAAGGGATCACCAATTTACTACTGGAAGGCAGCGTGGAGGGTAAAAATCGTAGAGGGAGACCGAGAGATGAATACACTAAGCAGATTCAGAAGGATGTAGGATGCAGTAGGTACTGAGAGATGAAGAAGCTTGCACAGGATAGAGCAGCATGGACAGCTGCATCAGACCAGTCTCAGGACTAAAGACCACAACAATGACCTATTAGGCGAAACGAACGGTCTGCGTTACGTGGAACAGCAGGCCCTGAACAGGTGTGTGTGTGTGTGTGTGTGTGTGTGTGTGTGTGTGTGTGTGTACACCGACACGACACTACACTACACTACACTACACTACACTACAGTGCAGCACTGGAACTGCCCGTGCTGCGCCGGCCGCTGCTGGAGGATTCTCCAGGCGTGCCGCGCCGGCTTCAGGCTGCCTGCCTGCATCCATCACGCTTCTATTTCCGGAGCCCTGCGTGACTGGAAAAACGCCAGGGGGGGGGGGTGGGGGGGTTACACACGCTGCCGTCACGTGCTCTGTCCTGTCCTCTCTCCCTCCCTCTCATACCGTCGCCGACAGGGGACCGTAAAGACTTTGCCGCTCTGCTACAGGCGCGCCGCTAGAATCAGTTTTGTTTCCACGGATGTGAAAGTTCACGGTCTCCTCGCTTGTAAATGTCCGCAATAATAGTGAAACGCGGGCAGCGAAAGGCACGAATATTAACAGCTGACGCGAAAAGCCGTTACTGAGCGATGTATACACGGTGCTCCGGCACTGTTCGTTTGAACGAATACAGCAGCTGGCGAACACAGAAGCAAATATCTTTTATACTGTGTTGTCCGATGGCAGTTCCTGATTATAGGGACGTACTGCAGGGAATGAACAGCCTAGTGAGTACCGAATACGGGTGGAGAGTAGTGAGACGTAGCGGAAATGAGAAGAGCGCGCAACTGGACAGTGGTGTTGGTGGTGGCAAAGTCGAGGAAGTGTGCACCAAAGTACCGGATCACCGGCGAGGCGCCGACGACGCCGCAAGCGCAGTTGTAGTGGCGCGAAGGGCGCTCCGGGAGTCTGCTGCTCTCAGCTGTGGGCAGTAGTTTGTGCGAGACGTTTGCAGCACAGCATTGAAAGGTAGCGAAACGAGGACTGGGAAAACCGGAAGAGGCGAGAGCAGAAGCGTACGAGATGTACTGCTACAGAACGATGTCGAAAACTAGGTAGGCTGATAAGGTAGGGATGAGGAGGTTCTGCGCAGAATGGGAGAGGAAATGTTCGTAAGTAATTACTTACCGTTTGCCGTGCGTTTCCTCTCACCTGAGACGGAGGTCGCACAGCCACATTATTTCCGACACGAGCACACGCAGTTCACCGTGTCTCTTTCCCTCTTGTGCCGTGTACTTTTCTTCTCTTCTGACTCGATCTAGCTGTTTCTTTTAACACTGCGCTTCTAATCGACGTAAATATTGTAACTTAGATAAATAGCTAGAGCGTGAGAAGGCGGTTTTAATTACAAAGCGAGACTAACAAATGGAGCGTTTATACACCTTGCGAGGTCCACACCTATCGTGGAAGATCCAGCTGATTGGCTAAGTTCGCCTGGTGTGTAATGTTTACACGTTGGCCGCCAACTGCAGGGCAGCCGCAGCTACGCCGGATCTTCCCGTAGGCGTACGAACGGTTGCGGCAGCAAACGAGGCCTGCCCGGGATGACGGTCGCGGCTGCCTGGAACTCTCCAGCGTCCTCCAGTGGGCGCCGCCTTCCGGTCAGCTCACACGCGCACGCAGAGACGGCCATTCACGCACCCCCGCCATTGGCGCCGCCTGCGACCTGCCACGTGGACGGGTGACCACGTGGGTTCGGCGTGTCGCGGCACGCACTGCCTCTGCAGAAAATTGGGATTTCCATTTTGGAAAGAGTTCACGTGTGGTGTGCGGCGATCGTATGTCCAAGTTTGTGAGACACGACCAAACAATACCGACTCAAAATTCCCGACACCGAGAAATAATTAACGAAATTTCCGGAATACATTTGTGTACGTAACATATCTACATCTACATCTTCATCCATACTCTGCAAGCAACCTGACGGTGTGTGGCGGAGGGTACCTTGAGTACCTCTATCGGTTCCCCCTTCTATTCCAGTCTCGTAATGTTCGTGCAAAGAAAGATTGTCGGTATGCCTCTGTGTGGGCTCTAATCTCTGCGATTTTATCCTCACGGTCTCTCCGCGAGATATACGCAGGAGGGAGCAATGTACTGCTCGACTCCTCGGTGAAGGTATGTTCTCGAAACTTCAACAAAAGCCCGTCCTGAGCTACTGAGCGTCTCTCCTTCAGAGTCTTCCACTGGAGTTTATCTATCATCTCCGTAACGCTTTCGCGTTTACTGAATGATCCTGTAAGGAAGCGCGCTGCTCCCCGTTGGATGTTCTCTGCCTCTTCTCTCAACCCAATCTGGTACGGAAGGGCTTATTCCAATAGTCTTACAACTCCATTACCTCCACTTTTCTGCCTGTAACGGTTTTCACATTAATGATCCAAACAAACAGAGAGAGGTTCATGTCTAGCTACAAGCCCTATGCTCGAACACTTCTGGACCTCGACTGCAGACTCTTTAGCGCTCATTCAACTGTAGGACTATCTGTCTCGAAATGCACAAAAACGGGCTTGTGCCGCCATTGAAACGAGCCCTTCCTATGTAAGTGATCCACACTGGAAGGTCACAGGCTAATGTAAGCGCGAGATAAGCCGCTCCAAATCTGAAACAGGAGAGACAACGTCCTCCCGCCGGCACCGACCGGCCGCCGTGTCGTCCCCACTCGCAGGCGTCACGGGGTCAGCAGGCCGCTGTCAGGTGCCGAGGTCGGCTCAGGCGAGCGGCCGCTCAGTTTTGCCGGACGCTCACCCAGCCGAGCACTAAGCCAGCCCGCCAGCGCCTAGCTTGGTGGATGTGCCGGGAGCGGCTGTTACCACTGCGGCAAGCCCGTTGGCGCATGTCCGACATGCCGGCACACCAGCAGCCGGTGTAACGGCTAACGTGCACGTACTGTCACCTACAGCAGCCCTAGGCCAGTTTGCGGGATGGAGTTCCGTGCCTGTCACGGTCCGTCGGCCAACATAGGGGCGCTTAATGGTGGTCACGCGTGACGCTGGAGTCGTCGCCCCACGATGTGCCATACGTGCTGCACTGGAGAAGGGCCGAGGCTACACGCACAGCGTGTGCTACTGAAACAGCGGTGTGCGTAAGCGAGCGTTATCCTGTTGAAAAACACTGCCTGGAATCGTGTTCATGAGTGGCAGGACAACCAGACTGCGGTACAGACTGGCTGTCCGGGAGCGTGGGATGACCCCAAGAGCGCCGCTGCTGTCAAACGAAATGGCTCTCCAGCCGACAGCTCCAGGTGTGGAGACCTGTGAGTCCAGCACGCAGACACGTCGGCTGCAGCCCGTCGACTGCCCCGCTCCTATCCAAAACATCGCCACGGCTGGCTCCGAGGCAGAACCAGCTGTCGCCAGGAAACACGGCAGGCCTGCACTGAGCTCTCGCGCGACTCCGCCGAAGTCGCGAATGGCAGTGGGTCGGGGCCGGTGGAGCGCTCGCTACGGGGCGTCTGGCTCGCAGCTGTCCTCGAAGTAGCCGGTTTTTAGCATAATGAGATGTTTTCCCGAGACTTTAAAGGCTCTTTGTTATCTACCATAATGATGGAAGCAGACGAAACGAATTGAAATTTGTGGTGCGGCCGGGACTCGAACCCGGGTCTTTTCACTCGCTCGGCAGAAATGCTACCCGTTACACCACTGCAGTACGACGGTCGACATTGCTGCAGGAACTACCTGAGCCGAGTGGCCTCCCAACACAAACTTCAATTCACTTTTCCCTTACATACGCTGCGGTGCTTGCCATTATCGGAGACAGTATGTAAGGGAAAAATGAATCCAAGTTTGTGTTAGGGAGGCCACTCGGTTCAGGTAGTTCCTGCAGCAATGTCGACCGTCGTACTGCAGTGGTGTAACGGGTAGCATTTCTGCCTAGCGAGTGAAAAGACCCGGGTTCGAGTTCCGGTCGCAGCACAAATTTCGATTCGTTTCGTGCGATCGTAGATAATAAGAGAGACTTAAATGTATGAGGGAAATACTTAATTATAAGATCTGTAAGATCAGAAATGGTACAAGGACGTCCCTTTAGGTCCAATGCCGGGGTGCTTGCCAATATCTGAGAGCCCTAGCTGTTCGTGTCGGGGAGTGCACTCAGCTTAGGTGTATACTCGCCGCCGATGGTGTCCACCAGGGGGGCGCAGAAAGCAACGTGTTTTCTCAGTTGAGCGCGTGACGTCACGGTGGAAGCAGCTGTGCCAAACAGTACACGGTTCGAATTGTGTGTGATTGTTTTCCTTGTGGTGTTTTGTGTTTGAAGCACTATCCTGATTGAGTTATTTCTTCTCAGGTACTCAGTTAACAGCGCAAACATTCTGAGTTCGGGAGTGTTAACGGTTTTTGCTGTAATTGATATTTGATTCGGAACTGAAATAGTTAGCGATAGAGGACAGCGGGATCAACATTGTGTTCGCCAGCTCTATAGTTTACGGTTCGTCCTGTGAAATTCTTATTGGAGAATCTACAAGTGAGAGAGAGAGAGAGTTAATTCTTACAATGCCGGGCTGTGCTGTTACGGGCTGTTCTTCCTACAGCCGGAGCACACAGGAAACTGACGTAATGTAGCACAGTTTCCCGCGTAGTCAAACATTACAAAAACTATGGTTGTCGAAATGTTGTAGGGCAGACAGTGTAAATGTTGCGCATGCACGAATGTGCTCTCGCCATTTCGCAGAAACCGATTACTTACGGGATTTACAGTCTGAATTGGCTAATTTGTCCCGAAAAAGAACGCTCAAGCCAGGTGCAGTTCCTTCGTGCCATTTGCCGTGCAGCTGTGCGACTGTCAGTGTGTCGCCCGCAACACAAGACAGAACCAAACGGTATAAGAAACGAGAACTACATAAGAGATCTCTGGAAACTCTGGAAAAGCTGTCACCAAATAAGAAACATCATAATAAGAGCACATGTACACATGACAGTTTTTTTTTCAGACACAGTTAAAGTTACTTTGATGAATACTATAGCGGCTTTAGGAAGAAGGAATGCTGTTCTTACAAACAAGTGTGTGCAACTTCGAGCTCTTTAAGTAAATTCATTTCAATGCGATTAAATGGATAGTTTCTGATTTATTTGAGCCGAGGTTTCGAATTTCAAATGTGTGTCAGTGTGGTTGTGATCTGATATTCTACCGATGTGTGAGGCATAAGCTGCGAAAGAACATAACTCATCAGTTTTAGCTGTAATATTTTAGCAGTAGAAAAGCAGTTTAGACATCTCAATTCTGGTGTAAACAAAATTTTCCGCCAAACACTTGACGTGAGCGCTTTGCTTGCACGCTGACGTCACTACGCCAGCTAATGTCAGAGCAGAGCGCTGACTGCCCAGCCTTACTGTTCAGTAACCCTGGTGCCGGCGATGTTGCGCTGACACAGAACCGTGTCGTGTCTGCAGCTTGCGCGAGGCTGAGTGTGTGTGGCTGTTGTGTTGCAGATCGGCGGCCATGGAGGGCTACCACCACCACCAGCAGCAGCAGCAGCAGCAGCACGACTCCTCGTACAACTCGACCAGCGAGAACGAGCTTGAGTCGGACGCCGAGGACGACCCCGAGAAGCTGCTCAACGCCTGGCTCGGCGAGCTCCACTCTCTCACCGGGGTGAGTACTCTACCCCCTACTCTACCCCCTACTCTACCCCCTACTCTACCCCCTACTCTACCCCCTACTCTACCCCCTACTCTACCCCCTACTCTACCCCCTACTCTACCCCCTACTCTACCCCCTACTCTACCCCCTACTCTACCCCCTACTCTACCCCCTACTCTACCCCCTACTCTACCCCCTACTCTACCCCCTACTCTACCCCCTACTCTACCCCCTACTCTACCCCCTACTCTACCCCCTACTCTACCCCCTACTCTACCCCCTACTCTACCCCCTACTCTACCCCCTACTCTACCCCCTACTCTACCCCCTACTCTACCCCCTACTCTACCCCCTACTCTACCCCCTACTCTACCCCCTACTCTACCCCCTACTCTACCCCCTACTCTACCCCCTACTCTACCCCCTACTCTACCCCCTACTCTACCCCCTACTCTACCCCCTACTCTACCCCCTACTCTACCCCCTACTCTACCCCCTACTCTACCCCCTACTCTACCCCCTACTCTACCCCCTACTCTACCCCCTACTCTACCCCCTACTCTACCCCCTACTCTACCCCCTACTCTACCCCCTACTCTACCCCCTACTCTACCCCCTACTCTACCCCCTACTCTACCCCCTACTCTACCCCCTACTCTACCCCCTACTCTACCCCCTACTCTACCCCCTACTCTACCCCCTACTCTACCCCCTACTCTACCCCCTACTCTACCCCCTACTCTACCCCCTACTCTACCCCCTACTCTACCCCCTACTCTACCCCCTACTCTACCCCCTACTCTACCCCCTACTCTACCCCCTACTCTACCCCCTACTCTACCCCCTACTCTACCCCCTACTCTACCCCCTACTCTACCCCCTACTCTACCCCCTACTCTACCCCCTACTCTACCCCCTACTCTACCCCCTACTCTACCCCCTACTCTACCCCCTACTCTACCCCCTACTCTACCCCCTACTCCGTCTGTAGCGCTGCCGAACCACGCAGCCATGAGGCTCAGCGGGCTTCGGCAGTCCCGAGTCGTATTCGTCACAGTCTTGCAACCTCTTATCCTCTACTTTTGTCATCACTCAGGTATTTGAAAACTGCAATAACAAGTATTGTGTACTAAACCACACAATGGATTCGTGTCTGGATTTTCACACACAAAACGTGAGTGGAAAAAGAAAAAAAACCGACCGTCAGGCCATTTCCAAACTTGGCGTACGCTCTCAATTTTCGTATGGAAAATGTCCTTGTTACACCGTGCACACATCGGCCGTTTGACAATACGCGTTACACACTTTCAGAGGCTCCAGAAGCGACTTAGCAGATAAAGTTTACACACGAACCCGTGTTCCCCAAGTCTGATCAAGTGACGCTGCATAGCGTCATAGTTACGGATGCCGGCCCGTGTAAGTGTGTCTGTACACAGGGTCATTCCGCAACGACGATATAAGCTTTTTACGATGACAGACGAGGATAAAGGCACGAGTTTCATTCAGGATCCCTCTACCAGAAACGAATGTGTCGAAACTTACGAGAGAAAATGTTTCCCACACCGAGACTGTTGTTCCTAACATTTTTGGGTAGGCAATTTCCAGATTTGGCAGTGTCGACGAAAACAAGAGAAAAGTGTCCGCCAAACGTCGACTCTAAAGCGAGCAGTGTTTGAAGCAGAGAGCTGCCATCGAGTTTCTTTTGATCGAAAACCGGCGCATCGCAGACAATCGTAGACGCTTACAAAATGTCTACGGCGACCTGGCAGTGAACAAAAGCACGGAGAGTCGTTGGGCTGGGCGTCTGTCAAAAGTGCGCAGGTCGCACCAGTGTTTAAGAAGGGTAGTAAGAGTAATTCATCGAGCTACAGACCTATATCATTGACGTCGGTTTGCAATAGGCTTTTGGAGCATATACTCTATTCTAACATTATGAATCAAATCAAAGGGAACCATCTATTGATACGTAATGAACACGGTTTCAGAAAAGATCGTTCTTCTGCAACGCAACTAGCTCTCTATTCCCACGAAGTAATGGCCGCTATCGACAGGGGATCTCAAGTTCATTCCGTATTTCTAGATTTCCGGAAAGGTTTTGACACCGTTCCTCACAAGCGACTTCTAATCAAGCAGTTGTGCGACTGGATTCGCGATTTCCTGTCAGGAAGGTCGCAGTTCGTAGTAATAGACGGCAAATCATCGAGTAAAACTGAAGTGATATCAGGTGTTCCCCAGGGAAGCGTCCTAACCTCTGCTGTTCCTGATCTATATAAATGACCTGGGTGACAATCTGAGCAGTTCTCTTAGGTTGTTCGCAGATGATGCTGTAATTTACCGTCTAGTAAGGTCATCCGAAGACCAGTGTCAGTTGCGAAGCGATTTAGAAAAGATTGCTGTACGGTGTGGCAGGTGGCAGTTGACGCTAAATAACGAAAAGTATGAGCTGATCCACACGAGTTGCAAAAGAAATCCGTTGGAATTCGATTACTCGATAAGTAGTACAACACTCGAGGCTGTCAATTCAACTAAGTACCTGGGTGTAAAAATTACGAACAACTTCAGTCGGAAAGACCACACAGATAATAATGTGGGGAAGGCGAGCCAAAGGTTGCGTTTCATTGACAGGACACTTGGAAGATGCGACAAGTCCACTAAAGAGACAGCTTACACTACACTCGTTCGTCCTCTGTTAGAATATTGCTGCGCGGTGTGGGATCCTTACCAGGTGGGATTGACGGAGGACATCGAGAGGGTGCAAAGAAGGGCAGCTCGTTTTGTATTATCGCGTTATAGAGGAGAGAGTGTGGCAGATATGATACACGAGTTGGGATGGAAGTCATTACAGCATAGACGTTTTTCGTCGCGGCGAGACCTTTTTACGAAATTTCAGTCACCAACTTTCTCTTCCGAATGCGAAAATATTTTGTCGAGCCCAACCTACATAGGTAGGAATGATAATCAAAATAAAATAAGAGAAATCAGAGCTCGAACAGAAAGGTTTAGGTGTTCGTTTTTCCCGCGCGCTGTTCGGGAGTGGAATGGTAGAGAGGTAGTATGATTGCAGTTCGATGAACCCTCTGCCAAGCACTTAAATGTGAATTGCGGAGTAATCACGCTGATGTAGATGGGACGTGCCTGACCCCGCGGCACTGCAGGTGACGGGTGCATCGCAGTGGCGCGCCTGCGTCGGCGGCGGCGGTCCACCGGCTGCTGCTCTGAGGCGGGCCCCGCGACGTGCTCCAGCGGCGCAGTGCGTGCACTGTGTGTCCAGCTGGAGGCCGGCACGCCCAGGTACCTGGAATGACGTAAAGGCGTCATGTTTGTCTGTCCACAACACACACGTTCTTAAGCGCTAAATGAATGTTCCGTTACGTTTCCTCTCCAGCTGTTACACCTAGTAACTGTACTGCGGCACGCCTATTCATTCCCTCGAGCGGAGCAGGATGAGTTAAACAGCTGATCTGAAACCGTGGTAGAACGCGAAGACGATACTTTCCACCGACACGGGTCGCTGTTCAGAATATTACGTACTCTCTGCCCTCTACAGGTCCTAGAAATGTGTCAGGGAAATTTGCGAACACTATGCACCCCGGGTGAATCACCGAAAACATGCACCGGAAACACTGCGGAAGCGGAAAATGCTATTGATGCTCGGTTTTCACAGAATGGACTGGTAATCAGGGGCTCGTATTGTTAACCGTTCAGCACATTCTAATAATACTTACAAACTGTGTTTTTCTACGAGTATACAATTTCTTAAATGGAACAAAATTCTAAATAGCTAACCCCTAACAGAACAGAACAGAATAACCAGCAGAGAAGGACCATTTGCAACGAATTGCTTGCGCGTTACGAAGCCGATCGTGGTAATTTGTTTTTTTTCTTCAATGTTGTCTCAGGCGATCCAACTTCGGCTCACCACTTGGAAATGCCAATCCATGGAGTCGATGTCACACCACGTCTGCACCCTGAGCCCGTAAAGACGTGCTGGCGTTCTTATGAGGCAGTCAGTGAGCTGGTTATTCTGTTTGATCTCCTCCCTTATGGTGCAGTATTCAACAGTCGAGGTAACTGAAAAAAAAATCTGAGTCGTCGTCGCCACAAAAACGCAAACTAACTTCTCCTCCTCCTACTCCTTCACAACGCAAGGCGTGCAGACCCCGGAGAAGCTCAGGAAACTAAGTGGGCCTGAACCTCTCCCTTCACCTTTCCACTTCACTATCCCGTCGGAAGCAGTCGGCCTAGGGATGTCGAGGAGTGTGGAACTCTCCCGTGTGTCGTGTGACTGGGGCGTACGGTTGGGTGGACCGTTCTGAGTGCAAGTCTTCAGATTTGACGCGTTCGGCGACTTGCGTGTCCCTGGGGATGAAATCATAATGAATAAGTGGAGAAAATGTCCAACCCGGTCGGGAATCGAATCCGGGCCCTTAGGATTGACATACGTCGCGTACAGACGTACGACACAAGTGACACCCGATCACCTGACCTCGTTCCAACTCCGTGAGTTCCGCGGGGCGCCCCATTCTGCTCTCTCACGATGTGTAATGACTGCTGAGGTCTCTGATACGGAGTACCTGGCAGTAGGAGGCAGCACGATGCAGCCAATATGGAAAATGTGTGTTTTTGGTGGTGTCCGGATACTTTTGACCACACAGTGTATCTTTGTATGAACTTACATCTTCAGTTTTAATTGTAGAATAGTGTATCAATATATTTGCTTATCTTCGTGACTCACCCTGTCTATATGTTCAATGTACAGACATGTTGTTGTTGTTGTCGTTGTCGTTGTTGTCGTTGTTGTTGTTGTTGTTGTTGCTGTTGCTGTTGTCTTCAGTCCGGAGACTGGTTTGATGCAGCTCTCCATGCTACTCTATCCCGTGCAACCTTCATCATCTCCCAGTACCTACTGCATCCTTCTGAATCTGCTTAGTGTACTCATCTCTCGGTCTCCCTCTACGATTTTTACCCTCCACGCTGCCCTCCAATGCTAAATTTGTGATCCCTTGATGCCTCAGAACATGTCCTACCAACCGGTCCCTTCTTCTGGTCAAGTTGTGCCACAAACTTCTCTTCTCCCCAAACCTATTCACTTCTTCGTCTTTAGTTATGTGATCTACCAATCTAATCTTCAGCATTCTTCTGTAGCACCACATTTCGAAATCTTCTCTTCTTGTATAAACTATTTATCGTCCACGTTTTACTTCCATACATGGCTACACTCCAAACAAATACTTCAAGAATGACTTCCTGTCGCTTAAATCCATGCTCGATGTTAAAAAACATCTGTTCTTTAGAAACGCTTTCCTTGCCATTGCCAGTCTACATTTTATATCCCCTCTTCTTCGGCCATCATCAGTCATTTTGCTCCCCAAATAGCAAAACTTCTTTACTACTTTAAATGTCTCATTTCCTAATCTAATTGCCTCAGCATCACCCAACTTAATTCGACTACATTCCATTATTCTCGTTTTGCTTTTGTTGATGTTCATCTTATATCCTCCTTTCAAGACACTGCCCATTCTGTTCAACTGCTCTTCCAAGTCCTTTGCTGTCTCTGACAGAATTACAAAGTCAACGTCGAACCTCAAAGTTCTCCATGGATTTTAATACCTACTCCGAATTTTTCTTTTGTTTCCTTTACTGCTTGCTCAATATACAGATCGGATAACATCGGGGAGAGGCTACAACCCTGTCTCACTCCATTCCCAACCACTGCTTCCCTTTCATGTCCCTCGACTCTTGTAACTGCCATCTGGTTTCTGTACAAATTGTAAATAGCCTGTCGCTCCCTGTATTTTACCCCTGCCACTTTTAGAATTTGAAAGAGAGTATTCCAGTCAGCATTGTCAAAAGCTTTCTCTAAGTCTACAAATACTAGAAACGTAGGTTTGCCCTCCCTTAATCTAGCTTCTAAGATAATGTCGTAGGGTCAGTATTGCCTCACGTGTTCCAACATTTCTACGGAATCCGAACTGATCTTCCCCGAGGTCGGCTTCTACTAGTTTTTCCATTCGTCTGTAAAGAATTGGCGTTAGTATTTTGCAGCTGTGACTTATTACACTGATAGTTCGGTAATTTTCACATCTGTTAACGCCTGCTTTGTTTTGGATTGGAATTATTATATTCTTCTTGAAGTCTGAGGGTATTTCGCCTGTCTCATACATCTTGCTCACCAGATGGTACAGTTTTGTCAGCACTGGCTCTCCCAAGGCCGTCAGTAGTTTCAATGGAATGTTGTCTACTGCCGGGGTCTAGTTTCGACTGAGGTCTTTCAGTGCTCTGTCAAACTCTTCACACAGTATCGTATCTCCCATTTTATCTTCATCTGCATCCTCTTCCATAGCCATAATATTGCCCTTGAGTAGACAACCTATATACTGCTGCCACCTCTCTGGTTCTCTTTCTTTGCTTAGAACTGCGTTTGCACCTCAGCTCTTCATATTCATCACAGTCTCATTTGTGTCTGTGACGTACGGCCCCCAGATACTGGCACTTACATGCAAACGTGAGTTGTGCGCAGATATTTGCCGGTGGACTTGTGGGGGACGGAGCTTAATCTGGGTGAGTGGAGGGGGCGTGCGTGCGTGCGTGCGTGCGTGCGTGCGTGCCGACGCACGACCCGGCGAGCGGGCGGTGTTATCAGGGGCAGTGGGCGGGTGACGTCACCAGGGCGGCACGGCTTCCTGTCGCTTCCCAGCCGGTGAACACTGAGTGGCCGCAGTAGGAGGCGAGGCTGTGAGTCGGCAGAGCACTTGCCGCGAAAGGCAACGGTCCGGCTCACTCCGCTGCAGAGTGGACACCGTGTTGTCCTCCGTCTGTCTTGACTGTCCGAGTGTTAAAAACCCTTCTCAATGGTTAATCATGTCACTTTGTGCTCATAACCTGCATTTTTCCCCGTGAATTTAATAATTATTGTTTTAAAAAGGATCACTTGAGTAAAGTGACACGTGACGTCACTGGCTGATGCTGACGTAACGGTCGTTCACAGCGGTGTCTCGTCCTCGAATTTACGTCTCGCAAAACGGCTTACAAGTGGTGTGTTCACAACACAGTTTGTATAAATATATCTATAAAGATTGTAAAAAAAAGTGGCTCTGAGCACTATGGGACTCAACTGCTTAGGTCATCAGTCCCCTAGAACTTAAAACTACTTAAACCTAACTAACCTAAGGACATCACACACATCCGTGCCCGAGGCAGGATTCGAACCTGCGACCGTAGCAGCGCCGCGGTTCCGGACTGCGCGCCAAGAACCGCGAGACCACCGCGGCCGGCAAAGATTGTAAAAAAAATTTATCGTTCCAAAAATGAGATGGTGCTTAAAATGCGCTCTCAGTGATCGAAACGACACAGTGATCAGTGTGTGTGTGTGTGTGTGTGTGTGTGTGTGTGTGTGTGTGTGTGTGTGTGTGTGCACCATCCAGCGCCGTAGGCTCCAGAGGCGGCGCTCTCTCTTCCCCTCCCCTCCCTTCCTGTTCTGTCCGCTCCATTCTCCAGTTTCTTTAAGTTTGTTTTGCCCGTAACACCTATAAATTCCACTTCATATTACATTTTAATATATACACTACTGACCATTACAACTGGTACACCACGAAGATGACGTGCTGCAAATTTAACCGACAGGTAGAAGATGCTGTCATATGCAAATGATTTGCTTCTCAGAACATTCACACGAGGTTGGCGCCGGTGGCAACACACACAGCGTGCTGACATGACGGAAGTTTCCAACCGATTTCTCATACACAAACAGCAGTTGACCGGCGTTGCCTGGTGAAACGTTGTTGTCATGCCTCGTGTAAGGAGGAGAAATGCATACCATTACGTTTCCTACTTTGATAAAAGTCGGATTCTAACCTATCGCGATTGCGGTTTATCGTATCGCGACATTGCTGCTCGCGTTGGTCGAGATCCAATGACTGTTGGCAGAATATGGAATCGGTGCGTTCAGGAGGGTAATACGGAACGCCGTGCTGGATCCCGACGACCTCTTATCACTAGCAGTCGAGATGACAGGCATCTTATCCGCACGGCTGTAACGGATCGTGCAGCCACGTCTCGATCCCTGAGACAACAGATGGGGACGTTTGCAAGACAACAACCATCTGCACGAACAGTTCGACAACGTTTGGAGCAGCACGGACTATCAGCTCTGAGACCGTGGCTGCGGTTAACCTTGACGCTGCATCACAGACAGGAGCGCCTGCGACGGTGTACTCGACGACGAACCTGGGTGCACGAATGGCAAAACGTCATTTTATCGGATGAATCCAGGTTCTGTTTACAGCATCACGATGGTCGCATCCGTGTTTGGAGACATCGCGGTGAACGCACATTGGAAGCGTGTATTCGTCACCCGCATACTGCCGTATCAGCCGGCGTGATGGTATGGGGTGCCATCGGTTACACGTCTCGGTCACCTCTTGTTCGCACTGACGGCGTTTTGAACAATGGACGTTACATTTCAGATGTGTTACGACCCGTGGCTCTACCCTTCATTCGATCCCTGTCAAACCCTAGATTTCAGCAGGATAATGCACGACCGCATGTTGCAGGTCCTGTACAGGCCTTTCTGGACACAGAAAATGTTCGACTGCTGCCCTTCCCAGCACATTCTCCAGATCTGTCACCAACTGAAAACGTCTGGTCAATGGTGGCCGAGCAACTGGCTCGTCACAATACGCCAGTCACTACTCTCGATGAACTGTGGTATCGTGTTGAAGCTGCACGGGCAGCTGTACCTGTACACACCATCCGAGCTCTGTTTGACTCAATGCCCAGGTTTATCGAGGCCGTTATTACGGCCAGAGGTGGTTGTTCTGGGTACTGATTTCTCAGGACCTATGCACCAAAATAGCGTGAAAGTGTTATCACATGTCAGTTCTAGTGCAACATGTTAGTCCGATGAATACCCGTTTATCGCGTGCATTTCTTCTTGGTGTAGCAATTTTAATGGCCAGTAGTGTATATATGCACGCATTATTTGATGGCCAGTTGTGTATATTTTTGCTTATATACTTCATTTCACGCCTGTTCAGTTCGAAATGAATCGCAAGGACGGTATTAGGGAGCCGTTTTTTGCTGCATCTTGTAAACCGCACTATCCTTAGCAAACCAACTGACTGCATCGAGCCGACTGTAAAAGTGCATGCTTTGGAGAAAGAGCGGAGTGAACATTGATTGGAAGCTATGTGGAAGTATAACGAGTCCTGGGTACTATGACAAAGTGGAAGCGGCTGGCGCTTTCCAAGCGGCGCTTTGAGTAAGCAGCCGGTCAGCAGACACTTCCGTCTGCCGCGCCAAGTGGATACTTTGTGGCCACAGTTTCCCGGCAGTTCAAATCAATTACCTGGAGGAATAGCAGTACTGAAATGTGTAGAGCTACTGAAGGCGAATACGGTGATTCTCTCCGGTTCACCACCAGTGTTACGACGCTGTCTGAAATTTCAGGGATGAGGTATCTGGTAAACAGTATCTGTGGCCGCAACCAGAGCAGTTAACAACCACAAGTACACTCTGAGTGAAAACGGTTCCACTGTACAATGTTTCAGAAGTATTGTCGGGAAACTGTCCAGCACAGTCCGAGCACACAATCCACACCCAGATCGAGACAGCCGCGGAGTGCTGAGACACTCCCGCGAGCTACTCTGCTGCGCGCGTCCTCCTCCCCCCCCCCCCCCCCCCCCCCCACGCACTCTGCCGTCCCAGTCTCTACGCCACGCGAGTTCTTACGGTTCTTACTTCCTGAACACAGATATATCGATTGTTTTTGAAGAACGAAGAGGCCACCAACTCTTGGAAGGTTTCCACTACCAGTCTTCATAAAATTCATTTCCATTGTTACGTAAAAGTTGTATACTTTTTCTAAACCGTTCGGAGAAAAAGTAATGAAAAACGTCGGCGACTGCGGCTAACATTCCTATGAAACAGGTGCGGCTTCGTCTCCCTCGTAGCCTGTGACGTCAACAGAATTTCAGCCAATAACTGTTTTCAATCACGTGACCAAATTCTGAAATATTTTAGTTTGGAGGCTTTAATTGCCTAAACCAGATGGCAGTTACAAGAGTCGAGGGGCATGAAAGGGATAAAAGGGAAGCATTGATTGGGAAGGGAGTGAGATAGGGTTGTAGCCTCTCCCCGATGTTATTCAATCTTTACATTGTGCAAGCGGTAAAGGAAACAGAAGAAAAGTTCGGAGTAGGTATCAAGATCCATGGAGAAAAAATAAAAAGTTTGAGGTTCGCCGATGACATTGTAATTCTGTCAGAGACAGTAAAGGACCTAGGAGACAAGTTGAACGTAATGAACAGTGTCTTGAAAGAAGTATATACGATGAACACCAACAAAAGCAAAACTAGGATAATGGAGTGTGGTCGAATTAAATCGGGTGATGCTGAGGGAATTAGATTAGGAAGTAAGACGCTTCAAGTAGTAGATGCTTAATGTAGTTAAGGAGTTTTGGTATTTGGGGAGCAAAATAACTGATGATGGCCGAAGTAGAGAGGGTATAAAATGTAGACTAACAATGACAAGGAAAGCATTTCTGAAGAAGAGATACAGATTTAAATGTCAGGAAGTCGTTTCTGAAAGTATTTGTATGGAGTGTAGCCATGTATGGAAGTGAAACGTGGAAGATAAACGGTGTAGACAAGAAGAGAACAGAAGCTTTCGAAATGTGGTGCTACAGAAAAATGCTGAAGATTAGATGGGAAGATCACATAACTAATGAGGAAATATTGAATAGGATTGGGGAGAAGAGCAGATGGTGGCACAACTTGACTAGAAGAAGGGATCGGTTGGTACGGCATATTCTGAGGCATCAATGGATTACCAGGACAGCGTGGAGGGTAAAAATCGTAGAGAGACCAAGAGATGAATACACCAAGCAGATTCAGAAGGATGTAGGTTGCAGTACGTACTGGGAGATGAAGCAGCTTGCACAGGAGAGAGTAGCATGGAGAGCTGCATCAAACCAGTCTCTGGACTGAAGACCACAACAACAACAGTTACCTAAAAGTAGCAGATATTTTACGAGAATAGGGACCGAAAACACTATTGGAATGTTGTGAGCGATCAGTATGACGGCAGTCCGAGCCACGTTTTTAACACAGCGAAACTGCCCAGGCGACGGCGTGTACGTCTGGTACAGGTAACCTCGGCATCGGCTGCTGACTTCCCGACGCGTCACACGTTTCGCTGACTCACTCACTTCCTCAGCGGCGCTTCTCCACCTTGCAGCTGGCTCCAGACCAGCGACCTCCGTAAGCAACGTAGACTGAGCAGGTAGTCGCCATATTTGAAGCCAGTTTGGAGACTCTGCCGTCATTTTTTTGCAACACCATGTTCGGTGATATACTGATCCTCTGCTAGCTGGGAATCAGACGGTTTTCTTTTGCTGCTGGCAGTCACGAATGCATCACGTTTTTATTAGGTGCCTTTCTTATCTGTCCGTCTGGTACAAATTTTGCAAGTGACGTTATACTTCCTGATGAGCTAAACTTGAAATTCCAAATATACCTCACCAATAGTTTATTAACCATTTTACTCCCGACAATATGAAAAAAAGAATTCAAAAATTTTCTGAAAATTGACTTCTGATAATAAGCAAAATATTCAAAAACAAATCGGCAAAAAGTGAACAGTCAATTGTTTCAGAGCTCTGCTTTCATTTTGGAAGCACTGGGAAATACTCAGTATTAAACAACCCATCATTTCCCGAGAAACGTAGCACGTAACGATTATAATTGCAGATATTTCTTTTTCTGGCCGAGAATGGTGTACTGAACAACATTGCATATGTATTTACGTCATTAGAAGACTAATAATTATAGTGATATGTTTTTAGATTGGTCAGAACGTCCAGGTACGTGTGGCAAGCTCTTCATTTTCCCCTAGGCGGCATGTCGGGTGCTGCAGTATGGATGCGTGAAAGGAAAACAGTCTACATTGGCAGGCGTCGTTCACTTTATGGCACCAGTACATCCGTGAAGAAAAGCCATGTCATAAAGTCTTGGCCGTGTTTGTGATGTCTGTTCCACACAGAGGAATATCGACTGACTGTCACACTGGTGTGTGTGTGTCTATATTGAGGTACCACAAGTAAAAATACCTGTAGTTATACCTGTTGCAGTGTTAACACCTTGTACTTGAAAGCAATTTCGCACTTCTCCTGGACACAATCCCACACCTTGAAATGTCTGTGAACTCGTAACGTCTAAAACAAATTGTAGTCCTGAACAACATTAGAGAGCTGCCTCAAAATTTGATAAATCGGCATAAAAACTGCTCCACGTGTTTCATTGTGAAAGCAGTCATTTACTTTACACACAGTGCACTACATTCGTAGAAGTACCTCGCAGTAACACTAGATGTCTGCAATACTGTCAGTGGTTTCGTGGAAAACGCACACGATGGTTTAGGTACTCCGAGGGTTAAGTTACTCGAGCTTTCTTGCGGGGGCGTTGCGCAGTGGTGTCGAAAAGGTTGGAAACGCCTGACAGCTCGGCTGCCCTCACGAGCGCCGTGTTGTGCGGGTAGTATCGCAGTGCGTCGCAGGCGGCGCGCCATCGGACGGGCAGTGCGCGCAGCGAATATCGCTTCCTTCTCCGTCTGTCGGTTTCTGTACAGCTTACTGACTTCACAGTGAACTAGAGACTTCAACTTCAAATATAGCTCAGAAACAGACGACACAGCTGTATTAACTCGGTTTTGTTGTCTGGTGTGCGGCGGAGGGTAGATTGTTTCACCACCGTTTCCTGTTTGTCGCGAATGGTTGGCGGGGAGAACGGTTGGTGGTAAGCCATCGTGAGAAATCGAACATCTCTTATTTTTACCTTCACTATCTTCTGGCAAGCTCAGGAGAAAGCGGTTTATTGGTTGACTCTGGCGAAGAAAACCACCGATAAACGTGACATTTACCACATCTACATCTATACTCAGCAAATGACATTTAAGTGCCCGGCACGGGGTTCATGGAACCACCTTCACAATTCTCTATTACTCCTCATATAGCGCAGAAAGAACGAACATCTATATCTTTCCGTACGAGCTCTGATTTCCCTTATTTTATCGTGGTACTCGTTCCTCCCTATGTGGGTCGGTGCCAACAAAATATTGTCTCATTGGGAGGAGAAAGTTGGTGATCTCTTTTTTGTAATCCCATCAAAATGTTTGAAATCGTTTGAGAAATTTCGCATACACAAGACTAAAGAAAGTAGAAAATAATTATTTAAATGAAAATCAATGTTTAATGTATCACGTTTTTAAACAGTTCTACAAAGTATGAATTAATTTCTCCTGGCCCCATACAGAGTCCTCAGCCCATACAAAATTTGCGTTTGTGAAATTTTAATAGCTGTGGAAGTAGTTGATAGATTTAAAACGTAAGACGTGGTCTGCGTGCAGTGCATAACTTATGCACGAACAGTTCATTTCGTTAATAGTATTTATTGCATGTGCCACACGTTTTTCGTCTTCAATCTTAGAATAATTTTCATAGCTACATAAAATTCATAACAAATTTTCAGGACTCTGTGGGTATAGGAGAAATTATTTTATACTACCTAGTGCTATTCAAAACCGTGGACATACATTAAAAGCACATTTTTGCTCAAATAATTATGTCTTTCTTTATTGCCCTAGGACGCGTGTCAAATAATACTTCGCAGTACGAAGTGCATTTTCAGTGTACTTCGGCATCTCGTGCAACATCTGACGGCGAATCGCTTCGTAGCGTTTACTAATAACTATCAGACCTCTGAGTTGCATGACATTTCGTGTGTTCCACTCTAAGCAGTTCTGTCTCTCGAATTTATCAAATTATGTTCTCTCACAAGTCGTCGCTATTTGTAGGGAAGGCAAACAATAGTAGGCATAAATAATTTTAAGCCGTGGTTCGAGGGCTTAATTATCGTTGCTTCTGATGAGAATCAGAGACCGCTGTTGTAAACAGTGGCAAGGGACAAGGCGATTCTTTCGAGAATTTGTGCAGTAAAGTTTCAATGAAAACTCCTGAAAAAGGTAAATAGATCCATTGTGAATGTTTTATTCAGATGACCCATTGTTTTTAGATATTTCTTGAGTAACGACACAGCGGACGGTTGGAATTACAGTGTAACTACTGAAGTCCGTTCCAGAGTGTAAGTATCGTATGTCAGGGAAACTTGGTAGGTGCGCTAATGCGTTAATGTGGAACCGATCTTTGCTGGAAAACAATAGTTTTAGTTTTGGCCACCAGGTGTAAATCTGGCGCTTACAGCATTCCGTTGATGTCTCCGGTGCTCATACTGAAGAAACTGCGTAAACGGCCGTTTCTCACACGTTCGACTGTTTCTGCCGACATCCTGATCCTGACGCACTACATACGGGTAGTATGATGTTAAGTACGCTAAAACATGGGCCTTATGTAAAAGAGCTCTGCAACAAGTGCTCGAAAGTAACGTACTCCTAAAATAACGTAAAACATCTCGGATTTATTTTAATAGCATAACGTGGATTCATACGAGCTACGACATACGTGGGATAATTTACTACTAAAAAATCATCCATAAAGTAAGTTACAATGCGCCTAGTATATCTAGAAGTACGAGTTGTTCCCACATCAAAATTACAATGTATCATGTGTCCTTACCACCATCACCCTTTAGATACCCGAAAATGGCTTAAGGCCGAAATTGTTCAATCGTACGTGAAATACAGATAATCGCAACTGAAGGCACCACTAAATTTTTCGAAAGATACTGGATTCTATTACTCGAGAACTCTTTCAGCCATTCGCGTAGCTGGGAATCTGCTCTGTGCGCTCGTACGTCCGTGTCCAAATGCTTTCGGGAAATCGAATAAACGTGGATTCTGCCTGTCGCTCTTGCTCCATAGTTCTCGGTGCAGCATTAGATAAAAGGGCGAGCTGAGTTTCACCGGAGCGATGCTCTCTGAATCTGTGCGGATTTGAAGACGGGCGGTTTTCTGCGTGAAGGAAGTTCGCCTCGGGCGACAGGAAGCGTGTGGACCCGGCTTGCTGCCCGGCCGCTTGCGTGACGTTTCGGAGCGTCACTGCTCGTCCTCGGGTGCTGACAGTATTCGACACCGGGCACAATGTGGGCGTATTGTTCGGAATTTCAGTGATTGTTCCCAGTCGACGTGGAGCTGGGGAAGAAGTAAATCTCCACCGCTGCTGTTTTATATATATATAGTAACAAACTCCCCTGGCCGGGGGATGCCCCCCCCCCGTCCATTGTGGGCGGGTATGCAATATACCCGGGTAGGCCTACACAGCGGGCGTCGATAGCCGTCCGCTTTGTTCCGTACATCGTGTGGCGGGCGTTATTGTAGCCGAGGGGAGCGAAGGGTGCGCAGCCAGAGGCACCTGGTGGCGGCGATAGGAAACACACACAGCTCCCTGTGGCCAACTGCACCAGCAAATTTTGTGTGTGTGTGTGTGTGTGTGTGTGTGTGTGTGTGTGTGTGTGTGTGTGTGTGTGTGTGTCACTCACCATCAGGGTAGCCGGACGGGTTTTCGATCAGTTTCTGTCAGCGTTGCGCCTGGTTCGTACTCTCTTGATTCCGTATTTCTAGATTTCCGGAAAGCTTTTGACACCGTTCCTCACAAGCGACTTCTAATCGAGCTGTGGGCCTTTGGGGTATCGTCTCAGTTGTGCGATTGGACTCGTGATTTCCTGTCAGGAAGGCCGCAGTTCGTAGTAATAGACGCAAATCATCGAGTAAAACTGAAGTGATATCAGGTGTTCCCCAGGGAAGCGTCCTGGGACCTCTGCTGTTCCTGATCTATATAAATGACCTGGGTCAGAATCTCAGCACTTCTCTTAGGTTGTTCGCAGATGATGCTGTAATTTACCGTCTAGTGAGGTCATCCGAAGACCAGTATCAGTTGCGAAGCGATTTAGAAAAGATTCCGTAAACGGAGACCCTGCGAAACGCTGTGCTCTCTGTTCTTCATGCCGTGTTCCTTGATTTCAGTGAGGCGTTTGGAACGGTCCCGTCGGCTGCGGTGTCCGAGCGGTTCTAGGCGCTTCAGTCCGGAACCGCGCGACTGCTACGGTCGCAGGTTCGATTCTTGTATCGGGCATCGATCTGTGTGATGTCCTTAGGGTAGTTAGGTTTAAGTAGTTCTAAGTTCTACGGGACTGATGACCTCAGATGTTGAAGTCCCAAAGTGCTCAGAGCCATTTGAGCAGTCCAGTACTGCCGTTTAATGGATAGAGTACGAGGTGGCGCAGTATCGGAGCAGATCTGCGATTGGATTCGACACTTTTTAGCAGACAGAAGTCAACACTTCGCTCTTAACGGAACTAAATAGACATATGTAGACGTAATATGCAGAGAACCACTGGGAAATGTGATGGGACCGTTGCTGTTTATGGTCCGTTGATAGTGACCGCGCCAAATATATCACGAAATAAGCGTCAAACGAAAAACCTACAAAGAACGAAACTGTCTAGCTTGAAGGGGGGAAAGCAGATGGCTCTATGGTTGGCCCGCTAGATGGCGCTGCCTTAGGTCAAACGGATATGAACTGCGTTTTATTCTTATATAGAAACCCCCCATATTTTATTAAATATTCGTGTAGTACTATAATAAGAATGTTTTAGTTTAACCACTTTTTTGATTTGTGATAGATGGCGCCGTAATAGTCACAAACGTTCAAGTACGTGGTATCACGTAACATTCCGCCAGTGCGGAAGGTATTTGCTTCGTGATACATTACCGGTGTTAAAATGGACCGTCTACCAATTGCGGAAAAGGTCGATATTGTGTTGATGAACGGCTGTTGTCAAGATACCCGACGGGCGTGTGCTATGTATGCTGCTCGGTATCCTGGACGACTTCATCCAAGTGTCCGGACCGTTCGCCGGATAGTTACGTTATTTAAGGAAACAGGAAGTGTTCAGCCACGTGTGAAACGTCAACCATGACCTGCAACAAATGGTGATGCCTAAGTAGGTGTTTCAGCTGCTGTCGCGGCTAATCTGTACATCAGTAGCAGACAAATTGCGCGAGAATCGGGAATCTCAAAAAAGTCGGTGTTGAGAATGCTACATCAATATCGATTGCACTCGTACCATATTTCTATGGACCAGGAATTGCATAGCGACGACATTCAACGTCGTGTACAGTTCTGCCACTGGACACAAGAGAAATTATGGGACGATGACAGATTTTTTGCATGCGTTCTATATAGCGACGAAGCGTCATTCACCAACAGCGGTAACGTAAAGCGGCATAATATGCACTACTGGGCAACGGAAAATCCACGATGGCTGCGACAAGTGGAACGTCAGCGACCTTGGTTGGTTAATGTATGGCGCGGCATTATGGGAGGAAGGCTAATTGGCCTCCATTTTATCGATAGCTATCTAAATGGTGCAATGTATGCTGATTTCCTACGTAATGTTCTACCGATGTTACTACAAGATGTTTCACTGCATGACAGAACGGCGATGTACTTCCAACACGATGGATGTCCGGCACATAGCTCGCGTGCGGTTGAAGCGGTATTGAACAGCATATTTCGTGACAGGTGGATTGGCCGTCGAAGCACCATACCGTGGCCCGCACGTTCACCGGATATGACGTCCCTGGATTTCTTTCTGTGGGGAAACTTGAAGGATATTTCCTATCGTGATCCACCGACAACGCCTGACAACATGCGTCAGCGCATTGTCAATGCATGTGCGAACATTACGGAAGGCGAACTACTCGCTGTTGAGGGGAATGTCGTTACACGTATTGCCAAATGCATTGAGGTCGATGTACATTATTTTGAGCATTTATTGCATTAATGTGGTATTTACAGGTAATCACACTGTAACAGCATGCGTTCTCAGAAATGATAAGGTCACAAAGGTACATGTATCACATTGGAACAACCGAAATAAAATGTTCAAATGTACCTACGTTCTGCATTTTAATTTAAAAAACCTACCTGTTACCAACTGTTCGTCTAAAATTGTGAGCCATATCTTTGTGACTATTAGAGCACCGTCTGTCACAAAGTGAAAAAAAGTGGTCCAAATGAAACATTAATATTTCTGTACGTACTACACGAATATGTAATAAACAAATGGGGGTTGCAATTTGATATCCGTTTGACGTATGGCAGCGCCATCTGGTTTCCCCCTTGAAGGTAGACGAGTTTCGTTCGTTGTGGTATATTCGTTTGACGCTTATTTCGTGAGATATTTGGCCTGGCCACTATCAATGGACCACCCTACATTTATATAAGTGATCCAGTAGAAAGCGTCGGATGCTCTTCAGGGGTGTTCGCTGACGATGCAGTTCTTCATACCAGAGCAGCAACGCGAGAAGACGGTAAGAACTTGCAGAGCGACCTGCAGAGAACTCGTGAAGTACGCAGGCTCCGGCGGCCGACCGTGAACGTAAACACGTGTGGCAGGGAATCCACTACCGTACAGCCGCACTACCGATGACGAACACGTGCGGGCAGAGCCTGTCGTAAGGTGTCAAGGCTTAACAACCGAGAGCGACCTTAAGTGGAATGACCATATAAAGGTAGTGGGAAAGCAGAAACCAGCCGCAGATTCATCGGAAGGATCGTGAGGAAATTCCACTTATCCGCGGAAGAAGTGGCTCGTAGGGCGCTTATTCGCCCGATTCTCGAGTACTGTTCATCCATCTGGTATCCCCACCAGGTAGCACTGACAGAGGAGGTGGATAAGTTCGAACGAAGGGCGGCGCGCTTCGTCACGGGATCGCTTTGCATCACCACGATTCCGAGAGTTCCGGAACCTGTCCAGAGATTTGGAATAGAGATAAATATAAGCATCATTCCCGCCGTTTTTATTGCTCACGAAAAGCACAGGGGCGGGTGTGACACGACGGCTGTTGGTGGCCCAGCACAGAAACGTGCAGCAGGTAGCGGAGGGCTCGCGCTCCTGCCTCGCCGGTCGATCTCCTTCACTCGTCACCGGTCCCGCTCTCGCAGGATCTCTTTCCGGACGGACCGACGTGGGATTCGATGCTTTACCAGATTCCTGATACTCACGGTACACTCGTGGAACGGTCGTACGGGAGAAGCCCCACTTCACCCCAACCTCTGAGATCCTGTGTGCCGTCGCTCGTGGGCCGGCTAGAACACCACGTTCAGACTCACGTCTCGTTAACCTGACGTTGTGGCGGCAGTGACTGATGCAACAACAAGTGTTTACATATCCCTGTATTTGTACGAGTTTCTTTCACATTCTCACCCCACTCTCTCTCTCTCTCACACCTCCACCCCTCCACCTGTCCCTGCTACTCGCGCTCCCTCTCCACCGACTGCCCGCCTCATGACTCGTTAACCAGCGGCAGCCCGCCCCCGCTGTCTCCACCGCCGCCCTGCGGGGTGGAGGCGAGAGGTGGGGGCGGGCCGTCAGTCCTCATTACGCTGGCAACGGCTGATCTCCACCTCCCCCAGGAGACTACAGAGTGTTTCCGCGGCCTGTATCCTTGGGTCCGCGACACTGCCTGCATCCAGGCCGGGTGTGTCAGCTGTGCGCTTCACAGCCTGCTCAAGCACAACACAGTGGCCAGTTGGTCAGATTACGATGACACTGACTAACGTGACCCAAAACAAGCACGAGGTTTTTCAATACAATAAGATGCAACTGTACTCAACTACCTTACTCACGCTCTGCTTCGCTCGCGTACACTGCACGATCTACACCGATATCGTTATGTATAATAATTATATACTTCTGCAGTAACTTTTAAGTAATATTTTATTAGCAGAATGCATTTCGGCAGCATGCTGCCATCATCAGGTGCATTATATAGTTACTTATACATGAGCTGATAGATTATCTACATTACCTGTGTGTGCAGGTCGGTTAAGAATGGAAAAATAAACCTGTGTCGAAGAATACATTATGTGAATAGCATGATAAGGTAATATATATAAATACGTTTCCTTACATTTTTGATGGCGATATTTTTCTTTTCCTTTAATCAAATTCCTGTTGTTGTGTCTTCAGTACCCTCCACACTGCCCTGCAATACTAAATTGGTGATGCCTTAATGCCTCGGCATATGCTCTACCAACCGATCCCTTCTTCTAGTCGAGTTGTGCCACGAACTTCTCTTCTCCCCAAACCTATTCAATACTTCCTCATTAGTTATGTGATCTACTCATCTGATCTTCAGCGTTCTTCTGTAGCACCATATTTCGAAAGCTTCTATTCTCTTCTCGTCTTAACTATTTATCGTCTATGTTTCACTTCCATACATGGCTACACTCCATACAAATACTTTCAGTATACTCGATGTTAACAAATTTCTCTTCTTCAGAAACGCTTTCCTCGCCATTGCCAGTCCACATTTTATATCCTCTCTACTTCGACCCTCATCAGTTATTTTGCTCCCCAAATAGCAAAACTCCTTTACTACTTTAAGTGTCTCATTTCCTAATCTAATTGCCTCATCATCACCCGACTTAATTCGACTGCATTCCATTATTCTCGTTTTGCTTTTGTTAATGTTCATCTTATATCCTTCTTTCAAGACACTATCCATTCCGTTCAACTGCTCTTCCAAGTCCTTTCCTGTCTCTGACGGAATTACAATGTCATCGCCGAACCTCAAAGTTTTTATTTCTTCTCCATGAATTTTAATACCTACTCCATATTATTCTTTTGTTTCCTTCACTGCGTGCTCAATATACAGATTGAATAACATCGGGGAGAGGCTACAACACTGTCTTACTCCCTCCCAACCACTGCTTCCCTTTCATGCCCCTCGACTCTTCTAACTGCCATCTGGTTTCTGTACAAATTGTAAATAGCCTTTCGCTTCCTGTATTTTACCCCTGCCACCTTTAGAGTTTGAGAGTATTCCAGTCAACGTTGTCAAAAGCTTTCTCTAAGTCTACAAATGCTAGAAACGTAGGTTTGCCTTTCCTTAATCTTTCTTCAAAGATAAGTCGTAAGGTCAGTATTGCCCCACGTGTTCCAACATTTCGACGGAATCCAAACTGATCTTCCCCGACGTCGACTTCTACTAGTTTTTCCATTCGTCTTCAAAAAAAATAGAGTTAGTATTTTGCTGGTGTGACTTATTAAACTGATAGTTCGGTAATTTTCACATCTCTCAGCACCTGCTGTGTTTGGGACTGGAATTATTGTATTGTTCTTGAAGTCTGAGGGCATTTCGCCTGTCTCATACATCTTGCTCACCAGATGGTACAGTTTTGTCAGGACTGGCTCTCCCAAGGCTGTCAGGAGTTCTAATGGAATGTTGTCTACTCCCGGGGCCTTGTTTCGACTCAGGTCGTTCAGTGCTCTGTCAAACTCTTCACGCAGTATCGTATCTCCCATTTCATCTTCATCTATATCCTCTTATAATATTGTCCTCAAGTACATCGCCCTTGTATAGACCTTCTATATAATCCTTCCACCTTTCTGCCTTCCCTTCTTTGCTTAGAACTGGGTTTCCATCTGAGCTCTTGATATTCATAAAAGTGGTTCTCTTATCTCCAAAGGTCTCTTTAATTTTGCTGTAGGCACTATCTATCTTACTCCTAGTGAGATAAGCCTCTACATCCTTACATTTGTCCTTTAGCCATCCCTGCTTAGCCATTTTGCACTTCCTGTCGCTCTCATTTTTGAGACGTTTGTATTCCTTTTTGCCTGCTTCGTTTACTGCATTTTTATATTTTCTCCTTTCATCAATTAAATTCAATATTTCTTCTGTTACCCAAGGATTTCTACTAGCCCTCGTATTTTTACCTACTTGATCCTCCACTGCCTTTACTATTTGATCTCTCAAAGCTACCCATTCTTCTTCTACTGTATTTCTTTCCCCCATTTCTGTCAATTGTTCCCTTATGCTCGCACTGAAACCCTGTACAACCTCTGGTTCTTTCAGTTTATCCAGGTCCCATCTCCTTAAATTGCCACCTTTTTGCAGTTTCTTCAGTTTTAATCTACAGTTCATAACCAATAGATTGTGGTCAGAGTCCACATCTGCCCCTGGAGATGTCTCACAATTTAAAACCTGGTTCCTAAATCTGTCTCACCATTATAAAATCTATCTGATACCTTTTAGTATCTCCAGAATTCTTCGAGGTATAAAACCTTCTTTTATGATTCTTGAACCAAGTGTTAGCTATGAGTAAGTTGTGCTCTGTGCAAAATTCTACCAGATGGCTTCCTCTTTCATTTCTTAGCCCCAATCCATATTCACCTACTACGTTTCCTTCTCTCCCTTGTCCTACACTCGAATTCCAGTTAACCACGACTATAAAATTTTCGTCTCCCTTCACTATCTAAATAATTTCTTTTAATTTGATCATACATATCTTCAATTTCTTTGTCATCTGCAGAGCTAGTTGGCATATAAACTTGTACTACTGTAGAAGGTGTGGGCTTTGTATCTATCTTGGCCACAATAATGTGTTCACTATGCTGTTTGTAGTAGCTTACCCGCATTCCTATTTATTATTAAACCTACTCCTGCATTACCCCTATTTGATTTTGTGTTTATAACCCTGTAGTCACCTGACCAGAAGTCTTGTTCCTCCTGGCACCGAACTTCACTAATTCCCACTATATCTAACTTCAATCTATCCATTTCCCTTTTTAAATTTTCTAACCTACCTGCCCGATTAAGGGATCTGACATTCCACGCTCCGATCCGTAGAACGCCAGTTTTCTTTCTCCTGATAACGACGTCCTCTTGAGTAGTTCCTGCCCGGAGATCCGAACGGGGGACTATTTTACCTCCGGAATATTTTACGCAAGAGGATGCCATCATCATTTAATCATACAGCAAAGCTGCATGCCCTCCCGAAAAATTACGGCCGTAATTTCCCCTTGCTTTCAGCCGTTCGCAGTACCAGCACAGCAAGGCCGTTTTGGTTAGTGTTAAAAGGCCAGATCAGTCAATCATCCAGACTGTTGCCCCTGCAACTACTGAAAAGGCTGCTGCCCCTCTTCAGGAACCACACGTTTGTCTGGCCTCTCAACAGATACCCCTCCGTTGTGGTTGCAACTACGGTACGGCTATCTGTATCGGTGAGGCACGCAAGCCTCCCCACCAACGGCAAGGTCCATGAGAGATGGTGTTTCTCGAATGCACTTCTGACCAAAACGCTATTCAGGTAGCTGCAGTCCAGTCGGACATGTCTGAAAATTCTGCCTTCTCCGCCGTAGTGGTCATATTTCCAAAGACTTTAATCTCCCCCCCCCCCCCCCAGACGTATTTGTTTACGAGTGAAATACCACTTTTCCTAGATTTAGCCCTAAAAATGTTTTAATATAAGGAGATCTTTTCATAAGAATCGTCATCTCCTATTTTATCCGCTTATGTGCTGAATCCCTTAAAATGCTGTAGCATATTAAAGCTCTTTAAAAAAGGAGCTATTTATTTAGAGGAAACACTCTTTTAGTAAATTTGTTTGTCCTTTAATTTATCGTCATCTGTTACTGATTTGTAGTGAAGCTAGTTTTTACGTTTAACTTTCAAAAAATACAGAAGAGATGTAATAAGCAAAATAATGAATTTTGTAGGTTGCCAATTACGTATTATATCTGGTTTCATCGAGCGCCAGCCTCCCTACAAATTACTGTAAATGCAATAGCTCAGTATTAGTTCCAGTTCACTGATCTAAAATTATTACTATCACAGAAAATAGACTAGTTTTAATAAAATTATTTCACTGGATTTCTTCAATTAATCTCACTGAATATTTTTACATAATTTCTTCCGCTCCGGCTAACAGACATTGTGCTGTGAAAAAATATTTTTAAACGTACCGCGGAATGGCGGCTAATTGTTAAGTCAGAGATCACTGCAGCAGCTGGAAACGTGCTAAATAATGTTCATTAAATATTCTTTTTATAAATGTGGCGTAGGTTCTTGAAATAACACAAGGAGGTCACTTGATACTAACATATTCTTACTAGGACACAGTTTCCACCATTAAATATTTGCAGTTACGTTACGACAGAAACAAATGCTAGCGCAGCACAACAGCTTGCGTACCTTATTCCAGGTAACACCAGAACGAACAGAACAAAACAGACTAGACAGAAGAATGAGCATTGCATTGTGTTTTGTATTCTTACAAATATAATAATACTACTTTTAATTACTTACACATTATAATCTCAAACAATAAAAATGTCTTTTCTGCATCTATCGATGTATATTGTATATTTTTACAGTTCGTGTTATTAGCTTTCGCAGATAAATTGATGTTTGCAGTTCATTTCGAATCACATACAGACATTTTTGTTTATGTTTCACCTCGATAATGGTGAGTATTCAAAAGGGACGCTACAAGCATTTTTTTTTTTCCTGACTGAGGAACCAAACACCGTTTTTCGTTGTTTTGGAAACTGCCTTAATAGCGACATATTTTCAGAAAACCTTTCATCTCCTGTTTGACCTAGTTAGTGGTGGAATTCCGAAAAATCCTTTTCTCATTGCGTTAGACAATAGTACGTGTTTACCTTGAGGAGGTAACATTCGTCGTTGTTTTATTTATCGCTCTCTCGGTCGTTGCTGGTTAACTGCAGAGTACAGTACAGCCCGGCACAAACGCTCCGTGCAGCATCGCAAGTGAATAAGCTTCCGAATGACATCGCTACCAAGAAAGTACCTACGAGTTGTTTGCTAAATGAAGCCTGTAAATAAGGAAGAGGGACAAAAGCAAAGGGACACAAAATTAGGACGTGTTTTGCTCGGCTACAGCCAGGGCGATAAGATCTCGTTTACAAAGAGTAGGCCAGCAGAGCGACGTGTAGCGCTGCGCCGGCGACTGTTCGATCGAGAAACGCAACCGCTAGACGTGTAGCGACGCCACATGTTCTACATTTGTCATCCACTTTTGGGGCACTTTGTCGACCAGTGCAGTCCCGTGCGCCTTGCGTTAAATCGCTTGTCTCATCGTCATTCAAAGCACTGTGTGAAGGTTGCAGTTTAATGAAAGTAGAGATTTTGTAAGAGTGCAACGCGATCTACGTAGTGGAACGGCTTGGGAGGACCGCCTGGCGACATTTCATTACGAAAGGCTCGAAATAGCAAGAGAGCGATTTCCTTGTGGACGGTTTAGCAGGTGGCGGGAAGAGAACGGTGCAGCGGACAGGGGGTGGGGTGGGGGTGGGGTGGGGGTGGAGGTGGGGGCGGGGAGCCGGCAGACTGCAGGGGCGGCCGTGATCGATGGCCGGCGGCGCGCCCACTGGGGGCGGCCACCCCCGCGGCCGTTCACCCCGGCGGCCTCGAACCGGGCAGCGGGTTTGGCCGGGGGCGGCCGTGGCTGCTGAACACCGGCGTGTCGGCGTCTGCTACGCTAGGCTAGGTCGGTACACGTGTTTCCCCCAGAGCTGCAGGTCCGGTGTTGAACCGTGGGCCATATACAGTGGCAGGCGTAGTCCGTTACACTCCCAGGTGTCAGTAAACGATCTTCATGAAAGTTGGTGGGTGTGTACAGCGTGCTAAGTACCGCAGTAGCTACTTCCTTCCTTTTTGTGCCCACTTTAACTTTTAAGGGACGAAACACACTCTTAAAAGGTAATTCGGCATTTTAGACTAAGGGGAAATGGCTGCCAAACGACGATAAATAAAATATACGGCGTTCGTATACATCATCGGGGACACGTTGAAAATGTGTGCCGCAACTGGGTCAATATCTGCTTACGTGGCAGACGGTCTATTCGTATAATTTGCATTTTGTTCCTTGTCGATCGCTGTGCTCGGTCGTTGCGGACGTCACACGACATTCGTTGCGCTCAGTTTTTTATTAGAGAGGTGAGCCACCCAGGGCACAGAGGGTAGCTCGCCTGCAGGGACTCTTCCCTCGCAGGCGCTAGCGCGTCCCCGGTGATGTATGTAAACGCCTGTTTGCAGCTAGGCTGTCTGTTTACTTGTCGTTTCATCCTGCAGAAGCTGCACGTTCGATCAGTGGTACGTGACGTTTCGGGAACAGGTGCTACGTTCGTACACAGTTACGAAATACACGGTCGGCGGCGTGTGGGAGCTGGGGCCCAGCCGTGCGCTGCTCGGATATCCGCTTGCCGCCATAAGCGGCACATCCGGGTTCGATTCCCGGCCCGGCACAAATTTTCACCGCCGACCCTAGTCCTCAGTCGCAATTGCGAATTCGTCGCATCTCCCAGTGAAAGGCCTTTCTTTGTTTAGACATCCCTCTAACCGACGTGCCACAAACGCTGCCTAGCAGACATTCCGAATAAAACGTTTTTATCAAAGTGTTCGAACCACTGTATAAAACAAATGAAAAAATAATTTCTGCATTCTCTTTACCCGACAACATGGGCCACCTGAGAGGGAAAAGGGGTGTTACCACATCTCAGCAACGAGGGGGGGGGGGGGGGGGGGAAGGGAGGGTGGACATCCAAATTTTGAAAAACTGACCTCACGCGATGAGTGGACGTGGACGTATCATTTGCTGGCGTGACGCGAGAGGGGGCAGAGTTCCGCGTTCTGATCGTTCCCACAGCACGGCGGGCTGCGTGCACTCACTCACTCACTCACTCACTCACTCACTCACTCACTACGGCGCCGGCTGCGGTCGCCAGCCGCCTACTTGATTAATGTCGCGACGTCGACTCTCGCGTCCTCGGGCAGAAATGCGTGCTGACTGCTGCGTCAGAGAGACCGCGGCCAGCTGCTCTCTCTCTCTCTCTCTCTCTCTCTCTCTCTCTCTCTCTCTCTCTCTCTCTCTCTCTCTCTCATATATATAAAATCGCGCAGGTCAGCCTCCTTACACTGAGCGAGGCGTCGTTTGTCATTTACCGGTGTGATGTGTGGCTTATGAGCAGCCGCTCCATCATGAAATCCAAGTTTGTTCACCTCCCGCCTAACTTTCATAGTACATTCAGTGGATCCTGATGCAGTTTGCAATTCGTGTGTGACGGTCTGGATAGATGTCTGCCTGTTACACATTACGTCTCTCTCCAACTGTCGGCGGTCTCTGCCAGTCAACAGACGAGGTCGGCCTGTACGCTTTTCTGCTGTACGTGTCCCTTCACGTTTCCACTTCACTGTCACATCGGAAACAGTGCACGTAGGGATGCTTAAGAGCGTGGAAATCTCGCGTACAGACGTATAACACAAGTGACACCCAATCACGTGACCACGTTCCAAGTCCGTGAGTTCCGCGGAGCTCCCCGTTCTGCTCTCTCACGATGACTGCTGAGGTGGCTGATACGGAGTACCTGGCAGTAGGTGGCAGCACGATGCACCTAATACGTATAAGCCATGTTTTTGACGGTGTTCGGATACTTTTCATTACATGGTCTACTTACTCTTTGCTTATAAAGATCATCTTATAAACAATAAGAATCCTGCTGCTTGTTTAAGAAGCAGTTCCTCTTTCGCCCTGTGGTACTCTCGCAGATTTAAGCAAGTGTTCGGTTATGATGCACTTCCTGTTGGAACGATGGGAACGTAGGGAGGATGAAGTTATGAGAGAGAATAGGCAGTGACATAGGAAATTAGATTGAGCACGTCTTAAGAATAGATTTATCAAGTGTCTTCACAGCTGAAAAGCCAGTTGAATGCCTGCTACAGGAAAGAAGGCAGCAGGAATGCTACAGGAAAGAAGGCAGCAGAAAGAAATCAGCAGAAGAGCCTCGAAGAGGACCCCGAGTACAAATCTAGGGCCTTCTCAAGAGGTGACACCAGAAAAAAAAAATGTTACGTTGAACTATAAATTGCCAGCCGAAGTGGCCGTGCGGTTCTAGGCGCTACAGTCTGGAGCCGAGCGACCGCTACGGTCGCAGGTTCGAATGTGTAATGTCCTTACATGGTTGGTTATGTTTAATTAGTTTTAAGTTCTAGGCGATTGATGACCTCAGAAGTTAAGTCCCATAGTGCTCAGAGACATTTGAATCATTTTTTGAACTATAATTTACGTTTCCAGAAAATTATACATATATTTTTGAAATTTATGCGCCTTTTATCTCAGAATGTGTGAGAACCGTGAGATTTTGTGCGCATTTCTATAAACGCAATAAATGTTGTGTAAAGGGCAAATTTTGAAATTTTTATTTTAAGGTAGGATACGGAGCAGAATGCTTCGTTTTTACACGAATTTTATATTTTACTTAGAGAATTGTAATTCGGGAATTATTAAAATTCTCCGATTCGATATATTAAAGTCTCATAAGGGCTTACTGTATGCAAAAACGTTAAACAGGCTAAATTTTGTAGAAATCTGATGCATAGTTTCTGAGGAGAAGGTACATACTGTTTCTAAAGAAATTTTTTAAATTACATCAAAAAGGTAAATATTTTATATATAATCTAAGAAAATTTACAGTAAATGTGTTAATTTCGTGTAATTAGCGGTAAAAAGGTTCTGTGCCGTATCTTTAAAATTGTGGATTTGGTGCATCTCAATTCTATCGAGAAGCCTCGTACAGGTGGTAGAGGTGTCACCTTGCAGCAAACTACTGAAAGTTTCAACCCGTACATTGACTTCCAGTTCGGTTCAATGCGTCTCCTACTGCTCTTACAGTAAATTTCGCATCTGCAGTGAATTCCTTCCCAGACTGGCAAATGCTGGGATGGTTCCTTTGAAAGGGCCCGGCCGATTTCCTTCCCCACCCTTCCGTAACCCGAGCTTGCGCTGCGTCTCTAATGACCTCGTTGTCGACGGGACGTTAAAAATCAGTTAACCTAACCTAACCTTCCTACACTTTTATTCATTCCATCCGGCATCACTTCTGCAGATACATAATATGCCATTTTGTCGTTCCGAGTGGCTGAATCCGGCACTGCAACAGTAAGTGAGTGTAAGACGGTGCGCTTTGCCACCGGATGGGTCCTTACCTCACGCCAAGTCGTCTCAGTATAGGTCTGTATTTAAGTCAAGTTGTGGAATCGTTTCAGAATCGCTCCTTATAAACAGGAAAACGTACAGACGTATTATGCACGCCGTAGTACAATATATTTAGAGAACTCTGCTTTGCAAATAAAGGCGAAACGGGTGAGGGCGGGACCAAAGAATCACGTTCAAAAAGTATTCGGCTGGTTGTAATTTTTTTTAGGAAACTAAGTACGTGTCACTTGGAAGGAAGGGAACATAAAGTGTAAAGATCCAGTCATATGCAATGAACCTTGGTAACTCATTTTTATTGACGGGCAAGGAGATACATACACCCATAGCGATAACAAATTTGACAAAATGGAGAATTTATTCAGGGGCTACTCCAAAAAGTATTCGTCTACTCACATTGTTTTTAATTTACGATCTCAAAATATGATTTCAGTTACAAAAATTAATATTTAGTGGGGTTCCCCCTCTGCATCCATTACTGCTTGCAGTCGCCTGGGGACCGACTTGACCAATTCTGCCGTCAGAGGGGCTGGAATTCTGTCCCACTCGCCTTCGAGTGATTCTTTTAGGTGTCTCTTGTTAGAAATGTCTTCTCCTGGTGCTATCTTCCAGTGCTTTCGCACGGAGTTAACTAGTGTTGGTGTCTGGGCTCTGAGGAGGGGTGTTGTTGTTCTGGGGTATTGCACAGCAGCCGTAGCCCTGTGTTTAGCGCCGTGAGCTTCGGGTCGTTATCTTGCTGAAAAACGTAATTTCCTTGCAGACCTAATTGTTCGGCTGTCGCTCCTCCACGGGCCTGTGAAACAAGCGCGCAGCAGTACCGGTCACGTCCGTCACGTCCGTCAAGTCCAAAGCCGCATTCTGAACCAGCCGCCACAAAGCGCGCGCGTGTGTTGGCGAAGTGCACTGACGTTAGTTAGCAACGTACGAGCCGCAACGCGGGATAGAAACTTTTTTTTTAATTCACGCAAATCTGCTACAGCAGCAAGGTGTCTAGCCCGTGTTCAGCAAGAAACTCCCTGTTGCCTGGTAAAGAAGAAAGTTCCGTGAGTGTTTTCCCGTAGACAGAGGAAAAGGTGAGCATCAGGTGAGCAGCCCAACCCGTGCGTAGTGTTGTGAGTCCGGCAGAGTGCGGGCGGCCTCCACCGTGCAGTAAGCTGACTCCCACCACCCACTGCCGTCGCACTGCGCCTGCAAGGTGCCTCAGCTGCTGGTGGTTGCACCTCTGCGGAGGTTCGCTCCTCCCTCGGGCACGGGTGTGTGTGTGTCCGTCCTTAGGGTGATGTGGCTCAAGTAGTGTGCAGGCTTAGGGACTGATGACCGCAGCAGCCGAGTCCCGTGAGATTCCGCACACGTTAGCACTTGCTGCAGCTGGCGGAAGGAATCCGCCGTACACCGACTCTCTCCTGACGACGTGCGCGGCTCTTCGTCACGATACACGGTACGAATGGCCGGTGGTGTTCACGGACCGATTGGTGACGAGCAAGCAGAGACGTAAACGTGGCTCATTTCCGTGCTTTCAGCTTGTCGCAGGCGATTTTCCAATCTTCCCTATTGGATGCAAATGTCGCGCGATGGTGGAATGAGCGCACATTTCATCACATCCGCCAGTTCTCCAATACGCTCAGGAGGATCACCGTGCATTAACGGATTAAAACCATCTTCATCATAACCTGCCCGCTTTCCTTAACGTAGACAATCACTAACGACGAAACGGTCCTTCTCAAAACGAGAGAACCATTTCCTTCTCGTGCTCTGTCCAGTGCCATTATCCCCACACACGGAAGCAGGTGTTTCTGGCTGCCTGGAACTTACACAGAAGAGAATGTCAGAAATGTCGTGATTTCTCCTCTTGGCGCCCCACTTTCTGACGACCACGCCTCCACTCACTATCTCCAAATGACACAGTGACCATTTGTATACGCAAATAGCAACGGTGAACTAAAAATAAAAAATGTCAATCTATGAAGACACCTGTAGCAAACGTAACGCCAACATACAAATCATAAACGCTTCGATGTTACGCACCAGTCTAGTAGGTTTCCTTTCCTTTTCTTATTCTTTTTTCAGGGTATCGAATGTGGAAAAGTCTTCATAGCTCTTATGGTGCCCATTTCAGACCCCATGTTTACTCCACTTCTTTCCTGGGAATGGACATTCGTGATATATCGCCGAGTTCTCTCCGTTCCTGATAGGAAACCCTCCATAGGGTTCTCGTTATTGTTGTTGTTGTGGCCTTCAGTCCTGAGACTGGTTTGATGCAGCTCTCCATGCTACTCTATCCTGTGCAAGCTGCTTCATCTCCCAGTACCTACTGCAACCTACGTCCTTCTGAATCTGCTTAGTGTAATCATCTCTTGGTCTCCCTCTACGATTTTTACCCTCCACACTGCCCTCCAATGCTAAATTGGTGATCCCTTGATGCCTCAGAACATGTCCTACCAACAGGTCCCTTCTTCTAGTCAAGTTGTGCCACAGAATCCTCCAGAATTCTATTCAATACGTCCTCATTAGTTATGTCATCTAACTATCTAATCTTCAGCATTGTTCTGTAGCACCACATTTGGAAAGCTTCTATTCTGTTCTTGTACAAAGTATTTATCGCCCACGTTTCACTTCCATACATGGCTACACTCCATACAAATACTTTCAGAAATGACTTCCTGACACTTAAATGTAGACTCGATGTTAACAAATTTCTCTTCTTCAGAAACGCTTTCCTTGCCATTGCCAGTCTACATTGTATATCGTCTCTACTTCGACCATCATCAGTTATTTTGCTCCCCAAATAGCAAAACTCCTTTCCTGCTTTGTGTCTGATACCCTAATCTAACTCGCTCAGCATGACCCGAGTTAATTCGACTACATTCCGTGATCCTCGTTTTGCTTCTGTTGATGTTCCTCTTATATCCTCCTTTGGAGACTCTGTCTATTCTGTTCAACTGCTCTTCCAAGTCTTTTTGTTGTCTCTGATACAATTACAATGTCATCGGCGAACCTCAAAGTTTTTATTTCTTCTCCATGGCTTTTAATACCTACTCCGAACTTTCCTTTTGTTTCCTTTACTGCTTGCTCAATATACAGATTGAATAACATCGGGGAGAGGCTACAACCCTGTCTCACTCCCTTCCCAACCACTGCTTCCCTTTCATGCCCCTCGACTCTCATAACTGCCATCTGGTTTCTGTACAAATTGTAAATAGCCTTTCGCTTCCTGTATTTTACCCCTGCCTCCTTCAAAATTTGAAAAAGAGTATTCCAGTCAACAATGTCAAAAGCTTTCTCTAAGTCTACAAATGCTAGAAACGAAAGTTTGCTTTTCCTTAATCTTTCTTCTAAGATAAAGTCGTAGGGTCAGTATTGCCTCACGTGTTCCAACATTTCTACGGAATCAAACTGATCTTCCCCGATGTCGGCTTCTACCAGTTTCTGTAAACAATTCGGGTTAGTATTTTGCAGCCGCGACCTATTAAACTGATAGTATTTTTCACATTTGTCAACACCTGCTTTCTCTGGGATTGGGATTGGGATTATCTGCCAGCGCTGTGGTGTGCTCGCACAGTGGCTGTGTTGTGGTACGGACGTGGAGCAGGCCACACCTCCCCACGTCCTGTGAATACTGCATCGCGCGGGCAGCCGAGCCCCGACGGCGGAGGGAAGATACGTAAATATTATAGGGGGAGGGGAGCGGCCTCGCCGGGGTCGTAAAAAACCCCCGCCACTGTCAAGGTCGAATTCGAGGGGGTTTCAGGTGGGGGTGGCTGTGGGAGGGGTGGCGTACATCACTCCCTCCCTGTCTGCCTGCCTGCCTGCCTGCAACTGGCCAGGGAGGAGCGTGGAGCACATCGACTGCCCAGCGGAGCGCACCGCAGAGCCACCTGGCGGCCGCGCGGCCAAACCTCGCAGCGCTTCGCCGGCCTAGTTCCGCTCGGGCGCCGCTAGATGGCGACAGCAGAAACTCCGACAGCTGTTCCACTCGTCCCGGCTATCGCATTGATAGGTTACATTTTATTGTTGGCAGCCGATGCGTTTTTTTCCGTTTGCCTCTTTTTTAATCGACGTATCGATAACCAGCCGTCCTTTCAATATACGATATTGCGTTCGATCCTCGTCGTCGTGAGCTATTTGATACCTCGGTTCAATCGTGTACACATCGGTGGCTCTTAACTTTCATTTTTCTTAGTGCTACCACTTAGTCGGGTTAAATGGCACGATGACACAGTTCCGTCTAATGTGTTCACACAGGAAAAACGGGTGCCGCGTCCTTAGGCCACTACACTTTGAAAAGAAACAGAGAAATTACGTACAGACCTTATCTGCGACACTTACTGTTCGAGAGAAATATGACGATGTAGTACCTGATTTACAGCTTAATTTTAATTTGTTTCTTCTTCTTTCGTTTCACCCTGTTTGGGGTACGCTGGATTACTCATTTCTTTGTGGGGTGTTCTTTTCTTAGGGCCCAGTATTTCTTCATTCTTTCTTATTTTCCTCTCTTCTTCCGAGATGAAGGGTTTGGACTTTCCTGTAGATTTGTCTTGAAACCTTATGTTTCCCCTTTAGTAATTAATTTAGCTGTTCAATCAGTAAGTGAATTTCTTTATTAATTTTGTTCTACTAACTTTAGTAATTCCATCTCTGAACGCCACAACGATGAAATTGGGAATTTTTATCAATTGGAATACGGTTAGTTAAAAAAAAAATTAAATGACTTCTTTTCTTTCCAAAATATTCCCCTTTAGCATCAGTACACTTTTGCGTTGGATGAAACCAGCCCTTAAAGCAAACATACCACTCTTCCTAAAAAAACTTCAAGAAGCTAGGTCATTATAATAGTCCACTCCTTCGTTTCTTTATCGTTTTTGGGAACACAGTGTTTGGACGCGTGTGTGTGGTGAAAAGGCCATGGAGCTGATCCACACGCCACGCAAATATTCATTTACAGTTTTTCTTTGCTGTGGTGGTAAATTATTTTTCCTTTTGGCCGTTTTTCACTAATTTTTTAAAGAATTTGTGGTTAACAGAGAGTAACGGTACATATATATCGTCTAATGCTGTAGTAGCAACAAGAGCAGTTCCGTAAACTTTACTAAGATTACACCCATTGAGCCGACTGGCTTCTCTTTTCAGGGCCATAACAGTAAATTCAAGTTTCATTGCCTGGTACGATATTACAAACCAAATGTAAAGTACCATTTGGAGGTTTCCCAGAGGCGTTCTGATCAATCAGTGCGTTGTTGTTTCTGATCGGAACTAGGTTTATACGGAAACCATCGACAACTAAGTTCTGTTACATCTAGGTGTCGATATGACATGTTTCTGATTTGACTCGTACAAATGCCCAATGTCGCCTGAATAATCTCGTAAGATCTGCTTCGATCTTGTTCAGACGTTGCTCGAACAGCGGCAATATGTTCATCAGTTTCACAAGCTGCGACAGGGTCGCGGAAGCGAATTAGAAATTCCTTTCATTTTCATCGACGACCGCAAAATGCCTGGTCCTTAGACCAGAAGTTTCGGCCACGACGCCACCATACCAGGACGTGATGTCAAACGGATGTGGAGACGGCCACTGCTGCCTCACATCGGTGGTCCAGGCACCACGTGGTTCGTGAACATTCACGGGAATAAAGGTGGTTTATTTTCACCAGTAACGGCAGGCTTCAGATAGTGAAGTTCACCAGCGTCTTCGTACGTGTGCTTGCAAAGTGCAAATTCCACAGCATCTGACGCCGAATTTATTCTCAGATGAGGCAACCTTTCATCTATCGGGAAAGGTTAAGAGGCAACATTTTCGGATTTGTCGTTCGCAAAATCTGCACGTTGTGACGAACTTGGCAAGAAATTGAATATAGACTCGATATTCTTCGTGCTACAAATAGTTCGCACGTAGAGGTGTGTTGATGATAAATAAATAAATTCTTTGAGATGTTCTACAATGTGCTGCATTATTCATTGTCGTGTCTACTGTAGTTCTTTTTCTTGCTGGGCCTTTGAAATCTGGGAGGTTTGGTGGGACACCGTGTCTGTGTACATGGGCTGTACAGAAAATACACCTGTAGGCTTTCGCTTGTTACATCAAAGAGTTGTCAAGGAAGTCTGAGGACATGGCTTCTGTGGACTTGAATTAAGACATAATTAAATTTTTTTCGTACACAATACTAACTGAATTTAACGTCCTTTTGTCCTGTACTGTTTCAGATTTATTTACATAATCGGTGTTTCGAGCTCAACGCGCTGTTTTTCTCCCTCTTTTGCTATTGCACTTGGTTCACGGGGCACGCTTCTAGTAGAATTTTTGCAGGTGACGCTACGGTGGCGGGAAGCTGGGCAGTACATCCTTGTGAGACTGCACTCCTTATCAGTCGATGTTGCTGAAACTTTCCCGAAATTAACTCTGGCGCGACACTATGTGAACTCGACGTCAGCAGTTGTGCTCTGAGGAAAAATGGCGAGAGAGGTGTGCGCGATAGCGAAGGAGCGGTCGGAATACGGCCACAAGTGTTGTCAGCTTCGGATGGGTTGTGGACTTTCTGTTTCCTTTCGCTCTGAAATACACTCCTGCGTCTACGACGGCTGTTTGAGAAGTCCGTGCAACGTCCGAGAGACGGCACCACCGGCGTGTATAGAGGTCGCGTTTGGTTAGTGGCATCTTTGGAAAGAGCGCACACCAAGTTTCAGCCATATTGGTCTATTTCTTTGTGTTTGGGACTCGTGTGAATGAAGGAAGTCGAGTGATTTTCAAAAAAATGGACGACAAATTATTTTGTGTGGTGATTAGACATTACTTTATGAAAGGCAAAACATCTCATGAGACTAAAGAGAACTTTAATAAACATTACTGTAACCGTGCACCTTCGATTAGAACAGTTCATAAGCGGTTTCAAAATTTTCGGAGTGGCCATATGGGCACAAGTGATGCTGAGCGTTCTGGACGCCCTGTGGAGGTTACGACTCCAGAAATCATCCATAAAATCCGTGATGTGGCGATGGATGACAGGAGAGTTAAGGTGCGTCAGACTGCTAGCCCCGTGGGCATCTCGGATGAACGGCTACATAATATTTTGCATAAACATTTGGACACGAGAAAGCTATCCGCAAGATGGGTTCCGCCATTGCTCACGCTTGACCAAAAACGGAATCGTGTGAAGTGTTGCAAGTACAGTTTGCAGCTGTCCAGGAAGAATCCGCAGGTCTTTAAGCCTCGTTTCGTCACTCTCGATGAAACAGGGATACATTACTGCAGTCCTGAGACCAAACAACAATCTAAGCAATGGGCTAGCAAGGGAGAATCTGCAACAAAAACAGGCGAAGACGATTCCTTCGGTCGGAAAGGTTATGCCGACTGCCTTTTTGGGATAATCCTCATCGACTATCTGGAAAAGAGTAAAACTATTAAAGGTGCACATTATCCATCGTTATTAGTCCGTTTGAAAACCGAGCTGCAAGAGAAACGCCGGCGATCGGACCGCATAAAAGTCCTTTTCCATCACGACAATGCACCAGCACACACCTCAGCAGTTGTGGTCGCAAAATTAATGGAAATAGGATTCCAAGTCGTTTCACATCCCCCCCTACTCTCCAGACTTGGCTCCCTCGGAGTGCTGTTTGTTGCCCAGTTTGAGGAAATGGCTGCCGGGACAAAGATTTTATTCAAACAAGGAGGTCATTGCTGCAACAAACAGCAATTTTGCAGACTTGGATAATTATTATTATGCGGAAGGGATCAACAAATTATAAGAGCGTCGGATCAGGTGTGTAAGTCTAAAAGGGGATTACGTCGAAAAATGAGAAACGTTTACCGCAAACACGTGAGTAGTTCTTATTTCTTCGCGGAGTCTTCACACGGCCCTCGTATCTTACTCTAACCGACTAACACGATTCGGAGTTCACGATCCCAATTTCAGGTTGGCCACCGAACAGCGTACAGCGATGTTTACTGTACTTCATTTTTGATCGATTCGAAAACTGTTAATGAGCGGGTAGTGGCAGCATTTTACACGTTGGCCACAAGTACACAAGTCCTGCAGCCACAGGCTGTGCGTGTCGGCATTCTACGCACAGTATGCGGAGGGAGTCGCGCCATACGCCTGTTGACGAGCGAAGCGTTCGTAGTGACGGGAGAAAACCGCTTAAGAAGAAATAGAAATGACAGACGAGTATTAATTGGACAAATGTATTATACTAGAACTGATACGTGATTACATTTTCACACAGTTTGGGTGCACAGATCCTGAGAAATCAGTACCCAGAACAAACACCTCTGGCCGTAATACCGGCCTCGATACGCCAGGGCATTGAGTCAAACAGAGCTCGGATGCCGTGTACAGGTACAGCTGCCCGTGCAGCTTCAACACGATACCACAGTTCATCAAGAGTAGTGACTGGCGTATTGTGACGAGCCAGTTGCTCGGCCACCGTTGACCAGACGTTTTCAGTTGGTGACAGATCTGGAGAATGTGCTGGCCAGGGCAGCAGTCGAACATTTGCTGTATCCAGAAAGACCCGTACAGGACCTGCAACATGCGGTCGTGCAGTATCCTGCTGAAATGTACGGTTTCGCAGGGATCAAATGAACGGTAGAGCCACGAGTCGTAACACATCTGGAATGTAACGTCCACTGTTCAAAGTGCCGTCAATGCGAACAAGAGGTGACCGAGACGTGTAACCAATGGCACCCCATACCATCACGCCGGGTGATGCGCCAGTATGGCGATGACGAATACACGCTTCCAATGTGCGTTCACCGCGATGTCGCCAAACACGGATGCGACCATCGTGACGCTGTAAAGAGAACCGGGATTGATCCGAAAAAATGACGTTTTGCCATTCGTGTACCCAGGTTCGTCGTCGAGTAAAACATCGCAGGCATTCCTGACTGTGATGCAACGTCAAGGGTAACCGCAGCCACGGTCTCCGAGCTGATAGTCCGTGTTGCTGCAAACTTCGTCCAACTGTTCCTGCAGATGGTTTTTGTCTTGCAAACTTCCCCATCTGTTGACTCAGGGATCGAGACGTGGCTGCACGATGCATTACAGCCGTGCAGATAAGATGCCTCTCATCTCGACTGCTAGCGATACGAGGCCGTTGGGATCCGGCACGGCGTTCCGTACTACCCTCCTGAACCCACCGATTCCATATTCTGCTGTCATTGGATGTCGACCGACGCGTGCAGCAATGTCACGATACGATAAACCGGTACCGCGATAGGCTACATTTGTATTGTGTGTTGTAGTCTTCATCCTGAGACTGGTTTGATGCCTAGATGCCTCAGAACATGTCCTACCAACGGATCCCTTCTTCTTGTCAAGTTGTGCCACAAAGTGCTCTTCTCCCCAATCCTATTCAATACTTCCTCATTAGTTATGTCATCTAACCATCTAATCTTCAGCATTCTTCTGTAGCACCACATTTCGAAAGCTTCTGTTCTCTTCTTGTCTCAACTGTTTGTTGTCCACGTTTCATTTCCATACATGGCGACACTTCACACAAATACTTTCAGAAACGACTTCCTGACACTTAAATCTATACTCGATGTCAACAAATTTCTCTTTTTCAGAAACGGCTTTCCTTGCCATTGCCAGTCTAAATTTTATGTCCCCTCTACTTCGACCATCATCAGTTATTATGCTCCCCAAATAGCAAAACTCCTTCACTACATTAAGCGTCTCATTTCCTAATCTAATCTCCCAGCATGACCCGATTTAACTCGTCTACATTCCATTATCCTCGTTTTGCTTTTGTTGATGTTCATCTTATACTCTCCTTCCAACACACTGTCCATTCCGTTCAATTGCTCTTCCAAGTCCTTTGCTGTCTCTGACAGAATTGCAATGTCATCGGCGAACCTCATAGTTTTTATTTCTTCTCAATGTGTTTTAATAGCTACTCCAAATTTCTCTTCTGTTTCCTTCACTGCTTGCTGAATATAGAGATTGAATAGCATCAGGGAGAGGCTACAACCCTGTATTACTCCCTTCCCAACCACTGCTTCCCTTTCATGCCCCTCGACTCTTACAACTGCCATCTGGTTTCTGTACAAATTGTAAATAGCCTTTCGCTCCCTGTATTTTACCCCTGCCACCTTCAGAATTTGAAAGACAATATTCCAGTCACCGTTGTCAAAAGCTTTCTCTAAGTCTACAAATGCTAGAAACATAGGTTTACTTTTGCTTAATCTAGCTTCTAAGACAAGTCGTAGGGTAAGTATTGCCTGACGTGTTCCAACATTTTTACGGAATCCAAACTGATCTTCCCCAAGGTGGGCTTCTACTAGATTTTCCGTTCGTCTGTAAAGAATTCGTGTTAGCATTTTGCAGCCGTGACTTATTAAAGGCTACAATCCGACCTTTATCAAAGTCGCGAACGTGACGATACGCATTTCTCGTCCTTACACGAGGCATCACAACAACGTTTGACGAGGCAACGGCGGTCAATTGCTGTTTGTGTACGAGAGATCGGTCGGAATGTTTCCTCATGTCAGCACGTTGTAGGTGTCGCCAACGGCGCCAACCTTGCGTGAATGGTCTGAGGAGCTAATCAGTTGCCTATCACAGCATCTTCTTCCTGTCGGTTACATTCAGCGTCTGTAGCACGGCATCTACGTGGTGTAGCAATTGTAATGGCCAGTAGTGTATATATCTCCAGTCTGTTGTAGTACTTTCGAATATGTTTTATGGTCGCATATCGGGACATTTCCGGACACCGCACATCTTCTGTGTAGCGATTACGATGGGTTCCGGAAGTATCGTCAGTGTGAAACGCGGGCTGGCTCTGCTCGGTGACGAGACCCAGGAGGCATCGGTTGACAGGCGACCGGGCTGTCGCCGCGTGCGCCGGCCTTCCGCTACAGCAGCGCACGGCCGCCTAGCGAACGGAATGAGAGACGAGCCGTGTGGGCTGGCCGGAGAGCTGCCAGCAGCGGAACCCGCGGCGCCGGTCTGGGACTCTGGATGGCGGGCTCTGCAGCGGGTCGAGGAGTGAGGGTCATAACCGGCTGGAGCGCAGACCGGGGGATGAGGCCGGAGGTAGGTACGCTGTGACGCGGTGTCCGGAGGAGGACCCACTCGGGTCTCGGAAGCTTGCACAAATTCTCAACTGAGTGTTGCGGACCCGGAGGTTCGAAACTGGAGTGCGGGGGCGAAGCGACCGTCCGGCGGCTACGGCGTCAGTGAGCGGCTGGCCGCCGGCGGGCTGGGCCCGCACTCACGACCGCCACGCGTCCAGTCCGCGCCCCGACATCCTCGTACACAGTAGGTGTTCCGTGACCTAATGCCGGGATGGTTCCTACGGAAGGGCACGGCCGAATTTCGTCGCTCATCCGATGGTGTAGTATACAGAGAAGTTGCACCATTAGAAAATTGCAGCGCAGGGATTGGCAACTGACCGTCAACGTAGACAAGTGTAATGTATTGTGAACACACAGAAAGAAGGATCCTTTTCTGTATGATTATATGATAGCGGAACAAACACTGGTAGCAGTTACTTCTGTAAAATATCTGGGAGTATGCGTGCGGAACGATTTGAAGTGGAATGATCATATGAAATTAATTGTTGGTAAGGCGGGTGCCAGGTTCAGATTCGTTGGGAGAGTCCTCAGAAAATGTAGTCCATCAACAAAGGACGTGGCTTACAAGACACTCGTTCGACCTATACTTGAGTATTGCTCATCAGTGTGGGATCCGTACCAGGTCGGGTTGACGAAGGAGATAGAGAAGATCCGAAGAAGAGCGGCGCGTTTCGTCACAGGGTTATTTGGTAAGCGTGATGGCGTTACGGAGATGTTTAGCAAACTCGAGTGGCAGACTGCAAGAGAGGCGCTCTGCATCGCGGTGTAGCTCGCTGTCCAGGTTTCGAGAGGGTGCGTTTCTGGATGAGGTATCGAATATATTGCTTCCCCCTACTTACACCTCCCGAGGAGATCACGAATGTAAAATTAGAGAGAGGCTTTCCGGCAGTCGTTCTTCTCGCGAAGCGTACGCGACTGGAACAGGAAAGGGAGGTAATGACAGTGGCACGTAATGTGCCCTCCGCCACACACCGTTGGGTGGCTTGCAGAGTATAAATGCAGATGTACCGGTGACTATTCGGTCCGCTCCCACGAAGCAACCAACCAGCCAAGCAACTCGTGCAAATATCTGTATGTAACACTTTGTAGTGGAGGAATCACATACGACGTGTTTGCGTGTGAAACGTAATGAGGCCCGCTGAGGCTGTGCTGTTCTGCCGTGCAGACCGGCCCGTCGACCCTGCCAGGTCCGTATGTGTTGTGTGTTACGAAAACGGAACAGCGGAATTCAGAGCAGCCTTATATCGTCAAGTTTTGTGCTAAACTCGGGGAACCTGCGAGTCTCATCTTGGAAAAGTTGAAGCGGGCGTGTGCGGAACATCCGTTGTCCGGGAGCTCAAGGCCGTCGACACGTCGGAGGAGGACCTCCTCCCAGGCACACCTCCCGCTTCAAAAGCCGACGGAAGCGCCGAACGTCCGCGCGCTCTCGTCACACCACACCGACGTTCCACAATAAGGCTGACGAGTGACCTATTAAACTTAAACGCCTTCATCGTAAATCAAATTTTGACCCAAGTTTTGCACATGCGAAAGGTTTCTGCCAAACTGGTGGCGAAAAACCTCACAGCTGAGCAGAAGGACGATCGAAGGAAAGTGTCCGTTGATCTTCTCGAGAGATCTGCCAGTGACTACGAAAGGTTCGGCCCTGTGATCACAGGCGATGAATCCTACATTTTTTAGGGCAACCCCGGGACAAAGCAACAAAGTGAGCAGTGGCACACTGGCACATCTCCCCGACTCGAACACGCTGCTGTGAGCAAATCAAAGATAAAACACCTGGAATGGGCAAATGGAAGATCGAAACGACGCCGATTTCCTTTTCTGACAGTACCTATACTGGCTACAGAGAGTTTCTCCCACCAAGAGAAACTGTCAAGCGAGTGCTTCACAGAGACGTCCTCCAGGGGCTCCGGAAAAGGGCGTAGAGTGCGTACAGCGTCGTCACAACACGGCCACCGCTGCCGCGGAATTTTTGACCTGGAAAGCCATTCCTGTTCTCCCACAGACTCCCTTGTCACCTGATCTGAGTCGTTGTGCTGTTATCCTTTTCCCGAAATTAAAGAGACTTCATTTTAGAAGAGCGTCACTGGCACTTCTCTAACAGCGAGTCCGCCGGTGTGCGGCTCTCGGACGGAACTATGTTGTTGTTTCGAAAAATAGAAACTTGACTTCGCAAGATAAAAAACTCGGCCTCATTACTTTTTTCTCTGGCACTAGAACCACGTTAGGGGTCCTGAGAAGATTAGAATAGATTAGATTAAATGCAACGGCGCGCGCAGAGGCATTCGAACGATCATTGTTGCCGCGCTTCTGTAAGTGAACGGTACTGGAGAGAGCCCTAATAACTGCCTCAGTGATACGTACCCTCTTGCACGCACTTCAGTCATCTCCCTATTACGGGACATAGATGTGGATGTCACGAACGCTAGAAGCAATTTTTAGATCAGCAGATTCGGACTATAAAGCGGGAAGACGCGTTAGTGTGCGTGTATACCTGTGGCACAGATAAAATTCAGCAGCCAGAGGCACAGTTTAGTGGCGCCACTTACCAAGTATGTCACAAAATTACTTTGAAGTCTTGTTCAATGCGCACGCGAGAGCAAAAGGTATAATTAACAATCTACATCTACACGGTTACTGTGCAATTCACACTCAAGTGCCTGGCAGAGGGCTCATCGAACCACCTTCACAATTCTCTATCATTCCCCCCTCGAATGGCGCGTGGGAAAAACGAACACCTAAATCTTTCCTTCCGAGCTCTGGTTTCTCTTATTTTATTACGATGGTCATTTCTCCCTACTTAGGTGGGTGTCAACAAATTATTTTCGCAATTTGAAGAGAAAGTTGGTGATCGAAATTTCGTAAATAGATCTAACCGCATTTGTTTCAGTGACTGCCACCCCAAGTCGCGTATCATATCAGTGACACTCTCACTCCTATCGCGGTATAACACAAAACGGGCTGCCCTTCTTTGCACTTTTTCGATGTCCTCCGTCAATCCTACGTGGTAAGGATCCCACACGGCGCAGCAATATTCGAGCAGAGGACGGACGAGTGTAATGTAGGCTGTCTCTTTAGTGGGTTTGTCGCACATTCTAAGTGTTCTGCCGACAAAGCGCAGTCTTTGTTTCGCCTTCCTCACCATATAATCTATGTGGTCTGTCCAATTCAAGTTGCTCGTAATTGTAATTCCTAGGTATTTAGTCGATGTGACAGCCCTAAGATTTGTGCTATTTGTCGTATACCCAAAATTTATCGGATTTCTTTTAGTACCCATGTGGATGACCTCGCACTTTTCTTTTTTTGGTGCCAATTGCCACTTCTTGCACCATTCAGAAATTCTCTCTAGATCGTTTTGTAATTGGAATTGTCAGTCTCTAGATTTTACTAGACGGTAAATTACGTCATCTGCAAACGGTCCAAGCGGGCTGCTCAGATTATCACATAGATCATTTACATTAGTCACAAACAGCAGAGGGCCTATGACACCGCCTTGCGGAACGCCAGATACCACTTCTGTTCTACTCGATGATTTACCGTCTATAACTACGAACTGTGACGTGTCTCAGAGGAAATGACGAATCCAGTCACACAACTCAGACGATACTCCATATGCACGCAACGAGATTAATAGTCGCTTGTGAGGAACGGTATCGAAAGCGTTCTGGAAATCCAGGAATATGGAATCGATCTGAGATCCCTTGTCGACAGCACTCATTACTTCATGTGTTGCACAAGAACGATATTTTTTGAATCCGTCTTGGTTGTGTATCAATAAGGCATTTTCTTAAAGGCGATTCACAATGTTAGAGTACAGTATATACTCCAAAATCCTACTGCAAATTGAGGTCAGTGATAGGGGTCTGTAACTCAATGCTTTAGTGCTATTTCCTTTCTTGAATATTGGTGTCACTTGAGCTGCTTTACAGTCTCCAGGAGTGAATCGGAAGGTTTATTCGTCATTGACCTACGAGCACCGTGGATTAGACGTAGACTCGTACCCAGCCACGTAGTCAGCCATTCTAAACTTTTTCACACCCTGTTAACGTTATAAAAGTCGACAATTTCTGTTGTTGATAACTCTTCCGGGTTATATGGCCGTGGCCCATGGAATTGAATTCCTAACGTTTCGTCCAATAGTCCGTTGGACATCTTCAGGGGGATGGCCGGTCCTGCTGAGTCCCGCCGACTGACGAGTCGGAGAGCGGCCTAAATACCGAGGAAAGTGGGCGTGGTCTAGCAGAGAGAAAACTAGTCACAGATAAAATGTAACTATCGATAATAGTCCGTCATAGATAAAAATCACTTATCGATTCTGTAACGCCACTGTCCATATCTAGCTTAATTTCAAGGCCTATTCTTTTCTATTAAAATATTAAGCGAGATATGGACAGTGGCGTTACAGAAACAATAAGTGATTTTTATCCATGAAGGACTATTATCGATAGTTACATTTTATCTTTTACTAGTTTTCTCTCTGATAGACCGCGCCCACGTTCCTCGGTAATTTCGCCTCTCTCCGACGCCGTCTCGTCAGTCGGCAGGACTCAGCAGGACCGGCCATGCCTCTGAAGATGTCGAACGTAGTATTGGGCGAAATATTAGGAATTGAATTCCACGGACCACGGCCATATAACCCGGAAGAATTATCAACAGTACCAGCCGGTCGTGAAAGCCTTCCTTGTATGATCGACAGTTTCTGTTCCGTTATGAAATTAGTTCCAAGCAAGATGCTTACTTCGGTACAAGCGAATGATTAATGTTCGTACTCGGACTGGCTGGAGACAAATATTGGACAAGCGGGACAGGCAGTAAGCGTTACAGTGGTCTGTGAGCGCCTGCACACTCGTCCACATGCTGCCCGCCACGCACGTCTGTGCGGCAGGCTGCATACGCGAGTCGAGAACAGGGGACGACCTTTCGTGCTGGGAAACTTGGGTAGGCCTTGTAGCTGCGAGGGCGGAGGTGTGCTGAAAAGCAGTCGCTCCCAATTTTGTGTGCACACACTCGTAGAGCTATTTAAATAAAACGCAATTTATTGGGATTCTTCAGGTCTACATTTTTTTCCTCAATGCGGTCTCACTGGCGACGAACACATCTCTCCCAGTGACAGGCCAATTTGTCGATACAGCCAGTGTAGAGTGTTTGACTCTGTTTCCGCGGCCACAACCTCTCCCGTGCCTGCACTGCTACGCCATTGTCAAAGCTAGGTCCTCGGACGTGTACTTAGACTTTTGGAAAGGATTGTTGCAGATGTCGCAGCGTTCGTGAGTGGTACGAATCTGTCGTGCTTCCCCGTGTTCTGCTGTCAGAAAGTCGATTACAACACGCTGCTCCTCGTGCACCGACACAGTTACGTACACAGCCGTGTTACAGGCTGCAATTCGGAGCTGTCTAACGGCAGAAGGCTCAGATATGTAGAATGTTCAGATAACTTACGGGTGACGTCGAACACCGCCGATGTTTAGACAGGAGCACAGCCTGCCATTCTCAAGGCGCAAATGCAACGAAGGAGGAATGTGCACGCGTGAAGGAGTACTTTGCACCTTGGGTCGCAGAGCCCACGTTATGTCAGACCCTGAAAGTTTGGCAGCTGAGCTGTCACATCTTCAAGTCACCTTTCGTCCGAATGGTTATAAAGAGAGGCAGATCAAACGTGGGTTGCGCCGTCAGCCTTCTGTGCAACGGGTGAGTGACGATATCAACGAAGTTTCACCTAAGTCTACGGCCTTTCTGCCTTAGGCACGAAGCATTTCCAGCAGGATTGGACGTATTTTGCGGAAATGTGATGTGAAATGTGTTTTTCGACCACCTTCTAAGATGAAGGCCCTGTTGGCGTCCGGAAGAGACTGGGGTCTATCGTATTCCTTGCAGTTGTGGCATGTCACACACTGTGGAAGACCGGTGTATTGAACATAAGCGTCACACACGCCCACAACAGCCGAGCAGATCCGCTATTGCCTCGACACTGGGTCATCCTATGGCCTGCACATCCAGCTATTGGGATAGTGTTATTAAGGAAGCTGTTGAAATCAGACTGTCGAGCAACCTTATTAACAGAAATGGTGGATTTTGTGTAAATGCTGCTTGGAATCCGGCTCTGTCTCTCATCAGAAAACAGACGGACAGAATTTGTGCTACCTCGCCTGTCGATTAATAGTAACCATCGATATTTCTGACGTTGGTTATCTTTGTTTGTGTCGACACTTGTTCTGTGTGAGGTGTCTTCCTTGTTCCTCCTCTCTGAACCGCGGTATTAAATTTGCTTGCACATTCCTTCTTCGTTGCATTTGTGCCTTGAGGATGGCAGGGTGTGCTCCTGTCGAAATATCGGCGGTGTTACACGGCACCCGGCAGCAGACCCGAAAGTTATTTGTACAGTCAATTCGCCGGGAAAAGTAAAGGTCTAACTTGTAGAAAGTTGATAACGTTGTTTTATTTGGCAAGTTGTGAGATTTTCCACACACAAAATTGGAAGGAATCAGTTTTCAGCACTGGCAAGTACTCATTAACACGCAATGTTGCGGCCAACGGTGGAGAAGCAGAGTGAGGTGGTGGTTGTTGTTGGAGCCGCCTTCAGCCGGAAGACGGCTCTGTTGTTGCAGCCGCGTGCGTAGCTCCGCCCCCCTGAAGCCTCTCCCTCTCCTAACGACCCCTCGGTCAGTGTGGTCAGGCCTATATTTGCACCTACAGTTTCCTTTTTTTACTGCCGACACTTCACTGCAGCAGCAAACTGACGATTCCTGTATGCCTCGAGATATACGCTGTTGAGCGTTCCATTCTCGTCCTAGAGTTACATAAATTTTTCGCCTCCCTAACTCTATACAGCAGGGGAGAGTGGCGGAATTCAGCGCACCTAAGGCATTTTGACTGTAACCTATATTCTGTAATATACACAGGCTCCAATTTTCCTCTAACATTTGCCGCATGTGTTCATTGTCACGTAACTTAAAACCATAAATATACATCTATATGTTTTAGAAAAAAAGAACGTGCTAATTATGAGATTATTACAGTCCGTCATTTTACCCGGAATTTCGTGCAATGTACTTAGCGCCATACATTTTATAATGGATATATAATGTATTGAGTATTATGTCTTCGCAAACGAAACACTGAACGAGGAAGTTTAGAAAAATAAAATAGCGAAAACATCAGGTTAATAAACTATGGAAGAGATACAATCCAATAGTATGTTTTCTTGTAAAATAGCGGCATAAATGAAGACGCCGGCTCGAGTGTACGCTTATTCAGTCATTGGACTCGTGTATATCCGTAAAGCAAGTGACGTTTCTTCAGACACGAGTCACAGCTTGCGAGACAACCAATCCCACCGAATTCAGAATGACGCCGAAAGAAATACGAAGGACCTTTGAAAGTTCCGTGCAAAAATAAAACCTACTTACGTGTTTGGGGGAAAAACTTTTTTTTATTTTTCGACATAGTCTCCTTTTAGACTTACACACTTCCTCCAGCGCCGTTCAAATTTTTTGAACAATAGGGTATTGTCCACGTATGCAAAATAGCTATTAGTTGCTGCAGTCACCCCTCCGTTTGAATAAAATCTTTGTCCCGCCAGCTATTTCTTCAAATTTGGGAACAAATAGTAGTCCGAGGAGCCAAATATGGACAGTAGGGGGGGGGGGGGGGGGGGGAATGTGAAACGAGTTGGGATCCTGTTTCCATTAATTTTGCGACCACAGCTGCTGAGGTGGTGTGCTGGTGCATTGTCGTGATGGAAAAGGCCTTTTTTTGCTGTCCAATCGTTGGCGTTTTTCTTGCCGCTCTGTTTCCAAATGGTCCAATGACGATGAATAATATGCACCTTTAATAGTTTCACCCTTTTCCAGATAGTCGATGAGCATTATTCCTTGCGAATCCCAAGAGACAGTTGCCATAACCTTTCCGGCCGAAGGAATGCAGATTCTCCCTTGGCAACCCATTGTCTGGATAGTTGTCTGGTCTCAGGAGTGTAGTAATGTATCCATGTTTCATCCACAGTGACGAAACGACGCTAAAAGTGCTGCGGATTCTTCCTGACAGCTGCAAACCGTCCTTGCAGCAATTCACCACGCCCTCATGTCTTTAATAGACGGCCCAATTTTACATACGTGAGTGCTGTGCGTAAATGGGACTTGTGTCCAACAGGGCGCCATACACCGCAACATACAGGAGCCGTACATCCGTGCAAAGATGGCGAGCAATGGTGGGGCACCGGCATACGTGGGGCGTTTGAAAAGTCCGAGAGATGGCACCACCGGCCCATATCGACGCCATGTTTAGTTAGTAGGATCTTTGGAAAGAACAAACACCAAGTTTCAGCCATGTTGGTCTATTTCTTTGTGTTTGGCATTCGTGTGAATCGAGGAAGTCGAGAGATGGTAAAAAGAATGGACGAAAAAGAATTTCGAGTGGTCATTAAACATTACTTTATTTGATCCAATAATCCGTCCATAATAATACAGTTCAGTTAGTGATGTTCTAACATTCATGGTGGTGTCTGTTTGTTCTATATTGTGTCCCCTACCACTTTCGCGCAACGACGCTCTGAGCGTGTTTTTTAGGGAATTGACTAGTTTGAACCTGGGACCTGTTGCTGGTAAGGAGACGCCAGACCACACATGACACGTAGAGTTCAGTGAGACTAGCGATGATATAACCAAATACTTAATGATTTCAGCGTCAGCTCCACTGGACTCCCTGTAAAAGAATCTTAATACTAACTAAATTTAGAGGAAGGGGTTCAAGGCTTTCCTATTTTTAGTTAGCTGGTAAAATAACGTCGAAAAAGCAGTTAAGTTTACCATTGGAAATTTTATTCTACTCGCAAAACATCGTTTATAAATTGCACTATTAATAAAAGGAAATGTTTTAATACAGGATGGTAAAAACCAACTGCGTTCAACAAAAATATGAACGAATATTCCCTGAATGGGTTTCCAAGTTCTACAATGGATCGAAGGATGACCTGTGCCATATCACATCTATAATCTAGGTTTCAGTTAAGTTTCATAAAACAGAAAACTATCAAAATGGTCTACAGTGACCCTGAATTATCTTTAATTACTCATCTAACTTGTCGTAAATTACAGTGGCTGATGTGGCTTCTCAATAACTATATAACAGAAAAATCATCGCGTTTCAGATTTTTTACTTAAAGTGGCAAATGTGAACACCATGAGCTTTGACGATCGACACTAGTATTACGCAAAAAGGGGATGTAACAGATGAGACTTCTGCAGTTCTGAGTGAAGCCTTATGCGCTGTTATGCGGCATCGCGTGCGTTCATTACCTTGTCGGTGTTCGTCAGGGGGCGGCGGCCGGCGCAGCAGCCATCCAGCTCGCCGTCTCGGAACCAACTCTTTTAACTTCTCCTTACTACAATTTACCGAAGTTGGTTTAAAAAAACTATCTGGCTGTGTTTTCATCTGACCAATCAGGGTATCAATGTTAACCTTAAGCTCCGCCTACAAAAATTCTGTCTATCCAATGAGAAACGTTATACTTTTCGTGGTGGGGCAATGTTTTTAATGTCTGATATGTAACACACACACATATAGTGCCACGCTAAAACTTGCAGCTGGTGTGGTCCTTTCAGTGTTACCGCAAGATCTATACTGTTCTTGTGGAGGGCTATATCTATTAACATGGGCTGGGGGGTGGTCCTGGCGGTCGGCTGGCGACGTGGGTGTCCGTCCCTTATCATGGGGCCTCCTAGCCTACACGGCTCTGCTCCCGCCTTCTGTTCTCGTTTCTCCCCTCAGAACTGCGTCTGTTTCACGGTGGGAAGGTATGACGTGCATTTAGCCGTTCTTGTGTTAGTCTGTGGTATTCCATTTGCTCACTCGTTACTCGTATTACTTTGGTTAATTTAATGTCAGGATTTATTCGGATCTATGTGACATACTGCCGGATTTGCTATCATGTCAGGGTTTTCATGGAAGGTGCAGGATTTGCCTGACACCTTACAAAGTAATTTTGAGGTGAGTATCTAAACAAAAGAATGCAAATTGCACATATTGTAATTCTTAGGCCTACAGCAGTTAAATTATTATAGATTTCATATTGTACTTCACAGAAATAAAAATCTCAGCCGCAGAAGATTACACAAAACGGTCGAAACATGTCTGAGTAAATATAAAAATAAAGTTATTGTCTTTGCATAAGGCTCATTTTCAAAACAACCCAGTTTCCCCGTACAGAGCCACGCATGCATTCACGAGAGATAAAGTTGCTTCCCCTGGCGTGTAAACGTCAGTGCTGACATTCCTTGTGAACAGCTGAGGCGTCTCGCAGACTGCGTGAAGTGGCGCTCCAACACGATAACGCCCGACCTCGTTCTGCTAGACTCCCAAAGAACACCTGATTCTGCACCTTTTCCGCTCTGTATCGAACAACCTTCGAGGAACTCTGCTTCCGGATGAAAATGCGATCCAATCGTGGCTCGATGAGTTCTTCACTCGAAAACCACGGTTGCGGAATCGAGAAGTTACCTGCGCGTCGGCAGACCGCTGTAGGTTGGAAAGCAGAATGTGTTATGTACGTGCATGCTGTGAGTTCTTTCGGTCGTGTTCGAAAGCGGACAGCGCGACATCCGCAACTGTGATACGTATCATGTAAATTGGACGGCGAGGGGCGCTAAAGGATGTACTTTTCCAAAGCTGTTTCACAGAGCAAGACTGCAGCGTAGTTCCTTGTCTACATTGTCGCACAGATGACAAAATGATAGATATCGAAATAGACGACAGAGGGGTAGAGAAACAATTAAAATCGATCAAAAGAAGAAAGGCCGCTGGAGGACCTGATGGGATACTAGTTTGATTTTACACGGAGTACCCGAAGGAACATGCCTCCCTTCTTGCAGCGATGTACCGTAGGTCTCTAGAAGAGCGAAGCGTTCCAAAGGATCGGAAAAGGGCACAGGTCATCCACGTTTTCAAGAAGAGACGTCGAACAGATGTTCAGAACTACAGACCTATATCTCTAACGTTGATCAGTTGTAGAATTTTGGAACACGAATTATGTTCGAGTATAATGACTTTTCTGGAGACGAGAAACCTACTCTGTAGGAATCAGCATGGGTTTCGAAAGAGACGATCGTGTGAAACGCAGCTCGCGCTATTCGTCCACGAGACTCAGAGGGCCTTACACACGGGTTCACAGGTAGACGCCATGTTTCTTGACTTCCGCAAGGCGTTTGACACAGTTCCCCACAGTCGTTTAATGAACAAAGTAAGAGCATACGGACTATCAGACCAATTGTGTGATTGGATTGAGGAGTTCCTAGATAACAGAACGCTGCATGTCATTCTCAATGGAGAGAAGTCTTCCGAAGTAAGAGTGGCTTCAGGTGTGCCGCAGGGGAGTGTCATAGGACCGTTGCTATTCACAATATTCATAAATGACCTGGTGGATGACATCGGAAGTTCACTGAGGCTTTTTGCAGATGATGCTGTGGTGTATCGAGAGGTTGCAACAATGGAAAATTGTACTGGAATGCAGGAGGATCTGCAGCGAATTGACGCATGGTGCAGGGAATGGCAATTGAATCTCAGTGTAGAGAAGTGTTATGTTCTGCGAATACATAGAAAGAAAGATCCCTCATCATTTAGCTACAATATAGCAGGTCAGCAACTGGAAGCAGTTAATTCCATAAATTATCTGGGAGTACGCATTAGGAGTGATTTAAAATGGAATGGTCATATATAGTTGATCGTCGGTAAAGCAGATGCCAGACTGAGGTTCATTGGAAGAATGCTAAGGAAATGCAATCCGAAAAGAAAGGAAGTAGGTTACAGTACGCTTGTTCGCCCACTGCTCGGATACTGCTCAACAGTGTGGGATCCGTACCACATAGGTTTGACAGAAGAGATAGAGAAGATCCGACGGAGAGCAGCGCGCTTCGTTACAGGATCGTTTAGTAATCGCGAAAGCGTTACGGAGGTGATGGATAAACTCCAGTGGAAGACTCTGCAGGAGAGACGCTCAGTAGCTCGGTACGGGCTTTTGTCGAAGTTTAGAGAACATACCTTCACCGAAGAGTCAAGCAGTACATGGCTCGCTCCTACGTATATCTCGCGAATATACCGTGAGGATAAAACCAGAGAGATTAGAGCCCACACAGAGGCATACCAACAATCCTTCTTTCCACGAACAATACGATACTGGAATAGAAGGGAGAACCGGTAGAGGTACTCAGGGTACCCTCCGCCACACACCGTCAGGTGATTTACGGGGTATGGGTGTAGTTGTAGATGTAAAGGAAAGGAAAGAGGAGGAACAAATGACGTCAGCTACATCGCGACTTTGCGCGGGATCGTCGGCGGCGAGTAGAAGTGTGTGCCGGACGGGATTCGAACCGTGGTCTGCTGTTACAAGGAAATCGCGTTAAGCAGTGCGCCACCCGGACACTCCATTCTCACTCCTGCCCCCTCTAATTTACGCAGAACAATGTATCGTTCAGTTTTTGCTATACGCACCAGCCGTGTTACAGAACGCTACAAACGTAGGCACCAGCGCACTACCTACGTGCCTTTTTCTCACTGTCGCCCCCGTTCTTTCTTGTTGCAGGTAAGTCGGCGCAGCCTGTGGCCACATCGGCAAACCGGTGGTGTGTGCCGAGTACGCATCTAGTCTCCGCTCGGAGAGCACTTCCGCCGTAGCGACTTTTTGCACCGATCCCCTGTTTCGCTCCCGAATGTCGCGTCGGAAAAATGATGGGTCGGTAAGCGTCCGAAACGTCTGCCTGCCTGTTGGGCTGGCTTTCTCCTTGTGCTCGCCTGGCAAGGCTCACGCTGCCCAGCCAGCCGTCAGAAGCCCGGGTGAGCACCGCCTCCACACGGAACGCCGCGAGATGCGCAGGTGGAAAGGCAGCGAGTTTCGTGGCCAGGGGCGCACAGTAAACTCGTGGAGACCGTCCTGCAGGTAGTTGGAAGTGTGGAAAGGCGCCAGAGGGAGCTCTCAGTTACTCAAACAAGGTCATTTTATTTAGTTGTCCAAACAATGGAAAGCCATTAACTCAAAATTCAGACTCAAAACAATATTTATAAGGCAGAAGGGCTCACGTAAGTTAGCTCTACAACTTGGCTGAAGGCCCACGATTTAAGACTGTAGGAAAAATTAATTTAAAAAAAACACAAGGCAGAAGTCCCCACACTGTCTGATACTTGAAACACGAGAACTTAACTTAAAAACGGATGAAGGCCGATTACTCAAACCGACTAAAATAGTTTTTAGTAGGCAGAAGCCCCAAAGGTTTATGTTTAAACCGTGTTTTACGCACGCTGAAGGCCCAAACAATCAAAGATTTAACAAGTAAGGAGTAATTTTTAAAGCAGCTGAAGGCTCATTATTGAAAATTCAACTAAAAGCATACAAAGTGAAACCATCGGCTATGAGCCATTGAAATACACAAACGGCAATAAGAGAAGGGTCGGTCTGCACCGTTCGCTTAGGGGAGACGGGTAGCCGGGCCAACTACATCCGAGGCAGCCACTGACGCGGTCGGGTGGCAGTGTGGTATTCTGCCTTGCGGCAGGTCTTGTTTCGGGTTAAGCCTCTTCCACTTTTGTCTCTCCGTAGCCAGTCTTTCCATTTCTGAATATTTGTCTCCTCTTATATTCTCCAGCATTTGTTACCTCGGTTTTCCTCTTCCCCTTCTTCCCTCCACCATTGCTTCTATTCCTTCCTTCAATAAACAGTCCCTCCTTAAACAATGTCCAATTCAGTTCCGTTTTCACTTGACTTTCGGCACGTTTCTTTCTTCTCCAACTCCTCTGAATACTTCATTCCTTTCTCGGTTTCCCATTTCACTTTTTCCATTCTTCTCCGTATCCACATCTCTAACGTTTCCAATCTTCTCTCATCTTCCTTCCTCAATGTTCAGGTCTCCGCATCGTACAGTGCGACGCTCCAAATGTAACATTTGGCAAGTCTTTTTCTCAGATTTTTTAGTAGTCCGCAAAGTAATTTCTCTTTCCTCTCGAATCCTTATTTTGCCATTGAAATTCTTTTCATAATTTCTGTTGAACAATATAATCAATCATTACACTTCCCAAGTAATTATTCACTTGCCCTACTTCCTCGCCCCTCCCCCCCTTCTATTTTCATACGGCATTTTCTCCCCTTTTCTCCAATTACCGTGCTTTTCTTTTTCTTCTTGTTAATCTTCATTCCGTATTCTTCTGATTTTGTGTTTAGATCATCTAACATTTATTTCTTCCACCTCCCTTGCACTCTCTGCCATCACAAGCGTGTAGTCTGCAAATCTTATACACCCGACTCTCCCCTATACAAACTCCTCTCCTTCCATCAAAACTTTCATCAATAATTTCCTCCAGATAGATAAGGAACAGTGTCTAATGTACTGTAATATTTAGAAGAGGTATCGATTCCCAAAAAAAGGTGTACCGCTAGAATGTGAATAAAGGGTTCTGGTGAAAATTGTAACGCCTACGAAACAAGTTACACTTCCAGCGATCGAAATGAGAAGAGATATGTGTCTTCATTGACTACGATTAGTTAACGAGAATTTTAATTAAGACCTAGAAATTGTTTGATGAAATAACGTGGCCACCTGTCCGAATAAGGTCAAAAATTGTGGAATTGGTTGCATTGGGTTGAAATTGAATTTACGTGTCTAACCTGTTCTTGCACTATGTTAACTTTAGGTTTCACCGAGTTTCTTTCTAATACACAAGACTCATTACCAGACATATAACTTAACACCGAACAGTTGACAGTAAGCATCACTGGAAACAGCCAACGCCGGAACTACGCAAACTGACAATCGCACATCATCGTGATATTGCCACGTGAACATGGAAAACTCAGGTACCGATTTTTAACAATTACAGGAAGAGGCCACTGAAAATTAAGTTATTCGGCCGGTTTTTTACCATAGATGCGCACAAAAATAAAAATCGTGTGTGTACGTAGGTGTAAATAGAGGTAAAAAGGAAGTAGACAACCACACACACACACGAGAAAAGTTTCCCTCTGTCTCTACCAACATCTACCCCACGTGCTCTGGTACAGAAGACACACGGAAGTAACGACGCTTTGTGAGATCGCATTGTAGAGGCGCCACTATTGAAACGTTGCAGATGGTTCATGGCTACAATGGCCTAACTGCTAGCTCACTGATGATGTCTGCAGTGGAAAACAAAACATCGCTGTGTCGAACCCTTAGAGAACAACGCACAGACTGTACATTGCGTTATTTGTTGGCGTCCCTTTTCGGTTTGCTGTTGTCTAATGGGAGTAAACTTAACTCACCTGGTGTGCGTTTCTTTATCATCAGTGAGACACACAATTACGATAGCAACAGGATACCACTATTGCTGGTGGCCACTTAGAAGGATGATTAACGCTGGATGGGAATAACAAGTTGACCAAAAAATTCTAATGTTCAGTGAAACGAATCAACTGCGTTGCCAAGCCTTTTGTCTCAGTTTTAAGGTGGAGCTGCTGCAGATGGCGACAACGTGAACTGGTGACTGTTCTTACAATGAGAACAATAAAATACGTACGGCCATCTTCTTCCATCAGTGACTTGCAAAGTAATCTGTATGTGGGAGAGGTTAGCGGGACTGGGGAAAACCGCCTAACAGGCGAGTACCCGTTTCCCGAGCAGCGTAATCTTTTCACCCAGAGATACTCGCTCTTGCTACGACGCAAAGAGCTAAAACCGGCACGATCTCAGTTTTCCCTATACATTTTCCCAGCGAAACATACTCATTAGGAAGAAGTGTTTTGAAACACTTTTCGGCCTGACAGGTGACGCCGTTCCAAGTGAACACATCTGCGACAGGAACTTAATCTGTTCTTTTACGTTCCTGGCTAACTACATTCTCGGTAATAGCTACATACTCGGAAATTAACAGCCAAATAGTTGTGACAAGCGAGGAATACGAATTCCATTCCAGCCCGTTTCTCTGGCAGCAGTTTTGAGATGCGTTATTAGATTTCTGGCTAGCCGTACTCTCGGACGTCGCCACGTTTCAGGAAAAGACCGAATGTTTGTGACGGGCAATAATAAGATATGTATATATGTATTAAAGTGTTTAGATTGTAATGTAGATGGCGGCGGCATTGTTTGTAAAAAGGTGAAAGACGTTTGATAGCCTCTTGGTGTCGCGTATATTCAGTACACTCGTAAATGAGGCTGACACATACGCAGGCGTAAATGTTAATAAAAAGGGGAAGTTTTGCTTGCAGTGGTTTAATTACGTTAGCCATACAGGGGGCTAGCTCGAAGATAATCGGAAGTAGCGTGAAACTATTGTTGTTGTTGCACGAAAAATGTAATTGTTGCGAGGAGAGGGGCTACGTATGTGCTCGCGATAAATAATTCCCGTTACATCACACCGGCTTCAGCTTGGCGAAGCATTTGCTTGACACAAATAACTTTAACTGCCGACTCAAAGATATCGTTGAGCAAACCTAAGCCTCATTACCTACCGCAGTTAAATTTATCTATGGAATTCCGTAAAAAATCTGATAAAACGAACTTTGCAAATATTAATGCTCGAAAATTATCATCAATATTGGAAGCATTTATTATGTTAACTTGAGGGTCAAGCCCATTATTGAATATTTTTATTAAATTGCACGCGATGGCCGCATGGCGCCATTACGACAAGAGTCACCTACAAAACTCACTGGAGAGGCAGGTTTCGAATAATAAAAGGAGAAATTCACTTTTTACCATGTACTGTAACACAGGATACGTACATCGAAGTCTTCTTTAACCTTAATGAGATGTCAGTGGTTGCAAAGAATATCTTCAGATTGTATAGTTACTCTTTGATGCTGAAATATATATTTTATTAACATTTTAACACAAAAATATCATTAACGAGTTGCAGGATTTATATTTATCCTTCGTATTAGCTGCGGTTTTTATCGAAAGAAATACGCTCAGATTTGAACTTTGTTTACACGTGTGGTGTAGGTTTAGTCTGATTTTTGTAGGGCTTTCCAGGAGGTGTCATAAGGGGCTGCAGAACTGCACTGCCGGCCTTTTCAGTCGCACTAATTCCGTCGTTTGCTTTCAAACCAGACAGGAGTCACAAAACGGAAGAAATTCATTTGTGAGAGAGTGCTCTCTTCTCTTATGTAACATCGAGCGCTGCAGACGAACTTCTATTAACACGGACAATCTCTTAAGAACGCTACTGGAAAAAAAGAAAAAAACTGGGAATGAGCAGGATGCGAACGTGTGCAGCTTACTTGTGGAGCCGTTTCTCCCCTTCCCCTTTCTCCATTTTGTTCGTCACTGTTGTCGTTACTTGGCCTGGGCGGAACACTTGGCTCGGCTGCACCGGTATCCGTCTGTTGTCCGCCGGCGGATGTCGCGAGGGTTTTTATCGCTGGTGCGTCAGCACTGACATTCAGTGATAAACCTCCTTCAGCGTGTCGCTGTCTTGCAAGTGCGTACCGCATTTATTATTAGAGAACCGCGAACTGCGACAAATGAGTGACGGCGACTGTCGCACGGACGCCCCTGTCTTCTGCCGCTGCCATTGGCTAACGGCGCACCGCTGGGAGACAACTCTGTCCTGAGGATAACGGCGCCGAGCACAGGCTGAACGGCGGCTCCGTACAGCTCTTCCAAATTCGACAGTAAATCGAAGTGAAACATCAAAGCAAATCCAAATACATCTGCGTTCTCAAAAAAATGAGGGGCATTCAATGACACAGCAGTATTCACAAGTCCGCAGCTCGCGGTCCAGTGGCTAGCGTCGTTGCCTGTGGATCGCGGAGTCCCGGGTTCGATTCCTGGCCGCGTTGGGGATTTTCTCCGGCCAGGACTGGGTGTTTGTGTTGTCCTCATTATTGCGTCACACAGAAAATGAAAGCACCACGAATATCCCATTCGCTATCGTGCTTGTGTTGTAATTTGATGAACATTTTACTATTTTTCCAGTAATTTCATTTAGATGTTGAAAGTGCTATTAAAAAATCACGGGATTTTAAGAAGTGCTCAATTGCCTTTGTTAGCTGACACCACATATGAAAAGAGAACCAAAAGACGCTTTCGTCAAGAAGACATAAATAATCATTTAAACCGTATTTTAAAACAACTCGTAGTCATTTAATACTAGCTTTATTTGTGAACAAATCTTTATTATAATTTATTGTGAATGATCTTAGTGTGACCAAATGTTTATAACATTTAATTATTTTTGTTGCAATATGTTTAAACTAGGAGGTGCCCAAGTGGAATCACATCGTGTCTGCAGAACATAAGAATGATACACTTTTAGTGGGGTCAGCAGACTGCCAATGGGAAAGCAGGCAGCGGCGGGACTGAAGTGCAGAGAGACGTTTTTTGCACTCAGACTATTCTGAACACTTCTCGTTTGGCTGTTGAACAGGGCACTTTTGGGTTGGGATGTGGTGGCTGCAATACGGCGTGATGTTTGGTCGTGTCGGCTGCAGCTTCTGGATGCTCAAGACTCAACTCTCTTTGCAGTCGCATTACGGAGTTGACGACAGACGGGGTATCAGTTTCTACTCGTAATGTCATCATGTTTCGAGCTGCTGAATATTTTGTGTATTTTGATCACGTAATGTACTTGGTTTTCATGTATCTTTGATGACTATCTAGTTTGAGGGCTTTGCTACGATTCTCGTAACGCTGTCAACTCAACTTTGCTACATGTAATAGGGCTATCTTCTGTTTTTATTTTAATTGGATAGTGTAGGACCGCTTCTTGTATAAACCTTCTTCAACATAATTCTCTGTCGTCTATATCAGTTACGGGGGTTGAAATAGAAGCCTTGTTAATAACCATTCGTGTAACTTTTATTTCGCAGTTCTAGCCAGTGCACAGACTACATTTGACAGCAAGATCTCAGCTACGGGATGTTATTTGCAGCCAGTTAGCAGCGGGTCACGAAAGCAGACGTGCGCGGCTTCACCGTACGACTACACCGAGCTATTCTTCTTAAACGAAGCCGTGCACAGCCCCAGTACCACAGATGAAGACGCAACTGGTTTCCCCGTATGCAAAGCTGGCCAGAAGAGCAGATGCTGAGGTAGCGTCGGCTACTCTCGAGACACTTTCGAAATCAGTACTGTACCGTGGCCCACACCACGCACGGTGCCTTGCCTAACACTTCATTACCATGTGCTTCGGACAGCAGCTTCGCGCACGGTTTCCCAGTCAGTCGCGGTCGACGAAGCTCAGTGTCAACTTAGGAGAAGTCCGTGTGTCGGCGGTCTTACGTGCCAACCGGCCTTAGTTCCGTGCCGATGTGATCATACACTCTGCCAGGGAGTCTGCTACATAACTTACAATGTAGTTTCCAAATCAATTGGCACAGGTGGTGTTTGCGATAGTTCTAGCAATTAGTATTGACAATGCAATGACAAAATATACTGGGCCTGCAACTTTGCTTCCGCCGTTTTTTCTTAAAGTTCGGGTCTTTATTATGCAAAACTTGTAAAGAAATTGTGATTCATACTATTGCCCATCGCTGGCCACTACAGAATCCCATCCTCCACATAGCATACGAATCCCGTGGCGGAAGAACGGTGCGTCTTTGGTGGGGATCCACGAATCGATTGAGTTCTGCACCTGTTCGCATGATGGCAAGTGCCGCTCAGCGAGACTGTACGCCACTGATCGGAAAAGGTGGCGGTGAGGGAGAGCAGCGTGTGCAGGACGCGGCGGGAGCGACGTGTCTTCTGACGGGGTCGAGAACGGGCCCGCTCAAAAATTACCTTCACGTGCCTATCGCTGTATTGTGGCCCTTTGTGTTTCAGTGCTGGGCTCCAACGCGTCACTTGCTTTCGACAATGACTTGCTGTGACTCTCTCCGTCTGTTTCAATAGCTACCAAAACGTTCGGTCTTCCCCCGCCGTGCCGGTCTTGGACATCGAAATCAGCGTTCTTGAGGCGGTGGAAGCACTCTCTGCACGTTCCTCCACTAATAATTCCCTCACCACTGGTCTCACCCACCATCTTAAGAGCCACGGTCACAGATTTCTTCATGTTAAGGCAGATAATTACAACTTGCCGCAAATGGCGAGAAATGTGTATATAAGTTGACGTACTTGATCGAGAATAACCTTACGATAAATAGACTAATATTTTTATGGCGTTACGTTTACAGATGCCGAAGCTTACTGTATTACACTTACGAGCAACCACCTGAACCACACTTGAGCTACTGCCGCCTATTGTAAAACGGCGGAAGCAAAGTTGTAGGCCTAATGAGGTAAAGGCGGGACAGACGCCGCACGCTTTTCAAATTAATTTTTATCAATCTATAAACACTTACATCATAATAAAAATAGGCAACATTGAGGTTTGAACATTGTTTTTTATTATAGATACCATCGCATTACACAAAAGTTTATAACAAAGGAACAATCTTATGATGTAAAAAGGCTTGTAAATTAATTGCCGGCCGTTGTGACCGAGCGGTTCTAGGCGGTTCAGTCGGGAACCGCGCTGCTGCTACGGTCGCAGGTTCGAATCCTGCCTCGGGCACGGATGTGTGTGACGTCCTTAGTTTAGTTAGGTTTTAGTAGTTCCAAGTCTATAGGACTGACGAACTCAGATGTTAAGTCCCACAGCGCTTAGAGCCATTTGAATCATTTTTTGAAATTTCAATTAATTAGTAAGTGCCGGCAAGATGCCGCAGAAGGGGGAGGGACAGATGACAAATGCAAAAAAGAACACATTGACACCGGTGTGTCAGACCCACCATACTTGCTCCGGACACTGCGAGAGGGCTGTACAAGCAATGATCACACGCACGGCACAGCGGACACACCAGGAACCGCGGTGTTGGCCGTCGAATGGCGCCAGCTGCGCAGCATTTGTGCACCGCCGCCGTCAGTGTCAGCCAGTTTGCCGTGGCAGACGGAGCTCCATCGCAGTCTTTAACACTGGTAGCATGCCGCGACAGCGTGGACGTGAACCGTATGTGCAGTTGACGGACTTTGAGCGAGGGCGTATAGTGGGCATGCGGGAGGCCGGGTGGACGTACCGCCGAATTGCTCAACACGTGGGGCGTGAGGTCTCCACAGTACATCGATGTTGTCGCCAGTGGTCGGCGGAAGGTGCACGTGCCCGTCGACCTGGGACCGGACCGCAGCGACGCACGGATGCACGCCAAGACCGTAGGATCCTACGCAGTGCCGTAGGGAACCGCACCGCCACTTCCCAGCAAATTAGGGACACTGTTGCTCCTGGGGTATCGGCGAGGACCGTTCGCAACCGTCTCCATGAAGCTGGGCTACGGTCCCGCACACCGTTAGGCCGTCTTCCGCTCACGCCCCAACATCGTGCAGCCCGCCTCCAGTGGAGTCGCGACAGGCGTGAATGGAGGGACGAATGGAGACGTGTCGTCTTCAGCGATGAGAGTCGCTTCTGCCTTGGTGCCAATGATGGTCGTATGCGTGTTTGGCGCCGTGCAGGTGAGCGCCACAATCAGGACTGCATACGACCGAGGCACACAGGGCCAACACCCGGCATCATGGTGTGGGGAGCGATCTCCTTCACTGGCCGTACACCTCTGGTGATCGTCGAGGGGACACTGAATAGTGCACGGTACATCCAAACCGTCATCGAACCCATCGTTCTACCATTCCTAGACCGGCAAGGGAACTTGCTGTTCCAACAGGACAATGCACGTCCGCATGTATCCCGTGCCACCCAACGTGCTCTAGAAGGTGTAAGTCAACTACCCTGGCCAGCAAGATCTCAGGATCTGTCCCCCATTGAGCATGTTTGGGACTGGATGAAGCGTCGTCTCAGGCGGTCTGCACGTCCAGCACGGACGCTGGTCCAACTGAGGCGCCAGGTGGAAATGGCATGGCAAGCCGTTCTACAGGACTACATCCAGCATCTCTACGATCGTCTCCATGGGAGAATAGCAGCCTGCATTGCTACGAAAGGTGGATATACACTGTACTAGTGCCGACATTGTGCATGCTCTGTTGTCTGTGTCTATGTGCCTGTGGTTCTGTCAGTGTGATCATGTGATGTATCTGACCCCAGGAATGTGTCAATAAAGTTTCTCCTTGCTGGGACAATGAATGCACGGTGTTCTTATTTCAATTTCCAGTAGTGTACATTGAAAAGGACATTGACCTTGACCTTGATTTTTGTTTTTCAAGTTTATTTTTAAGTCGTCCACACAAACGACACATGTCCTCATAGAGTGCACGATTTCGTGAAGTCACCGAGAACATCCTACACATTGAATCCAGTCAGAGGTAGACGTTGTTTCTTGGTAAAGTTTAAGGTAATATACACATTCGTTGTCTTCGAAATGTAATTCGTCGGAGGAACTACCGTGTGGGGAAAATATCATCATCGTCTTCTGAAACTAAGTCTTCAGACGGACGCATCTTTGGCGGTTTTTTCCTCTTTCTGGTTTGGGGATTTGGGTTCTTCTAGCTGCTACATTTTTGTGGGCAAGAGCTTTTCTTTACTGTTTTTTTCCGTGATGTTCTTTCTTTTTGTTGCTATAAAATCGTCTGATGTTACACTTGTTTCTCATTGCTTTCTTTTGGATTGATTTCTCTGAGACAGTATAGGAACGGGAGAAATCTTTTGCAGCAATTTTGATGGAGTGTCTCCGTGAGGTGTCACTGAGTTGTCACTCAGACAGCAGCTGCCTCGATTAGCAGCCGAACTTGTGCAACGCTTGCAGGTAGGCGTCTGCGCCACAGCAGTGGCGCCTCCTCTGCCCGCTTTCGTAGCGACAGGCGGCGCGCCCGCGCTGTCGGAAGAAGCCATCAGAAGACCGACGTAACCTGCAATCCAAATAAGTGTTAAGCCTCTAGCCGCGTATCTACTAGTACATACTATTAGAAATGAGTCTTGGGAAAATTTTGTTGACTTACCTTGGTCTCGAAATGCTATTTTCTTAAGTTTCTCATTTCCCTTCTGTAGTGGTTAATAAAAAATAAAAAAGAGAAGAGAAGAACAGGTTCAAAATGTGGGAGGAAATGGTGAATAAAAGGAGGGTTTTAAAATCGTTAATGCCCGTGAAAAAGGGAAAGAATGAAAAGCAAATCTGACTTCGTATCACAGAAAAGCTATCGGACTTCGTGATTCGGAAAAGGTATTGTTGGGGTGGTCCTTGTGGCGTTTCTGAGCAAAAGTTAAACCAATTTCCACTACAGAAATTATTAAAAAAGAACAGAGAATAACGAAATGTAACTGACAGGGAGAAGTGGCGTAGATAACAGTTCATTCTTTACCGTGTTAACATGTCTTTCGTGAGGAGTCCAGGTTTTCAAAAATCCCCTACTTCATTTCTGCGTGTTAAGTCTGCTCCGAAATCTTGCAATAAGTTTCATTGTCCAGGAATTTCTAATGTATACAAAACCGTCTCGATATTAAATAAAATTTATTTTACGTTGCTCCCCTCCTCCACAATATGTCTAGACATTAATAAGTTGTTTTCGTCTTCGTCAGATCACGTCTGCATTAAGCTTGGTTACAATTTTAGTGTTTTCTCTGCCGTCGAGCGCTCATACCGCTGCGACGGTATAATTTATATCTGAGGGAACGAGTGTAGCGCGGCGACATTCAAAGTCCCGCTACACTTCCGCTCCTGAAGTACAGAGACTAGGCAGTAGACTGATCTCACCAGCGGTTACAACAACAATGAGCGTCGCGCACAGAGCAATGTGTGGTGGCGAATGTCTCGGAAATGCGGCGGCTGTGCTCCCGCGTCATCTGTCCCGCTTTTACCTTACATGAGACCGATGTTGAGTTCCTGTGAAAAGTGGGAAAAGAAAAACTGTGAAAATACGAACTGCTGCGCTGTGTTGTTAGAGGTGATGCCACTCGTGTCGTATGAGCGACGGACCTGTGGGTCTCGGTGGCAGAGTGCCTGAGCGGAGCGCGTGCCGAGTCTGGACGAGCGTTGTCCTGTTGGAAAAAGACACCGCTGAACCGCCACTTATTCTCAGAGGCTATACTTACGAATTTATTTTATTTGCTAGCGATTCAACAAGAACAACGACACATTTAATCACACTACGTAAGCGTCCAAGTATTTGCCGGGGAGTGACTGATGAAATCGTAACCAAATTCCTTTTAACAAATGGGAATTTCAGTCACTTCAATGGTGCCTTAAAGTATTTTTTAACAGTAACAGATTTGAAAATTATAATCAGAAACCACCCTCTAAATATGAAGTTACAATTTATTCAGAGGCAGAAAGAAACAAGTTTTGACCGTATGAGCTTTTGGGCAGACCGCTGACAACAGCCCCTGAAAGACTACACCGGTGCAGATCTGCAAAACACTCGATAACTTTATAAGAATTTTAACAATTTACACAAGCACACAACTATGGACCACAGTAGGAGGGATGGAAATGGTACAAAACACTAACAATTAAAATATTAAGTTTGCCACCGAAGGTGCAACTTGATTTCAACTTCTAAGAAAAGTCTTACGGTGACAGGGTGGCAACTTTATTCACTATAATGGTCATTTAAATAAAAGCCCACGAAATGCAGTCTTACATAAAATTCTACAAGGCTGGCCAGACAATAGTTAAGATGCTCTACAGTACACACATACCGCCTCTCCAGATCGTAGGCAATACTGTCAGAGGTCCCAAAGATCAAAACATAGTTCAGGTATTAGGCCGCTGCACTCCCGGCAATAAATTCGTTTACACACCAAATCGGACAAACATGGCAGAGGCAGCTACTAACGTACGGTAGATCGATATGGAGATTACCGAACAACCCGAACTGCAGGTCGCTCTAACCCGCCCCTCCTCCACAAGGGAAGAACGGACCACCCAATTTATAAACAACCGCCTACCCGCGGGTGGGCAAACGGAGAAGAATGGTGGGACCAACCCATAGCAAAACGGCTGGTGACCTCACCAAGAAAACAAGTGGAATTCAACGAGAGTAGAACAAACGACCTATCACCAACCACTTAACTTGTAATAAACCGCGGTTGCTGGAGGAGACCTGGCGCAGCACCCCAAATGGCCGTCCCGGTCCGGCGGCCGCAGGAAGGCGCGCCCGCCTCCCGCCTCACGACGTCGCAGCTCGCGCCGGCCACGCCGACGTCGTGGGTGGACTCCTGCTGCTCCCGTGTCGGCCCCTCGGCCCGCTGGACTCGGGTGGAGACCTCACACGAGCCGACGCTCCAGGCGGACAAGTCATGTCGTGTCTCAGTGCGCGACCGACCGCCAATGACCGCTGCCTGAGCAGACGGGCCGCCTCAAGCCCGGTCCACGCGCACAAGTCTGTACGTGCAAAAGACCGCTGCAGATGTGGTGTCTTCACACGACACGATCCCCAATTTAATTCAGTTATTGTGAAATATAGAAATGGAGGAACTTCTGTTGTAGTCTGTGTTCGCAACTCGCGTTAAAAAAAAAAAAAAAAACAGACCAACCGCAGGAAACACACAGCGATCAAAATGGTGCAGACAGTGGGTGCATAAGCGAAAGCAGTTTTCTCACGTAAATTAACTGCGAGAGTTGCAGGTCGAACCTAACGACTGGCGAAATTATTTGCGGATGGATGTCGAAACTTATAATTATCTCTTGGAGCTTGTAACCCCTCATTATGAGACAAAATACTTGTATAGAGAAGGGCAATTTCTCCTCGTGAACGGCTGGCGGTAACATTGATTCCTAGCAACAGGAAGCAGCTATAAGGATTTGGAATTTTCAACTGCGGTATCGAAACAAGAGTTGACTGAAATGATAAGCAACACATGTGAAGCTATTTACGCTATCCTGACGGATCAGTTCGTGAAGGCGAGTCAAGTAAATTAACTCTGTCAAGTTACAGATAATATTCTCGGTGTTGTAGATGTGTTTGAAACACGGCAGGCCTACATTACTAAAGATCATATACCTACATGATCAATGAACTATGGTTTACTTTGTTTCTGAGTAGGCATTTTCAGGTCGCTACTGCGTAGAAGCAACCTGTTACCCACTTTTGTTCCAGGATACAAAACTCCGACAGCAGATGTTCTAGATTTCTGAACTTTGGATAACTCTTTTCGGTAAACAGTTTGCAACGAATATTTTTTTTGATTTTTTTTATTACTGTTTCTGTTTGCCGAGGCGTTAACTGCCCGCAATTTTTCATTAGAGCATTGTATGCTGCTGACCTTTTGTCTCGGTCACTATATTCTTTAATCTTCCACAAACATGGGTGGTTTCTGTATATTTCAATGAATTCACTTACAAACTGTCGAGAACACTTAAAAGTATCAGCCATTTTACTGCCCTGTGCGCACAAATACAAACACTAGACTGAGCAAACGGCTGTTTCGCGCAAGATTTGCGGCCATCTCCTGTCCACACGCTCCAACTCGCAGGTTTGCACACACCTCAGGTCGGTGCAAATCTTGTGTCCACACGCAGCGATGTGTGTGCGCAGACAGATGACAGATGGTTGCGTGTGGACGGGCTTTAACGGGCAGGAACGGGCGACCACTCGCCGAGTCGTCTCACTGCGCGACAAATTCGACGAGAGGCGCAGTAGCGAGCTGGTGGCCAGAGGCAGACCTCACAGCGCCCCTCGAATGCACGTGAGCAGCCAACCTCTCCCCTCTCCCACCAGAGCTGCGACTGCCACAGCGGCGCCACCGCCGCAAACGGAGGGCGACTGCGGCGCGCTCTGCAAAACAGAAATTCTTACCACGGCTGAACCAGCCGCGATACTGGCGCACGTCACGTCACGTACACGAGAGCAAAGACGATCGCGTGAAACTTAGCTCGCGCTATTCGTCCACGAGACACGGGCTCCCAGGTAGATGCCGTGTTTCTAGACTTCCTCAAGGCGTTCGATACAGTTCCCCACAGTCGCTTAATGAACAAAGTAACAGCATACGGACTATCAGAGCAATTGTGTGATTGAAGACTTCCTTTCGAAGTAACAGTCCGACCTCTCGCCAGTGGGCAGCAGTCCGTGTTTCCACGATTGCAGACTCTGCGCCAGCGTGAGTGGCTTGGCTGTGTGTCGCGTCATCCCGGACTCCAACCGCGTGCTCATGTGGTCGACGCCGCCGAGCTGCTACTGCCACAGCTCTCGCGGCAGATTACAGACACGATGCGGTGTAACGTCACTCCCCGCAGATTAACGGGACGAAAAAAACCTGAAAAACTTCCGAAAAGGCTTTCCTCGCGTAGACGTTGTATCTCAATTACAAGTCCGCAGCGTTTCCACTTATGCTACCTGTATAATTGATACTTTTAATTATTAATCTTACATTGTTAATTGCGCGGATTTGTAGTAGTTATTAATTCTTCTCTCGTTCGCATAGCACACACCACTGATTCCGAGGAAATATTTTAGTTAAGTGTTTTTTTACGCTGTTGTCTCGTTGCTATGGAATTGTTGTGCTGGTATGCAGCAAGATCCAGAGATACTCTTTGATTCAGTCTTTGTAAGACTGCGTCGTAATACGAAAATATTTTAAAGTTTACAACTAATGACGTGAATATTTCCACTTCAATGAAATAGTGTTTCACGAGTAGTCGTTGATTTAGTCATTTATCAAACTGTTTAATGGTGTAGTCCACACCAGGTATTTAACTGGTAACGAACAGTTTGTTATTTTGTCACTAAATACTTATAACTCCCGCACTACACGCACACAGAATAGTTTAGTTAAGTCAGTCGATTGAGTTATTAGCTTCTTGGCAATTACCACAACTCAACACCGTAGCGTAATTGTTTTATCTTCATGATGTGTGCTTGGGTCCTACTCAAGACTAATTGCGTGTATACTTCCATAGAATGTTCACTAATTCCTTTATTAGATATCAATTAACCCGTAGTGCACGGTTAAATGAGTCTATCTGTTCCTGTCTCAGTTCATAAAATCAGTTCCTTAAGCCGTGAATCCCGTCACGCAAGAAACACTTCTAAATTCGAAAACAGTCTCGTCACGATTGGCAATCTCAATTATTCAGATCAGAACTGCTCTGTGGAAGAGGATTGTAGGCGCGTTGAATTTCTTCGTTGCGCCTACAATTCTCTTCCACATAAAAGTGGATGACATTACTTTGGACTCAACTTTTGAGATACTAATTTCACATTTGTCACACGGGTATTTGTCCATTGCTGAAATACGATGCTTCTTCTTTCGCTTTCGCTAACAAATATGCTCAGTGGTGTGTAATGTAGATGTTGACAAAACTCTTTCGTGTTAGCCCATCGGCAAAGATGTCGTAACTGCCAAGATAACTGTCCCTACTTCCTGTTCTTTCTTAATTGACTCTAAGGCGGTCGTTGGGGCGTTGCAACTGCCAGTCGCCTCAGGCAAGCGCCGGGGTGGTTCCTCTGTAAGGGCACCGCCAACTTTCTTCTTCTCCACTCCTCATCCGAGCTTGTCCTCCGTCTGCAATGACCTCCTCAAACCCCCCTCCTCCCACCATGTGTTGTCGGACTCTGTCATCACTGCCTACGTTGGGAGGCGCAAGGCGTGTGAGAGAGGTGACAAGCGGCGAGATGTGCGAAGGAGAGAGAGAGAGAGAGACGGGCAGGTGCGACCGCGCTCGAGATTTGCATGGAGCAGGTGCGTCTGGAGCTGGAAAGCACGGCGGCAGGTGCTGGCCTCCAGCAGGTTCCAGCAGCGGCATCTGCCCTGGAAGTCCGTGCCAACTCCGCGCTGCTAGCCTACCAGATTAAGACGACCGCCGAATCTCGAAACTTCGGCCCAACAAAACGCAGCCGCCAGCACCGTCAATTGAAAAACTGCTTCAAGTGGCTCTGAGCACTGCGGGACTTAACGTCTGAGGTCATCGGTCCCCTAGAACTTGGAGCTGCATAAACCTAACCAACCTAAGGACATGGCACACATCCGTGCCCGAGGAGGCAGTATTCGAACCTGCGACCGTAGCTTTCGCGCGGCTCCAGACTGAAGCGCCGAGAACCGCTCGGTCACAGCGGCCCACTGGCAATTTAAATTGGTATTAATAGGGACACAAGAAAATCGTTTTATTTTGTTGCCAAATTCGCTGTCATTTTCGCCGAACTCGATGTTTTTTTTTGTTTTTTATTTATTTATTTTTTTTTTTTTTTGCCAGACTCGATGTTATTTGGCAAATTTGGGGTTCCTCTTTGTCAGTTTCGGTGCTATTTATTGCCACATTCAGTGTATATATGCTTTATAGATCTAGAAAAGGCATATGACCGGGTTCCTAGGAGGAAGCTGTTGTCTGTTCTACGAGATTGTGTAATAGGAGGCAAACTTTTGCAAGCAATTAAAGGTCTTTACATAGATAGCCAGGCAGCAGTTAGAATTGACGGTAAATTGAGTTCACGGTTCAGAGTAGTTTCAGGGGTAACACAAGGCTGCAACCTGTCTCCACTGTTGTTCATATTATTTATGGATCATATGTTGAAAACAATAGACTGGCTGGGTGAGATTAAGATTTGTGAACACAAAACAAGCAGTCTCGCATATGCGGATGACTTAGTTGTGATGGCAGATTCGATTGAAAGTTTGCAAAGTAATATTTCAGAGCTAGATCAGAAATGTAAGGACTATGGTACGAAGATTAGCTTCTCCAAAACGAAAGTAATGTCAGTGGGAAAGAGTGGGATTGAGTGCCAAATAGGAGGAACAAAGTTAGAACAGGTGGACGGTTTCAAGTACTTGGGACGCATATTCTCACAGGATGGCAACATAGTGAAAGAACTGGAAGCGAGGTGTAGCAAAGCCAATGCAGTGAGCGCTCAGCTACGATCTACTCTCTTCTGCAAGAAGGAAGTCAGTACCGAGACTAAGTTATCCGTGCACCGTACTGTCTTTCGACCAAACTTTGTTGTATGGGAGTGAAAGCTGGGTGGATCCAGGTTACCTTATCAACAAGGTTGAGGTTACGGATATGAAAGTAGCTAGGATGATTGCAGGTACTAGTAGATGGGAGCAATGGCAGGAGGGTGTCCACAATGAGGAAATCAAAGAAAAACTGGGAATGAACACTCTAGATGCTGTAGTCAGGGCGAACAGGCTTAGATGGTGGGGTCGTGTTACACGCATGGGAGAAGCAAGGTTACCCAAGAGACTCGTGGGTTCAGCAGTAGAGGGTAGGAGGAGTCGGGGCAGACCAAGGAGAAGGTACCTGGATTCGGTTAAGAATGATTTTGAAGTAATA